>NC_140592.1:1114587882-1115284132 GCF_964204655.1 Triturus cristatus | reverse complement strand
GAATAGGATTGTGCCTGCTCTGTACAATGCTGGCTTCGCCCCCTGTGGTGTGTCTGATCACCGAGCCTCCACCTGACAAAGGGGAAGAAGAGCCTGGTAAACAGAGTGCTCCAATTCCCCCCTGAACCAGTTTTTACTGGTTTCCCCAAATCCTGTACTGCAGACAAAGGAATGTGTAGTATAAATATAGGGGCTGTGACCCCATGAATTGTGTGCTGTTCCTGGACTTGTTTGGGACGTGCTGCTGCTGGGGGCCCAGGAGGAGCCGCCACAGGGTCTTGCCTCCCTGCTGGAGGGCCCTGTGTGCTGGCCTCCCTGGGCCCAGCTATGCCCCATGGACCTAAGGACTTTTGTTGCATCCAGCGCCTCGTGAGCGCTATATTTTTCTTGCCCCAGATGAGGAGTGCTTGGGCTTTGCAACGCGGAGCTGCAGCCCTGTTAGAGGGAATCCCGACGTGGGGATTTCCCCGCATTTTGTGCCTTTTTAGGCGGGTGTCCACCCCGCATTATGGTGCCTTATTAGACCCCAAGGGAGATTTCTTCAGTCCTCTGGTCTTGAGCAGAGCGTCGAAGGTCCAGGATTCAGCGTCAGAGTTTCATCCAGGGTAATCTAAAGTCCTAAGGACAGGGGTCCCATACTTACACTAAGGTAGGGGGTTGGACATACTCTCGGGACCCACCTATGGGAGGGTTTGGAAAGAGGGGTGGCTACACCCATTTCCTTTGTCCAGTTTCATGCCAGAGCAGGGGCTGGAAGCCCCCGGACCGGTTTGAGCTGGACTATGCACAGGGACACCAAGTGTGCCCCCAGTGCAGGACTTCAAAGCACTCAGAGAGTGCTCCCACCCAGCCCTAATACACATAAGACTGTCTGGGAGGTGGTTACACCTCCCTGTGGCAGGAAACCTATTGTTCAGGCATCCCCTGCCTGAGTATCAGTCAGCAGCAGGAGGCCAGACCCGTGTCTGTTGCTGCAGCATCCATTTTGTGATGCCAGGGCTCTATTAAGTTTCTACTGGGTATACCAGTGCTGCCATGTCTCTCCCTCTAGAAGGGTGAGATCATACTCCCACACCAGTTACTGGTGTGGGGGTATTATTCCAAGGTGTTTGACACCAAACACAACATGTTTCTGTACAGCCAGTCCAAAGTTAGCATTTATCGTTTGGTTATATTGCACTTAAGAGTATATGGTCAAGCTGCACTACCAACAGCATCAGAGAAGGGTCTCCGAACGCTACAGAGGGGCTCTGCCCATGCAGGGGCACCCTCTCACATAGGATCCAAACACTCTGCCTTCAGGATTGATAAGAGCTGTCATAGGACTGACTTATAGGTTTATATGTGGGTTTATTGTGAGATATAGTGAACCTATATCTCAGTAAGGGGTGCTTGCACCACCTTACCCAGGCTGCAGTAGCAGACCTGTGGTGTCATTTTGGGTGGTTTTCCAGGGGTGACATAATACATGCTTCAGCCCCTGGTAGGCCTCTGGGGTACCTATGCCCTGGGTACATAGTATACCATATACTAGGGGCTTACAAGGGTACCTCAGTTCTAATCTGAACTGTACCTAAAGTACATGGAATCATTTTAGAGAGGAAGCAGCTAAGCTGGGGCCCTGATTAGCAGGGTCCCAGCCAGACTAAAGTCGGAAAACAGTGAAACACCAGCAAAAAGTGGGGGTAAACATGTAAAGCAGATCTTACTCTCCTACACAGGGCAGCTGCAACGTTGGCCGCATTTTTGTTGTAGAGTCACTGAGTGGGACAGGAGAGGCACAGTCGTGCCAGGGCCTTGTAGTGTAGTTCCTATATCCCTGATAGGCTCTGCGCATTGGAATAATATACACTATAGTTTTGACATAGGACTGAGGTCAGTATGTCTCTATTGAGTACATTAAACTTAATTACTTGTGTGTGCCAGCTAACTCAGAGGTCACTAGAAATTTCTCCAATATACAAGAGGGATTCGTTTCTGACAACTGCATAAACATGACAACTTTGTTTCCCTTAGAGTCGGAACAATCTCAGAACCGTGGAAACAATAGATAACAGTTTCACTCAGTCAATCGTGCATGCTTGGTTTCTACAGAGTTGAACAGAAACTGAGAGCTGGGCGTTTCAATAAAAAAGGGTTTATTGAACAGTCTTATTTCTCATGCAAGAGATATGAACTGCTTCAATCGTAAGACAGGATGCGAACTACAATACGTACAGGGTTAGCAATAAGATAAACGAATACTGCAAAGAGCATGGTTTGTAGCTATGACATATATTATTAAAATACATACGTAAATAACCCAGGCTAAAATGTGAATACTCATCTGATGCTTCTAAATAGTTGTACCCCAGTGTACCTAACCTAAGTGTAGTACGAGGTAAGAAGTAGGTGCTGTTTTCTAAAGTATAGCTAGCTATAGTTTTAGTTTTGCCAAGAGTTGCCAAAAGTTTCTCTAAGTTCTAGTCTGCTCCATACCTTAGAATGTGTGAGGTTGGAATCTCTTTCTGGGACTCGATATCTAACACCCCGCAAGGGGAGTCAGAAACACTGGAGCTGGATTCTCTGCGAGGAGGATTACAGCGTCTAGTCAGTGCGTCAGGCGGGAACTCGATCTCCTTCCGAACTTGTTGTGGCGAACCGCAAGTAGGCAGTCGAACTGGACCGTACCGGAACCGTGGTTTGCCAGGGCAAGTGCAGGTATATTTATACCTTGAAGGTGTTTAGGAATGTCTGAATTGACGTAAAAGCCGGGCTTTGGAACGTCATGAATGAACCCCTAAGGAATAGATGTTCATGCATAATAAATGAGTTCTTGGAGAAATCAATATACAAGCAAGGGAATTTCCCAAAGGCTTAAGAGTCTGGTCTTCCAAGAACTCGCTGTGACGTGGATTGACGGATGTAGGAGAGCATGCCTGTATTTGGTTAGCATGGGCAATGCCTAAATAAGGGCTGGATTTTCTATGCCTAAATAAGGGCAATGTGAATTGTACCTATATAAGGGCATAAATCGGGAAACCTATATACGGAATCTAAATCTACACACAACAGCCTCTTGATTAATTACCCACAGCTGCCCCGCACCAGCGTGGGCAGCTGCAATGATTGGCACTATTGTTTTAGAGTCCCAGTGCCTGATTCTTTTCCCGCAACGTGGGGCACATTTGCTTACAGAGTCCCAGTGGGGACCCACCCAGAGGACACAGTGACACATTTTGCTTCACAGATGCACAGCATTTAGTGGCAGCTGCAACGTTTAGGCCAGCGCAATTGCACTCTTTTGGATTCTGCTGTGGTGGCAGCACGCCCTGACATTTAGGACATAGTGCATTTGAGCCCTTTGAGAAGGCCAGTTGGCCAGGGGGTCAATCAGGTTGGTAGGGGCGCCAGGCCCTAATGTGATTTATGTTCTAAAATGCTAAATGTGTTTTATGCACCATGATTTATGCCTCTGATGTTTATGTTTAGGAGGTTATTCCCTAATCTGAGGTTTAGGTGTATGAGATTATTGCATAATGTGGTTTATGCTTGTGAGGTTTTTCTCTACTGTGATTTATGCCTCTAATCTGGGATTTATGCTTATGCGATTATTGCATAATGTGTTTATGCCGGTGAGGATATTATTACCTAATGTGTTTAGGCTTATGAGGTTGGCGCAGAATGTATTTTAAGCCTGATATGATACTGATTGCATAATATGATTTATGTTTCAGGATATAATGCTCATTACAGTGTTTTGCCAGTAGTTACTGATTGTGTTCTACATTTACTAATTGTGCTTGTGATGGTTCGGTTCTGACAGTGGCCCAATTGGCCCTGTCATGTGTATATAATCTCCTGTACATATTGCCTAGTGCCAGTTAGCACAGTGTATATGGTGTGATTGCAACTCTAATGTGTTTTCGATAATATAAAGGCTATTTCTATATATAACCTTGTGTGGAGTTCCTTTTGTGGTGTGCCTAGTATGTTGCTGCTGTGTGTGTGTTGCACAAACGCTTTACACATTGCCTCTGGGATAAGCCTCACTGCTCGTGCAAAGCTACCAAGGGGGTGAGCAGGGGTTATCTTCAGCGTGTAACTCCCTTGACCTGACTAGAGTGGTGGTTTCTGCCTCACTTAGGCGCAAGCCCTAGCCAACCAGAAATCCCATATCTAACAGATACCAAATATTATGGCTCACGCATTGCGGTAATATCTCGTACCTCTTTTGTTTCATGGGTTACCCTTTAGCCATTGACTAGTTGAAATTGCCTATTGTTTGATAGCAGACTACAGTATCTTTTCACATTTTGTACATAATTCCACAAGATTTTGCATCCATACCCTTAGGGGATACCAACTATAATACTTTATACGGTCGATAATAGTTGGTATCCCCAGTGTTTCTCGGGTTAGAAGTTACCAGGATTCAATTTGGCTGCACCTTATGTTGGATGCAGGAGCAAGGTATTTCTATACCAAATAGCACCCTTCCTTTTGCTTTCCAACATCATTTACTATGGGAATACCAAATATTATGGCTCACGCATTGCCGTAATATCTCATATCCCCTATGTCTCATGGGTTACACTTGAGCCATTGAAAAGTTGACATTGCCTTTTGTTTGATAGCAGACTACAGTATCTTTTCACATTTTGTACATCAGTCCACAAGATTTTGCATCCGTACCCTTAAGGGATACCAACTATAAATGCCTGTACGGCCTATAATATTTGGTATCCCCAGTGTTTCTCAGGTTAGAAATTACCAGGATTAAATTTGACTTCGCATTATGTTGGATGGGGGAGGACAGTATTCCTATACCAAAGAGCACCCTTCCTTTTGCTATCCAATTTCATTTACTAAGGGGATACCAAATATTATGGCTCACACATTGCCACAATATCTTGTATCCCCTATGTTTCACGGGTTACCCATGAGCCATTGAATAGTTGAGATTGCCTTTTGTTTGCTAGCAGAATACAGTATCTATTCACATTTTGTACATCATTCCACGAGAGTTTGCATCCGTACCCTTAGGGGACACCAAATATAATAACCTATACGGCCTATAAAATTTGGTATCCCCAGCGTTTCTTGGGTTAGAAGTTACCAGGATTCAATTTGACATCACCTTATGTTGGAAGGAAGAGCACAGTATTTATATACCAAATAGCAACCTTCTTTTGCTTTCCAACATCATTTACTGTGGGGATACCAAATATTATGTCTGACGCATTGCTGTAATATCTCTTATCCCATATGTTTCATGGGTTACACTTTAGGCATTGACCAATTGAATTTCCCTTTTATTTGATAGCAGACTATAGTATCTTTTCACATTTTGTACATCATTTCACAAGATTTTGCCTCTTTGCCTCCGGTACCCTTAGGGGATACTACATTTAATAGCCTATACGGCCTATAATATTTGGTATTCCAGGTGTTTCTCGGGTTCGAAGTCACGAGGCTTCACTTTGACATCGCATTATGTTGGATGGAGGAGCACAGTATTTGTATACCAAATAGCACCCTTCCTTTTGCTTTCCAACGTCATTTACCATGGGGATACCAAATATTATGGCTCACGCATTGTTGTAATATCCCGTATCCCCTATGTTTCATGGGTTACCCTTTAGTTATTAACTAGCTGAAATTGCCCTTTGTTTGATAGCAGACTACAGTATCTTTTCACATTTTTGTTCATCATTCTACAAGATTTTGCATCCGTACCCTTAGGGGATACAAACTATAATAGCCTATATGGACTATAATATTGAGTATCCCCAGTGTTTCTCGGGTGAGAAGTTATCAGGATTCAATTTGACTTCGCCTTATGTTGGATGGGGGAGCAAGGTATTTCTATACCAAATAGCACCCTTCCTTTTGCTTTCCCACATCATTAACTAAAGGGATGCCAAATATTATGGCTCACACATAGCCATATTATGTTGTATCCTCTATGATTCATGGATTACAATTTAGCCATTGACCAATTGAATTTGCCTTTTATTTGATAGCAGACTACAGTATCTTTTCACATTTTGTACATCATTCCACAAGATTTTACATCCGGTACCCTTAGGGGATACCAAATATAATAGCCTAAAGGGCCTATAATATTTGGTATCCCCAGCATTTCTCGGGTTACAAGTTACCAGGATTCAATTTGACATCGACTTATGTTGTATGGAGGAGCACATTATTTCTATAACAAATAGCACCCTTCCTTTTGCTTTCCATCATCATTTACTCTGGGGAAACCAAATATTATGGCTCACGCATTGTTGTAATATCTTGTATCCCCTATGTTTCTTGGGTTACCTTTTGAGCCATTGAATAGTTGAAATTGCCTTTTGTTTGATAGCAGACTACAGTATCTTTTCATATTTTGTACATCATTCCACAAGATTTTTCATTCGTACCCTTAGGTAATACCAACTATAATAGCCTATACTGCCAATAATATTTGGTATCTACAGCGTTTCTCGGGTTAGAAGTTGCCAGGATTCAATCTGACATCGCCTTATGTTGGACGGAGGAGCACAGTATTTCTGTACCAAATAGCACCTTTCCTTTTGCTTTCCAACTTAATTTACTGAGGGGATACCAAATAATATGGCTCATGCATTGACATAATATCTTGTATCCCCTATGTTTCGTGGGTTACACTTTGGCCATTGACCAATTGAATTCGCCTTTTATTTGATAGCAGACTACTGTATCTTTTCACATTTTGTACATCATTCCACAAGATTTTACATCCGGTACCCTTAGGGGATACCAAATATAATAGCCTAAAGGGCCTATAATATTTGGTATGCCCAGAGTTTCTCGGGTTACAAGTTACCAGGATTCAATTTGACATCGACTTATGTTGGATGGAGGAGCACAGTATAGCTATACCAAATAGCACCGTTCCTTTTGCTTTCCATCATCATTTACTATGGGGATACCAAATATTATGCCTCATGCATTGTTGTAATATCTTCTATGCCCTATGTTTCATGGGTTACATTTTGAGCCATTGAATAGTTGAAATTGCCTTTTGTTTGATAGCAGACTACAGTATCTTTTGATATTTTGTACATCATTCCACAAGATTTTGCATTCGCACCCTTAGGGGATACAAACTATAATAGCCTATACGGACTATAATGTTGAGTATCCCCAGTGTTTCTCGGGTGAGAAGTTATCAGGATTCAATTTGACTTCGCCTTATATTGGATGGGGGAGCAAGGTATTTCTATACCAAATAGCACCCTTCCTTTTGCTTTCCCACATCATTAACTAAAGGGATGCCAAATATTATGGCTCTCACATAGCCATATTATGTTGTATCCTCTTTGATTCATGGATTACAATTTAGCCATTGACCAATTGAATTTGCCTTTTATTTGATAGCAGACTACAGTATCTTTTCCCATTTTGTACATCATTCCACAAGATTTTACATCCGGTACCCTTAGGGGATACCAAATATAATAGCCTAAAGGGCCTATAATATTTGGTATCCCCAGCATTTCTCGGGTTACAAGTTACCAGGATTCAATTTGACATCGACTTATGTTGGATGGAGGAGCACATTATTTCTATAACAAATAGCACCCTTCCTTTTGCTTTCCATCATCATTTACTCTGGGGAAACCAAATATTATGGCTCACGCATTGTTGTAATATCTTGTATCCCCTATGTTTCTTGGGTTACCTTTTGAGCCATTGAATAGTTGAAATTGCCTTTTGTTTGATAGCAGACTACAGTATCTTTTCATATTTTGTACATCATTCCACAAGATTTTTCATTCGTACCCTTAGGTAATACCAACTATAATAGCCTATACGGCCAATAATATTTGGTATCCACAGCGTTTCTCGGGTTAGAAGTTGCCAGGATTCAATCTGACATCGCCTTATGTTGGACGGAGGAGCACAGTATTTCTGTACCAAATAGCACCTTTCCTTTTGCTTTCCAACATAATTTACTGAGGGGATACCAAATAATATGGCTCATGCATTGACATAATATCTTGTATCCCCTATGTTTCGTGGGTTACCCTTTGGCCATTGACCAATTGAATTCGCCTTTTATTTGATAGCAGACTACTGTATCTTTTCACATTTTGTACATCATTCCACAAGATTTTACATCCGGTACCCTTAGGGGATACCAAATATAATAGCCTAAAGGGCCTATAATATTTGGTATGCTCAGAGTTTCTCGGGTTACAAGTTACCAGGATTCAATTTGACATCGACTTATGTTGGATGGAGGAGCACAGTATAGCTATACCAAATAGCACCGTTCCTTTTGCTTTCCATCATCATTTACTATGGGGATACCAAATATTATGGCTCATGCATTGTTGTAATATCTTGTATGCCCTATGTTTCATGGGTTACATTTTGAGCCATTGAATAGTTGAAATTGCCTTTTGTTTGATAGCAGACTACAGTATCTTTTGATATTTTGTACATCATTCCACAAGATTTTGCATTCGCACCCTTAGGGGATACAAACTATAATAGCCTATACGGACTATAATGTTGAGTATCCCCAGTGTTTCTCGGGTGAGAAGTTATCAGGAATCAATTTGACTTCGCCTTATATTGGATGGGGGAGCAAGGTATTTCTATACCAAATAGCACCCTTCCTTTTGCTTTCCCACATCATTAACTAAAGGGATGCCAAATATTATGGCTCACACATAGCCATATTATGTTGTATCCTCTTTGATTCATGGATTACAATTTAGCCATTGACCAATTGAATTTGCCTTTTATTTGATAGCAGACTACAGTATCTTTTCCCATTTTGTACATCATTCCACAAGATTTTACATCCGGTACCCTTAGGGGATACCAAATATAATAGCCTAAAGGGCCTATAATATTTGGTATCCCCAGCCTTTCTCTGGTTACAAGTTACCAGGATTCAATTTGACATCGACTTATGTTGGATGGAGGAGCACATTATTTCTATAACAAATAGCACCCTTCCTTTTGCTTTCCATCATCATTTACTATGGGGAAATCAAATATTATGGCTCACGCATTGTTGTAATATCTTGTATCCCCTATGTTTCATGGGTTACCTTTTGAGCCATTGAATAGTTGAAATTGCCTTTTGTTTGATAGCAGACTACAGTATCTTTTCATATTTTGTACATCATTCCACAAGATTTTGCATTCGTACCCTTAGGTAATACCAACTATAATAGCCTAAACGGCCTATAATATTTGGTATCCCCAGCTTTTCTCGGGTTAGAAGTTGCCAGGATTCAATCTGACATCGTCTAATGTTGGACAGAGGAGCACAGTATTTCTATACCAAATAGCACCCTTCCTTTATGCTTTCCAACATAATTTACTGAGGGGATACCAAATAATATGGCTCATGCATTGACATAATATCTTGTATTCCCTATGTTTCGTGGGTTACCCTTTAGCCATTGACCAATTGAATTTGCCTTTCATTTGATAGCAGACTACTGTATCTTTTCGCATTTTGTACATCATTCCACAAGATTTTACATCCGGTACCCTTAGGGGATACCAAATATAATAGCCTAAAGGGCCTATAATATTTGGTATGCCCAGAGTTTCTCAGGTTACAAGTTACCAGGATTCAATTTGACATCGACTTATGTTGGATGGAGGAGCACAGTATAGCTATACCAAATAGCACCGTTCCTTTTGCTTTCCATCACCATTTACTATGGGGATACCAAATATTATGGCTCATGCATTGTTGTAATATCTTGTATGCCCTATGTTTCATGGGTTACATATTGAGCCATTGAATAGCTGAAATTGCCTTTGGTGTGATTGCAGACTACAGTATCTTTTCATATTTTGTACATCATTCCTCAAGATTTTGCATTCGTACCCTTAGGTGATACCAACTAATAATAGCCTATACAGACTATAATATCTGGTATCCCCAGTGTTTCTCGGTTTAGAAGTTACCAGGATTAAATTGACTTCGCCTTATGTTGGATGGGGGAGGACAGTATTCCTATACCAAAGAGCACCCTTCCTTTTGCTATCCAACATCACTTACTAAGGCCATACCAAATATTATGGCTCACACATTGCCATAATATCTCGTATCCCCTATGTTTCATGGGTTACCCATGAGCCATTGAATAGTTGAGATTGCCTTTTGTTTGATAGCATACTACAGTATCTTTTCACACTTTGTACATCATTCCACAAGATTTTGCATCCGGTATCCTTAGGGGATACTCAATATAATAGCCTATAATATTTGGTATCCCCAGCATTTCTCGGGTTAGAAGTTACTAGCGTTCAATTTGACATCGCCTTATGTTGGATGGGGGTGCACAGTATTTCTGTACCAAATAGCACCCTTCCTTTTGCTTTCCAACATCATTTACTATGGGGATACAAAATATTATGGCTCTTTCATTGGTATAATGTCTCGTATCCCCTATGTTTCATTTGTTACCCATTACCCATTGACCAGTTGAAATTGCCTTTTGTTTGATAGCAGACTACAGTATATTTCCACATTTTGTACTTCGTTCCACAAGATTTTGCAACCGTACTGTAAGTGGATAATCACTATAATAGCCTATACGGCCTATAATATTTGGTAAACCCAGTGTTTCTCGGGTTAGAAGTTACCAGGCTTCAACTTGACATTTCCTTATGTTGGATGGGGGTGCACAGTATTCCTGTACCAAATAGCACCCTTCCTTTTGCTTTTCAACATAATTTACTATGGGGATAACAAATAATGTACCTCATGCATTGCTGTAATATCTTGTATCCCCCATGATTCATGGGTTACCCTTTAGCCATTGACTAGTTGAAATTGCCATTTGTTTGATAGCAGACTACAGTGTCTTTTCACATTTTGTACATCATTCCATACGATTTTGCATCCGGTACCTTTAGGGGATACCAAATATAACAGCCTGTATTGACTATAATATTTGGTATCCCCAGCGTTTCTTGGGTTAGAAGTTACCAGGGTTGAATTTGACATCGACTTTTGTTGGATGGGGGAGCACAGTATTCCCGTACCAAATAGCACCATTCCTTTTGATTTCCAACATCATTTACTATGGGGATACCAAATATTATGGTTCATGCATTGCTGTAATATCTCATATCCCCGATGTTTCATGGGTCACCCTTGAGCAATTGACTAGTTGAAATTGCCATTTGCTTGATAGCAGACTACAGTATCTTTTCACATTTTGTACATAATTCCATACGATTTTGCATCCGGTACCTTTAGAGGATACTAAATAACAACCTGTATTGCCTATAATATTTGGTATCTCCAGCATTTCTTGGGTTAGAAGTTACCAGGGTTGAATTTGACATCGCCTTATGTTGGATGGAAGAGCACAGTATTTTGTATACCAAATAGCACCCTTCCTTTTGCTTCCCAACATCATTTACAATGGGGATACCGAATGTTATGGCTTACGCATTGCTGTAATATCTTGTATCCCCTATGTTTATTTGGTTACCCTTTTGCCAGTGACCAGTTGAAATTTCCTTTCATTTGAAAGCAGACTACAGTATATGTTCACATTTTGTACATCATTCCACAAGATTTTGCTTCCGGTACCCTTAGGGGATACCAAATATAATAGCCTACACGGTCTATAATATTTGGTAAACCCAGTGTTTCTCGGGTTAGAAGTTACCAGGCTTCAATTTGACATTGCCTTATGTTGGATGGGGGAGCACGGTATTCCTGTACCAAATAGCACCCTTCCTTTTGCTTTTCAACATAATTTACTATGGGGATAACAAATAATGTACCTCATGCATTGCTGTAATATCTTGTATCCCCTATGATTCATGGGTTACCCTTTAGCCATTGACTAGTTGAAATTGCCTTTGTTTGATAGCAGACTACAGTATCTTTTCACATTTTGTATATCATTCCACACGATTTTGCATCCGGTACCTTTAGGGGATACCAAATATAATTGCCTATATGGCCTAACATATTTGGTATCCCCAGAGTTTCTTGGGTTAGAAGTTTCCAGCGTTCAATTTGGCATCACCTTATTGTTGAAAACTAAAACAGCGATATGATTAAGCATTCACTAAAGACATGAATTCTCTCTAGTTAAAACATGTTTCTTGTCTTATGTTGACTAATGTCCGGACTCCATTTTGTATTGTCATGTCTCCACGTGCTTTGCACGAGAAGAGTCCTACCTTTTCGCTAGTTGCTCTTGTAATCTGCCTAGTAACAGTTTATAAATAGCTCCTTTGTCCGTCTGGCGCATGTCCAGACTTGACCACATCTGTTATCAGTTAGTCCTTGTTTGACCATGTTTTCGCGGGCTCAGGAAATTGTTAACTCCGCCCACATATTAATCCTGTATTGAAAATGTCCATAAATGGTAATGAATTTTGCTCTATGTTGTATCCACCCACTTATGAGCCCCTCTGTTGTGTATAAAAGGGGACCGTGTACGCAAGTTCTTTGTGCTACTCTATGCAATACTGAAGAGTGTTGTGTAGGTTGTAGGACCACCCTTAAGGTTAATAAACTCTGTCTTTGTATTTGCAGTTTCCGTGCCAACTTCCTTCTAGCTTTTGTTACAGGAGAGCGAACCCTTGTATTCTGCGGGCCTAGCTGGGGCCTGTACTCATCAATTGGCGCCCGTCACGTGGGGCTCATCGGTGACTCGGATTATAAATAGCTCCTTTGTCCGTCTGGCGCATGTCCAGACTTGACCACATCTGTTATCAGTTAGTCCTTGTTTGACCATGTTTTCGCGGGCTCAGGAAATTGTTAACTCCGCCCACATATTAATCCTGTATTGAAAATGTCCATAAATGGTAATGAATTTTGCTCTATGTTGTATCCACCCACTTATGAGCCCCTCTGTTGTGTATAAAAGGGGACCGTGTACGCAAGTTCTTTGTGCTACTCTATGCAATACTGAAGAGTGTTGTGTAGGTTGTAGGACCACCCTTAAGGGTTAATAAACTCTGTCTTTGTATTTGCAGTTTCCGTGCCAACTTCCTTCTAGCTTTTGTTACAGGAGAGCGAACCCTTGTATTCTGCGGGCCTAGCTGGGGCCTGTACTCATCATTATGTTGGATGGAGGAGCACAGTATTTCTTTACCAAATAGCACACTTCCTTTTGCTTTCCAACATCATTTACAATGGGGATACCAAATGTTATGGCTCACGCATTGCTGTAATGTGTCATATCCCCTATGTTTCATGGGTTACCATTTAGCTAGTGATAAATTGAAATTGCTTTTTATTTGAAAGTGGACTACAGTATCTTTTCACATTTTGTACATCATTCCACAAGATTTTGCATCTGGTACTCTTAGGGGATACCAAATATAATAGCCTGCATGGCCTATAATATTTTGTATCCCCAGTTTTTCTCAGGTTAGAAGTTACCAGGGTTCTATTTCACATCACATTATTTTGGATGGGGGAGAACAGTATTTGTGTACCAAATATCATCCTTCCCTTTGCTTTCCAACATCATTTACTATGGGGATACCAAATATTATGGCTCATGCATTTCTGTAATATGTCGTATCCCCTATGCTTCATGGGTTACCCTTCACCCATTGACCAGTTGAAATTGCCTTTTATTTGAAAGCAGACTAGAGTATCTTTTCACATTTTGTATATTACTCTACAAGATTTTGCATCCGGTACCTTTAGGGGGTCCCAAATATTATAGCCTATACGGCGTATAATATTTGGTATCCCCAGCGTTTCTCGGGTTAGAAGTTATCAGGATTCAATTTGACATCGCCTTATGTTGGATGGAGGAGCACAGTATTTCTATACCAAATAGCATCCTTCCTTTTGCTTTCCAACATCGTTTACATAGGGGATATCAAATATTATGGCTCATGCATTGCTGTAATATCTCGTATCCCCTATGTTTCATGGGTTACCCTTTACCCATTGACCCGTTGAAATTGCCTTTTATTTGATAGCAGACTACAGAATCTTTTCATATTTTGTACATCATTGCAAAAGATTTTGCATCCGGTACCCCTAGGGTATACCAAATACAATAGCCTATCCAGCCTATAATATTTGGTATCACATGTTACTTGGGTTGGAACTTACCGGGGTATAATTTGACATGGTCTTATGTTGGATGGGTGAACACCATGTTTCTATGCCAAATGGCACCCTTCCTTTTGTTTTCCAACATAGTTTACTACGAGGATACCAAATATTATGGATTACGCTTTGCTGTAATATCTTGTATCTCCTATGTTTCATGGGTTACCCTTTAGCCATTGACCAGTTGAAGTTGCCTTTTATTTGATAACAGACTACAATACCTTCTCACGTTTTTTAACTCATTCCACAAGATTTTACATCCGGTTCCCTTACGGGATACCAAATATCATGACCTTAGCAGCTACAATCTTTGGTATCCTCAGTGTTTCTCGGGTTAGATGTTACCAGGATTCAATTTGACATCGCCTTATGTTGGATGGGGGAGCACAGTATTTCTGTACCAAATAGCACCCTTCCTTTTGCCTTTCAACATAATTTACAATGGGAAAAACAAATATTGTATTTGGTGATGCAAGTACTTTGCCTTGCTTCGGAGCAACGTACCCACCAGCCTCAGCTGGAAACGTTCTAAGTTACTTGATCAGCAATTTCATAACAATGTGGCTAAATCATAATTGACATATCTAAACTTCGCTCTGTTGATTTTGCACAGTAATTGATTTAATCAAAATTTACATTTCACAGTGATGTTTACATAATATACAGATATCAGAATTTCCATATGATCTGATTCGCCCAATGCATTTCGGGCCTTTAGCGGCCCTTCGTCAGGGGATTTTCTGCAAATGAAAAAAATACAATCATAATAACGTCGATGTACAGGAGAGCTACATATACAAGCGATTTGAGAACTACACGTAATTTTTTACATAGAAAAATGTCCTTATATCAAAGAGAAAAGGTTTGTGATAGAAATGATCCACGGTAAAACCAGTCACCCTGTGTAGTGAAAAAATCGTGCAAAACAAACTAAACCGAATACCTGATAATCTGGTACTCTCCCTGGCTGCAAAAAGGTAAAACAACTTCCGTAACTAAACAAACTTCCTCTTGACATAAAAGATAATGAACAGACAGCCGTCCCTCAATTTGACTAACCTGCTAAAATGATACTGATCCTCGTGAACACTCCTTCACCGGATCGACTGTGGGAAAAACGTATAAAAAATGCTTACTTACAAGGCTTAACTTATTTATCTGCGTACCTACCCCACTCATACGTATCCGTCTTAACTAAACAGCGGTGACCCTCACCTTTACTGAGAAAATTTCTCGTCTTCTCGTAACCTCCAGGTAAACAGCTAACCGAGCTCCTCAAAGCCGTGTTCAATCATCTAATCGGCGTCTACCTTATATGGACACATTCTAATCGGCAGAGAAATAGGACTATGAAATTCTACTGCAAATACGGACCGCCATATTCGAATGGGAATCTGTTGGTCTAAGTCTAATGAATAATACCGCCTCGATTGTCAATACGAAACGTGAGTCCCGTAAAAAAGTGAACGTACGAAAATATGAAAATAATGTGCAAAGTGAATAAGAAAGAGAAGAGAAAATTCGGAAGGTGCCTCTTTAACAAAAAAACTGAAACAATTCAAGGACATTCATAATATGGACGTCTGTATGTCTCCTGTAGCTTGTCAAAGCATCGTTTTACAAAAAACATGCTAAATCAACTTTTTCATTAATCCCATGGGGATCTTGTGTGTTCAACCTCCTGATCCAAAATATTTCTCTTTGTAAAAGAGATTTAGATAGGTTCCTACCCGGGACTGGGACCATTTTATCAATAATTTGAAATTTCAGTTGAGAAATGGAATGTTTACACCTATTCCAGTGTGTCGCTAAACTACTCTTTTGGTTATTATTACGAATAGTGCTTTTATGTTCAGAGATTCGAGTTTTTATTTTTCTCTCTGTTTTCCCTATATAAAGGAGTCCACACGGACATTTAATAGCATAGATGACGTTGGTTGAGTCACAAGTAGAACTGTGATGTAGTTTGATGGTTTCCCCCGTGGTGGGGTGGTGTACTATGTCACCTGCTATTACATTGTTGCAATGTACGCAATTGGCACATCTTTGCGTGCCTTTAAATTCCAAGGTGGTGGTCTTGAATGAAGTTGATAAGATTTCTTTGATGTTTTTTGATCTCTTATATGCAAATAAAGGTTTCTCTTTGAAAAGATCTTTAAAATCTTCTTCATTTTGTAGCATATCCCATCTATTCAAGATGATTTGTTTGATTTGTTTGGAACTTGTGGAATACTTAGAAACAAAAACTTGTCTGGTGGAACATTTCGTAGGTGCTTGTTGTAGTAGACCTTTGTTGTGTCTTGTCAATTGCTTCGTTCAGAATTATCTCAGGATATCCTTTGGATAGATACCTTTTCTTCATGTACTCTGTGTTGGTTTGACATGTTTGTTCTGATGAACATATCCTTTTGGCACGTAGAAATTGCGAAAAAGGAAGATTTTTCAATAAATTCTGTGGGTGGAAGCTTGTGAATCTCAAAGTGTTATTCTTATCAGTTGGTTTATGATGTATCTCTGTTTGAATGGTACCATCCTCGATTTTTATCAATACATCCAAAAAAGATAATGAGTGTTTGCTGATGGTATTAGTGAATTGTATATGTTCATTCTTTTGGTTGAGTTCCGATATCTTTTTGTCCAACATTTCAGGACTGTTTTTCCAGATTAAAAAGATGTCGTCTATATATCTTACGTACATAAGAACATTATCCGTCCATTCACTATCTAAGTAGATGTACTGGTCTTCAAAATGGGCCATGTAGGTATTCGCGTATGCGGGCGCCCCCGCAAAACCCATAGATGTGCCTTTGAGTTGTAAGTAGTATAGATCGTTCCACTCAAAGTAACTATGATGCAAACAAAAATGCAACATTTCCAGTACGAAGATTTTGTCTGCTTTCAAGGTGGTTTGTTTCAATAATGCCCATTCTACAGCTTCCCTCCCCCCGGAATGAGGGATGGAAGTGTATAACGATTTCACATCCAAAGTACATAATAAGCTCTCATGGGTAATCTGAACCCTTTGTAGTTTTTGTAAAAATTGAGTGGTATCTTTGATGTAGGAATTCCAATCCTGAACAAAAGGTTGTAAAAAACAATCGATGTATTTGCCAATTGGTTCAAAAATGGTCCCGCACCCGGTGACTATGGGTCTAAATGGCGGATTGAAAAGATCTTTATGAATTTTTGGCAGCATGTATAATCCAGGTGTACTTGGATTCTCTTGAGTTAAGAATAATCTTGTATTGTCAGTAATCCATCCCATTTTTTTGGCTTTGGTCAAAATGGTGTTGAGTGTGACTGTGAGTTGGTTGATGGGATCTCCATCTAAAAGGAGATACGTACTTGAATCTGAGATATGTTCCATGACTTTTTGATGATAGAATGTTTGGTCCATAATAACAATGGCTCCTCCTTTGTCCGCCTTTTTGATGTTTATGGCATTGTCGTTGGCGATGTTTTTAAGAATGGATTGGTCGGATTTGGTGAGATTGGTCCTTATTTGCTTTTTGGTGTTCATCTTAAACAAGTCTTTCTTCACCAAATTTTCAAATGCATCCAGGATTTTGTGAGATATGGGTGCTTGAAACGTTGATTTTCTTCTGAACTCTTCCAGTTCCTTTTCGGGAGGTGGACCCTCTGCCGTTACAAACGTCGAAAAAAAGTATTTCAGTCTCAAGACTCGCGTGAACTTAAATAACGTGATCTCATTTTCCAATTGGTTGGTATGATATGTGGGGACGAATCCTAATCCTTTGTTCAGAGTTCTAATTTGATTATTCGAAAGTTGTTTAGAAGAAATATTGACGATTAGGTTATTTTCTGGCTCCTCAATGTTGGTTTTGACCTTTCTTTTGCTTCTCCTGGTTTTCCTGGCGTTTTTCCTGGAGGTAAACTGCTGTCCGTGACCTGGGCTAAAAAAGAACTTGATGTAGAAGCTTGACTCTCAGTTGTTCCTGCCCGTTCTGCCGGTGTTGTTTCACGGGACTTGTCTACATTTGGTGGTGGTCTGTTAATGTTAGTATCGGTATCTGTTGCCAGACTCTCTTCTGAGGAAACGTTCGGATTTTTCTTAAAATATACTCTCCTTTGGGCATACACTTCCGCCCATGTATAAACCTCGTTAAGTTTATAATCCAAGGTGTCCCTCTTGTACTTTCTCAATTTCCCCTCTTGTATTTCTTTGGAATAATTCTCTAGTTTCTTGTTCATGTCCTCCAAGACTTTATGCCAATCTTCTGAATCCATTCTCGCTTCTATATCTGTTTGTATTGTTTTTATCTCTTCCGTGATTTCTTGGATGATGACAGCCAATTCTTCAACTAGTAGTAGTATTAAATCCAATGAACACTTGTTTAATACAGCATACCATCGATCCATAAAGTCTTTCTTTAAATGGAACCTGAAAAGCATAGGTTTGATGGATAATCTTAAACCTCTGGGTATTCTTTTAGCACGATGGTATTGCACAAGCGTGGAGGCATGAAGACGTTGGTTTAACTGGCGTTTTGTGAGGAATTCTAATTGTTTTAATTGTTGCTGTAAAGTGTTCCCCTGTCCGTCGAACGTTTTTACTTCTTGAATTAAAGAGTAAATTTCAGTGGCTTGTTCATTTGTGAATGCCAGAACGTTGGCGCGATTATCAGTTAAACTGCTGATTGTATCAAAAGACATTTTAAGACAGGTGCTCTTTCTAAAAGGACAGAAGGTGCTTCAATAATTGTAATGGGAAGAAAGGCACTCTATTTTTTAAGAATCTAATTGAATGACTGATTTTTGGAAAATCCTAAAAGGAAGGGGTGCTTCCGAAATTTGGGCTGTCTGTCTGAACAGACCCAGAAATTAAGTATTTGGTGATGCAAGTACTTCGCCTTGCTTCGGAGCAACGTACCCACCAGCCTCAGCTGGAAACGTTCTAAGTTACTTGATCAGCAATTTCATAACAATGTGGCTAAATCATAATTGACATATATAAACTTCGCTCTGTTGATTTTGCACAGTAATTGATTTAATCAAAATTTACATTTCACAGTGATGTTTACATAATATACAGATATCAGAATTTCCATATGATCTGATTCGCCCAATGCATTTCGGGCCTTTAGCGGCCCTTCGTCAGGGGCTTTTCTGCAAATGAAAAAAATACAATCATAATAACGTCGATGTACAGGAGAGCTACATATACAAGCGATTTGAGAACTACACGTAATGCTTTACATAGAAAAATGTCCTTATATCAAAGAGAAAAGGTTTGAAATGATCCACGGTAAAACCAGTCACCCTGTGTAGTGAAAAAATCGTGCAAAACAAACTAAACCCCGCAAAACCCATAGATGTGCCTTTGAGTTGTAAGTAGTATAGATCGTTCCACTCAAAGTAACTATGATGCAAACAAAAATGCAACATTTCCAGTACGAAGATTTTGTCTGCTTTCAAGGTGGTTTGTTTCAATAATGCCCATTCTACAGCTTCCATCCCCCCGGAATGAGGGAACACACAAGATCCCCATGGGATTAATGAAAAAGTTGATTTAGCATGTTTTTTGTAAAACGATGCTTTGACAAGCTACAGGAGACATACAGACGTCCATATTATGAATGTCCTTGAATTGTTTCAGTTTTTTTGTTAAAGAGGCACCTTCCGAATTTTCTCTTCTCTTTCTTATTCACTTTGCACATTATTTTCATATTTTCGTACGTTCACTTTTTTACGGGACTCACGTTTCGTATTGACAATCGAGGCGGTATTATTCATTAGACTTAGACCAACAGATTCCCATTCGAATATGGCGGTCCGTATTTGCAGTAGAATTTCATAGTCCTATTTCTCTGCCGATTAGAATGTGTCCGTATAAGGTAGACGCCGATTAGATGATTGAACACGGCTTTGAGGAGCTCGGTTAGCTGTTTACCTGGAGGTTACGAGAAGACGAGAAATTTTCTCAGTAAAGGTGAGGGTCACCGCTGTTTAGTTAAGACGGATACGTATGAGTGGGGTAGGTACGCAGATAAATAAGTTAAGCCTTGTAAGTAAGCATTTTTTATACGTTTTTCCCACAGTCGATCCGGTGAAGGAGTGTTCACGAGGATCAGTATCATTTTAGCAGGTTAGTCAAATTGAGGGACGGCTGTCTGTTCATTATCTTTTATGTCAAGAGGAAGTTTGTTTAGTTACGGAAGTTGTTTTACCTTTTTGCAGCCAGGGAGAGTACCAGATTATCAGGTATTCGGTTTAGTTTGTTTTGCACGATTTTTTCACTACACAGGGTGACTGGTTTTACCGTGGATCATTTCTATCACAAACCTTTTCTCTTTGATATAAGGACATTTTTCTATGTAAAAAATTACGTGTAGTTCTCAAATCGCTTGTATATGTAGCTCTCCTGTACATCGACGTTATTATGATTGTATTTTTTTCATTTGCAGAAAATCCCCTGACGAAGGGCCGCTAAAGGCCCGAAATGCATTGGGCGAATCAGATCATATGGAAATTCTGATATCTGTATATTATGTAAACATCACTGTGAAATGTAAATTTTGATTAAATCAATTACTGTGCAAAATCAACAGAGCGAAGTTTATATATGTCAATTATGATTTAGCCACATTGTTATGAAATTGCTGATCAAGTAACTTAGAACGTTTCCAGCTGAGGCTGGTGGGTACGTTGCTCCGAAGCAAGGCGAAGTACTTGCATCACCAAATACTTAATTTCTGGGTCTGTTCAGACAGACAGCCCAAATTTCGGAAGCACCCCTTCCTTTTAGGATTTTCCAAAAATCAGTCATTCAATTAGATTCTTAAAAAATAGAGTGCCTTTCTTCCCATTACAATTATAAAAACAAATATTGTGCCTCATGCATTGCTGTAATATTTTGTATCCCCTATGTTTCATGGGTTGCCCTTGCGCCATTGACTAGTTGAAAATGCCTTTGTTTGATAGCAGACTACAATATCTTTTCACATTTTGTATATCATTCCACACGATTTTGCATCCGGTACCTTTAGGGGATACCAAATATAATTGCCTATATGGCCAAACATATTTGGTATCCCAAGAGTTTCTTGGGTTAGAAGTTTCCAGCGTTCAATTTGGCATCACCTTATGTTGGATGGAGGAGCACAGTATTTCTTTACCAAATAGCACACTTCCTTTTGCTTTCCAACATCATTTACAATGGGGATACCAAATGTTATGGCTCACGCATTGCTGTAATATGTCATATCCCCTATGTTTCATGGGTTACCATTTAGCTAGTGATAAATTGAAATTGCTTTTTATTTGAAAGAGGACTACAGTATCTTTTCACATTTTGTACATCATTCCACAAGATTTTGCATCTGGTACTCTTAGGGGATACCAAATATAATAGCCTGTATGGCCTATAATATTTTGTATCCCCAGTTTTTCTCAGGTTAGAAGTTACCAGGGTTCTATTTCACATCACATTATGTTGGATGGGGGAGAACAGTATTTGTGTACCAAATATCATCCTTCCTTTTGCTTTCCAACATCATTTACTATGGGGATACCAAATATTATGGCTCATGCATTTCTGTAATATGTCGTATCCCCTATGCTTCATGGGTTACCCTTCACCCATTGACCAGTTGAAATTGCCTTTTATTTGAAAGCAGACTAGAGTATCTTTTCACATTTTGTATATTACTCTACAAGATTTTGCATCCGGTACCTTTAGGGGGTACCAAATATTATAGCCTATATGGCGTATAATATTTGGTATCCCCAGCGTTTCTCGGGTTAGAAGTTACCAGAATTCAATTTGACATCGCCTTATGTTGGATGGAGGAGCACAGTATTTCTATACCAAATAGCATCCTTCCTTTTGCTTTCCAACATCGTTTACATAGGGGATATCAAATATTATGGCTCATGCATTGCTGTAATATCTCGTATCCCCTATGTTTCATGGGTTACCCTTTACCCATTGACGCGTTGAAATTGCCTTTTATTTGATAGCAGACTACAGAATCTTTTCATATTTTGTACATCATTGCAAAAGATTTTGCATCCGGTACCTCTAGGGTATACCAAATACAATAGCCTATCCAGCCTATAATATTTGGTATCAAATGTGTTACTTGGGTTGGAACTTACCGGGGTATAATTTGACATGGTCTTATGTTGGATGGGTGAACACCATGTTTCTATGCCAAATGGCACCCTTCCTTTTGTTTTCCAATATAGTTTACTACGAGGATACCAAATATTATGGATCACGCTTTTGCTGTAATATCTTGTATCTCCTATGTTTCATGGGTTACCCTTTAGCCATTGACCAGTTGAAGTTGCCTTTTATTTGATAACAGACTACAATACCTTCTCACGTTTTTTACATCATTCCACAAGATTTTACATCCGGTTCCCTTAGGGGATACCAAATATCATGACCTTAGCAGCTACAATCTTTGGTATCCTCAGTGTTTCTCGGGTTAGACGTTACCAGGATTCAATTTGACATTGCCTTATGTTGGATGGGGAAGCGCAGTATTTTTACATCAAATTGTACCCTTCCGTTTGCTTTCCAACATAATTTACTATGGGGATACCAAATATTATGTCTCAGGCATTGCTGTAATATCACGTATCCCCTTATGTTTCTTAGGTTACCCTTTAACCGTTGACTAGTTGAAATTGCCTTTTGCTTGATAGGAGACTACAGCATCTTTTCACGTTTTGTACATCCTTCCACAAGATTTTGCATCCGTACCCTTAGGGGATACCAACTATAATGGCCTATAG
Source organism: Triturus cristatus (assembly GCF_964204655.1). Classification (NCBI taxonomy): domain Eukaryota; kingdom Metazoa; phylum Chordata; class Amphibia; order Caudata; family Salamandridae; genus Triturus; species Triturus cristatus. The sequence continues at coordinate 1,115,261,277 of NC_140592.1, read as the reverse complement.
GGCCTATAATATTTGGTATCCCCACTGTTTCTCGGGTTTGAAGTTACCAGGATTCAATTTGACTTTGCCTTATGTTGGATGAGGGAGCACAGTATTTCTATACCAAAGAGCACTCTGCCTTTCGCTTTCCAACATCATTTACTAAGGGAATATCAAATATTATGGCTCACGCATTGCCGTAATCTCTCGTATCCCCTATGTTCCATGAGTTACCCTTTAGCCATTGACTAGTTAAAATTGCCTTTTATTTGTTAGCAGACTTCATTAGCTTTTCAAATTTTTTACATTATTCCACAAGACTTTACAACCGGTTCCCCTAGGGGATACCAAAAACAATGGACTTTACGGCCTATAACATTTGGTATCCCCTGTGTTTCTCAGGTTAGAATGTACCAGGATACAATTTGACATGGTCTTATGTTGGACGGGTGAGCAAAATATTTATATGCCAAATAGAACCCTTCCTTTTGCTTTCCAACATTGGTTACTATGGGGATACCAAATATTATGTCTCAGGCATTGCTGTAATATCACGTATCCCCTTATGTTTCTTAGGTTGCCCTTTAACCGTTGACTAGTTGAAATTGCCTTTTGCTTGATAGGAGACTACAGCATCTTTTCACGTTTTGTACATCCTTCCACAAGATTTTGCATCCGTACCCTTAGGGGATACCAACTATAATGGCCTATAGGGCCTATAATATTTGGTATCCCCACTGTTTCTCGGGTTTGAAGTTACCAGGATTCAATTTGACTTCGCCTTATGTTGGATGAGGGAGCACAGTATTTCTATACCAAATAGCACTCTGTCTTTCGCTTTCCAACATCAGTTACTAAGGGGATATCAAATATTATGGCTCACGCATTGCCGTAATCTCTTGTATCCCCTATGTTCCATGAGTTACCCTTTAGCCATTGACTAGTTGAAATTGCCTTTTATTTGTTAGCAGACTACATTAGCTTTTCAAATTTTTTACATCATTCCACAAGACTTTACAACCGGTTCCCCTAGGGGATACCAAATACAATGGACTTTACCGCCTATAACATTTGGTATCCCCTGATTTTCTCGGATTAGAATGTACCAGGATACAATTTGACATAGTCTTATGTTGGACAGGTGAGCACAATATTTAAATGCCAAATAGAACCCTTCCTTTTGCTTTCCAACATTGGTTACTATGGGGATACCAAATATTATGGCTCACGTATTGCTGTAATGTCTTGTATCCCCCTACATTTCATGGGCTACCATTTATTTGACAGCAAACCACAGTAGTTTTTCACATTTTATACATCATTCCGCATCATTTTACGTCCAGTTCCATTAGGGGATACCATATAAAATGGGCTATACTAGCTATAATATTTGGTATCCCCTGTTGTTCTCGGGTTAGAACTTAACCAGGATTCAATTTGACATGGCCTTATGTTGGATGGGTGGGCACAATATTTCTATGCCAAATATGACCCTCCCTTTTGCTTTCCAACATTGTTTACTATGGGGGTACCACATATTATGGCTCACACATTGCTGTTATATCTCATATCCCCTATGTTTCATGGGCTACCCTTTAGACATTCACCAGTTGAAGTTGCATCTTATTTGATAGCAGACTAAATTAGCTTTACACATTTTTTACATCATTCCACAAGACTTTACAACCGGTTCCCTTAGGGGATACCAAATACAATGGCCTTTCCCGCCTATAATATTTGGTATCCCATGTGTTTCTCTAATTAGAATGTACCAGGATACAATTTGCATGGTCTTATGTTGGGAGGGTGAGCACGGTATTTCTATGGCAAATAGCACCCTTCCTTTTGCTTTCCAACATTGTTTACTATGGGGATACCAAATATTATGGCTCACACATTGCTGATAAATCTGGTATCCCCTACATTCGATGGGCTACCGTTCAGCCAGTTGAGGTTGACATTTATTTGATAGGCCCTCGGTTGGGTGAAGTCATTCCTGAGCAACCGGACCCAGGCAGTTAAACTCGGGAACTTTACAGCGCCCAAATTATCTACCACCTGTGGGGTCCCGCAAGGTTCGTCATTGTCCCCCCTCCTATTTAACCTATATCTCAAACCCCTTTTTCCATTCCTTAAAAAACAGGAGGGCTACGATTTATAACTACGCTGACGACCTGCAGCTAATTTTCCCACTGGACTCAACTGACTCCGCCGTGGAATTCCAGGCAACCATGTTACACATCCAACGGTGGATGGAGTTGAATCATTTAAAACTTAATCCCGGGAAGACCGAGCTGGTACTCCAGGGCAAAAGCTCGATCAGCTGGGGCCCTCATTTCTGGCCGTCAACAATGGGATCCCCTCCTTCCCCCTCTCCCTCGGTGAAAAGCCTCGGGATTACCATTAACTCTGATCTCTCCCTGAATAGCCAGGTAGGAGCAGTGATCTCGTCTAGCTTCCATCAATTGCACAAAATTAGAAAAATTGCTCATCTACTCACTTACTCTGCTCTCATTCATGTGGTACTCGCCTTGGTCCTGTCCCGATTAGACTTTTCAAATTCTATTTATTTAGGCCTCCCCCTGTTCTTGTTTAAACCCTTGCAAACTGTGCAAAATCAAGCGGCTAGATTAATCTTCAAGAACCGTGGTGGGAGTTCGGCGAAACCATTGCTGGCCACTCTTCACTGGCTACCCATAGCCCAACGGGTAATATTTAAAGTAGGATGTTTGGCCTTTAAGGCTCTTCACGGGAAAAGTCCCATGTTCATTAACAACTTAATAATCAAACATGAGCCTACCCGCAATCTTCGCTCTGCTCATCAGTCCCTTCTCACTTTACCCTCCTTCAAATGGAAGCGTCAAGGTGGGTGTCGATTTGCTTTTCTTGCCCCAAAGGTGTGGAATTCTTTCCCCCTGTTGCTCAGGAAATGTACCAATCTTATGGAGTTCCGGGGAGCCTTGAAGACATGGCTATTCAAGCAAGCTTCGGGATAGGTTAACTGTTTTTCATTCTTTCCTCACTATCAGCGCCATGAAACCTCTGGGTGCCCGTGCGCTTAATAAATTCAGAATAATATAACATAACATAACATAGGAGACTACAGTAGATTTTCCCCTTTTACACATCATTCCACAACATTTTACATCTGGTTCCATTAGGGGGTACCATATATAATGGGCTGCACCAGCTATAATACTTGGTATCCCCTGTGGTTCCTCGGGTTAGAACTTACCAGGATTCAATTTGACATGGTCTTATGTTGGATGGGGGAGCACAATGTTTCTATACCAAATATCACCCTTCCATTTGCTTTCCAACATCGGTTACTATGGGGATACCAAATATTATGACTCACGCATTGCTGTAATATCTCGTATCCCCTACTTTTCGTGGGCTACCCTTTAAACATTCACCAGTTGAAGTTGTATTTTATTAGTTAGCAGACCACATTAGCTTTCCAAATACATCATTCCACAAGATTTTACAACCGGTTCCCTTAGGGGATACCAAATACAATGGCCATTGCCGCCGATAATATTTGGTATCCCCTGTGTTACTCAGGTTGGAACTTACCAGGGTTTAATTTGACATGGTCATATGTTGGATGGGTGAGCACAGTATTTCTGTGCCAAATATCACCTTTCCTTTTGCTTTACAACATTGTTTACTATGGGGATACCTAATATTATGGCTCATGCATTGCTGTAATATCGTGTATCCCCTATGTTTCTTGGGTTACCCTTTACCCATTGACCAGTTAAAATCGCCTTTTATTTGATAGCAGATTACAGTACCTTTTTATATTTTGTACATCATTCCACAAGATTTTACAGGGGATACCATATATAAATGGCCTTCACCGCCTATAATATTTGGTATCCCCTGTGTTTCTCGAGTTAGAAGTTACCAGGATTCAATTTGATATAATCTGATGTTGGATGGGTGAGCACAGTATTGTTCTGCCAACTGGCACCCTTTCTTGGGTTTTCCAACACCTTTTACTATTGGAATACCACATATTACAGCTCTTGCGTTGCTGTAATATCTTGTATCCCCTTCTTTCCAAGGGTTAGCTTTTAGCGATTAAGCAACTGGAGTTGCCTTTTATTTGATACCAGATTGCAGTCTCTTTTTGCAATTTTGATTTCATTCCACAATCCTTCACATCCACGTCCTTTGGAGGATACCAAATATAGTGGCCCAAAGGCACTATAATATTTGATTTTCCCTATGTTTCGCTGGTTAGAGCTTATCAGGATTCAATTTGACCTGGTCTTCTGTTGGCTGGGTGAGCACAGTGTTTTTCTGCTAACTGTCACCCTTCCCTTACTATGGGGATACCAAATATTAGGGCTTGTGCAAGGCTATATTATCTTGTATTACCTACCTTTCATTGCTTACCCTTTAGCTATTGAGCAACAGAAATTGCCTTGTAATTGATAGACAATCACACCATCCTTTCGCATTGTTGATTTCTTTCTACAAATTTTCACATAAGGTTCTTTTTGGGATAGCAAATATAATGCCCCATACAGGCTATAATATTTAGTATCCCCTATGTTTTTCGGGTTCAAACTTACTGGGATTCAATTTGACAAGGACTTATGTTGACTGGGGGAGCACAGTATTGTTCTGACAACTGGCACCCTTTCTTGAGTTTTCCAATACCTTTTAATATGGGGATACCACATATTACCGCTCATGTGTTGCTGTAATATCTCGTATCTCCGACATTTCATGGGTTACTCTTTAGCCATTGACCAACTAAAGTTGCCTTTTATTTGATAGCAGGATATAGTATTTTTTGCAATTCTTTGATAACATTCCACAAGCTTTCACATTCAGTTTATTTGAGGGGGCGTGGCGGATACCACATGCAGGTCCAGCATTGCATTTCACTCACCTGCAGCCCGAACCTGACAGAGACGGGTGTGATGGTGCACTGTCTAGAACCTGCTGGAACATCCACTTGCCGTTGATACTAATGCTGCCATGATTGTGAAGCCCAAATCTGCTAAAAACCCCAAAGGCATTAGGGTGTCAGCTGGCTCTTCCGCTCCTCCTGATAATGGAGTTGACACTCTGGGTCAATCTCCACAGTTGCTCTGTTCACTTTGAATAGATATTGCATGCAATTCTGGACACATAAGCCGAACTGAAAACCAAGATCAATGCAGTCTACTTAGATGTGAACCTGCTTTGTTCAGATCACAGGAAACTGGTGTGCCATGTGGATAATGCTGAATCCACATTAAACACGATGTGACACACATAGCAGGAATTCCAAACCCAACTAAAGGATATGAGGGCAGAGGTGACCTTTCTACATTGGAGGATGCAGAGGGCTGCTGCTTGAGGCATAACACGGTTCACTTCTTGGGATTTCTGGAGTGCTTGGAGGGTCTGAGTATGGAACGCATCCTTGAACTGTGGCTGATGACCAAAGTGCTGACAGGCAATGTACCCACATTCTTCTCTGTGTAGAAAGCACATTGTCTACTTGGGAGGGTGCCGCCACCAGGGACCCAGCTGAGTCTTGTAATTGCGAAATTACTTAATTATAGGGACAGAGACTTGATTCTGCAATTGTTTGGATGAATGGTCCCTGGCACTTCGAGGGTAGCAGCATCACTGCACACCCAGATTTTACTGTGGAGGTGCAGCATCTTTGCAACTCATATGGTCAAGCAATGCTTTTGGGAGCTAGGCTTAAAGTATGCTCTTCTCTATCCTGCTAAATTTAAGGTGATGGGCGATGAGTGAACCACTTCTTTCTTGACTCCTGGAGATGCATAAACCTGATTACATGGTAAGGAGAATTGCAAAGCCTACATCAGTTGACCGGAACACTCATAAATGGCTGATGTTGCATCCGAGGCGTAGGAGGAGCGGGGAACCCAGAGCTCCCCCTTCACAGCTGAGGCAGCCAGGGAGTGAGCACAGGCAGGGGAAGTGGTGCTGCAATATGGCCAGAACTCTTTTGAGGCATTGCGGTCAGACCTTGCCTCTGACAGTCGGATACTACTGGCTCCATAGCTTCTGCTGGGGAGGACTCCCAGGACCCTGAGTTGATGCCATGGCTGGCGGATGATCTACTATGAGGGGTGGGGGTCTGTTCTTTGCTGTGTGATAAGTGGTGTGGACTGCTCACTGGTGACTATTAGAGACAAATTGGGGCCTCATGAGAAAAGGTTGGATGGCCAGATCATTGGAGAGGGCCGGTGTGTCCATGAGACCTGACCTCTCCAAACAGGGCATGTATTGTATTACACATTTGTCTTTGGTTGTTGTTCATTCGTTGGATGGTCATGGCTGGTCAATCAGAGGAGTCCTGGTCAGGGACGTGGGGTTACAAATCTTGTGATTTCTTTTGACACACATGATGAAGTTTCCTGCATATAATTCTGTGGCATGGCCCTGTACGGCACTGGTCTCTTGATTGTCGATGGGGTGTTTGGGGGGACCCACACACTGGAGTGTGGGACATGGGAATCACGGAATGCGATGCAGCACTACTTACCACCATACCCAATGGACACACCTACAGGCTACACTACCCCACACACACTATAACTTGCTAACATGGAACGTGTAGGGCATGGCCACAACCACAAACAGGTACTGGGTTCATACATATCTTAAGCACCTCTGCACACACATAGCTTTGTTGCAAGAGATGCATTTGACACAGGCAGAGTTACAAATGTACATGCAAATTGAAGTGGCCAAGTCTATGGCACTACGACACTGGACTGCCCTGGGAGTCCCATTTGTGAAAGCTATACACAGAGCTGACACTGAGGGTAGGTACATGATGGTGAAAGGACATATGGATGGTGCCCCCCTCATGCTGGTAGTTGTTTATGCCCCAGCAGTAATCACTCTACTGTTTTTAGGCCTCTTCACCCCAGCTCTTTTCTGGGACTCACACAATCACAGCATAACTTGCAGAGACTTTAATAGTGTTCCGGATGTTGTCTGGGACTGCTCCAGCCCTCCGCTGAATGGTGCTATGTGTATCAGGGTGCCACAATACTTTCTGGACTGGATGTTTAACAATAGCATGTTCGATATGTGGCACTTGCACCATCCAGACACCAGTGACTTCTTGTTTTATTGACTGGTCCATGACCTCCAAACCAAGCATGCTCTTTTTCTCTGCAATGAACCATTGAGCACGCAGATAACTATGATGGAGTCTTTGGCGTGTACCCTCTCATATCACTGCTCTCTACTTTTGACATTTTTGATTGCTGGTCTTATGGGACATTTCACAACACTTCAACACTTTATTATCAGCAGCACAAAGAATCATGTTCTTGCAATAACAAATTGCACATTTTACACTACACCTTTGTAAGAAAACGCATCTTTTTGGATGTGGATGATCACCCCATTTGTTTTGGACTGATGCTGCTGGTAATTTGACTCTGTGCACAGGGATTCTGCTAGTCAGGCCCTGTTGCTTGTACTCTGATGCCTAAAACAAATAGGGCCTAATTTATGATGTTTTACCGTAGGGCAGCGCCGCAGGCCTTCGTGCTGCACTGCCCTATGGTAAAAGGAAAGGGCAGGAATGTACCATATCTATCAGATATGGTGCATTCCTTTCTTTTTCCCCTGTGCCGGCGCACAATGGGCTGCCATGCGCAAACGCAGGCACCTTTGCACTATGGTGCAAGGGTGCCTGCATTGTGGGGTGATTACTTCTGTGCAGGAAGGCAAACCTTCCTACACAGAAACCATCAGAAGAGACTTTTCCTCTTTCTATGTGTGCTGCAGAATGCAGCACACATAGAAAAAGGAAAAACTAGGAGAAATAACGATATTTCTCCTTGTTGTACCTCCCTTACGCCTCCCCTGGGGAGGCGTACGTTTTTGGCGCTGCCTATGATTTAAGACTTCATTAAATTTGGAGCAGTATCCAAAAGCCATGGATGTTATTGGAAGGCCTCCAGCAACACCCATTGTACACCCCTTTAATGCTGAAAACTGAGTTAAAGGGAGCCATAATTACGAGGCAGCATTAAGCCAAAAACAGTGACTTAGTGCTGCCACGTAAACATGGAGAAGGCTCCTGTGCCATGGGAACGTCACAAAATGTGACGTTCCGGCGGCGTAAGGGGCCCCATAAATGAGGCCCGTAGTATTTAGCTATTCTCCTAATTGGCATATTTAACTTACCTATAAGTTCCTAGTATAAGGTACAAAATGCATCCAAGACCTGTAAATTAAATGTCCCTAACGGACTGCATCTCCCATTATCCCAACCACTACAGTGGCCATGCAAGCATGACTCCTGGCCTCCCATTGTAGTCTGGCTAAGCAGTTTTAAAACTGCTAATTCGACATATCACAATAACCCATTTCGACAGGCCTAAACCTTCTTTTTAAATATTAATAAATCACCCGTAAGTAGGCCTTCAGCCCAAAAGGCAGGGTGGATGGTATTTAAAAGTAAGACATGTAAACATTTAATGTAACACATATCCTTACAGTCAATAGGCCCCAAATGCTATTTTCACTCTAGCAGATTTAGATGTTCCATAGGAAATGATTCGGATACAGTATTACATGTAATATTAATAATTTGTTCAGCTAGGAAACACCTATAAATATAATACTTGGACTTATAAGACAATGTGTTACAAACTCACTTCACTGGTAAAATTAAATTTTAGAAAGTTACTTTTTTCCTGCATAAAGCCTCAGAAGGCACGTTTGCACAGTGCCAACTGTCACTGAGTAGCGGAATAGCTATCTTAATGAGGTGTGAACTTGCTCCCAGAGCTGGTACAAGGGTCTTGGGTGTTCAGCAGGATGACCATATGAGCACTGCCCAGGAATTTGATTAACTCAAAGAGGCCTATCCTGCCACAGGCAAATATTAGCTCACACTTTGGCAGGGTCCTTCTTTGTGGTTTGTGGTTTGAAGAGTGGGGCAATGTGGGATTGCTTGCTTAAGGGCACAAATGAATTGCTGAAAAAGTGTGTAGGGCTACCCCTAGGAACCAATTTGTAAAAAACAGAAGTGCCAGGGCTCTCGTCCGCTTCATGCAGCCCATTTCTCCTGTTAGCTCTGCCTTACGCAGAAGCAACAAACCCTGCAAGTGGGGACGGGATGTGGTATATTGGCCGGAGCTGCCAACTTTGGAGCTGGGGAACCAGATTCAAGTCTTGGCGTCGGCTCAACATCCTGCGATTGTGGGCGACTCACTTAATCTCCCCGTATCCACCAAAAATTAATGTGTCCTTAACTGGTGCCCAGGCGTTGGTGTTGATGATTAAGTGCTGGTGCTGAGCACCAGAAATCACTGGTTCAAATTAGGCACTGCTAGGAACATTTTCCCTATTGGTTAAGGATGGTTCCAGGGGTCACCCTTACCCACTGGCTAGTGGCAGGCATAAATGTGACACCCAAGGAAACCCTCTTAGAAACACTGTGAAAGACAGAAGAAGGACTGAACTGGTTCTTGAGACCTGTTGGGGGACCTGAAAGGCTGGTCCTGCTCCCACTTGTACCCAGGACAAAGAAAGGGACTCCAATCATCAGTTGGCTGACCTCCTAATAAGCTACAGGGACAAAACAAGCTACAGGAAGGCCTTTTCCTGAAGATCCCAGCTGACTACTCCCAACTGGACCTGCCCTGGACCCATCTGGTAGCTCCTGCCAGATTGAGTCTTGCCCCGTCAAGTGCTGTTCCTGAGTTTCTGGGACCCTTCGCAGTGTCAAAGTGTATTCTGCCTAACATACTGAGAAACCTTGGACTTTATGCTACAAGTACCTTTGGAGGACAAACCTGCCAAGTCAATCTAAAAAAGGTGAATTGCCGCTGGTCCAAAGATTCAGGTTGCTCCAACTCAGACCTTTTCTGGAGCAGCAAATCCATGCCAACCCCAGGTCATGGGAAGGTTATCTGGCATTATTAGATGTGGTGAACTACCATACACTCCAACTAATAATACACTTTCTCACAACCCTACTGAGCAATGCAAAAGCGTTCTTGCTAATTGCTTTATCTCAGCACTCCCTTGCAGTATTGAATAGTATTTCCATTTTTACTCTGCATTTTACAAATGTATACTGAGAGCATCACAGCACTGGTATTAATCTTAGAAACAAGTATGATTTTTCTTTTAATAACAATTTATAAATTAATTCCTTGTTGTTTCAGCTAATTTTCTGCTGCTTCGTTCATAACTGACTAGTCATTGCACTTTTTCTGATTACCTCTTCCTTTAATTTGTCCTTTGCATTAACCGCTGTCTTAATGGACCTATGCTGCATGATGATTCTTACCTGCCTGTGACTTAAGTTAAGCTTAATTACCCTCTCTCAATGTCCTGGGGCTTCGCTTCTGTGCTCCAATCAGATACAGTGCTTATCTGTGCCATGAACTGTGTAAATGTATTACTGAGTAAAAACATATCTATATAATATTTGTGTTGAGAGAATACTGATTTGTCTGTAATGTGCCCTTTTTCTAAAGACTACTAAGAAGTGGTTCCCAGATGGTCCTGAACCAATATCTAGTACCTATCCTTAACCTCTGTCTCCAGTGTCTTTTCTTTCTCCCATTTTTTCACTGGTACCTATTTGAGACATTTACGCATACCATACTTCAGACAGAACTGGTGTGCTAGTGGGATTCTCTGAGGGCCTAATAAAAAGATAGGACAGGCTTATCTTTTTATATGCAGAGCTTACTTTACGACTGCAGATTCTCCCCAGTCATAAAGTTACTATAAAATCATAGTTTTTAAATACAAAAAGAGTACATATACACAAAAGTGTAATTTAACCTTTGTGAATTAGGCTTAGAGGCCCTCCCGCTGCAACGCCCATATACTCCGGAAGAGGGGAAACATTATAGAGGACCCCCCCGGGCGCGAACTGCATAATGCCCTCATTGGTCCTAGCGGGGCGGAAAGCGACGCACTGCCCACCCTGCTGCCGGTAACTGCCTGCCTGAAGAGGTGCGGCCCTCTGCCAAATTGAGGCCCTGGCTCCAGGCCTACTCGGCTTACCACTGGGACGGCTGCCCTGCACACAGAAGCTGTCACGAAGGGGCCTGTGTCCACATCTCCCTGGCCATAAGAGACTCACCTGAGGCCATAGTGGCGAGCTGTGTGTTGTGTAGGTGGGCCCTGGACTGCGGTACTGATGGAGGAGGAAGGGGCCATCTCATTGACCTGCGAGTGCAGGCGGGGAGGTAGGGCCTACTGATATCTCTGCAATCTGGGCTGACGCTGACCTCGGGGGGGACACTGCTTGAATGTGTCCACAAGACCCTACCTGCTGATCCACGGCGGCAGAGCTGGGTGTCGCTGCCACACCGAAACACAAGCAATAAGCGGAGGACAGTCCTTGTGCACGGGGGGTGCAACCTGACTTGTCTGGCTTCCACCAACCACAGAGGGGTGTTATATGCTCTCGCCTCACTCTGTAACTTAGGGGCCGCTCCATACCACAACCCTCCCCGCGCCAGAGAAGGTACCATCCCCCGGAGGCGGTGGAGTTCACAGGGGTCTTCTGCTAGATTACCAGATAAATCACTGCACGTCCGCCCCCCTACCCTCCCCCCCCCCCGGCTGACTTACCTGGAACCCCAACAGGCCGACAGGGGCTTGCTTTTCCCTCATGCTGGCGGCGGATATTACAGGTGGGTCCAACTAACCTCCGAGAGCAACCTTGGAGTTTTCTGGACTCCCTTGTTTCCCCTCTACAACCATGGCTACGAATAGGGGGCTTAAGTCTCAGATGCAGAAACAGCTTGCCAAGTTTGCTTGGTCTCGGCAGGGGGAGGAGACTGAAACTATGCCAGGCGATGACCCCAAGACCCCGCAGCCCCATTCCTCATCCAAAACTCTCACTCTAGAGCACAGTTCTTCAAACTGTGGGGCGCGCCCCCCTGGGGGGGCGTGGATGGGTTCCCAGGGGGGCACGAAGGCCTCTGCAAGCACATGTAAATGAAGAGGCCTGGAAGTGCAGCGAAGTTTATTTGCTGCATTTCCAGGCTGTCTTCATTTACTCCGAAGCCCTCAGAGTGCCGTGGGGTCAGAGGTCAGTGGGTGTGCTGCTGGGGGCTCGGCTGGGCAGTGTCTGGAGTCTTATTAAAACTCCAGCATGCCCCGGTTTTTCACAGGTCTTTAAAGACCATTTGCATACCTTTGGAAACTGGTTACAGAGGCTGTTTTTTTTTCCTTTTTCCAGTACCCCCTGGGCCCCGACTCAGCCTATTCCTCCTTACATTTGTATTTTACATATACTGCTGTAGTGTGAAAATGTATTTCAAGAAAAGGAATATAAAAAAGGGTTGCCAATAGAAAAAATGCCAGCCATGTATGTTTAAAGAGCCTGCAAAGACCTTGCTTTGACACTAAATAGGGTCTTAAATAAAAAAGTATGTATTCATTTGTAATTTGACTTTCTGTCTGTTCCTTTTATTTTCAGTCATGAAACATTCAGGCAGCCTTAGAACACATTTAAAGGTGCTTTATATTTGCTTTTCGAAGTATGCACAGATAAGTGCTGAAAATAGGGCTTTAGGTGACTGTTTAATTTTGTCCTGTCTGCAACATCAAAATAATGAGCTGGCAACCCTGGTCATAAGACTGGAAGTTTGTTGCAGGATCAGCACATTATTTATTTCCTTCACCTTCGATTCCCTGATTTAATTCCATAGTAGGAATAGTTTCACTTATATCTGAAACCCTACGCCCTGTCAATAACATGCTGATTAACTTCAAGTGTCTGGGAATTCACCCTGCATTCAGACAACTCACTCCTCATTCTCACCCTTCACTTTCACACTCACCCTGCACTCACAGCGCATAGTTATGGTTTTCCCTCATTTGCCACACAATCCATCATCTGCTGTATAATTTGCAGATTGAAAAATGCAGCAACACATGTTACCTCACAGTGGAAGGCCCTTTCTAAATGTTGACCGGTGGTGCATACAGTGTCTCAGAATATCTCCTGAAGGCTGCGTTAATATCTAGCTGCGTGGTTGCCGTTGTGCCCTCTAAAGTAATCACCTCTGTTATGTGGGCTGTTAGCGGACTCTCCCTTATGATACTAGCTAGTAGGGAACCCGCCCAGTCTGCTTCGGCATTCTGCTTCTGTGTGTATGAGCGATAGTCAATGATGCGTAGTTGTTCAAGGAGCTCTGCATGGCATATATGTGCCTCCTGTAGAGCCGCTTTGCGTGTGTCATTCAATGCTGCGTCCCGCTCGAGATTACCCAGGCCGTCTTCCAAGTCCCGTAGTTCCCTTCCCAGAGCACAACGGGCACCCACTTTCGTACTAATAGGCACCCCACGTATTACCGTTTTAAAGGCCTCCCACTCCATCTGCCATGAGCTAGCGGTATCTGCGTTTTCAACGAAATAATTAGTGATGGCTGTGGATAGTGGGCTGTGGAAAAACAGAATCTTCTAGGAGTAAAGGCTGTAGTCTCCATGTGGGAACTCGTGTGGAAATTTTCCCCCAGGAGAATGTAATCTCCAGTAGGTTGTGATCGGACAATGTTTTCCCTAGATATGTAGTATTGTCCACGGTAGCAAGTAAATGCAATGAGCAGAACACTCTATCTATATGAGTATGCAACATGTGGGGAGTTGAATAGAATGTGTACTCCTCGCTATCAATATTGCGTGCACACCACGCATCACACATGGTCCACCCCTCCGCCCATCCTTTTAATGTCTTTGCCAGTTTCTTACAACTGGTGCCCTGTAATGGTGGGTGGGAGCAGTCCAATTCCATATCCAGTACTGCATTGAAGTCCCCTCCAATGATCCAGGTGTACCCATCCCACCCCACCACCGCTGTGTTAAGTGTCCCTAGAAATTTGTCTTGTTCTGTGCTCGGGGCATAAATACTACCCAGTACTACGTGCTCCCCGTTTAATGTACCATGGAGCAACACGTACCTGCCGTTTGTGTTAATTCTCTGTTTAAGAACTACAAAATGGGTGCCATTCCTAATCCATATTGCAGTTCCACGGGCAAATGCAGAGGGAGACATGTAGAATAACTTCCCTTTCCATTTCTTCTTTAATTTAACGGCCTCAGAATTGGTAAGATGTGTCTCTTGGAGAAAGACAATTTGGGTTTTCCTCCTATTGAGTTGGGCATATATTCTTTGTCTCTTGTGCACAGACCCTATTCCTCTAACGTTCGAGGTCACGCACAAATATTTACCAGTCATAGCCATGTGGCGTTGGGTGATGTGATTTTCGGAACATTCCCATATCTGTGTGCTGACTAGTTAAGGATACAACTATGAATGAGTCTGCCCATACATGTCCCCTAATAACTCCCAATACAAGTTTCACCCATAAAACGATAGAGGACCAAACAAGAAAAACAAGTTCAACTTGAACACTTCGTATCTTATAACATTGTGCAGTTGCCATGAGGGAGGTGGCTACCATCATTCACTGGATGTGTATTGGTGCAATACACCTGATAACAACTCCAGTGGCCGAGCTCATGACCTATCATTGTACAATTACAATCTACACTGCGACCATCCACATACATATGTTATACCAATTATACTCATCTGTACGACGAGGAACATGCTGATAATAACCCTGCTCTTTCAGCTCACATAGTCAATTGCAGTCGGTGGGCTAATTGAAGGGAATAGAACCATACTGTTCTCAGAGTCTGGGTGTAGGTTTATGTCTTCTGAGGAGTCAATCGAGTCGGCTACTGATATCGCATCTTGGTAGTCCAACACCGCCGCCGCTAGTATTGCTCATTGCTGGCTCTCTAACTTCTGCTCTGGAGAGGGGTTTGTTTTGGTAGCAGGACAAGCCTTCCGACCTCTGCCTAGTCTGTTTCTCCCAGACCTCTGAGTTTTATATGGCTTCTGCTGCCGCATTTGCGATGAACCTTGTGATGCATCCAGCGACAGCGTGACCTCCACCAATTCCGTCGCTTCTTCCGGGCTATCGAAAAAGTGGGCCTTCTGTTCATAAAGAACCTTCAAGCAGGTGGGAAACAATAGAGCGTATTTCAAATTATGAGCCTTGAGTGTTTTTTTAACATCCTAAAATTTGTCTCTCAGTCTTTGGACTGCCACTGTGAAGTCCGGATATAGTGAGATGCTTTTATTTTCAAAGTGAATTGAAGCTTTTTCTCTGGCAGCGCATAACAGCGTGTCACGTTCCTTATAGTTCAAGATACGTGCTATGATGGGTCTGGGCGGCACGCCGGGAACAGGTGGTCAAGACGTTTTCTGTGCGCTCTCTCTACACTGTTTAAATCTGTAAGGCCTTCCGGTGCAATATTGTTGCGCAACCATTGTTCTATGAATTGGGTAGGGTTCGAGCCTTCGCTGCGTTCTGGTATGCCTAGTATCCGCACATTATTGCGCCGAGACCACCCCTCGGTGTCGTCCACTCTGTCCTGCAATCCTGCAAGTTGACGCCGTAGCTGTTCAAGTTGTGTCATATGGGCCTTGTGTTGTGGCAATATCTCTTCTAGCAGCAATTTTGTTACTTTTCACTGTTTCTGCCATTTTGGTCTGATCCGCTTTCAATAGCGTGAAGCTTTTGGCTAGCGCCCTCACCTGTTGTTAAATTGCTGCTCCAGAGTCACGCACTTCCCTGAGAATCAAATCCAGTTTGTCCACTGGATTCCCAGGCGCTGTTGGCGGGACAAAATCCGGGCTAGAGGCTTGTAATAGGTCATTCTGCATAGTGTTGTCAGTCCCTCCAGAAGTGAGGGGTTCTATTTGTTTTACTCTGGTGCGTCCCATCCCCCAGCGCAGCACAAGCTTCAATCTGTTCTTGCACTGGGCCGACTCGTAACAAACTACGCGCTAGTAACTACGCACTGTCTCTAGCGTGGATTTCCACCGCACCCTACTGGTCCCATCACTCTGTGTTTCCTGCTTGCAACATGCGATCATGGCCAGTCCTCACCTTCAGTCAGTGACTAGCAAAGCCCACGCTGCGATGTACTCCGAATATAAATGTTCTGCGCTGCTTTTGGGGCGCAACGTGGCAGCATAAGGGATCTTATGTCCCAGCACTTTCCTGGTGATGTCTCTCAGCTGGGGGGAGGGGGCCCATGCACCAATGCTAAGCACCGATTCCGGGTTGTATCGTCCTATCTGTGTTTGCCCCCTTTCTGTGGAGCAACATTGTTGGCGGCGGAACCAATGGTCTCTACTTTCAGACCGGGCCTCGGGACAGCGCTGTCATCATTACTCGCATCGGGTGCTTCACCCCACCGCTCCCATGTCGTTACGCGGTGAGTCCTCCACTCTCAATATTGCTGCGCATTTCCCTCCACGGTATACTAGTACACAGTCAGTTATAACTGATTTCAGGGCCGCCCCACATCTGATGCCCCGATTCTCAGTCCGATGCCGTGAGTCTGCCGCAACAACCGTTATATGCAGCCCGCTACTTTTCAGGCATTTCAGAAGCCAATCGCTTCCCGGGGTGTCAGGTGCCACTACCGTAGGGGTATTGTGCGTAGTTTGGCTCTTCGGTTACACTGCAGCTTGCCGGGCATTCAATTCTCTGCCTCCATTGCCCCACAGCCCGCCGCACTAGTTTCTGTTGCTCCCGTATCCCTGTACCTTGAGTTTGCAGGCAATAGCCACCGGTCTCGCCGGTCTGCTGTTTTCAGGCACTTTAGAAGTCGATGACTGTCCGGACCCGCTCCCGCAGGTATGCAGCACTTTCTCCGGCCTCGCAATGACTCCTCCGTGTCCAAGGTGCGATCCTTACGGTGTCCGCTATCCTTGTGGTATAGGCTGCAGCCTATTCCCCTGGAGCCCACACAAAGGTCGATTTTCTTTTCCTTCCGCTATGTAGCCCAGTGGCACAGGAGTCAGCTTCAGCTAGTTTTGAGTGCAGATGTCCAAGCATTGGCAGAGTAGCAGATAGGATTCAGGGCCCGGCTCGCAGCTCATCTAAACCACGTCTGCCCTGCTTGACGGTTAGCCACGCCCTCCTGATTTGTTACTTCTTTGTGCACTGCTTAATGCAGCACACATAGAAGTAGCAAATCATCATTATTTAATGTTTGTTTATAGGCAGGAAGAGACACTTTTCTGCACATAAACAATCATTAATGGCATTTCTCTTTCTATGTGTTCTGCAGAATGCAGCACACAAAGAAAAAGCAAAAACAAGGAGAAATAAAAGATCAAGTAGTGGAGGGCGTCTTTTTTTTCTTATAATGTTGCTAAATTATGGAACTTCCTTCCTCCCCAGATTCGTCTTGAGGCTAATTATCTGACCTTTCGAAAACAAATTAAAACCTTTCTGTTTCCCTAACACTGCTTGAAGTTTTTGAGAGCACTGCTAGCAGCTCTGGGATGCCTACGGGTAACCATGCGCTTAAGAAATACAGATTTGTTCATTCATTTCTCCCCGTTTTGTCATTCACATCATGCCCTTGGATGGCTATAGTTTTTGGCGCTGCCTCAGATTTACACCTCCTTGTAAATCTCGGACAGCATCAAAAGCAATGGGTGTTGGAGTGAAACACCCACAGCAACACCCTTTGCACACCCCTTTCACACGAAGTGATGCGTGTAAAGGGGCCTTATTTACAAGGCAGTGTTACGCCATAAAAAGTGGCTTGATCCCACGTTGTAAATATGGAGAATGGCATATCACCAACAGAACATCGCTAAAAGTGACATTCTGGTGGTGATCCCCTTGTAAATATGCCCCTGGGTTTCTCTTGCCACCATATGGGAGGCCCTGTATCCTTTAAAGAGTGATTGACAATGCCAGGGTGTATAAAACAGTAAACTAGTATGTGGCTTGAGCTGCATGGTGATTGGTTGTGTAATGACATTGTAAGTGTGATACAGGGACTATAATTTGCTTTCAATCGCTGGCATACAGCAAGCTGCAGGCTATGATTTCAGACCCCTGATCAATAACAGAGTGCAAGTGTGTTAGCAATCTATACAACACAAATAGTGCATGTGTGATAGACTGAGCATAGCCTACAGATCATTCAAACAGGCAGATTTTTTTTTTCATGTCACTATAAGGTTCTGGTACTGTGGTGCTAAAGCAGTTCTGCTCAACTTCAGACTATTAGAGTAAAACTGGAACAAGTCTAATGATTCACTGCATGAACCCCCATGAAGTGAGTCATCTCGGTTTTAGAGCATGCGGCTGGAGTATCTCAACAAAGTCACTATGGAAATATATGCTTTGTAAAGTGCCCAACGACTCCCAAAGTGATCTTTTGATACTGATGGCAAGGTGTATTGTTAATTAACTCAGGGGTACTCATTTTATCGACTTAGGAAAAAGATAAGCAAGGGCAAAAGTTAGTTTACAATGGCATGATTTCACAAACTGTCCTGCATTTCACATCAGACTTGTTCCACAAAATGCCAAAATTACAGTATTACACCATGTTGCTTATTCGGTTTTCATTTATTTAAAAATGTGATTGTGTGAGCACGATATCAATGTGAATTAATAGAACATGTGTAGCTGTTCATGTCACATGCAGTGTTTCACTTTTCTTTTTTAGTGTCAAATGGGCCCTCAAAATGAATGTAAAGAAGTATTTCATGCTAAAAATAGCACAAAATTCCGCCTCAGCATTATTGCATAATTTCTGAAAAGAAAACTGTTGGGACGGAAAAGTCCTCTGCATGGTAATGAACTTGTACCCCTACCCTGAGTGCCCAACTGTACTGTTGTCTGGATCCCTACTGCTGACTTTTGTTGTCATACGCAAACACTGATCATACGTGCGTGCCATGACATAGGCCAGTCTCACTGATTGGGGTCTTGTTGGACTTGGGGTGCCCAAAGAGCTACCCTCATTGTGTTGGAAGGCTACCGCCTTCACCAGGAGTTAAGCAGTGCAAGCGTGGTAGTGGCAGTAGTAGTGAACAGGTACATTTTACCCTGTCACAGGTTCAAGCACCTTTTTAAAAGTTTTGCAGCTGTGTGTTTAACTCATGCTTACTCTACGTCAGAGTGGTGACTCCGCACTGGGTATATGTGTGCCTGGGAAGGGTACAATATAGGGATAGGGCAGTGCTGAGCAGTGCATGCATGGTGAGTGTATGTGCTGAGTGTTTGTGTACCTGTGAGGAGAACAGTACATGAAGGATGTAGTACTATAGTGCATGCATCGTGAATGCATGTACTGGGTGTATGTGTACCAATAAGGAGTACAGTACATGAAGGAGATAGTGTTGTGCAGTGTGTACATGGTGATTTTGTGTGCCCGGTGTATGGGTCCCTGTGGTGGCACAATACTGTTGCAGGGATTCTGCACATATGCAGAACTATGCGCAGGAAACCAGGACCTAAGTGTGTAGTGGTGTCCCAAAATACCAACCTCGGTGCCCAGAGCCCCTATCCGACTAGCTACAGTGTCTCATATGTTCTCTGTGCTACAGCGAAGCTACCAATGATTAGACATCCTAGAACATGTTACTCCCTCCTCTCTCAGGATACGTGGGAACAAGAACACTCTTTCATTCAAACTCTCGTTCTTGTCCACAACATGATTAAATAGAGTCAAAGTATAGTTTAAAATGTTTATTGTAACTAACGTGCTCTATAATGCAATACACGTTTCAGTACTAGCAGCAAAATTCATAGGATCAAACAAATCAGCATAGTTACAATTCCATGTAGAACAATAGGAGAAATCATATTATAATGATAGTGGAAACAGGACTACAGCGCCTTGCCACTCTCCCCTTGCTAGAAGCTAGTTTATTATAATTATAGAAGGCCTGTAGGCTTTGTCAGGGGACCCCATACCTCTGAGTTTAGATTCAGGAATTTACATCTCCGGACAAGCCCAGCTCTTCTATCCTGGAAAGCGTTTTCTCCAAGTGTGTTAACATGCATGCCCAGCAAAATTAAAAGCACCAGATTTCCAGGGTTGCAGCTGTGTTCTATGTTATGGCTAGAGACATGAGACTGACCAAAGCAATTCAACAGAGCTCATTGTTTTTTTACCTTGAACACGCTGTGCAGACGAGGAGCAGAGTGTTCAACTGAATACATGAAATACAGACAGTTCTCATGTGAAAGCGAGCAAGCAAAGTGTTTACCCGGAATGTGCCATGTAGTAACGTGAGCAAAAGCGGCAAAATTACGTCCAACTTATGCTAACTTAGCAATGTCTGTAGGTGTATCCTTATCCTCACTACAATACACAGAGGTAACAGTTCTGGACGGTGTGTGTACTGTGGCTGTGTACGTGCACTGAGTGCAAGTTTGCCTGTAAAGGAGGAATTTAGGTTCCCTTTTGGAATACCCAGGCCTGCATGGTAAAGACATGAGGCGTTAGAGGAATCTTACCAGACAGATTTGTGTATTGCTGCATTTCTGTGAGCTTGGTGGGACACACCTGGGAGAGGAGAGGTAGGCACTAAATATACTCTTCAAAAGGTGTTCTTTGATTCAGTGAAGCAGTGAGTTTGTATGGAAAGACTGAGAGAGAGACAGAGTTGAGATAGAGAGTGATAGAGGTGATTGAGGTTGAGAGAAAGAGGTGAGGTAGTGAGAGAGGTAGAAAGATGTGGGTGCGAGAGAGGTATATTGATAGTGAGGTTGAGTAAATCTAGGTGAGGGAGAGATTTCAAATAGAGTGAGAACTGTGATAGGTACATAATGTAGAGTTTGGTAGAGAGGTAAAGAGAGAAAGATAAGATAGAAGAGGTGATGTGATGATGGAAAGAGAGACATAAGACAGAAAGTTTATTCTTTAACTCGATTACCACAAAATCCCTGAGAGCATGAGGGTTAAGGTGCGGTAGGTGGTTATGCAGTTTAAAATTCTCTGAAGTGTGCATGATCATCAGACAAACAAAATCTGTTCTTCTGGCTATCTTGATCACTTTACCAGGGGGCCCTTTGGATGTTGGAGATCTTGGGCAATCGCCCTATTTGCCCATGCCTTACAACAGCACTGCAACAAGCACCAGAAATCCAAGAAAGATAAGAACTGGTGCAATTTATCACATAAAGATATGGAAGAACATGAGTGAACCCAAGAGCAAGGGGCAAATGCCATATGTCTCAGGGTAGCATAGTGTAGTGAGCAACAAAGGTTCAAAGATTATGTGTAGCAAGGGACTCCCTTGTATTCTGAAAGATGGAAGAGCAGGATAACTTGCTTCAGTTCAGGGAAGTGCAAGCTGATGTACATTGGGAGCAATGAATGTTGTGTATCTGGAAGGATGGGGTGATTGGCAGTAAGGGGCACAGACGGATATACATTGGAGGACATAGGGTGATGTGGAGCAGTGAGCACATGCTGATGTGCACATGCCTAACTTCCACTGGTAGATGAGCACGTGGTGATATCAGAGTCTTCTGCAGAACAAAATACATGGGTGTTGGTCTGTGAACATGGAGCCTTTGTGCTTGTTGGACTTGGGGTGCCCAAAGAGCTACCCTCATTGTGTTGGAAGGCTACCGCCTTCACCAGGAGTTAAGCAGTGCAAGCGTGGTAGTGGCAGTAGTAGTGAACAGGTACATTTTACCCTGTCACAGGTTCAAGCACCTTTTTAAATGTTTTGCAGCTGTGTGTTTAACTCATGCTTACTCTACATCAGAGTGGTGACTCCGCACTGGGTATATGTGTGCCTGAGAAGGGTACAATATAGGGATAGGGCAGTGCTGAGCAGTGCATGCATGGTGAGTGTATGTGCTGAGTGCATGTGTACCTGTGAGGAGAACAGTACATGAAGGATGTAGTGCTGTAGTGCATGCATCGTGAATGCATGTACTGGGTGTATGTGTACCAATAAGGAGTACAGTACATGAAAGAGATAGTGTTGTGCAGTGTGTACATGGTGATTGTGTGTGCCCGGTGTATGGGTCCCTGTGGTGGCACAATACTGTTGCAGGGATTCTGCACATATGCAGAATTATGCGCAGGAAACCAGGACCTAAGTGTGTAGTGGTGTCCCAAAATACCAACCTCTGTGCCCAGAGCCCCTATCCGACTAGCTACAGTGTCTCATATGTTCTCTGTGCTACAGCGAAGCTACCAATGATTAGACATCCTAGAACATGTTACTCCCTCCTCTCTCAGGATACGTGGGAACAAGAACACTCTCTCATTCAAACTCTCATTCTTGTCCACAACATGATTAAATAGAGTCAAAGTATAGTTTAAAATGTTTATTGTAACTAACGTGCTCTATAATGCAATACACGTTTCAGTACTAGCAGCAAAATTCATAGGATCAAACAAATCAGCATAGTTACAATTCCATGTAGAACAATAGGAGATATCATATTATAATGATAGTGGAAACAGGACTACAGCGCCTTGCCACTCTCCCCTTGCTAGAAGCTAGTTTATTATAATTATAGAAGGCCTGTAGGCTTTGTCAGGGGACCCCATACCTCTGAGTTATATTCAGGAATTTACATCTCCGGACAAGCCCAGCTCTTCTATCCTGGAAAGCGTTTTCTCCAAGTGTGTTAACATGCATGCCCAGCAATAATAAAAGCACCAGATTTCCAGGGTTGCAGCTGTGTTCTATGTTATGGCTAGGGACATGAGACTGACCAAAGCAATTCAACAGAGCTCATTGTTTTTTTACCTTGAACACGCTGTGCAGACGAGGAGCAGAGTGTTCAACTAAATACATGAAATACAGACAGTTCTCATGTGAAAGCGAGCAAGCAAAGTGTTTACCCGGAATGTGCCATGTAGTAACGTGAGCAAAAGCGGCAAAATTACGTCCAACTTATGCTAACTTAGCAATGTCTGTAGGTGTATCCTTATCCTCACTACAATACACAGAGGTAACAGTTCTGGACGGTGTGTGTACTGTGGCTGTGTACGTGCACTGAGTGCAAGTTTGCCTGTAAAGGAGGAATTTAGGTTCCCTTTTGGAATACCCAGGCCTGCATGGTAAAGACATGAGGCGTTAGAGGAATCTTACCAGACAGATTTGTGTATTGCTGCATTTCTGTGAGCTTGGTGGGACACACCTGGGAGAGGAGAGGTAGGCACTAAATATACTCTTCAAAAGGTGTTCTTTGATTCAGTGAAGCAGTGAGTTTGTATGGAAAGACTGAGAGAGAGACAGAGTTGAGATAGAGAGTGATAGAGGTGATTGAGGTTGAGAGAAAGAGGTGAGGTAGTGAGAGAGGTAGAAAGATGTGGGTGCGAGAGAGGTATATTGATAGTGAGGTTGAGTAAATCTAGGTGAGGGAGAGATTTCAAATAGAGTGAGAACTGTGATAGGTACATAATGTAGAGTTTGGTAGAGAGGTAAAGAGAGAAAGATAAGATAGAAGAGGTGATGTGATGATGGAAAGAGAGACATAAGACAGAAAGTTTATTCTTTAACTCGATTACCACAAAATCCCTGAGAGCATGAGGGTTAAGGTGCGGTAGGTGGTTATGCAGTTTAAAATTCTCTGAAGTGTGCATGATCATCAGACAAACAAAATCTGTTCTTCTGGCTATCTTGATCACTTTACCAGGGGGCCCTTTGGATGTTGGAGATCTTGGGCAATCGCCCTATTTGCCCATGCCTTACAACAGCACTGCAACAAGCACCAGAAATCCAAGAAAGATAAGAACTGGTGCAATTTATCACATAAAGATATGGAAGAACATGAGTGAACCCAAGAGCAAGGGGCAAATGCCATATGTCTCAGGGTAGCATAGTGTAGTGAGCAACAAAGGTTCAAAGATTATGTGTAGCAAGGGACTCCCTTGTATTCTGAAAGATGGAAGAGCAGGATAACTTGCTTCAGTTCAGGGAAGTGCAAGCTGATGTACATTGGGAGCAATGAATGTTGTGTATCTGGAAGGATGGGGTGATTGGCAGTAAGGGGCACAGACGGATATACATTGGAGGACATAGGGTGATGTGGAGCAGTGAGCACATGCTGATGTGCACATGCCTAACTTCCACTGGTAGATGAGCACGTGGTGATATCAGAGTCTTCTGCAGAACAAAATACATGGGTGTTGGTCTGTGAACATGGAGCCTTTGTGCTTGTTGGACTTGGGGTGCCCAAAGAGCTACCCTCATTGTGTTGGAAGGCTACCGCCTTCACCAGGAGTTAAGCAGTGCAAGCGTGGTAGTGGCAGTAGTAGTGAACAGGTACATTTTACCCTGTCACAGGTTCAAGCACCTTTTTAAATGTTTTGCAGCTGTGTGTTTAACTCATGCTTACTCTACATCAGAGTGGTGACTCCGCACTGGGTATATGTGTGCCTGAGAAGGGTACAATATAGGGATAGGGCAGTGCTGAGCAGTGCATGCATGGTGAGTGTATGTGCTGAGTGCATGTGTACCTGTGAGGAGAACAGTACATGAAGGATGTAGTGCTGTAGTGCATGCATCGTGAATGCATGTACTGGGTGTATGTGTACCAATAAGGAGTACAGTACATGAAAGAGATAGTGTTGTGCAGTGTGTACATGGTGATTGTGTGTGCCCGGTGTATGGGTCCCTGTGGTGGCACAATACTGTTGCAGGGATTCTGCACATATGCAGAATTATGCGCAGGAAACCAGGACCTAAGTGTGTAGTGGTGTCCCAAAATACCAACCTCTGTGCCCAGAGCCCCTATCCGACTAGCTACAGTGTCTCATATGTTCTCTGTGCTACAGCGAAGCTACCAATGATTAGACATCCTAGAACATGTTACTCCCTCCTCTCTCAGGATACGTGGGAACAAGAACACTCTCTCATTCAAACTCTCATTCTTGTCCACAACATGATTAAATAGAGTCAAAGTATAGTTTAAAATGTTTATTGTAACTAACGTGCTCTATAATGCAATACACGTTTCAGTACTAGCAGCAAAATTCATAGGATCAAACAAATCAGCATAGTTACAATTCCATGTAGAACAATAGGAGATATCATATTATAATGATAGTGGAAACAGGACTACAGCGCCTTGCCACTCTCCCCTTGCTAGAAGCTAGTTTATTATAATTATAGAAGGCCTGTAGGCTTTGTCAGGGGACCCCATACCTCTGAGTTATATTCAGGAATTTACATCTCCGGACAAGCCCAGCTCTTCTATCCTGGAAAGCGTTTTCTCCAAGTGTGTTAACATGCATGCCCAGCAATAATAAAAGCACCAGATTTCCAGGGTTGCAGCTGTGTTCTATGTTATGGCTAGGGACATGAGACTGACCAAAGCAATTCAACAGAGCTCATTGTTTTTTTACCTTGAACACGCTGTGCAGACGAGGAGCAGAGTGTTCAACTAAATACATGAAATACAGACAGTTCTCATGTGAAAGCGAGCAAGCAAAGTGTTTACCCGGAATGTGCCATGTAGTAACGTGAGCAAAAGCGGCAAAATTACGTCCAACTTATGCTAACTTAGCAATGTCTGTAGGTGTATCCTTATCCTCACTACAATACACAGAGGTAACAGTTCTGGACGCTGTGTGTACTGTGGCTGTGTACGTGCACTGAGTGCAAGTTTGCCTGTAAAGGAGGAATTTAGGTTCCCTTTTGGAATACCCAGGCCTGCATGGTAAAGACATGAGGCGTTAGAGGAATCTTACCAGACAGATTTGTGTATTGCTGCATTTTTGTGAGCTTGGTGGGACACACCTGGGAGAGGAGAGGTAGGCACTAAATATACTCTTCAAAAGGTGTTCTTTGATTCAGTCAAGCAGTGAGTTTGTATGGAAAGACTGAGAGAGAGACAGAGTTGAGATAGAGAGTGATAGAGGTGATTGAGGTTGAGAGAAAGAGGTGAGGTAGTGAGAGAGGTAGAAAGATGTGGGTGTGAGAGAGGTATATTGATAGTGAGGTTGAGTAAATCTAGGTGAGGGAGAGATTTCAAATAGAGTGAGAACTGTGATAGGTACATAATGTAGAGTTGGTAGAGAGGTAAAGAGAGAAAGATAAGATAGAAGAGGTGATGTGATGATGGAAAGAGAGACATAAGACAGAAAGTTTATTCTTTAACTCGATTACCACAAAATCCCTGAGAGCATGAGGGTTAAGGTGCGGTAGGTGGTTATGCAGTTTAACATTCTCTGAAGTGTGCATGCTCATCAGACAAACAAAATCTGTTCTTCTGGCTATCTTGATCACTTTACCAGGGGGCCCTTTGGATGTTGGAGATCTTGGGCAATCGCCCTATTTGCCCATGCCTTACAACAGCACTGCAACAAGCACCAGAAATCCAAGAAAGATAAGAACTGGTGCAATTTCTCACATAAAGATATGGAAGAACATGAGTGAACCCAAGAGCAAGGGGCAAATGCCATATGTCTCAGGGTAGCATAGTGTAGTGTGCAACAAAGGTTCAAAGATTATGTGTAGCAAGGGACTCCCTTGTATTCTGCAAGATGGAAGAGCAGGATAACTTGCTTCAGTTCAGGGAAGTGCAAGCTGATGTACATTGGGAGCAATGAATGTTGTGTATCTGGAAGGACGGGGTGATTGGCAGTAAGGGGCACAGACGGATATACATTGGAGGACATAGGGTGATGTGGAGCAGTGAGCACATGCTGATGTGCACATGCTTAATGTCCACTGGTAGATGAGCACGTGGTGATATCAGAGCCTTCTGCAGAACAAAATACATGGGTGTTGGTCTGTGAACATGGAGACTTTGTGCTTGTTGGACTTGGGGTGCCCAAAGAGCTACCCTCATTGTGTTGGAAGGCTACCGCCTTCACCAGGAGTTAAGCAGTGCAAGCGTGGTAGTGGCAGTAGTAGTGAACAGGTACATTTTACCCTGTCACAGGTTCAAGCACCTTTTTAAATGTTTTGCAGCTGTGTGTTTAACTCATGCTTACTCTACATCAGAGTGGTGACTCCGCACTGGGTATATGTGTGCCTGAGAAGGGTACAATATAGGGATAGGGCAGTGCTGAGCAGTGCATGCATGGTGAGTGTATGTGCTGAGTGTTTGTGTACCTGTGAGGAGAACAGTACATGAAGGATGTAGTGCTGTAGTGCATGCATCGTGAATGCATGTACTGGGTGTATGTGTACCAATAAGGAGTACAGTACATGAAAGAGATAGTGTTGTGCAGTGTGTACATGGTGATTTTGTGTGCCCGGTGTATGGGTCCCTGTGGTGGCACAATACTGTTGCAGGGATTCTGCACATATGCAGAACTATGCGCAGGAAACCAGGACCTAAGTGTGTAGTGGTGTCCCAAAATACCAACCTCGGTGCCCAGAGCCCCTATCCGACTAGCTACAGTGTCTCATATGTTCTCTGTGCTACAGCGAAGCTACCAATGATTAGACATCCTAGAACATGTTACTCCCTCCTCTCTCAGGATACGTGGGAACAAGAACACTCTTTCATTCAAACTCTCGTTCTTGTCCACAACATGATTAAATAGAGTCAAAGTATAGTTTAAAATGTTTATTGTAACTAACGTGCTCTATAATGCAATACACGTTTCAGTACTAGCAGCAAAATTCATAGGATCAAACAAATCAGCATAGTTACAATTCCATGTAGAACAATAGGAGAAATCATATGATAATGATAGTGGAAACAGGACTACAGCGCCTTGCCACTCTCCCCTTGCTAGAAGCTAGTTTATTATAATTATAGAAGGCCTGTAGGCTTTGTCAGGGGACCCCATACCTCTGAGTTTAGATTCAGGAATTTACATCTCCGGACAAGCCCAGCTCTTCTATCCTGGAAAGCGTTTTCTCCAAGTGTGTTAACATGCATGCCCAGCAAAATTAAAAGCACCAGATTTCCAGGGTTGCAGCTGTGTTCTATGTTATGGCTAGAGACATGAGACTGACCAAAGCAATTCAACAGAGCTCATTGTTTTTTTACCTTGAACACGCTGTGCAGACGAGGAGCAGAGTGTTCAACTGAATACATGAAATACAGACAGTTCTCATGTGAAAGCGAGCAAGCAAAGTGTTTACCCGGAATGTGCCATGTAGTAACGTGAGCAAAAGCGGCAAAATTACGTCCAACTTATGCTAACTTAGCAATGTCTGTAGGTGTATCCTTATCCTCACTACAATACACAGAGGTAACAGTTCTGGACGGTGTGTGTACTGTGGCTGTGTACGTGCACTGAGTGCAACTTTGCCTGTAAAGGAGGAATTTAGGTTCCCTTTTGGAATACCCAGGCCTGCATGGTAAAGACATGAGGCGTTAGAGGAATCTTACCAGACAGATTTGTGTATTGCTGCATTTCTGTGAGCTTGGTGGGACACACCTGGGAGAGGAGAGGTAGGCACTAAATATACTCTTCAAAAGGTGTTCTTTGATTCAGTGAAGCAGTGAGTTTGTATGGAAAGACTGAGAGAGAGACAGAGTTGAGATAGAGAGTGATAGAGGTGATTGAGGTTGAGAGAAAGAGGTGAGGTAGTGAGAGAGGTAGAAAGATGTGGGTGTGAGAGAGGTATATTGATAGTGAGGTTGAGTAAATCTAGGTGAGGGAGAGATTTCAAATAGAGTGAGAACTGTGATAGGTACATAATGTAGAGTTTGGTAGAGAGGTAAAGAGAGAAAGATAAGATAGAAGAGGTGATGTGATGATGGAAAGAGAGACATAGGACAGAAAGTTTATTCTTTAACTCGATTACCACAAAATCCCTGAGAGCACGAGGGTTAAGGTGCGGTAGGTGGTTATGCAGTTTAACATTCTCTGAAGTGTGCATGCTCCTCAGACAAACAAAATCTGTTCTTCTGGCTATCTTGATCACTTTACCAGGGGGCCCTTTGGATGTTGGAGATCTTGGGCAATTGCCCTATTTGCCCATGCCTTACAACAGCACTGCAACAAGCACCAGAAATCCAAGAAAGATAAGAACTGGTGCAATTTCTCACATAAAGATATGGAAGAACATGAGTGAACCCAAGAGCAAGGGGCAAATGCCATATGTCTCAGGGTAGCATAGTGTAGTGTGCAACAAAGGTTCAAAGATTATGTGTAGCAAGGGACTCCCTTGTATTCTGCAAGATGGAAGAGCAGGATAACTTGCTTCAGTTCAGGGAAGTGCAAGCTGATGTACATTGGGAGCAATGAATGTTGTGTATCTGGAAGGACGGGGTGATTGGCAGTAAGGGGCACAGACGGATATACATTGGAGGACATAGGGTGATGTGGAGCAGTGAGCACATGCTGATGTGCACATGCTTAACGTCCACTGGTAGATGAGCACGTGGTGATATCAGAGCCTTCTGCAGAACAAAATACATGGGTGTTGGTCTGTGGACATGGAGCCTGTGTGCTCGCTTGTGTGCATGAGTATCAATATATATATGTTGATCAGCAGCATGCATGATAACCTTCTCTCATTGACAGGAAAGACTCCCCGCCATCCATGACATTTATTAGATTTTAACAGAGAAGAGATTTTAGCTTTAGGTGTTTGTAAGATCTGTTAGACCTGGCACATTGGCGTGAGTCTCCCTTCCATTTTTCGCTGTGCCTCATGTATTTTTTGCTGGTGTTAGTTGCTCAGGGCACTGTGCCACTGCTGTCCAGTGCCACAGTGCAAGTGCTCCCTATTGTAAATTCATGTATAATTTGTGATTCCATGATTGGTTGGTTTGGTTTACTTGTCAGACCCTAGTACAGTGCACCAGGAGTGCCCAGGGCTAATAATCCAAATACTGCTGGTGGGCTTGCAGCACTGGTTGTGCCACCCACAGAAGCAGCCTGTAAACATGTGTTTAAGGTCAGCCATTGCAGAGCCTGCGTGCAGTCTGGTACTGTCATGCTGACTGGGCAAGTGCACCCACTTGCCAGTCCCTAAACCTTCCCTTTTCTTCATATCAGATACGCCTATGGTAGGCCCAAGGGCAGGGTGCATTGTAAGGATAAGGTAGGACATGCCCTGATGTGTGTGGCATGTTCTAATAGTGAATTACAGCCATTTTAGTTCTTCACTTTTGCAAGGCTACCTGTTCTCCATAGGCTAGAATGGGCAGTTTGGTTATTACATTTTATAATCCTAACTGACTCAGAGCGCATGGTAGAAATTCGAATTTAGTATGCCTGAACTCAGGATAATAAAATACATCTTTTAGTGAAGTTGGTTTTAACATTCTGTGTTTGAAAATGCCACTTTTAGAAAGTAGGCATTTTCTTGTCTAACCATTCAAACCTGACTCTGCAAGGCTGTGTGTATTCCTTTGTCTGGAGTTTGAGTGACAGGGCTGGGGAATTCCAGGAGACAGGGTGAGGTGTCCCAGTGGTGAATAGAGAGATCTGTATCTAGATGGGTGGGAGGAGTTGCACCTGGGACCTGAATAGGGCTGTGCCTGCCTTCCACAATGCTGGCTCCACCTCCTGGGGAGTGGCTGATGTCTCTGCCCTGAACAGTGAATGAAGAGAAGGAATCCTGTCAACAAAGTGCTCCAGAGCCGTACTTGCCTTCCACAATGCTGGCTCCACCTCCTGTGGGGCGTCTAATGTTTCTGCCCTGCACTGTGAAAGGAAAGGAGAAGTCTGGTAAACAGGGTGCTCAGGAACTGGTTTGGACTGGGCAAAGGCCCCTCTGCCGTCAGAGGACAAAGGATTTCTGGGTATAAATATTGGGACCCTGATCCCAAGAAATTAGATCACTTTGGGAAAACAAGAAGAACCTCTGCTGAGGGAAGAACCAGAAGAAGCTGAGGAGGAAACTATCCTTGACCTGGGGGATTGGCCTGCAGTGGTTGCCTTACTGCCAAAGAGAGGAGAAAGGAACTTTGTGTGTACTTTTGCACAACTTGTGAAGGATCTCCAAGGACTTGGAAAAGAGCTTGCCTCCTGCTGAAGTCTCAGGAACAACAGACTTCACCCCTCAGCTCCCCAGATGTCTTTGGAAGTGCCTGCTGCTGTTGTTTGGCCTTCTGAGGGACTGCTTGTCGCAAGGAGCTGGAAGCACGACTCAAGAAGGAGAAGCATGCTGCTGTCGGAGCTGTTGTCGGAGCATCTCGTAAAGTGTGTCGCCGCATCAGCATCGCATCGAGCGGAAGCGTCTCACATCATCCAGGAAGTGTCTCTGTTAGACCTGGCACCTTGGCGTGAGTCTCCCTCCCTCTTTTTGTCGCTGTGCCTCATGTGATTTTATGGTGTTGGCCGCTCAGCGCGCTGTGCCACTGCCAACCAGTGTCGCGGTGCGAGTGCTCCCTTTGTAAATTGTATGTGTTGGTTGGATTCCATGATTGGATTGTTTGATTTACTATCAGACCCCAGTAAAGTGCGCCAGGAGCGCCAGGGCATGTAAATGCAAACACCGCTGGTGGGCTTGCAGCACGGGTTGTGCCACCCACAGAAGCGGCCGGTAAAAGATGTCTAAGGTCTGCCACCGCAGAACCTGCGTGCAGTCTGGTACTGACACGCCGACCGACAAGTGCCCACACTTGCCGGTCCCCGAAACCTTCCCTTGGCTGCATATTAGTCACCCCTCTGGTAGGCCCACGGGCAGGGTGCATTGTGAGCCTGAGGTAGGACAAGCCTAGATGCGTGGCCTGTCCTGGTAGTGAACGGCCGCCATTTTGCTGTTCACTACTGTAAGGCTACCCTGTTCCCATAGGCCAGTATGGGCGGCCTGGATTATTACACCCTATGATCCTAACCGACCCAGGGAACATGGTAGGAGATCGAGTTTAGTATGCCTGAACTCGGAATGTTAAGGTACATCTTTTCGCAAGGTTTATTTTAATATTCCGGGTTTGCAAATGTCACTTTTAGAAAGTTGGCCTTTGCTTGCCTAACCATTTCAGCCGCCTCTGCGTGATGTGTATCTGATGTCTGGCTGGTGTGAGTGACAGGGCTGGGGGAACCCAGATGGGCAGGGCTAGGTAGCCTGGTATGAATGGGACGATCGACAGGTGGATGAGTGGGAGGAGTGCTCCTAGGTTCTGAATAGGACAGTGCTCCGCTACCTCGAGGCTGGCTCCACCCCCTGTGGAGCGTCTGATGGCTCTGCCCTGCACTCTGGAAGAAGAAGCCTGCATCACGTAAACAAAGTGCTCAGAAACCGGACTGAACTAGGCAAGGGCCCCCCTGGCCTGGGAGAACAAAAGATTTGTGGTATAAATGGAGGAGCCCTGCTCCTAAGAAACTAGATCCGCTTTTGACCAAGAAGAATCTCTGCCTGAGGAGAAGGCACCGGGGAAGCTGTAGGAGGAAGACTGTCCCTATCCTGGGGGATTGGCCTGCAGTGGTGACCTTGCTGCCAAAGGGGAGAAGAGAAACTGTTGCTGAAGACTTTGCTTTATTTTTATTTTCAAGACTTGTGCTTTTCCAAAACGATCTCCAAGGGCTTGGAACTGAGCTTGCCCCCTGAACAGAGCCCCAGGACCATTGGGCTCTACCTGATCTTCACTCGCCTGCTGCTAGACCGTGGTGTCCTTTCCCTCGCCGGAGCTGTGACCCTCGTGCCGCAGTCCCTCCCTGAGCCGTGACCAGGACTGCTTAGCCGCCCCCGCCTTGGGAAGAGCCTCGCTCGATCGGAGCCGCTCCCCCTACGCTGTGTTGGGCTGCCCTGTCACCTCGCTCGCTGGAGGCTCGCTGTGCACCTTCACCCTCCCGCCGGAATCGGCGTTTGTGAGCATCTCCCAGCCTCGGACGGCCCGGACGCATCGGCGTGCCCGGCTGCCCCGCTTTGTTCACCCGCCACCTGCAACACCCGCTCTGGTCGTGAGCCTGAAGATCAGACCCCCATCGTAAAGTGTGGGAGCCCCGGACGCCGCCTCGCTCTTCTGCCGAAGAGCCGCTGAAATCCCGCCCCCACCTTTGCGTCAAGAGACAAGGTACTGTACTTACAACTCCGACCACGAACTCACATCGGATCCAGGGTCCGCAACGTTCTGATTTCCCTGTCATCTGCCGTGTGCTTCCCGGTCGCCGCTTCAGCCGAAGGGTGCTGAGGCCTACAGTCACCTTGTGCCCGCCTAAAGAACTTTTCGTACAAAGAGAACTTTACCGTATTCCTACGAATTGTGGCCCCATCAGGTCAACGTTACTGGGCCTTGTATTTAACTCTGCTGAAACTACATAAAAGCTTATTTTTATATACTACCGGATTGGTGTCCATTTGTGGTGCATGCAAGGGGTTTACTGTATGTGTAACTGCATTTGCTTAACCGTGTACGCCTGAGACTTAGCCTAGACTGCTCGCGCCACGCACCTAGAGGGTGAGCAGGGGTTATTCTGAGGAGTCATCCTTCGCCCTGACAAGAAGTAAAGGGTCCCTGCTTGTTGTGGGTTCACACCTGCGTCAACCAGAGCCCCCTCATTTCTAACATTGGTGGCAGCGGTGGGATTTACGGATTTACATTTGTGGTTTGCGTATAGTGAATCACTGATCACCACGTAGTGAGAGCAGACCAGTAACACAGCCACAAGGCTAGCATTTGTTTTTGTTTTGCCAAGAATCTCCGTTGTTGGAGCCATGCCTGGTTCACACTCTGCCGGAAGGGCGGCTTCCATAATCTCTGGATTTGAAGACATAGATTGGGAGGAAGGCGCACTTCATGATCGTACCAATGAAGACTTGAAAGGTCTTTGCTCCAAGTTCAGGATTGCCCAAACTGGATTGAAAAAGAAGGAGCAACTCGTAAAGGCGCTGAGGGCCTGGTATGAGTCAAAGGCACCAGAGAATCAGGTGGAAGTGATTCCCCCAGAAAGTGTCCATGAGTTCGGCAGAGGCCTGTCGCCAGAGGAGTTGGCGGACAGGGCAGCCACCCGGGCACACGAGGTGGAAATGGCGAAACTTCAGGGGCAGATGGATATGGAAAAACAAAGATTAGCCATGGAAGAAAAGAAACTACAATTAGAGCATGACATGAAGCTGAGGGAGCTGGAGCTGAAAGCCAAAAGTTTGGAGCTTAATCCCTCTGGTGGCAGCACACCGCCAGGATCGGCGGAACCAAGAGTTTATATTCCTAAGGATGTAGTGAAGGAGTTCTTCAGGAATGACGACATCGGGCAGTGGTTCAGAGCCTACGAGGTAGCCATGTCTTCCCACCGGGTCCCTGAGAAAGATTGGGGAGCGGGGTTGTGGGGAAGGTTCCTGAGTGAGGGGCGGGACACACTGCTAGACTTACCTGTTGATGTTCGTAATTCTTATCCCCATATGAAGGAAGCATTGATGACTAGGTATGGGTTGACCCCTGAGTTATATAGACAGAGGTTCAGGGGTTGCACTAAGATTCCCAATAGTACGTATGTGGAGTATGTGATGTTCTTTTGCAGAGCGCTGGATGGTTGGGTGAAGGGTAGTAAGGTGAATGATTATCAAGGGCTTCTTGATCTAATGGCATGGGAGCACTTGTCCAGTAATTGTTTTCCTGAGCTGCGCCAGCACCTGATCGATAGTAAGCTGACTAACCCGAGGAAGCTTGCTGAGGAGGCGGACCGCTTGGTCAGTACCAGGGTCCACAAGGGTACCGTGGGAGATTCCGCCAAAGGTGGGCAGGGTCCCCAGCAGAAGAGTGGGGGGGACAGGGGTAAACAGAAGCAGTTCCAGAAAGGGCCCCAAAATAATCCCCAAGGGAACCAAGGGAAGGGTTCTCAGCCTCCCCCACCCCCGAAACCGACCAGGGCCCCGACAGGTCCTCCTGTTCAGAAGGGGCCCGTAAGATGTTACAGGTGTAACAATTTGGGGCATTTTGCCTCTGATGTGAAGTGTCCGATGTATGGTAAACCAGCACCCACTGGTGCTCCACCCCGGCAGGTGACTAGTGTAGCCTTGGGGGAGGAGAGGGATGTCCAAGGTGGGTGGGGTCCCGCAGAGATGTCCCTGGTCTCGCTAGGAGACCGTGAGGTGGTCCCTCCAACCCAGCTGCCTGAGAACACTAAGAAGTACAGGCAGTGGGTGACCATAAATGGCCATAGGGTGGAAGCTCTTAGAGACACAGGAGCCAGTGTGACAGCTGTCAGGTGTCACCTGGTGTCTCAGGAGCAGGTGGTCCCCAATGCATTCTATCCCGTTGTTGCCGCTGACAACACAGAGAGACACTGCAAGGTGGCTCAGGTTCCCTTCGAGTGGGGGGGGGTCTCTGGTACTCTTCAGGTAGCTGTGAGGCCCGCCATGCCTGTAGACTGTTTGTTAGGGAACGATTTGGAGAGCTCACCTTGGGCTCAGGTGGAGCGGAGCGCTCACCTGGAGATGTTGGGTATGCCGGATTGGGCGTGTGTCACCACACGGTCCATGGCAGCCAGTAAAGGTACTCGAGAGATCCTGGAGCCTGAGAGGGAGGCCCAGGAACAGGCCTCAGAGAGAAGGAGCAAGGGGCGCGGGAAGCCGGCCCCTGAAGTTCCCACGGTCCAGGAGGAGGCAGACCTTGAGGGGGATGCCCTGGAGCCTACAGGGGAACAGATAGCTGAACTGGGAGACCTACCGGAGCTGACCCATTGGCAGCAGGAAGGGGGTCCCACCAGGGAGGACTTTTGTAAGGCACAGAAGGAGTGCCCTTCTCTCGTGGGTATGCGGCAGCAGGCTGCAGACCAGGCCGCAGGTGATCAGTCAGGATCACATTTCATTTACTGGGAGAACGACCTCCTATATACAGAGCCTAAGGTTGCTGAGCCTGGGTCAGCCCGTGCGCTGGTGGTACCCCAGGACTTCAGAGCCTTCCTACTGGGGCTGGCTCACGATGTGCCATTGGCAGGGCATTTGGGGCAGGACAAGACCTTTGAAAGGCTTGTCACCCACTTTTATTGGCCTCAAATGCGCAGGAGTTCGGATACTCACTGCAGGACATGCCAGACTTGCCAGGCAAGTGGAAAGAGTGGGAGGAAGCAGAAGGCTCCACTCCAGCCATTCCCTGTGGTCGGTACTCCATTCCAGCGAGTGGGGATTGACATTGTAGGGCCACTGGACCCCAGGACAGCGATGGGCAATAGGTTCATCCTGGTCCTGGTGGACCATGCTACCCGGTACCCGGAAGCCATTCCTCTGAGGACAGTGACGGCCCCCGTGGTGGGACGTGCACTGATGGGAATTTTCTCCCGAGTGGGATTCCCTCTAGAGGTGGTGTCTGACCGAGGTACCAATTTCATGTCCAAGTACATGAAATCTCTTTGGCAAGAGTGTGGTGTAACCTACAAGTTCACCACACCTTACCAC
This sequence comes from Triturus cristatus, assembly GCF_964204655.1. Lineage (NCBI taxonomy): Eukaryota > Metazoa > Chordata > Amphibia > Caudata > Salamandridae > Triturus > Triturus cristatus. The sequence continues at coordinate 1,115,225,249 of NC_140592.1, read as the reverse complement.
CACCAAGGAAACGGGTTGGTTGAGAGATTCAACCGAACCCTCAAAGGCATGATAATGGGCCTAGAAGGACCCATGAGGCGCAAGTGGGACGTCCTCTTACCATGCCTTCTCTTCGCTTACCGTGAGGTGCCACAGAAGTCTCTGGGGTTCAGTCCCTTTGATCTTCTGTATGGTCACCCCGTCAGAGGACCTCTAAGTCTGGTCAAGGAAGGCTGGGAGCAATCTCCCAGGAAACCTCCCCAGAATGTATATAGCTACATGCTGGCCTTCAGGAATCAGACTAGGCGTTTCAGGCAACTTGCTGAGGCAAATCTGGAAGCCAGCCAGGAGGAGATGAAGCGGTGGTACGACCAGAATGCCACTCTGGTAGAGCTTCAGCCTGGGCAGAAAGTATGGGTCTTGGCCCCCGTGGAGCCATGTGCGCTCCAGGATAAGTGGACCGGTCCCTTTGAGGTGGTGGAGCGCAAGAGTCCTGTTACCTACGTGGTGGACCTGAAGACTCCCAGGAACCCCTTATGGGTCCTACATGTCAACCGCCTCAAGCCCCACTTGGAGAGGTCCCAAGTGGGCATGCTCTTGGCAACAGATGCGGGGATGGAAGAGGAGACAGAACCTCTTCCTGACCTCCTGTCAGCCAAGGAGCAAGATGGGTCAGTGGATGGTGTCATCCTCTCTTCCACCCTGACCCCTGAGCAACAGAATGATTGTCGCCAGTTGCTGGTACAATTTTCTGATCTGTTTTCCCTGGTCCCTGGTGTCACTGATTGGTGCGTCCATGATGTGGACACTGGGGATAGCGCACCTGTGCGGCACAAGGCCTACAGGGTGACTGACAGGGTGAGGACATGCATCAAGGAGGAGGTCTCCAAGATGTTTGCACTCGGGGTCATTGAGTCTTCTAGCAGTCCTTGGGCCAGCCCCGTGGTCTTGGTCCCAAAGGCTGCAGCGCCGGGAGCCACACCCGAACTCCGGTTCTGTGTGGACTACAGAGGACTCAATTCAGTCACTAGGACTGACGCACACCCCATCCCCAGAGCTGATGAGCTCATCGATCGGCTAGGGGCTGCCAACTACCTCAGCACGTTTGATCTAACGTCTGGGTATTGGCAGATCGCCTTGACCGAGGGGGCCAAAGAGAGGTCAGCATTTTCCACCCCAGATGGGCACTACCAGTTCCGGGTTATGCCATTTGGGATGAAGAATGCCCCTGCCACCTTCCAGAGATTGGTCAACCAGGTGTTGGCTGGGCTGGATTCGTTCAGTGCAGCCTACCTGGATGACATCGCCGTGTTCAGCTCCACGTGGGAGGAACACTTGCGACACCTCTGGGAAGTGTTGATGGCGCTGCGGAAGGCAGGCCTCACGATCAAGGCGAGTAAGTGCCAGATCGGGCAGGGTTCCGTGGTGTACTTGGGACACCAAGTGGGGAGTGGCCAGGTGGCACCCCTTCAGCCCAAGATAGAAACCATCCTGAATTGGGAGGCGCCCAAAACCCAGACGGAGGTGAGAGCCTTCCTAGGTCTCACCGGGTACTACAGGAGGTTTGTCAAGGGGTATGGCAACATGGTTGCCCCCTTGACCGCGCTGACTTCGAAGAAGCAGCCCAGGAAGGTGATCTGGACTGACACCTGTCAGAGAGCTTTTGAGGCCTTGAAAACTGCTATGTGCACGGCGCCCGTGCTCTTGGCTCCCAACTTCTCCAAAGAGTTTATCGTTCAGACAGACGCTTCAGAGCATGGTGTGGGGGCTGTTCTTTCACAGATTAATGAGGAGGGCCTAGATCAACCCGTAGCCTTTATTAGCAGGAGGTTACTTCCACGGGAACAGAGATGGAGTGCTATTGAGCGTGAGGCATTTGCTGTGGTCTGGGCGCTGAAGAAGCTAAGACCCTACTTGTTTGGGTCTCACTTCCGGGTTCAGACGGACCACAGGCCCCTCAGATGGTTGATGCATATGAGGGGTGAGAATCCGAAGCTGTTGAGGTGGTCCATTTCCCTACAGGGGATGGATTTCACGGTGGAACATCGCCCTGGTACCGATCACGCCAATGCTGACGGTCTGTCCAGATTTTTCCGCCTTAGTGGTGAGGAACTCCCTGGGGTAGGGTAGTTCTCCCCACCTTTCAGCTGGAGGGGACACGTGTTAGACCTGGCACCTTGGCGTGAGTCTCCCTCCCTCTTTTTGTCGCTGTGCCTCATGTGATTTTATGGTGTTGGCCGCTCAGCGCGCTGTGCCACTGCCAACCAGTGTCGCGGTGCGAGTGCTCCCTTTGTAAATTGTATGTGTTGGTTGGATTCCATGATTGGATTGTTTGATTTACTATCAGACCCCAGTAAAGTGCGCCAGGAGCGCCAGGGCATGTAAATGCAAACACCGCTGGTGGGCTTGCAGCACGGGTTGTGCCACCCACAGAAGCGGCCGGTAAAAGATGTCTAAGGTCTGCCACCGCAGAACCTGCGTGCAGTCTGGTACTGACACGCCGACCGACAAGTGCCCACACTTGCCGGTCCCCGAAACCTTCCCTTGGCTGCATATTAGTCACCCCTCTGGTAGGCCCACGGGCAGGGTGCATTGTGAGCCTGAGGTAGGACAAGCCTAGATGCGTGGCCTGTCCTGGTAGTGAACGGCCGCCATTTTGCTGTTCACTACTGTAAGGCTACCCTGTTCCCATAGGCCAGTATGGGCGGCCTGGATTATTACACCCTATGATCCTAACCGACCCAGGGAACATGGTAGGAGATCGAGTTTAGTATGCCTGAACTCGGAATGTTAAGGTACATCTTTTCGCAAGGTTTATTTTAATATTCCGGGTTTGCAAATGTCACTTTTAGAAAGTTGGCCTTTGCTTGCCTAACCATTTCAGCCGCCTCTGCGTGATGTGTATCTGATGTCTGGCTGGTGTGAGTGACAGGGCTGGGGGAACCCAGATGGGCAGGGCTAGGTAGCCTGGTATGAATGGGACGATCGACAGGTGGATGAGTGGGAGGAGTGCTCCTAGGTTCTGAATAGGACAGTGCTCCGCTACCTCGAGGCTGGCTCCACCCCCTGTGGAGCGTCTGATGGCTCTGCCCTGCACTCTGGAAGAAGAAGCCTGCATCACGTAAACAAAGTGCTCAGAAACCGGACTGAACTAGGCAAGGGCCCCCCTGGCCTGGGAGAACAAAAGATTTGTGGTATAAATGGAGGAGCCCTGCTCCTAAGAAACTAGATCCGCTTTTGACCAAGAAGAATCTCTGCCTGAGGAGAAGGCACCGGGGAAGCTGTAGGAGGAAGACTGTCCCTATCCTGGGGGATTGGCCTGCAGTGGTGACCTTGCTGCCAAAGGGGAGAAGAGAAACTGTTGCTGAAGACTTTGCTTTATTTTTATTTTCAAGACTTGTGCTTTTCCAAAACGATCTCCAAGGGCTTGGAACTGAGCTTGCCCCCTGAACAGAGCCCCAGGACCATTGGGCTCTACCTGATCTTCACTCGCCTGCTGCTAGACCGTGGTGTCCTTTCCCTCGCCGGAGCTGTGACCCTCGTGCCGCAGTCCCTCCCTGAGCCGTGACCAGGACTGCTTAGCCGCCCCCGCCTTGGGAAGAGCCTCGCTCGATCGGAGCCGCTCCCCCTACGCTGTGTTGGGCTGCCCTGTCACCTCGCTCGCTGGAGGCTCGCTGTGCACCTTCACCCTCCCGCCGGAATCGGCGTTTGTGAGCATCTCCCAGCCTCGGACGGCCCGGACGCATCGGCGTGCCCGGCTGCCCCGCTTTGTTCACCCGCCACCTGCAACACCCGCTCTGGTCGTGAGCCTGAAGATCAGACCCCCATCGTAAAGTGTGGGAGCCCCGGACGCCGCCTCGCTCTTCTGCCGAAGAGCCGCTGAAATCCCGCCCCCACCTTTGCGTCAAGAGACAAGGTACTGTACTTACAACTCCGACCACGAACTCACATCGGATCCAGGGTCCGCAACGTTCTGATTTCCCTGTCATCTGCCGTGTGCTTCCCGGTCGCCGCTTCAGCCGAAGGGTGCTGAGGCCTACAGTCACCTTGTGCCCGCCTAAAGAACTTTTCGTACAAAGAGAACTTTACCGTATTCCTACGAATTGTGGCCCCATCAGGTCAACGTTACTGGGCCTTGTATTTAACTCTGCTGAAACTACATAAAAGCTTATTTTTATATACTACCGGATTGGTGTCCATTTGTGGTGCATGCAAGGGGTTTACTGTATGTGTAACTGCATTTGCTTAACCGTGTACGCCTGAGACTTAGCCTAGACTGCTCGCGCCACGCACCTAGAGGGTGAGCAGGGGTTATTCTGAGGAGTCATCCTTCGCCCTGACAAGAAGTAAAGGGTCCCTGCTTGTTGTGGGTTCACACCTGCGTCAACCAGAGCCCCCTCATTTCTAACAGTCTCGCAACGCCGAAGAAGCGTGTCGCGATCGTAGCTGATGCATTGCACCGCATCAAGAGAAGAGTCTTGCATCGAGGAAGAAGCGTGTCGGCATCGCAGCCATCGTAGTTGTCGCATTGCACCGCATCAAGAAAAGCGCCTTGCATCCACGGAGAAGCATGCCGTCGTCGGAGCTGTTGTCGTCGCATTGCGTAAAGGGGTTTTTGCTGCTGCAGCACCGCATCGAGCGGAAGCGTCTCGCAAACGTCGGAGAAGAGTGCCGCTGCCAAGGCCGCTGTCGTTGCATCGCGTAAAGTGTGTCGCCACTGCAGCTGAAGCATCGAGTCGAGTCTTCTCGCAACATCGGAGAAGCGTGCCGCATCTGGAAGATCTTCATGTCTTTATTTATTTGCACCAAAATCTTCATCGCATCAACATCATTGCAACACTTTCGTTGCCCTGCGTGTCGCATCTAAAAGGTACATTGACTTAAAGTGTCGCATTTAAGAACTTAAGAGAATTAAGCAAAATTCTACCATCTAAAGTAACAGTATTGTGTGTTTTTGTCGCTTACTGGTCTTGTGAAAAATCTATATAAAGAATACTTATTTTTAATATAAAACCTCTGTGGTGTCCATTTGTAGTGTTGTCACTTGGTTACTGTATGTGTTCACAAATGCTTTACACACTGCCTCTGAGATAAGCCTGTCTGCTCATGCCAAGCTACCAAGGGGGTGAGCAGGGGTTATTTTAGGAGTGTACCCCCTTACACTGACTAGAGGAGAGGGTCCCTATTTGTCACAAGTGCATACCTGTGCAAAATAGGGACCCCCAAGTCTAACAAGATCTAAATTCATAGATGGACAGAGGGACCTCTAACTTTAAACCAACACTACCCTTTACCAGTATTCCATTCTTTCAAAACAACGGCTCTATCCTTTAGAAACAATGACTATTGAAGGTTTTTAAATACCACTTCCAGCTCCAGAAGAAATTGCTACCAGAGGGAGTCTACATACAGCCACATGGGCACACATTGATTAGACTGTTGGCAGGTGTGCATAGGGCCTGTATCTGTTAGTCTGTCTGCATGGGGGTATTCATGACTATACATACTGATTCTGTCCATACAGGGGTCTTTATATCTGTGTGCATGGTTGTCCATATTTTTCTGTGTGTAAGTGTCTATATCTGGAGTCTCTAGAGCTAGTTGTACGGAGGTTTCTTGCGGGATAGGAAAGTAAAATTAAAAGATGTCAGGCGTGGCTCTTGCTCAAGCTGGCATAACAAATTGAGCTACGGCCCAGACCCCAACCCACCAGCCTGACTGGGATCCTACTGCTGTCTAAGATGCCTGCCTGACTGTTTTATGGCAGAGCTGGTTAAAGTATACTATTTACATGAGATCAGTGGAGTGAGTGAGGGTTTCATAAGGCCTGTGTACATATACACTGTCCTTCCATCATTGTCTTGTAGTTCTGGCTCTTTAATGAGCCTGTCTACAGGCTGAAATGCGATGTGCACATGTCTTGCACCTTTAATAGAAACATAGTGCACATACACAGCCCAACTTAAACATGCCAACACTTTCAATGGTTTCACAACAGAGGGTCAGTGACAGCATTTTCTTTTATTTGTTTGGTTTTAGAAGTGCTATTTAAAAAAACAAAAAACACAGCTGTTACATAGAAAACTGATGCTGTGGGACTGCCCTAACCACATATTAGGTGGCCCCCCCTTTGTGGGCTCTTGTCAATGGCCCATTTTGACTATGCTTTAAAACATGATTGACTCCTCAACTATCCCAGTCTTTGCTGGACAGATAAGAGAGGCCCAGAAGCAGTGTGTTCACGCTGCATGTCATTCTTCTGCTTGCATACAGTGCCCTCACCAATGGTAGTGAGGCTCCAGGAGAGGTAGTTCTTATGATTCATAAGTCAATATTACTATCATTCAGTGCATCCGGGTGTGCACGACAGCCTCAGCCCAGCCCCCCCTTGCTTCTGTCTATCCCTCTGCCTCAGTCTCTTACTCTGGAGACAGATAGGGTTCTTTCAGTTTCAGTATTGGTAATGCTGGCAGAGTTGAGGCCGCATATCATTTGCACCGTCTCAAATGTCAAGCTTATCCATATATTTATTAAATAACAGAAACTGAAAGGTTGGGGCTTTCAGTTGGAGGGCCAGAGCACATTATGGCCCTGGCAGGGCCCCACTCACCCCTACGCCCCCCATGGCTATGGCCCTGCCTGAGTCCCTCTGCTGTGGGCCTTGCTCTGCCAAGTGGTGCCAAATCCAGTCCTGGGACCTTAGAAGTGAGTTTTTGTGCCACAACCAGGAAACCGATGTGTCGACTCCAAAGTGTCATTATGGAACTGGTGCATCCCTGCAAAACTGACGCATCGCCACTGCGTGCACCAAAGTCGTGGACACCGTTCACCAAGTGCACGACGTCACAACCTCAACTTTCAACTAAGCCTGACTATGCCGCAGCACCTCCGATGAACCACTGCTGCATGAGTCTCGGACACCGCATACCGACATTCGTAGTGTACCATCCCGACCCATTCCAGGCTCTGCATGTCTTTCGACCAATGCATCGCCTTCACTTCAGCCCAGTGGTTCGACTACGACACAACGAAATTGAGGCACACCGCGCTCTTGACATTGACATATCACTGTTGCTGCAACGCCTTCGGAAACCAAAGCCTCACACATCCATCTGATGCATCACCTCCTTTGCGCAACACATCGTCCCCGGATGCCAACGCCTCAACAACCTTGCACTTCCTCCAGCATCCGACATATCACAAACCATAATAAAATAACACCCAAACAAATGAAATCCTATCACTATACCCAGATTCTTTTTAAGTGTTTAGTGAAATCTAGCACCTAAAAGATCAAAATGTCAACTGTGTGTATCTGGTTGCGTGAGACCGTGACAGAGTCAAAAGTTAAGGTTGACCACAATGGAGCACAAGTCAGATACACAAGGTGGATTGGGCCTGGTCTTGGCTGAACTTCGGACTGAGGTAAATTTTTGAAGAAAAAGTCCAGGAGAAGGTAGTGTGCAGCGGGGCAAGGCAGCAGGCTGCATCCAAAGAGGAGTCATCATCACCGGGAAGCAATGGATGAAGTCTCAGTGAAGCCATTGACAACAGCATGAAAAAGCTCTGAGCAGAAATAGAAGGATTTCCAGGCTGAGGAGTTTGTCGTTATCAATGGGTAGCTGGTCACCATCGAGCCCGGTAAAGGTTTTTACCTTCAAACTTCAGCAACTTTTTAACAGCCAAAAACCTCCAGCGGGACACAGCTCCAAGCTGTAGCAGAAGAGGGCTCCATGAAGCCAGACACTGTCACTGAGAGATCTTGGTGAACAGGATTTGCTGCTGCGTAGAATAATGTAGCAGGAGCTACTGCAATGTCAAACCAACTGGCAATGCACCTTGGGTGGATGGACTGTCAGGTAGCTCTTTGTCTTCTTCAGTTCTTCTGGTACATTCTGTGATCTCTAACACCACTTTCAAGAGTACAGGACCTGGAAGCCACCACTTGGTGGGGGGGGGGGGGACTAAAATTCACTCTAGCAAAGAAGAGGTGCTGAGTTCAAGGTCTCTGGAGCTTTTTATGCCCCTGTAGTTCACACAGAAGGGCAGCCAACTATCCCTTGGACTCATGTCTGGTGGTCCTGTGTTCATGAAGATAGTCCAGTTCTCCTTCAACTTACAAATATACAACAATATCTCAACCGGATTCATTGAAAATAATTAGGCTTGTATGTGCAAGACATTACAATAGAAGAACAAAGGTGAGAGACTCCAAATTATTTGCTGAATATCCTCTTAGGTATCATATATTTAGAAGATTGGAATGTACATAACAGTTATGACAGCACTGTTAAGCATGTATGCAGTGGCAACACAAAGGAAGTGCACATTGTGCTCGTGATAGAACATGACAGCGCAAGTGACAACGTGAGAAAAACACAGCGCAGGGCGCATGGTGAAGAGTAAAATATCATATATACAGAATTATTGGTTCACATCATGATTATTTCGTAAAGATAGGCTATGATTTTCAGCGATTCCGAGAACCAAAGTATGGTGTGCGCCAAAAGATTTTTGCTGATGTGGGAGGGTCGATGGCGTTCAGATACTTTCAAGTTAGGATCATCATCAGGACCGGGTAGCCAATTGATGAGTGCTGTGGCATGAAGAGATCAGTGCACGCGGGAAGAAGGGCCGATTTAGGATGCCAGGAAGGCGTCGTACGACGTCAGCTGTGTAGGGCTGATCGTACGAGTGAAATCATCCAGTGGAGGAGTGAGGGGTTGTTTGGAAATTGAATATTCGCTGCAGGGTCGGAGCCCCGATCCGCTGCACAGGAACCGGGAGGAGTCCTCGGTGTGGCGTTCAGAGCGAGGGAATGGATCCAAGAAAATCCGGGGAACGAGTATCGCCGGGCCACCACGGACGTGTGCGGGTTTCAGCCGGTGTCTCCTTCAAGCATTAAGGCAGGCCTCTTGAAGCAGGGAAGTCCTCTGGTGAGCAAGGCATTCCTCAAGCAGCAGGGCAGTCCTCTGGTAGCAGCAGAACAGACCTCTAGGAACCGGAGAGAGGATGTGGCCTAACAGCTAGATCGGTTGACCTCAGAGTAGGAGAACCGGGTTCGAGCCTCGGCAGGGATGCTCAACATCCTGTGATTCTGGGCAAATCACTTAATCTCCCTGTGCCTCACAAAAATGAATGTGTCCTTCTGTAAGGCAACTAGTGCTCATGTAAGAAGTCTGATACCTGTGGGTCTAGTTCATGCTATATAAAACAAAAAAAATAAAAAGGGCAGGCCTCAAGCAGCAGGGCGGTCCTCTAGGGGTCCAGGAAGTCATTCTGAAGTCTTCCACAAGTTCAGAAGTATACTAAAGAGGTGTTCTGGAGGTGCAATATTTATACCTAGAGCCAGCCTTTGAAGCTGGGGAATTTCCCATGCTACCGTCACATCTGGTTCTGGAAAGTTCTTCCCTTAACCTTCCAAGAAGTCTGGGGTGGAAAAAGGTCGGTGCCAGGTTCCCTGGTTTGTGTGCTGGAGGCAGCCCTTTGAACTGTAGGTGGGCAGGGAACAGCCAAGTCTGCCAACATCTAATCCCTTTTTGTCTCACTGGGAAGAATACACAAAGCCCAACGCATCGCAGTCACATGACCAGCCCATCCAAGAACCATGCATCAGGCGTTAGACTAACGCATTTTAGAGTGGTGGCCCGCATCACCGCACTGAAATACATTGTCACACATTTATAGCACCTCCAGAGCAAGCTGGAGCCGAGCGCTGCTAATTAAACCACACTGACAGAGTAAAGGCTTTTAGCTGACAGCAGCGCGTCTGCACTGCTTGCAGCAGGCTTGAAGGCTGAGTCAACTCGCTCAGCTGCCTACAAAGTATAACAAGATATTTACCCGAAACTTTAGCGCAGCACCTCTGATTAACTCAGGACGTCACAAGCATAGTTGCCCAATCCCTGCTACTGCGACAGCCTGCTGAGACAGCCTTGCAGGGAACACTGTGCGGGAAGCACACCTATAGGCTTCAGGCGCGCTATAGTTTATCTTTGGAAGCCTGCCTCACAGCTGGGAGCCTGCCTCCACTGCTGAAACTCCCACAGCATTATGCCTCGCAAGCCAGATGGGACTTAGGAGCGTAATGATCACCGGGACCGAATCCCAGCTGACTTGTGGCGGCCACCGGAGAGGTGGCATGGTGCCTTAGCACTGCAGCCTGGCCCCCAGGTTAGTGATTTTCACAGCTTCAAAGCCTGGCAGCTTTCTGTAATGTAACTCCTTTCGTAATTCACATCTCTTTCTCTGATATCAAGGTATGAGGTCCTGTGTCTTTAATAAAGCTACCGATTCTTTTGGGCAAGGCTCCCTGATGTGATGGGCTCTGCTCTCCCAGCACGCATCTCCGCCTCAGCTCTACCTGCTAGTGCCCCTGCCTCCCACGCAGGAGAGCATGGTTCGAGTCCCCAGGATTCCCCTTTCTACCTTTGACTTTGTCGTCAGGCATCTCACCTCACTTTTGCCTACTTTCTTTTTTCTTCTTATTGTACTTTTGTCGTGCCTTTGCCCTCATTCTTTGTTATTACTTTTCACTGTGCCTATTTTCGCCACTCCTGCAGCTTCCCTTTCCATTTTTTTCTGCTTCCCGTGGCCCCTCCCACTCCTGCCTCCCAGCTGTTCTTGCCCTTCCCCTACCCCTACTTAATGGCGGCTGCTGTGCGGCTGCGCAGCGGGCACGCTACTAGCACACCGAAGGCATGCCAAAGGCAAGCCCGTCTGTGCCTGTCGGCGACCCGCCCGTGACCAGTGCCAGGAACCCTGGTCCTCCGGCCACCAGTGCTATGACTCAGCAACACTCCGCGTACTCAACCCCGGAAGAAACAACAACTGCCAGCTGTCAACACTGAACACTGCCCAAAACTAGTTCTCCTTCCGACACTGCCGCTACTCCTTCACCCACCTCCAGATGCCCACAGCCACCACCAACCCACAGTACGCCAGCGCACCCAAACCCCTAAGCTGCATCCTCCTCAACATTCGCTGCCTGAACAGACACGCAGTAGAAATCTGGGACCCTCCTCAGAACCCTCTTGACCGTCGTCGTCTTCTTCACAGGAACTTGGGCCAACGCCAGCTCCGCACCCCACAGCCATCCCCAACGGATACAAGATCCAGAGGAAGGACTGCCCCAACCGCCCTGGAGGTGGACTGGCCATCGTACACATAAACTTCCTCCGACTCACCACATCCAGCACGAACGCGCACTCAGCCCCGGAAGAAACAACAACTGCCAGCTGTCAACACTGAACACCGCCCAAAACTAGTTCTCCTTCCGACACTGCCGCTGCTCCTTCACCCACCTCCAGATGCCCACAGCCACCACCAACCCACCGTACGCCAGCGCACCCAAACCCCTAAGCTGCATCCTCCTCAACATTCGCTGCCTGAACAGACATGCAGTAGAAATCTGGGACCCTCCTCAGAACCCTCTCGACCGTCGTCGTCTTCTTCACAGGAACTTGGACCAACGCCAGCTCCACACCCCACAGCCATCCCCAACGGATACAAGATCCATAGGAAGGACTGCCCCAACCGCCCTGGAGGTGGACTGGCCATTGTACGCATAAGCTTCCTCCGACTCACCACATCCAGCACGAAAGGCTCTACATTCCCCATGGACACATGCATTTCCAGATCTAGATCAACCCCAGAATGACTCTATGCGGCACCCTCACCTACAGACCTCCCGGATCACGCTCCATGTTCTCCACTACCATCGCAGACCTCATTGCACCCCACACCATCGCATCCACAGACTACGTATTCCTCGGAGACCCGAACTTCCACCTCAACAACCCCAGAGACCCCAACTCCACCGCCCTCCTGTACAACCTCAACAACATCGGACTGAGACATCTTGTTACCACCCACACCCACAAGGCAGGACATACCCTTGACCACATTTTCACTGGAGGACACAACTCTCGCTTCAGCCACACCACAAAACCCATCTGGAGGGACCACCGTTGGATCCACTTCTCCTTCTCCAAGCCCACCACACACAGGCCTATACCTCGCCCCTCGTGCAGGAACTGGCGCAAGATCACCGAGGAGCAACTCAACTCTGCCCTCAACCACGCTCCTCTCCCACCACAACCGATGCCAACTCTGCAGCCGACACACTCCACAGCTGGATCACAGAACTGTGCAGACAGTCCAAATAGCAGGACACTCAATGTGTCCTGCTATTTTTGTAATGTTCTATTTTGTAACATTTCTCTCATGTAACATAACTGGTTCTATTGTACAGCGCTCTGACACCTTCGGGTAAAGTCCACGCTTTATAAAAATGCATTAAATAAATAAACTCTTGCTTCCCTTCGGAACTCCCACAGACAATACACCACGAAAGCCACCTGGTTCACCACTGACCAATCCAATCGCATGTGCTGATGACTTGAGAAAGCTTGGAGGAACAGCAAAACCCCCAAAGCACGCTCCGCCTACGAAACCGCTATGACAGAAAACCACCAACTCATCAGAACCATAAAGAGGAACTTCATCCAGAACAAAATAGTCACCAACTTCCCCAACACTAATGAACTCTTTAGCATCATCCAAGAATCCAAACCCCACAGCGAATCCTCTAACGCCCCTTCCTCCCTGGACCTTTGCCACAAACTCAGCTCCTACTTTCATATGAAAACTCTCGACAGCAACTTCGACGAGCAAACCCTAGACACTGACCCTACTCCTCCAACCAACACCGCAACCTAGCCCACCATCACCGCCTGGACCCAGGTCACCACAGAAGACACCGCGAAGACCATGAGAAGTATACACACAGGAGCACCCACCAACCCATGCCTAACCCCACATATTCCACAGAGCCGCCTCCACCATTGCACCAGAACTACGACATAACATCAACTGCTCTCTCGAAACAGGCACTTTCCCGGACGACTGGAAACACACAGAGGTCAAGCCCCTCCTCATGTGCCCATCGCAGACCCAACTGACCTCAAGAACCTCTCTCCTCCCCGTCACAGCCAAAGTTATGGAGAAGATCTTCAACAACCAGCTCACTAACTTCATAGAAGCCAACTCGATGCTTGATTCTTCCCAATCCGGATTCCACAGCAACCACAGCACTGAGACCGCCCTCCTAGCCACCACCGACGACATCTTACCCTCCTTGACCAGGGCCACACGGCAGCCCTCATCCTACTAGACCTCTCAGCAGCCTTCCACACTGTCTCCCACCGCACACTAACCGCCAGACTCCATGACACCGGCATCCGGGGAACTGTCCTCAACTGGATTTGCTCCTTCCTCACCGGACGAACCCAAAGAATCAGACTCCGACCCTTTCACTCCAAACCCAAAGAGATCAGCTGTGGAGTACCCCAAGGATCCTCATTCAGCCCCACACTCTTCAATATCTACATGGCCCCCCTCTCTACCATCGTCAGAAAACACGGACTCAGCAAAGTCTCCTACCCTGATGACACCCAGCTCATCTTCTCCTTCACCAACGAACCCGGCATCACCAGACACAGATTCCAGGACGGCATAAAAGACAATGCTTCCTGGATGAGCAACAGCTGACTAAAGCTCAACTTAGAGAAAACAGAAGTCCTCATCCTCGGGTCCACCTCCTCAGCATGAGACAACACCTGGTGGCCCACCACCCTTGGCGAACCCCCCACACCCACAGACCACGCTCGCAACCTCGGCATCATACTCGACTCCTCTTGCACCATGCACCAACAGATCAACGCGATATCCTCCACATACTTCAACACCCTCTGCATCCTCCACAAGACCTTCAAATGGATCCTACCTGAATCCAGAAGGATCCTCACCCATGCACTCATAACCAGCAGACTTGACTATGGGAACGCCCTCTATGCCAGAATAAACAAATCTCTACTCCTCGAACTCCTGAAAATCCAGATCGCCACAGCTAGACTTGTCCTCAGCATCCTACGACAAGATCACACCACCCAACACCTATGAGAACTTCACTGGCTCCACGTCCAAAAGAGAGTGACCTTCAAGCTCCTCACTCACGCCTACAAATCCCTCCACAACATCGGACTCCAATACCTCAATGAAAGAATCTCCTTCTACGCACCCAAGAGAAGCCTCTGATCCGCCGATCTTGCCCTCGCCGAAATACCACGCATTCGCAGAGCCAGAATGGGGGGAGGTGATCCTTCTCCTACATCGCAGCCAAGATCTGGAACAAACTCCCACTCAGCATCAGACAAGCCCCCACACTACAAGCTTTCAGGAAGAGCCTCCAGACCTGTATCTTTCGATGAGACAAAGCTGAGCGAATACCCACCCCAGAGACGTTTTAAGGCATGGGCAAAGTGGGCTCTGGCCCCAGGCCCCAGCCTTTCAGGGGGGCCCCCTTATGGAGCCAGCTATGTTCTGCAGAGAGCATTACCCTGGTGAACTGGGTAATTTTTAAACAAATTCTTTCAAATACTGTTTTACTTTAACTTATTTTTAATGTGGGTGATGTGAGAGAGTGTATAAGGGACATTTTGAAGAGAAAGGCTGTGTTTACCTTTTGTGCAACATCCATAATAAAGCTATTTTAGCTCAAAACAGGAGCTCACATATTCCAAATGAGAGGGCGTCACAGAGATTATTTGCAGTTATATTAGTGAGCTGCTGCTGTGTTAAAGATTGAAAACACAAGTCACTAATCCCAAATATTAGATGTAAACACATTTAAAATTTGGACGAGTGTGCTTCTGCGCTGTCAGTGACCTGGCCAAAGAGGTCATGAAAAATCTGAAATTGGATCTTAAATTAAAAGTTGTTCTGAACAGGGGCCCCCAAAATTCGTTTGGCCCAGGGCCCCCAAGATCCTTAAGATGTCCCTGACCCACCCCCTGTGCCTTGAGACCCTCGCGGGTGAGTAGTGTGCTTTACAAACCCCTGATTGATTGATTGATTTTGATCACTGTGGTGTCACAATAAACTGAGGAGGCCTTGTGGGTGAGTCAAATAGAAGAAGAAGGAGGAGTCAGTGACAAGAGATCCCTTGGAGGGATCGCAGTGCGTGCAACCTCTGCTTCCGAATCTCTGGTGTAATGTAGCACCTCTTCATTCCATCAGAGTAGGTGCTGTCAGGGCAGAGTGCATGATTCTGTAACCTAGTCTGGTACCATTCGGTGGTCTAGAGGAACCCTTGCTCACCTCCGAGAGGCGAGAACCGCCACTGTGGAGGACTGGATCCCCGCAGCCTGGCTCCCCCTGACTAAAGCTTCCAGCAGAACTCGCGACCAGTCCATGCCTATCTGTAGGCCCCCAACACCAGAATCCCCGTGCAACCCCTAGAAAGGTGAGAGATGCCAGAGATGTAGCAAGGGTTGCAAGCAGTTGCACCCACATGACATATCTGTGATGTTACATGTGCAAAAGGGAGAACGGCGTACTCCAATTAATAACATGGAGACCTAGCAGGAGATAAGTAGGTAATAAGGGTCCATGCACGAGCAATAACATGCTGAGTGAATTCTTTTTGAGAACAACGGATGCATATGCTTTAAGGAATCAAAGATTTAGCTTGAATGCATGGTGTCAGCAACATGTACAAATGGGCTCTCTCTGATGAGTGCACAAAGTGTGAAGCATCATGTTTCAATTATATTCCATGTCTTCTTGTCTTTAAAGCAACTTTTAATTATCACTGCTCGATCTGTTGTATCAAACATCTTCAGTAAGGTCTGGCTTTTTAGTCAAAAGTGCATAGAAAAGTTACACTACGTGTCCCCGACTGCAACTTTATATTGGATAAGAAATGTCAGATATGGCTGAAAATATAACACTTTATAAGACCACTTTTGGAAAGCAGTTTACCTGTCTTGGTACAACTGAATGTTGCTCTAAAGCCATCAGCTCAGATCACACTCCCTGACCTTCACATGTGTGCACCCGGTTCCCGAACCCGCAATTGAAACCATCTAGTTAATCGAATTCAGCAATGCGGCTTTTGTTTGTACTTTTTTTTTATACTTATTTTTATTATAGTACTGCGTTATTTGACACAACAATTTGCACCTCATGCAGTTTACAATTCTCCTGATCTGCCCAATGGGTTTCCATCAAGACTGCATTTCGACATATGTGATGTATCTGGGTTTACTCACCCAGACCATGGATGTGTGCATCATCATACAATGTTATCAGAATTTGAATTGCTGAAAACATAACTATTGCAACAAAGAAAAACAACAATTTGCAGCAGTGTCAAGTGACGGTATTTCTTTTCAAAGTATTTTTACCATATCTTTAGTGCATTTATTTGGAGCTGGAGTCTGTCCACAATTCAAAGTGAAAGGGTGTTAGGTCTTTGCAACCCCTCCAGCATGTACCCCCAGTTTTCAATAGCTTGTTCTGCATTCTCGTCTGTGCACACTGTTCTAGATGGCGTTCTTCCGCCACACCCCACTCTCGCATGTCCGATAACCATTTGTCCAATCTTGGGGGGGAGAGTTTAAGTCCAATCTATTGGAATATGCTGCTTTGCTAAAACTAGGCCTAGCAGTGCAAATTTGTATCTTGTACGCGTTCTTTTCTTTGGGTCGGGCTTACCCCCAACAGGCAATGCTTAATGGATGCTTCTATATTAATGGCTGTGACAGTGCGTATTATCTGGATTACCTGGTGCTAATTAGGGGTGGGCGGAATTTGCGAAATTAACTTTTGCAAATTATCGCGAAAATGTTTAAAATTATCGCAAACAAGCGGAAATATCGCGAAGATGCGGAAGTTTTTTTCCCGCATGTTCGCGAGATTTTCTGCATGGTTGCGGGTCGCCAACTTACCCATGTGGTTGCTTGCGGGCGCGGCCATCTTGTTTTGAGTTGTCTCGCGGTGCATGATTGCGAGAAGAAAGACGTGATCGCGTGACGCATGACATCACTGCGGGCGCGAACTGTCGCGAGACAGCGCAAATGGCTAAAAACAATACAACATCTCATGGAGAACGCGACCGGATCAAGAAAACTTGTCGGCGAACACAGGGATTCAGGTAAGGCGATCGCGCGCGCGCGAGAATGTATTATTTTACAGCGTGAGCAAGAAACAAATTATCGCCAAGCTGCAGAAACCGGAAATTTTGACATTTTCGCGCTCTCCGCGGAACGCGAAAATGTCAAATTATCGCAATTTCCGCGAACGGAACGAAATTTTCGCCCAGGCCTAGTGCTAATACTGCTGCAGACGAATACACAAGCAGGTCATATGTAAGAAAGTTGCTGGGTCTATACTACATCGGGGACGGTTGGAGTGGCGTTCCATATTAAAACTGGCAAGTCTCTGAGGAGTCAAGTAAGTGCGTTGCATATAGTGAAATTGAATATGTTTAAATCTGGCATTACTGGGCATCTCCCGCACATGCACAAATACTTTTCTCCATTCTCCTTCCGTAAGGGGGACCGGAAGGTCCTCTCACCATCAGCCTTTTATTAATGTATCAACCATGAGGTCTTCTTTGAGGGCCTTGTAGCAACGGGAGATTAGGCCTTTAGTGGATCCTGGGTTGAGCATCAATGCCAGTGTATGTGACTCTATTGGCTCCTCTGGGAAAGAAGGCCATATTTTGTGAACTGTGCAAGATATTTTGGTATATTGAAGAAACTGACACTCAGGGATTTGATACCATTCTCTTGCTTCATCAAATGTCAAAAATGTCCCATTTGCATATAAGCCTCCAGCCGACGTGCAATCCCCCTCGCACCATTTGGATATATCCATGACAGATTTGATTTGAGAGAATCCCTGCAACCATTGTATAGGGAACGAGTTTGGGTATGGTGCTCTGCGAATAACCAGAGTGACCGCGCGCTCCCAGAACGCCGCCACCCGCCTGATTATATATGGACATGTATTAGGAACCTGCATGCCCATCATTAGGTACCACGGGAGGTCTGAGCCTCTATGTTTGTCTGCTTGGAGCGCTTTTTCTATATTGTGCCCCTCCATACACCACTGTGCGGCGTACTGTAATAGTAAATGTCCCAATGCCCCCATCTGCATGTCCAGTTTAAGCACATCTAATTTCACCCTGCTCCAGCCGTCAGCCCATACTAGCGATACCTGTAATTTATTTAATGTGGTAAACGTAGAGGTCGGGATATTGCAGAATGTATTTTGTAGCGCATATAGACACCGAGGTAGCATGACCATTCTGGCAAGTGCAACTCGTACCATAATAGAAATGGGGAGTCTGTTCGAAAGGCGGATTGACAATAACTGCACCAATATTTAGTGAATATTGGTCTCGGGGACTATGTGTCACCTGCATGCCAAGGTATCTGAAATGGTTTGTTTCCCAGCTGAACTCTACCTTAGGAAGGCCTTACATTTCTTCCCGTGCTAAGGCGGCTAATGGAAAGATGACGGGTCTTCCGGCGGTTAATATGGAGCCCTGATACTTTTCCAAACAAATAAAGTACTTCTAGCAGGGCCGGTATAGCTTCTTCTGGAGAACAGATATACAGAAGCGCATTGTCTGCGTACAGTGAGATCACGTGGGTTCGCCCGTCAACAGTGATACCCCACCCCTCCATATTTCGCCGCAATCTAATGGCCAGAGCTTCCATAGCCAAAGTAAATAGCAACGGGGAGAGAGGACACCCCTGCTGTGTGCCAACTTTTCCTCACTTTTTTCCTCAACTTTTTTCCTCAACTTGTTTCTCCTTCTCGTTCACCCTCACATTGGTGGGAGACCATGTACAAGTAGACAGCATATACCACAGTTACAAATAGTGATTTTGGTCACTGTCTGGCAGAAGTAAAATTTGGATTCTCTGCTGTGACACACAAAGTTGTGTGTCTTCTTTAAAAGTATATGGTGAAGGTTGATATTCGTTCACACAATAAGACGGAACAGGTCTATTGTTGAGGTGAAGTTAATGAGTGGGGGGCGACCTGTTCTTTTTTACCCCCTAAGCTCCCAATTGTGGACCCCACTTGAGTATGACAGGGGCGTGGTCTGATAGGAATTGTGTGAGTATGTGGGTCTGCACAGCGGCTGTTATGAGCTCTCCTAAGAGAAGGAATCAATCTAGTCTTCTAGAAATGTGCCGAGCTGGCATGTAACACATGTATTCCTGCAAGCTCAGGTGGGTCTCCCGCCAGATATCTACACATAGCAAGCGGCACATCACTTCTTAAATAGCTGAGGTAATGTTAGGTTTGGTGTGCATTTTTGAGGGGTGCCTGTCAAAATTGCCATCAATTACAAAATTAAAGACCCCCTCCCATATAAGAGGAATTCCAGCATGTGGAATGAGCAGTTTTTCCAGTTCCAAGAAATAATCTCCATCGTCTGCGTTTGGGGCATATGTGTTTACCAGACAGACCTGAATCCCATCTAGTGTGCCATGAATTACTATATATCTACCCTCAATATCCGCTGTATAATTGTGCATCTGGAAACTAACTTGTGGGGCCACCCATCCTAATACCCCCCTTGCATATGTGGAATATGTAGAGGCATATAGCTGTCCTCTCCATTTCTTGTGCAGCTTTTCAATTTCAGAGTGTAGTAAGTGGGTTTCCTGCAGCATCACCAATTGTGTCCCTTGTCTGTGCAGGTAGGAGTGTACTCTGTACCGCTTTGTAAATGAATAGAGACCCCTCACATTCCAAGTTATCATCTAAAATTGTCCCATATCTCTGTGCATCTACACATGGCTCTTCCCTATTATTTCTTTGTTCCATCACTTGCACTGCTTTCCTATAACTAGTACATTTACCACAACATTCAACTTTTCCCACCCCCTTGCGTAAACACTATATCAACAATTCATGCATTCCCAATCCTATTAACCCCTTCCAACCCTCCCCATTTCCCAGTCCCCAGACAGCCTCAAATCCATTAAAACTAACATGACATCAGTGTCATTATGCGTGTAGGTCATGCTCTTAACCAAATCTGTTGTGGACCGATCAAATCTCATTTACAACTATAACACTGATTCACACTCAATCCAAGTTACTTATACTTAATACACAAAGTCATCCAAAACTATATATGGAGCAAGAGTGTAATGAAATGTGCCAATCAACACCAGTGAACCACTCAGCTATCTCATCCCAACTCTTGACATCCATACATTCAACAACTCGCTCACTTCTCTCCTATCTATCCCTTCATTCCACACACTCACTCTCAACACGTTACTGAGGGCTCAATGAATAAAAAAAGAAAGAAATATAAACTAAGTGAATTAAAGTGCAGCTGAGTGAGAAAAATAATAGAATGATAGATTAGATAGGAGGAGAAGAGGAGATAAGATAAGGTAATATAAGATGGGAGTCTGTGCAGCTCCACCCGTTTATCAATTTAGTCCAGCCAATCATTCACATCCACCAACATATATCTCATATCACCGCTTTGGACTAAGCGCATGGCTCATATTCAGTTATCCCAAACATACTAGCTTCCCACTCCTGGTACTTCTGTTTGTCCCGCTTTGGGTCAGTTCAATGTTCATCTAGTTGTGTATCCTCTATCGCGTCTCCCATGCTGCTGTCTGAGTTGGACGCTGTAACCACCTCCACCAAGGCTCTCGCAGCCTCCCGTTCAGTTTGTTGTAGGTGAGGATCCACACTGGATTCACTCTGGCCCTTTCTGCCCATGTCTTCGTGCTCCAAGTCCCGGGATCCATCTTGGCGAACCACCACTCGATGGGTCGAGCTCGATGACTTTCTGGACCTCCTCCCTCTCCTTTCCCTTGTAGACTGATCTGGCTTCACCCCGCACCTACAACCAGTCCCAGGCATCCTCAGGTGAAATGAAAAAATGCACCCGCTCATTATGTATCACTTTTAGTTTAGCGGGGGACAGGAGTGCATACTGTAGGCCCATTGCCCTGAGATTTTGCTTTACCCCACCAAAGGATGCCCTTTGCCGCTGAACTAGGCGTGTTTAGTCTGGGAAAATACAAATTACATTGTTCTCATAAGTAGGGTCACCCTCCAGTTGCGCTGCTCTTAGTATATAGTCCCTGTCTCTGTAATTGAGCACTTTGGCAATAAGGGTCTTTAGAGGTGCGCCTGCAGGCGGTTTTTCTATAAGAGCTCGATGTGTTCTTTTGATCACAAAAATAGTAGACAGTTGTGCTGCGGGACACGTGTCTTTGATCCATCATACTAGAATCTGTTCAGGGGCATTACCTTTGGCGCCTTTTGGAAATCCCACAAACCTAAGGTGCCTCTCTGTGATGGTCCTTTGGCATCTTCCGCTCTTTGTTACAGGGTAGTCGTTTTGGAAACTAAGTCTGCTAGTGTTGTTTTTATGTGAAGACTTCATTTTCCAGTTAAGTCACGTTTTGTTCTGTGGCCAGGGATCTCTCTGCAACAATACGGAGGTCGACTCGTAGTAAGCCTATGTCCAGGGACATGGCATAAATTTTTGTCTGGACCGCTGTGCTGGAGGACTCAATGGCCGCAGGGGGGGCCCGAGGGGCCTGGCTGTGTGTTTACATGCTCTGAGGTGGGGGCCTCCCTTGGAGGATCAGGGTTTGAGGGCCCTCCCTGTGCAATGAACTGGTCCATCTTTGTTTGCTGTACTCCTCTTTTTGGCCTGTCTTTGCCCATATTTATTGCAGCTGAGGACCCTGGAGGCGGAGAAGTGCGGACAACACCCAACCACAGCAGGGGCCAGCTTTGGTCGTCAGAGGGGTCTTCCCAAGTATGGTATAAGTATAGTGTGCCAATCCGGGCCCTAGCTCCAGTGCCACGCTGCCATTAATGTCTGTGTACAAGTAGAAAATAGAATAACTGTGGCTGAAGAAGGTATACTTATTATTAGTATTGACCGTTCTGGGGCTAGAGAAACACCAGACCCCAAGCTCCGGCAGTGCAGGTGCCGCAGATCCAGCAACAACACGCAAGAGAGCCCGGTGGCGCAGCAGTTCACGTCTCCCTTATATACAGTTCAGCAGAGTACCACAAGGCTCCATAATCCTCGAGATCCGCTAGGAGTTTAGGAGGATCATGTGTTCCCTATTAAGTCAAGTCAAATATCTTTATTCGAATGTAATACAATACATCCATAAAAGTACATTTTAAAACAAACAGACATAACATATTCCTTTCATATAAAAAGAAACCATCCATTTCATCAATGAGACGCAAGATAATGTGCAAGAGTTTTGTAAAACCAGGATAACACATAAAATACAACAAGTTAAAAATATAAATAATTATACAGAGTTAAAAAGGGATAAAAATACAACGATAGTAGCAGCATAATTAACCTTCCATACTTTTCCTGAAGGTGATAGCAAGTTTCAAAAAGCTACATATAAACAGAGTATAGTCACAATTCAGGAGTTGGAGGTAATAAAGTGCTGGTTTGATTTGGGTAAATTGTAAATCCTTTAAACAAGGCTTCAAATACAACTTCCGAGGTACTAGATAATAAGGACAAACAAATAAAAAGTGTGCCAAATCTTGCGGAGACTTCCCGTCGCAGCCGCAAGCAGGTAACACTTGACCTCGGTGGGCTCCTTTTGGTGTTGCCAACAGGAGATGAAATAAATCAAAACGGAACCTTATCAAGAGATAGCGTTCATACCCTGACATAGGCCAGGATAGGTATGGTTCCATTTGAGAACATGTCTTAAGTAGGGCGTGCTTCCTTACACTATCTTTCGTCAACTCGCCCTCCTCCCGGGCAAGATACCTAGTAGACATGAATGTCTTTTTCACAAAAATTACATCAGCTTTGGTTATAAAATTTGGGGATGAGAACAAATCCGGCCGCCCCATTTCAGTGAGGCGGTCGTTAATGTACCTCAGCCACGGAACCTTAAACCTACCGTCCCAGGTTAGAGCTTCTTCTAGTATAGCATGAGTGAGAGGTATATCATCATTTAGCCAGGAGTTCAACCAACATAACAGGGGATTTGCTGCTATTCTGTCACTCAGGAATGGTACACCTAATTCCTCGTGTACCGAGAAATTTCCGGTGCCCCTTGGCAGCCTCAATACCTTCTTTAAGAAGTTATTTTCTGTAACCTCCAGGGCTCGTGTCTGGCAGTAGCCCCATATCTCACTGCCATAGCAGGCGATGGCGACACTTTTGGCTTGATATAGTTTGAGCAAGGCGGCCACCGGACTGTTGCCCATTTTTCTAGCAAAGCCAAGTATTGCTGCATTGACACGTATTACTTCGCCCTTTTTTTTAGCAATAGCTGGGCCCCACTCTAGTTGGTCGTCGAGAAGGACCCCGAGGTATGAGAAGGTTTTGGAATTTGGAATTCTTTCCCCATTTGTATGAAAAGAGTTGGGTTTACGTGACCCCTGGCCTATTTTCATAGTGTAGGACTTTGAATTATTGATACTTAAGCCTCTGGACTCCATAAATTCATAAAAAGAATTTAGAAGTTTCTGAAGACCAATTGCGGTCCTTGAAATAAGGACAGCGTCATCCGCATAGAGTAAGACTGGGATACCTTTTTTGCCTACATAGGGGTAATCTGCACCTGTTCTCAACAAACAGTCCTCCAGCTCATTTATGTACAAATTGAAGAGAAATGGTGCTAAAATACATCCTTGACGGACGCCCCTATTAATTCTGATGTCCCCTGTCACCTTCAGGTCTTGTGAGTAACGGACGTTGGCTCTTGTATCTGAGTGCAAATCGATCAGGACATAAACTAAGTTCTGATCAATGCCCATTTTTAACATAATGTCCCATAATTTACCTCTATCCACACAGTCAAATGCGGACGATAGGTCCATAAAGGCCATGTGTATGGTTCCCTGGCGGGCTAGAGTGTATTTGCTTACAATTAAATACAGGTTCAGACACTGGGTCACTGTTGAGTGGCCTGGTCTGAAGCCGTATTGTATTGAAGATAGAATATTTTTCTCGTTTGCCCATGTTGTAAGTCTGTTCAAAAGCACACCCCCTACCACTTTTGCTACAGAGTTAATTAAGGATATTGGTCTGTAGCATGTCGGGCTGCCGCGATCACCCTTTTTAAACACGGGGACGATAGTTGATTGTCCCCAGGATTTTGGGCACCCAGATATTACAGCTGCATTTATTACATTTGTAAGGATAGGAGCCCATAACTGAATACTGGATTTAAAAAGATCCGGAGGAAGGCCATCCGGACCAGGTGCCTTATTGCTAGTTAAACCTTGGATTGCCTTTTCTACTTCGTTGATTGAGAAACAGGGAGGCTTCTCCTCTAGAATTAAAAATTCATGATCTGAAAGTTGATCATGACTTTTAAAAATTGCACTAAAATGGGACACCCAATCTGCCTCTGGGATATTTGTGCCTATTGCAGTATCACTTGGGTTGTCAAACAAAGGTTTGTTGACAATCTCCCAAAATTTGCTGCTATTTCCCAGGACAGCTGGGTCAAGCAGGGACTCCCAAGTACTGGCCTTAATTTCCTTTTTCCGCTTGTCTAATGTTTTTTTATAGGTATAGCGGAGGATCCTGATTTCGCCTAGATCTCTAGGTTCGTTTTTTAACGCCATCCTTAAATTTCTATTTGCAACAGAGCATGCATGATCAAACCATTTAGGGTGACTATCAACTTGCCCATTTGCTGGAACCAGTAACATAGAGCTTACTGTTAACGCTACACCTTCAAAAGTGACTAAAGTTTGCATTTGGAGACATAGAAGTTGAGGCACAGGTCGCTAATTCCTCACCGCATAACTTATTAATATCATTGTAAAAGTTTTCTTGATTTACCCTATGCCATTTCAAACGACGTTTACCATTTGTACATTGTAGAATTCCCCTGTCTTTACATTGTTTACGTAATTCAAATATACCACCATTCAAATTGATAGAAATGGGGTTGTGATCACTGTAAATATTCATGTGAATAGTAAAGCAGGAGATCTGGTTTACAAGGTCAACAGATAATAATATATGGTCAATAAAAGACCCATAACGTGACCCTTTAAACGTCGGGACATCAAAAACTTTGGATTCTGGCACCAAAGACATGGCTACAAACAAATTATATTCATTGAGTAAATCATTAAGAAGGGAACCGCGTCTAGTATGATCAAAGTGAAAACCATCCATGTTGTTACACCCGAGGGATCCCATTGGGGTATCTCTTGGGTTACCGCACGGATGTGCATTAAAGTCACCTACAATCAATACTTTACAAGGTAATATGTCTGTTCCTTCTTTCAACATTTCATTCAATAATAGTCTGTTACATTCCCCTTGACTAGATGTGGCGTTATAAAAATTGACTAAAGTCAGAGCATTTTTGCCTCTCTTCAATATAAGCACTTGAAGGTTACTATTTACATATTGGTGAATGGTTATATCACAAGACAGGGCCAAGTTTATAAAAATGGCCAGGCCCCCTTTTGCTCTGCCACTAGTAGAGGGGGATGCTGGCCTAAGGAAGCTTTGATACCCTTCAATGAAGGCAGTATTTTCTTCTAACCATGTTTCTTGGAGACATATAATCGCATATTGTTTAACAAAAGCAAGCCAGGCAGGGTCGCATATCTTTTCTGCCAAGCCTGCAATGTTCCAGGAAACTAAACTCATTTTACAACCATCATCATTCTCTGTGTTCATGGGAGCCTCAGTACTAGTAAGTTCTGATAACTGGTTTTGTTGTTCATTGACAGTAAATCCCAAAGTTTCTGCTGCAGAGGATTTTAATTCTACATTAGATAGATCAACGTTAAGTGCGTCAAACTGATGATGCAGTATATTAGGATATTCACAATCAAGGGATACAGGCCTGGATAACAAACAATCTATATCTGGTTCTACAAAATTTATGTTGTCTAATTCTTTATTTGGATGACAAATGGAGGCATCGCAATTAAAATCACTTAATGGGGAATCAGCAAGCGTAGGCATTGCTGCTGCAGCATACAGTCAATCAACCCCTTCTAGACCATTTTGCTCGTAAAAAACATCAAACCTGTTTGTGGTTGGGACATTATAATATGTGTTAGAAGGTATTGGTTGGAAATGATTTTGATAGCAATATGGGTCATCTGGGGTCTTCCGTCTTTCATGATAAGCAACTGGATAGTTAACATTTCTTGGTCCCCCAAATATATCATTTCTATGCTGTCTGTAATGTCCTGTGTTATAAGAATACTTCATCGGTATTTCTCCATTAAAATGTGGGTTGTAGGTGACATACTTATCTTTTTCCTCAATGATAGGGTGTGTAGGCACTATTACATTTCCAGCCACTCTCAACTTTAAAACTATGGTGACCGTAGCGGATTAGTGTTCATTTGGCAGAACACCTATTAAATGGACGTCTCTGCAGGGGAGTGGGCTTTTACACGTTGGCCTTCCGGTGGTTGTATAACGTGGGATGGGGGGCGGTTCCCCATGTAGCATTGTGGCCCATTTACAACGCGATGCATCTAGGGAGATGTGTCACGTTGTAAAGCCCTGTGTCACTTTATACGTGCGTCAGGTATAATGTATGCAGGGTGGGCGTTCCCATGCAAAAAAGTCTCGTAGAAGTGATGCAATGAAATCTCCAAGATTTCACTGCGCCACTTCTAGGACGCCACTGAGTCAAAACCAAATGCCTGCTTGGAGCAGGCGTAAGGAGTGACGCAGCACAATGAGGATAGACCTCCCCATGCATTGCTGGAGTTGCATCGTGCTTGTGACACGACTCCAGCAATGCGTGACTTTTGCACCAACAGATGCATCAAAATTTCTGACACATCTGTCAATCCTTACGCCATGGTGCACTGTATTGTAAATACGACGCATCCATGGTGGCGCAAGAGTTTCGAAGGGTGGCGCAGGGAAAGTGGCGCATCTCTACAGATGCGCCACTTTTTTGTAAATCTGCCCCAGGGTGTTCTCTCAACCCCAAGCTCAATCCCTACATTTCCACCTATGTCATGCCACCATGAAGACCTTTTCAACCTGAGGTTCAACCTGTTGCGTATGTCACACAACATGAAGTGGGTGACCTCTGAACCCTAAGCTCAACCCCTACATTTACTCCAGTGTGTCAGAATAACATGAAGAGTCTATCTCCTCAAGCTGAAGCTGAACCTCTTCACAGCGCGGTGTGTTGCACAACTTGAAGAAGGCGTCCTCAAAACCCCCAGCTCATCACTTTCATTTACACCAATTTGTCGGCTCAACATGAAAGGTGCACCCTCTCAAGCTCTTCACAGCGGGGTATCTCACACCAGGTAAAGCGGGTGTCCTCTCGACAGCACCCTCAACCCCTTCAGTCACAGCAGTCTATCAGCACAGCAAGAGTATCTGCTCACCCAGAACCCAAACCCTCTACAGCAGGAGAAATTGTACAGACAGCATCATCAGGCCCCATCCTCCAACCATTGCAGGCCCCCTTCACTCGCACCAGGCAGCTTTGTACCATTCTCTACCTAAGGGAGAAGAAAGCACACAAAAGGGAAAGTCACAGCACACACTGTAAAGTGTGTTACCTACTGGTGCGACGTGTGGAATGGCTGAGCCTCCACTGACCCAGAGTGACTCACCTCTATACTATTGAATCGTTCCTTTAAAGTATTTTCAGGCTCTGCTGGGGTGTGGATGCTAATCAGTGGTCGAAGTGGGGAAAAAAAAGTAGGGGAACTGTGGGTGGAGACTAAGAGGGCGGGACTAACCCGAGGATGGAATCAGTGGGCGGAGTCAGAGGTGTGACCAGAATGCACAAAACATATCAATTTTTAGTATTTGTTTAGCATTTCACTGCTCAGTTACAGCTTATTATGTTATTTAATTCAACCAATGGATACACATGCTACATTAATCTGACAATTTTAACTAATAAACTATTTGTAGCTCAAACGGATCAAAAGTTACTAAAAAATGTGACATTTGTTGCTGTGAAGTGGAGGGCTCTTTGCAAAGGTTGACTGATCACTTTTCTCACTGCTGCATTTGTATGTCACACTGGTACTAATGAGGCAAAATCTTTCCTGAGACTGCCCCACAAAACTGGCCAAGACAGAAAAATAAAATGATAATAACATGGTGTAATTATCATTTTAATTTTCCTTTTTTGCCGTGTTGAAAGGCAGTGGGGCGACGCTCCTCGTCCTTAGCAGAGGAGCCGCCACACAATACATTGAGACAATCAATTAGACATGTGTAAATCACTATTAGGAAAGGTTACATAAGACTAAGGGCTACATGGTTGGGGGTTCTCTTTAATAATCAGAATTGATTTCTTTCCAAATTAACACTTTTTGCAACATTAGGATAATCTAAGACTGGGGGAAAAAAACAACGCTCTAATTTATACCTTAAAGTTTGCGTGCAACTCTAAGATGACAGTTAATAGCTCACTGTGCTATGTTAGGATTTTGACTTATAGACTACAAGAAACAAAAGGATCTCTCTTACAAAATCAGTAACCCACAGACCTATTTACAATATGTGCACTTTGTGATTGGCATGGTAGATGTTCTTTGCAGCAGGCACATCAACCCTCTGCGCTACCTTTCTATGAGCCAAAACTTCCACTAGACAAAACTTAGATCTTTCTCTAGGAAGAACATTAATCACTGGAGTTATTTTTACATTTTTATTGTTGCTGTCGCCCCCACCCAAAGTCAGCGCCCAGTGCAGTCACAATGGTCGCACTGCCCTAAAGCCGGCCCTTCTCAAGGGTCCTGTCACCTCAGTGACGGAGTCACTGTCACTCTAGGGTGTGCTGATTCATAGGCCTTCCCGCAAGAATGGAGGTGAACTTCAGTATGGTTTTGTGGTGGACAGGCCTTCAAGGTTATCCCATACTTGCCCCCACTAGGGTCCACCTCCTGGTGCTAATATACCAGGGCTTCTAAGGTGTTGCGGGGCATTCTAAGGTCTAGCATGGGAATGTGCTCCCTCAGGAGAGTGGTCTGGGGGACTGGTCATGATGGCTGGACCCAGTTCCCAAATTGGCAGCTCTGACCATAGTGCCACATACTCTCCCCCACTGAACACCATACTGCCCCACTAAGAGAAACTTGCACTGCCTTCAACTACCACCCAATTGTGCCCCACTATAAACACTTGGATGCGACTCAATTCAAATTACGCATTAGACGAGAGTAAAATGCTGCGTAAAACAATAAGTAACAACATCCTGGAAATAGCGAACACCCATAGAGAATTATGTAAAGCATGTAAAATGTATGCTGGAACAACATGGCTACCTTAACGCTTTTACACTTGCTATTCTGAAATCAGTGTAAGGTTTTGCCTGAAAAGTAAAGGACATAACTACAAGGCCCTGAAGGGACCCATTTCAATGTCCAGTCCAGTGCTTATATTGTGAAAAAAACGTAAGCACTATGGTTCAAAAACACCACATCCGTGAACACAAAGCCGCGGTACACATTTGGTTTTCCGATCCGCCCATCAATTAGGTGCTTCACTGGCAAACTCTGTGAAGTGGCGCAAATGTGATTGGGAACAAAGAAAACAAATCTGGACATTTTGCAACCATTCTTTCTTGCGTTATTTAGTTATTTATTTTCCATATTTTGAACCTTGTATTCTCTAGGCTGCTCTTTGGAATAGAAAAATATACAAAAAAGAAGACATTTCCAGCACAAGTGTTTTTCTCATTTTTTGGATCCATTTCACAAGGGAACAAATAAAAAAAAGGAGAACAGAGAGGATGAGAACCGTTTCTTGAAGTCACGGTTTTCAGAAAGTGAGGAGGAGCGAGGCAGAAAGAGAGGGAATAAGAGGAGGAAAGAGAGGAGGAGGCAGCTGAAGGGACACTGTCCTGGTCTTTTCTGGGCAAAGAAGGAAAAGACAGAGTCCTTTTCCTTCTCTGCCCGTCTGGCCGTCACCTAACAGTCACAAACGCCGAGCCATATCTGTAGGCCTTGGCTATTCATGCTGTCCTGGAATGCATGTTGAATATAAAAAAAAGTAGGGGAACGGTATCTTTGGACTTAAAGAAGTAGGGGCAAGCCGTGCCTGCCGATTCCGCCCACTGATGCTAATACGTTACTCCATACCTTATTTTTTTTATGCATCTTTTATATAGCGCGAACTCGACCCGAAGGTATTGGAGAGCTGTACATGAGCACCGTATTTGCATTACATATTCAGGCATGGGGAGATTATTTACATTACATATTCAGGCATGGGGAGATTAAGTGATTTGCCCAGAATCACAGGATGTGGACGCGACCTCGCGGCTCGAACCCTGGTTTCCTGCACCAAAGTCGGCAGCGCAGCCGACGGACCACATCCCCTCCTTATGTATTTTTAGGTCTCGCCTAGGCAGCGCTTGCGCTGTCTCGTTGAGACATGCAGTATACACTATAGTGTATATAAGCACTACCCACTCTCCACCCATCATTTTCATTGGCTGGTGTCCTAAATGGTGCCTTGTGATTGGTTGTAGGCTTGTTAGTCCCTCCTTATGATGGACATGTCTTCATTTGTGTCCTTCCATGGCTATTGGCCCCTTTACTGCACGGACTACTTTCTTCCAATGCCTTCTCACACCCCCACACTTGCCAATGCTTGTTTTATTTGTCTCTGCCAATGCTTGTTTAAGTGTCTATCCCCACAATGCATGCTTGTTTTATATCTCTATTTTATTATTTAAGGATTAATACAGCCTTCTTTTAATTATTTATAATTAATAATCATTATTTATAATTAATTCAGCCCAAGTCGAGGATCGAACTCTGCTCTCCAGCTCCAAAGTCGGCAGCTTTACATGTTACGCCACCGCTCCTCGCTGCAAGACAAGCCCCCTTAAAGGGGTTTATCTTTGTTTCCATTGCGTGCACTTTACAGTGCCCCTGGGGCACAAGCAGGGGACCTTCTAGAGTGCTTCTCTATCAGAATGCACTTTGCGGTCCCCCCGGGGCACAAGCAGGCATCCACTTCAGCATGCCTAAGCAAGCGTGCGATGAGTGGATGCGTGTGTGTGCGTGCGCACGCGAGGCTGCAGGAGTGGACGGATGGCGAATTTCACAATCGCCAGGCAACCCAGGATGTTTTAATTTTTCTGCTGTCATTAGTGCATTACATTTATCCCATTATTCAGTCGCCCTCGCAGCAAGTTCAGATCTGCACCGTCACTCATGCATTGTGAACGCTTCGTGAGATGTTGAAACTTGGAACATGTGGTTTAATGTACAAAAGTCAATTGATTGCCTTTGTCGAAGCCTGTTTAAATTGTGACTGAGTGCAGAATAAAAGAGTTTGTA
This sequence comes from Triturus cristatus, assembly GCF_964204655.1. Taxonomy (NCBI): domain Eukaryota; kingdom Metazoa; phylum Chordata; class Amphibia; order Caudata; family Salamandridae; genus Triturus; species Triturus cristatus. The sequence goes on along the minus strand of NC_140592.1, from coordinate 1,115,194,103 downwards.
TTATATTACAAGTTCACCAAGCCGCGCCCTAATTCTCGGGAGAAGTGCTTAGTGTGGGAAGCTGCAGCTCCTGACATCAGATTAAGAACGTGGAAAAACACAAATCTAATACTCGTCCCACTCAGTAACCTGCCATGCCTTGTGTCAGAGCACTGTATGCTTCCAAACTCCTGAAGGCAAGTGCCTTGTGTCAGAGCACTGTACGTTTCCACACTCCTGAAGACAAGTGGCCAGTGTCAAAGCACTTTCTGCTTTACCACCAGTGCAGACAAGTGCGGGTCAGAGCCCTGCATGCTTCCGCACCAGTGAGGACAAGTGCCTCATGCCGGAGCACTTTATCCTTCTGCACCTGTGAAGATTGCACAAACCATGTAATGTCCCATTGATGAACGTGGAGGACTGTGAAACGAGTGCACTTGGGGACAATGACATGTAAGTATTGAGCTGCCTATGGGCGCCTTGCACAATAAAACTATATTTAGTCAAGTCCTTGATATTAACTTAATGTGTGATGTTGAGCGTTGGTCCTTCCAATATGATGGATTCCAGGGCACGTGCACCAGTGCTTCGGGGCTTGGGAGGGCATGTGTGGCGCATCGAGACCCCATTTCTGTCCAAACACAATATAATTGCGCAGATGTTTGCTCTGTAGTGTGTACGAGTCCTGAACCTCGCCACAGCATCCTTTATGTATCGCACATTAGAAATCGTGCTGGAGTTATGAATTCATACAATAGTGTGACCTCTGGCCCGTCAATGAGCATGCCTGTCACTTCTGATATTAATGAAAAATATTTCTCTTCTCATCTGTATGAGGCTGTAAGTGGATGTAAGAGGTTTGTGTTTTGGTTGAAAAATAGCAAGTATCTGCTCAAAAATTAGGAATGTAGTTTAAGCGTCACCCATTGGAAACTACCAGTTACAGTAAATGTTTAGAAAAATTTGAATTGTTAAATTTAAACCGCGCACTTTACTATTTGCCCCATCTCCAACAGCAGGTGTTAATTATTGCCCAAAACAATGATACTAATTTCATCGATCTTAAAATGGGATTCAAACCTCCGAACTTCACGTTGCACAAAGTCTGCTACGAATGCATTAATCCGCTGAGCTAGTTTAAAGGCTAAGTTGTAGGCACCGTAAATGAGTTATTCATTCAGTAACACAGCAGTTTTGTAATTATTCTTGTATTCCTTTATTTAGGTTTTGGTATAAATTATATTACTGGATATTCCCCAATGTTTCTCCATACATATTTTATCTATGAATTGTCGTTTTTGTTTCACCATCAATTTGCATCTTAGAGGAAGTTTGAAGAGGGGTTGGATATTGTTGTTTCTCATAACTCTTGGTGTTTTTGCCCCCGTTGCCGGCGCACGCACACACTGTGTGATCTTGCTTCGCTCAGTAATACACAGCAGAGTCATGGACATGTGTGGCTTGTGTTGACAGCGACAAGGAGTAGGTGTCTAGTCTCTTTTCTTGGAAGTGGTCTTCAAACCTCTTGTGCATGCGGGGTCTGGCGCCTTCGAGGGAGTACACTATTTCCTCCAGTCTCCCCATGGTGTTCTGTTTATACCAGTGCATGTATCGGTAGTTAGTCCTTTGAGTACAGTTGAGGGTGAAAGGCTTCCCTTCCTGCACTGTGACGTCTGGAGACTGATGCGCAGCAAGGCCTTGATATATGAAGAGAGTCAGCAGACACCACTCGGGGACAGGGAATGTCTTGACTGTTCTCGACATTGTCCCAGTGAGGGAACAAAGATGTGAAAAAGGTAAGTTTACCCGAGTGATTGTCACTCACAGCTTGGGCGTATCTGCCTCAGGAGCCGCATACAGATGTGAGGGTCACAGCTGTCAGTCGCATGTGGTGAAGAATAGAATGGCAGGAGTACTATGAAGATTTTGTGTCACGAGAACAGGAAACACCATCTGTGCACCTTTAGAATGAGGTGGTTAAACATGACCTCATGAGCCGTTGAAGTCTAGAGGCGGAAGTGGCGCCTGTTGATAAGGACACTCGGGCTCCGCCCTCTCCATTTTTCCACCTCTTTTGCTGTTTGGTACTGTAGTAACAGTAAAAGATGCCGAAAGCCTGCCTGTCCTGGTTGTTATGCTAACTCTGGCTTGGAGCATCGGGCAGGCAGCACTCACAAGCCAGAACCAGGCAGTCCAACTCCATGTGGTATCTGCTCGTGCCACCCTGCTGAGCCAAAGTCTGCTGGACTGACCATCTCACACCCCTGGAGCCTCTAAGGTCATAAGCCCAGCGGACACCTGACCTTCTGTGCAGAACTCCCTCCCTGGTAGCATTGCTGCTAGGGTCAGCCCCAGGGCTTCTGGCTTTAGCCCTCTTGCTCCTGAGGCTGCACATCAGTCAGGTAAGCCCCGCCCACTCTCTACCATCATGTCACAAGGTGGGCTAGGGTCATTGAGACTCCCTGACCCCACCACAGACATGGTCAGGGTGAGAGAGGGGGGTCCCTAATCTGTCCTCTTCTGGGACATGTTTATCGTGCACACATGGGCTCGCACCGGTCATGCCTCGAGGAGGCGGATTCTCCTCTGGACTGGTTCCATCACTCTTGGACTCCTCCCATAACAAACCTCCAGCTGGTCTCAGTGTCTGTCCAGGCTCTTTCAGCGCTGTTCTTACTGCACACTTTATGGATAGGATGTCCCGGCCGGCACCAGGTTGGGTAAGTTTTCTTAGAATAATTTTCCAGTTTACAGCAGTCTAGCTTTTTTAAATACACTCTGCTATATTTACTGCACATGTGTGTAATGTCGGATGTACTCTACTGCAGGCTCCACTCTGGTCTCTGCTGCAAGCGCTTAACCCTCTGAGCTGGCTTATGGTTATGATGGCACGGCCCTAGGCCCACTCTATTGTTAATATTTACAGTAATGATCACGCCTCTCAGCCTACCGAGGATGATACAAATTTACCTGTGAATAACTATGTTGTGTGAAGCACCCTGAAGTCCTGTAGATGCTTCCAGCGCATTATATTAAACCTATTTTATCACAGCCATTCCTTCCTGGGTGCTCAGTGGAAGAACTTCTGAGGTGAGAGGGCCTCGAACCTTTGCAGCACCTCTTGGCCGGGTAGGACTAGAGTGTCACGCCACGCCTCGCCCTCCATTGCTTCCTTTGGTGTAAGCTTTGAGAGCGCACACCATGGTATCACTCCCTGCAGGGAGGAGGCTGGCTATTGTGTCAGGGCAACAGAATGTCCTTTTACTCAAGTCCAGACCAATCCCAACTGAGAGCTGTCAGTGATTGTTCCTCTACTTTTAGCACTCGTTCTAGTGCTTGAAGTCACGACTTGGGACTTCAGCCTGAGATTTTGATTGAGGTCTTCCGAGGTTTCTCAGTTTGTGCACAGTTGGCACTCTGCCAAGACCGAATTTACGAAAAACTTTGTGCAACTTGATACCTTATGTATAGTCATATACGGGGTGGGGGAGGGGGTGACTCATGGAATGAAGAAGCCTGAGCAGGTGACCTCTGAGCAGACAGGCAGCCTGGCCTGGGCACACGTTGTAGCAGACCCTGGTACTGCGGGTGCCTTCAATCAATCATCAAACAGGCCTTGTAAACACACTTGGGGCCATATTTATGGCAAAGTGATGCAGCACAGCACAGCCAGGGCAGGAATGCGCCATATTTATCATAGTTTTGTGCATTCCTGTCCTTTCCCCAGCACTGGCGCTCAATGGGCTCCTAGCTCCAATGCAGGCACCCTGGCACCGTGGTGCATGGGTGCCCCTGTTGCAGGCAGAATTGTTTTTGTGAAGGAAGGGGCAGCCACTCTCTGTCTGAATTCACTTTCCTGGCTACCTGTATGCAAGGGAGCTAAATTTAAGTTGCTGTGCCATGCTCACATGGCACAATACAAGTCTGGGCCTGCTACTTCGCGTGGCCGAGTGACTTTTTATAAGTCTACAGGAGTGTTAGTTTAGGCTTGTGTAAGCGCTTCAGAAAAGCCAGAATGGGCAGACGTTCATTCTCTCATCTCGCCGCCACCCATTGGAATTTGCTGCTGTTGGATCTCTGTCTCAATACAGATCTTTTCAGGTTTCTTGAGAAGTTGAAGACCTGGTTTTTCCCTCTTTAAAAGGTTGTGAAACAGAATGCAATGTAGCAATTAATCTAGCACCGTGATGTCTCCCTGGGGATGAGTGTTGCACTCTATAAATATAATAAATAGTGATAAACTCCAAAATTCATTTTTTCACTCCTGCTAGAACTACCTCTCCCATAGGAATACATTGGGTTACCTTATTACATTTATTAAGTGATAACTTTCAATTTCGGAGCAGGTAGTCAGGTTGATTTTGAGGTCCAAAGAATTGTAATTAAAATCCCTCGTTAATGGTAAAGTCAGATTTTTAGCCACAAATGTGAAAAGACCACAATTAGAAAGTTTCTTGTCCTAACCATTTGATGACTGCAGCCTATTCCTAGGTCACATGACAGGTGTAGCTGACAGTTGATCTTCGTGTATTGCTCCCAGACAATGAGACCAAGGGAAGCTAGGGGTTGGCAGGATGGGCCTCTCCGGCGTAACGACGGGGAGAAGCTGTCACCTACCACAGTTGTACATCACAAAGGCTCTGCCTGATCACTCTCACAAAGGTTTTGTCACTAGTCTTTTGTTTCCCCAGACAAGCTGGGGCAAAGACAAAGAGAAATGGGATGACCGACACCTCAAGTGGATGTAAGCCTCTAGAAGCTTCGCCTACTCTAAAGTGGGCACTGGGTATAAATATTGGACCTCAGACCCCCAACTCTTCAGTACACATCTGGACCTGTGGAACACTCAGAAGACAGAATATTGTGCTGCTTTGCGGCAAAAAAGACTGCCACTCTGCTGCCATGCTATCCACCCTTCTTTCCTGCTGCCCTTGTGTCTAAGTGAGAAGAGCTGAACCTACATCTTGATCCAAAGACCACCAGAGTGACTCCAAGGGCTAGTTGGCTAGCCTCTTGATCAAAAAGCCTCCGGATGAGAATGGGCATTCCTGAGTCCTGCCCGCCCAATTGGTGTCACCGCCTGGACCCTTGGAAGTGGGTCAGAAGTTTTTTAAAGGGGGCCTCGAAATGTGACTGTCTGGCTCTGTATTGTACCCTGGCATAGGCCGTCTGTTTTTTCGTTAATCTGTGAGGGGGCATTTCATGGTAATTCGAAAGCTGGATTGCCAATCCATGTCTTTCTGCTCCATTTTATCCACCTTGCTTTTTTCTGTTTTGCTCTGCTTTGATTTGTTATTTTCTTCTCCTGTTTCTATTTATTCTTCTCAATTTCCTCCTTTATTTACTTTGTTAATCCTTGGACATTTTTGCTTTCTTTATTTCTCTTTTTCATCATTCTATCTTTATTATGCCGCTTCTATTTTCCGCCCTATTTTCTTTTCACTCAATTTATCCAATTTCCTCAGTTTCATTCCATTCCTGTTTCATTTTCCTCCTTTCTCTAGCATCCTTTCTCTTTACATATTTTTCCTCTTTCATTCCTTTGGTAGATAAAAGACATTGTCATTTACAATGCCAATACCTCAAACTCTCACAAATGCGAGACCAATTTGCATTGCAAATGCTTGTTCCCTTTGTGGGTGATTCAAAACTAATTACACTTGAGAACAGAACGCTTGCAAAATACTGCTTTCACGTGACAGCCCAGCTCGTGCTCAATTTCGTGACCTGCGTGCCCCTGTAAGCTCTTAACAGAGAGGTGTGCTTTAAAGACAGTTGCTCGGCTCGGTGCGCTACTACTTCTGCCTGCTAGAGCCGAGGCTACCTCTCCGGGGGTGGGAGGGGCTGCTCCTGGGCCTGTCTGAGCTGTCCAATAGGTGAGACCTCCGAAGTCTCCCGAAGTCAGGGGATACACGATCCCAAGGGGATACCTGATATTACACAACACCGGATCCCGAGGGGATACCAGATATTACACAACACCGGCAAACAAGGCTATATACTTCCATCAAACGGTAGCTCTGTGGTTCCCCATTTCAAGATGGCACCACTGTGAATTTCCCTCAATTCCGTGACACATATATTTTAAATTCATAATAGGTACTGAGATCAGCCCTGAGTGGGTCTTTACTTTATTTTTTAAAACATTCTGGGTATTATGTTAATGATGTGGCGTATGCCATTTTGGTAGGCAGGGTTGTGCTTCTTAACTATAAATGATACCCTTCTGGATATTCATTCCAAGATGGCGCCACTCGGAACATCCTAGTAACACGTGATATTTTTATCACAGCTGTGAAACACGCGAGACCAGCTAGAATAGCCGCGGGCTTTTTAGGTTTAAATAGAGAATTGTTTGCACTTGTAAGAGATACGTGTACGGAAGCCGGGTACCCCGTGTTGAATACCCGATACAGGAAACATTATTCTACCTTATAGGTAAGCAGAAGGGGTATGCTGGTGAAGACCGTGTTTTTAGTTTAATTAGGCATGATCGAAAACAGGGCTGAGCACCCCTTTAACAGCGTTAGTAACAGAAGGAGCTCTCCTATATCTGCTGTTGAGCATTATGCCCGAGTCACATAGCTGTAGTACGGGAGGGGTATGTTGGTGAGTACCGTGCTTTTAGTTTAATTGGGTATGATTTAAAACAGGGCTCAGTATCCCTTTAACAGCGTCAGTAAAAGAAAGAGCTCTCCTGTATTTTTAATTCCGTTGTTGAGCATTATGTCCAAGCCACATAGCTATAGAACAGGCTTTTTAACTGTTTTGCGACCATAGGATAATATGCACGATTGCAATTATATCGCAAATGTGGTTAATTTCATTTCACCCTTGTTTGTTTAGACATGCTTTAATGTATTCATCGTGCGGAGTGAGAATTTGTCTTCCCTTCCGTGGACTTTAGAGAAAGACTTAACTAGTCTGGACATTTTTTTTTTTTCAGGTATTTCTCTGGAGGGATTGTTATTTACAATGGCCCTAGTGGGAGAGTTACATATCAACATATTTCTCCCTATACTTTGTTTCCATCTAGATTGGGTGTATTTGCTTCTTGCTTTTAACCATTTACATAAGGAAGTGAACTTTTGGTAAAAGGAGCTTGTATACATCTCGATAAACAAGATGGATTTTCTTTCCTCTAATAAGGTAAATGCCTAATTGACATTAAATAATGTAATATTGAGCTAAAAGGTATGATTTTGAGATTCTTACTGTGCTCTATCTTTTGTCTATCTCTTACAGCCTTGTGTGGTGAGGACTTTAGTCTGCGCCCTTTTAGAACACCTGACTCTGGGAGTACTTTCATTTGGAGGTAAATCTGCCCCTTGCTGTTGAATAAATGAGTAAATGGAGTTCTGCTGAGACTGGTCCAGCGGTATGCTCACGCTATTATTGGGGCATTTAGTCTCATTGCTTTGGATTTTTTTGCGGAGTTCGATGTAGCCCGCTTTTTTTAATTAAACCATTTGTGGGGAATCATTGTACCTTGAGAGATTATGCTACTTGGTGCCATACCTATGAATGAAGTATGTGTGTAACCAGTGACAGGTCTTAGAATATGTTCTTTGGTCTAATGGTGGGAGTGATTGAGGGTCTCGAAAGGGTGTGCACCGTTTTGAGGATGTTGCTGTGGGCTTTTCAATCAAATCAGTTCAAAAAGGTTCTTCTATATATATGTGTGTGTGTATATATGTTTTGTTTTCTCATTTGTTTTTTTTTAGAATTATTGATACAAGGTGTGAAGAATTTTACTTTCCTGAAGAAGGTGGGGGAGATATTACGTTGGACCCACCGAAACGCGTCGAAGCTCTGTGTTGGAATATACCACGGATTAATGACCCATGCAACACTTGATGATTGATATTAACAGGAATTTTGCTGTTTTAGCTGTGTGCATTTACATTTTATTTATCTGTTTGTCTGATTATCGTGATGTCTTCTTGATTTGAAGTCATTTTTCTTGCTGCTTTTTTGTCCCACTGTCTGTTGTTTTTAACTTGTATTGATTACTTTGATCATTTGTGGGTTTTTTTTTAATCTGAATGATACATTTGAACATCAAATTTGTCTTCGAAATATGATTTTTAATTCTGTGTTTTGGTATTATATGTATGGTGGTTTTGAATAAACTGTAAGAATTAGTAATAATTACTATACTTTTTGTGCTGATTTGATTCTTTAGTTCATGTAAAGTGTTACCTTGGCTGAATGAGAACTATTGATGGTGTGTGTGATAAATAGTGTTGGTGGTTAAATACTTGCTCCCAAGGGAATTGCTCTGACTTTGGGCTAGATAAACGGAGCCACGGCCAATTAAGGCTTTGTGTGTAAGACCGCACAGTTTGAACCTAATTCTCTTCCAAACTGGGAGACAATGAAGAGTTTGAAGGAGGGGCACCGAGGTGGTCATGGCCGGCATATTACAAATAAGGCAAGCCGCAGTGTTCTGCACCACCAGCAGTTTAAACAGCATTGTTTCATTACCAGGTCAGCAACATGTTGCAGTAGTCGAGGCGACTAATAACCAGGGCCTGGACCACTGTTTTTCAAGCAGAGAAAGGATAAAGGGGAGAGCTCTTCTCAGTAGGCACCTATTCTAAAAGCAGGAGCTAAAAGTAGACATCACCTGTTTCCTCTATGCTGTCAGCTTTACGTGCAGTCTGTATATTAGGATGGTAATAAGTGATAGTCTATACAGCTCCCTATCATGGGTATTTTTTTCACTGCGCCACTGTCTTTCCAACTTTTTACAACCCGATTTCTCCGTTCTAAGTGCAGCTTTATACCATGGCGCAAAAGCATCCCGCGTGGAGTTGTGGTTTCTTTGGAACTGGATGAGGTTGTCAAAAGCCCTGGCTAGTGCAGTATGATAATCTGAAAGTGGTATATCAACGTCTAGAATGGCTGCTGAGGCAGAATGATTGAAAACTTTAGCGAAAGACTCCGGTGCAATTTTACGCCCAGGTCTATCTAATATTTTGTCTTCTCTCGGTGCAACCTGTGATGATGGGAATCTTAAAGCTGATCAAAGAATGATCAGAGTAGTGGTTGAGGCTGCTCACATACCAGAGGCATGACATTTGTAAAAAAAACAAATCTAATGTGTGTCCTGCGGTATGAGTGGGCCCTCTGACTCTTTGAAAAGGCCGCGAGTGGCCAAATCGGTGATGAACTGGCTCACCTCGTCGTTACTGAGGTCTTCCGCATGATGGTTAAAATCCCCTGTTAGGAGAAATTGTTTTGCCGCCAGGACATGCAGTGCAATGTATTCAATTAGACGTTGAGTAAAGTTCTTTTTCAACCGCAGCGGACGGTATACTAATGCACCTCTCCAATGCACTGTAGGTGACCGTTCCAGTCTAAATAAACACATTTCTGCCCAGGTTACAGGGTCAGCATCAATAACTGACAGCTTTATTGGGTCTTTAAAAATAATGGCTATATCTCCCCCCCCCCCCCTGTCCTCAGGGGCCTGTCTTGCCTAAACCTAGAGTAATTGGGAGGGAGGGCCAATGTAATGGTGGAAGAAGAGGTAGGTGTCAGCGAGGTTTCTGTAAGAAAGCCTAAATCTGGGAGTTTTGAAAAGAGCAAATCTCAGAGCTGCGTTGCATGTTTCATCAAAGACCTAACATTAAAGAGGATACTGTCTAAGCCCTGGGAACCTGGAGATGGATTAGAGGAGGAGGGGGTAGCATTGAGGGAACTGGGAGTAGCAACAGTCCTCCTACTCTTACTCCTGGCTTTCGGACCTTCCCCAGAACAATAAAATTGGCACTTTCCACATGCTACCAAACCTTCTAAGGGAATTAGAAAATACTTATCACAGGTAATCTCCTGAAAGGCACTGGCTCTAAGGAAAAAGTAAATACCATGTAATGTTGCAGAGGAGAACGTAATTCTTACTGAAGGTGGTTCCTCAACTGAAAAAAGGGCAGGGTTTCTGGCATCTGGCGATGATTGGGCGCAGACGGGGGCAGACAGGCTTGCCTTTGGCGCGTCATCGGCACACCCTCTGCATGCATCTGCTGCGTGATGCTGCTGGCATCGAGCTAAATAGCCTTGTGGAAATTAGCAACTAGACCACTAACCGGCCACCAGCAGGAAGCGAGGCAGAATTAATTAGGGCTTTCTCATCTCCACAGCTGAAGCCGTGGAGGACTGTAAAGCCTCAAGGTAAAAAAGAAACGTTCCTCTAAGTGTAGCAAAGTACAAATGCCCCCCTATTGTACAACAAATATAAATTAAAAGGAGTATAAAATCAGTAGATTTAAGGCAACAGCTGCTTGCCTGTAACTAGTAGTTGTGCGATGCTGCAGTGATATTGTTGAGCCAGCCAGCTACGTTAAAGGATTTATCCATAGATTGGATGAGCAAGAGTTCTGTTTTGTTGGGGTTGATTTTGAGGTTAAGGTGGTTGCTGGATAGCCAGGATTGAAATGTGTATAGAGTACTATTTAGGTGCTGGAGGTCTCTGACTTACAAGATTTTCATGTAGAGTTGGGTCTCATCCGCATCGATGTGATGGGTAATTCCAGCCTGTTTCAGGATAACTACGAAAGGTTCCATATAGAGCTTAACCCTTATGGGGCACCTTGTGGGAATTGTGATCTACTTGAGATTTCGTTGTTGAATTTGATTAGCTGTGTGGGCTTGTTTAGGAAGGAGGCGAACCACTGACGGACAATTCCATTGATACCTGATCTCTTAGAGTGTTTAAGAGGATGTCCTGGTTGACCGTGTCAAAGGCGGCTAATAAATCCAAAAGGACTAGGGGGCAAGCCTGCCGTTTGTCCAGATATCTGTGTAGATTGACTATGATGTTCAATATGGTGAAATGTGTACTACTGCCTTTCCTGAAACCCGACTGGAAGGTGTCATGTAATTTGGATTTATTAATGTGGGTGTTAAGTTGTTCACACACTTTTTTTTTTATGGTTTTCAGGAGGATGTGGAGGTTAGGTATGGGTCTGGTGTTAATAAGGTGATTTGTGTCTGCTCCCAGTCTTTTGATGAGTGGTGTTACTTGGCTCAGTTTGATGGGTGCCGGCATAGAGCTGATCAATAGGGAGGAGTTGTTGATTTGGTACATATTGCAGAGATGTTGTCACTGAGCATAATTACAAGTGCTGCAGGGAGAGGGTCTGAGATGTGCGAAGTCTGCTTCATGTTTGCAAATATTTTCTGGACATCTTCCTTAGACATGATTGAATTCAGACCAGGTTGCATTGTTTTTTATTTGCAGGGAGTTGAGGTTTGAGATCGAGAGGGCCCTTTCTGCTGGGGGCATCCTTGGAGTAAGGTGGCGAGGTGGGAGGCTCAAGGGTAATATTGGCAGTATAGAGAGGGTATATTTGAAACAATTATTGAAAAAAAAAAATTTGATTTCATGGTTTTTATCCCATACCACAGGTACCCTAGGAATAAAATACAGAGTTTGGGTATACCTGGAGGTATTTTTATATATATCACCTATCTGGTTCCCTGCTTAACCAGTGTAACTTTATATAAGAACTCCCAGAACATCTTTGGTTGAGTCCGCCCAGGTAGCACCATCTTACCTGGGTGTGGAAAGACACCTATGATGAAGCATGTCACTATTCAGTGAGTGAGGCGTCTTCTCCAATATCTTTGGATATTCCATCATACCAAGTGGTTACGGGACATACCGGTTGTTTGAAGGATCACCCGGTAACCAACTGATCTTAGAACACTGTATACCTTTTGGAAAACAGTTGCCTCTAGTGATAGTATAATATTGATACTAGACACTATTGATACTAGACACTTTTTCGGGGACAAATGTTGCAAATTCTTCACCGAGTTTGGCTGAGTTGTTAATTGTAATTTGAGAGAAGGATGTTTGCTGCTTTATGATGTTTAAAAGATCTTTGGGGCACCTGATGGATAGCGTGCATTGGGGTAGTGAATAAAATGAGTTATAACAAGCCTGGGTCATCCCAGGGCTGAGAAAATAAAGCTGTGAAGGCTATGATAATTTTACGATATTAGGGGTAGGGGCTATCCTACTTAAATGATGAAAGAATGTGCCTGATACCCTTTCATAAGTCTCTAATTTGTAAATATGTCAGTAGTATGTTCAAGCTAGCCTGGCTGATGACGGCTGATGGCCAGAAACCGGTCCTAGGATGCTTGATTCCGGTCCAGGGAAGACATGGCTTGGCAGTTTGGGCTGGACAGTTCCCATGAGGCACAGGGTCAGACTGATTTTCATATGGCCATGTCTGAACTGGGGTGGCGCAGTGAGGTAAAGAATGATGGATTAAACCCAGATCAGTTGACTGGGGGTGAGTGCTTGCAATGTTCAACACTCCGTCCATCATCCCCTTTGGTTTTAGTTTGTTCATTGAGTGCCACCTTATGTGAATCTACATAATAAGGTCATTTCCTTAAGTGTTCCTGGAATATGCTCTAGCCCATCTTAGTTTATAGTGACCAGGATGAGACCAGGATGAGACTAGAAGATGAAACATGCTACTAATAGAGTGGTTGAGGCTCTTAAAATGAAATAAACAAGGATTCTTGATAACGAGTTTTCAACACTCCTACTCGGTCAGGAGATAGAAAGGGCTATAGGATACCTGTGCAAGTAATATTCAGAATTTGCTATAGTTAATCCCATACCTTTGCAGTCTTAAAATGAATTCCAGAAGTTTTCACAAAGAGAGTCAGTTACTGCATTACATTATATGGACTGACATGCTAAATTCCTCCTTGTGAATTTCCTAACAGCTTGTAACTTAGTGAGATTAAACATATCTGGAAGAAAGCTAAAGAATAGCCTATAACTTCAAGAATTTCCACCTTCTAACAAATCTTCAATTTTTGGGTTGAGTCATTGAGACTTGTGTGATATGAAGGGGTTAATTACGATGTCGGCCGGACACAGTCACGGTCCTTGGACCGACTGACATCTGGTCGGCGGTTGTGACTGCATACCATAGGGAAATGGGAGGTGCTGTTCATCTCTGCATCCAGTGGCAGGCACCTCAAGGTGCCTGCCATGGGGTGCAGGGATCAACAGGGGGGCACCACAGGTACCCCCACGGCCCCCCAACCAGGGGCCGCACACACAAGGTAGCCCTTTTGGGGGCTCCAAACACGTTTTCCGACGTGGTTTCAAGGTCTGACATAGCGTCATGGAAACCATGTAGGAAACCATGCATCGTAATCCCAAGGGCAAAAAGGCCAGCCCTTTGGAATTACAAGCCAGTTGCGACTGGCCAATGGGCTCCTTGACCCCATGGAAGCCAGCCAAAATGACCAGCCGGTTTAGTTTCTGATCGCCAGCATTGTAATGTGGCAGTTGGAAAGTACTGAGCACCTGACTTCGATGTGGCCCGGAAGGCTCCGACCTAGTCTTTTGACGTGTCAGGCTTCGGTCTTGGTTTTTTTAATGAGATGTTCACACTAGAAATCGTCCATGATACTCTTCACATGCTAAGCAGAGTTGAGTCCTACCTGCAGCTTCTTCATGATGTGTCTGCAGTGTTTTATACTGTGGCTCATAGGATACTCCTTAAAACCCTAAATACCTGTATATGCGTTGAGAGGAAAGTACTCAGATTGTTCTCTTCCAACCTGAAACATCCCTCTTTTGGAAGACTCTTTGTCAACTCCTTCCTCCATCCCCTATTATGTTGTTCAAGGTCCAGTTCTTTGACTAACATTATTTATTATGTATCTGGTGCCAATTGATGCATTACCGTGTGTTACAGGCATACCTTTCCACCGATATGTTCAAAAAAGTGATTTACATCTCAAAAGCTAATCATATTTTTTTTTTCTTTAAATACCTAGTCAAAATTCTATTTTTGATTTTGGAGTACCATGTTAAATCAAACTCCAGAATTTCTTTTCACCTCCGCAGTCTCCTCTAGTATTCATGTCTAGTCGTGACTATCAGTTTCCTCCGACCTTGGTATTTCCCCTCATTAATAGAAAGTGCCAAATTCCTGAGCTTTGCTCTAAAATTGCACCTTGACTTGCATGTTAAAAGCATTGCGAAATGACTCAACAGAAGCTCGCATTGCTGAAGCTATCAAGGCTGTTTAGTTCAGAGTACGCTTTCAGGACAATGAACCAGGCCCTAGTTTTCCACACACAAATAACTTTCTCACATGCATTCATGTGGTCCAATTATTCAGCCTCTCCGTGTGGCTCTCCATGTGACAGCCCATGATCGTGCATCCATTAAACTGACACCATCATCATGATCTAAATCTCCCTTTAACTGCGTTTTACAGAAGACAATAGTTTGACCAAACTGCTTGCCTGGTTCACAAGAAGGTAAGAATGTTTGGGAGATCTGGTTACTGTACTCAGATGACTCCAGAATACAACAAGCATTGGCATAGCCAATAGGTCTCGCCTTTGGGACCTTATAAGTGTGTAGCTATGCAATAGTTGCATAACTAAATACTTGTAAGGTCCCAAAAGCGAGACCTATTGGCTATGCAAAGCGGCCGTGAAAGTGATTGCGATCAAATATCAAATCGGCCGTGCGCCCGCTAAAGTGAAAGTAATCGCGGCCGCTTTGATGTTCTCAGTGGCCGCGCGGCTCACTGAGAACATCAAAGCAGCCGAGAAATGATCACGCAGGCTGCCAAATGGTGCGCGCGCCCGGCGCACATGCACTGTAGTTGGCGGCCTGAAAGCACTAGTTTGCACTTTCAAATCCCCCATTTACAAAAGCTCTCGCGAGAGCAGCGCTAAAGCGCTGGCTCAGGCGAGACCTAAAAACCAGCAGCCTGTTGTCCAGTTCTCGGTATTAGCAACACTGAACTCTGTCTGTTGCTGTGACTTGTGATGAGTGCTTTATGTTGTGACTGAAAAATGTGTTATCTACTACATTTGATTGAGAACTGAAGATACTTCCTTTCGTTTACTCAGCAGAACTTTAAATGAAAGTATATATAACAAGTGCCTTTTATTCTATTAGATATTTTCTCTGTGTGCAAGAGAGTAATGCTTTCTCCTTAATTTCTGTTTGAAATTGGGTTTTTGTGCAAAAGAGGATCAATATCTGTGGAAGATGGAGAAGTGGTGTACTTTGTTTCCCTATAAGTATTTTGGAGATGCTATGCATTAGGCTGTACATTGGGCCTCCAGTGACATTTAGTATCTCGCCGCCTGTAATCCATACCACTTTACCCAGAGGTCCTACATAATGTATGACTTCCACGTCTTTGCAGTACTGCGTTTCTATGGCTCCCAAGAACCCATAATGTATGTCCCGCACTTATGTAACCATGTTTCTGTGAAATTGCTGTAGCTGATGAAAGCACAATTGTGGATATTGCGTGCCATATGTAGCTTCCTTTGGCACATTTTCCACAATTT
Source organism: Triturus cristatus (assembly GCF_964204655.1). NCBI lineage: Eukaryota > Metazoa > Chordata > Amphibia > Caudata > Salamandridae > Triturus > Triturus cristatus. The sequence goes on along the minus strand of NC_140592.1, from coordinate 1,115,178,761 downwards.
CAGGCTGAAAATGGAGAGGGAATATGCTTCTTATATTCCATTAGTATTCCCAGTGGGAGCAGCTGAACTCTCTAAAATCTTAGAATAATTAATGTTGTTTAGCGTTTTACCTCTTCTCACTTTCTGTCTTTCACTTTCTCTCTCTCTCTCTCTCTCTCTCTCTCCCTTTCCCTCTCTCCCCTTCATGATAAAGAGAAGGACATCGGCAATTTGGGTTTTGTCTGGATCAGCTGCTGTGATAGGTAGTGTTGCTCATCCTTTACATCAATTTGATACACTTAGCAATTACTCTCTTGCTGACTGCAGTAGGACAAACATGGCTGTTAGCAGGAAACAGCTGCCGCTATCTTACACTGAGTGCCAAGTGTTAAACATCCAGCAATGCAACTAGTGCAGATGGCACTGTCCCACCCAAGTGCCAAAGATGTTTTGAGGTGACTTACGGTGACAAACCAAAGGCAGGCACTAATAAACTGAATTACAATTGAGAGCGGCATCCATGGTTCATAGCGACTACATCCGTATCCCAGCTAATGCTGTGTTAGAATATTAACCTACCGATGTACTTTCATTGGGACTTAGTCTAAACTTAGTGTTCAGAATTCGGAGACAAGAAGTATTTAAAAATGTTATGGAAGCATAAATGTTAAATGTCTTTTTATATGGCCACGTCATATTTATATTATGTCGATTCCTTCTTTAAAATAAGATTCAGTAGCAATATAAAAAGAGAAATTGTAACAGGCACTGCGTATTTTATTCTATAGCGCTCCTAAATCATCTTAATTAAGCTGTGCAGTGTTGTTGTAAATGTTTATTGATGACAATCTCAGCATACAGTAACACAAAGCAAAGCTTCGGTATGACGCTGGGCAAGTACGAGAAAATGTGAATGTTGGGGAGAGGATGTACTGCTGACTTTGAAGCTGGGGAACCGGGTTTGAGCCTGGGCGTCTGCTCAGCATCCTGTGATTCTGGGCAAATCACTTAATCTCCCTGTGCCTACCGAAAATGAATGTGCCCTTGTGTAACGTAACTGGTGCTCATGTAAAGCGCTCCAATACCTTCAGGTCGAGTTCGCGCTATATAAATCTACCAACAAAAAAAATGTTAAAGGGATCATGTCCCATTGTCGCAATAGCAAAACTGAACAATTCACATACAGTGGCGACCCACATTCTCTAGCACCCTATGCCTGATGAGAAAGAAAGGGGTGCTTAGCAGGGTTTCAGTAATGAAACAATAAATGCAGGAGTCGGATATTTAAAGCCTGCTACTAGAATTGCAGAATGGTGGGATTGCTAAATACCAAGGCTGCTAGTTTTTATTCCACCTCAGACTCTTTCTTCCACCATCATACACTTCCAAACTCTTTTTTGACTCTTGCAAGGTCTTTTTTTATTCTGCTTTTTGCATTTTCCTATGTGTATCTTTGCTTCTCCATTTTCTTTCTATTGAGGAAGTAAAAAGTCACAGATGAGCAAGGGTAAGAGGGGATACTTGGAATGTGATAAGAATGACTTGATATTGCACTTGGCCCTTTCTTCATGGTCATCCCTAGATGTTTTTTTTATCTTCGCCCTCCTATTTTCTGAACCCTTTTTTGTTGTTTGTGAAACTGTGCGCATCGTCACTGCTAGTGCTTAACGCCTTGTGCTCTCTCCTTCAACTATGGGGGCATTGGCTCACACCCAATTGGCACGTTTAATTCACTTGTAAGCCCCCAGTATAGTGGTACAGCATGCACCCAGGGCCTGTAAACTAAATTATGCTAGTGAACTTACAGCACTGATTGTACCACCCACATAAGTGGCCCTTTAAACATGGCTCAGGCCTGCCGCTGCAGCCTGTCTGTGCAGGTTTAAACTAAAATAAACCTTTTGCCAGACCTAAACCTCAATTTTTTTATGTATACCAGTCAGCCCTAGGGTACGCCTAAACAGCCCATTTGGCAGGGTGCAGTGCATTAAAAAAGTTGGACATGTACTTTTAACTTTTACATGTCCTGGTAGTGAAAAACTCCACAATTCGTTTTTCAGTACTGCAAGGCCTACGTCTCCGATAGGATAACATTGGCTTCAATTATCACATTTAATAAATGAGAACGTTTTCATTAAAGTCCTCTCTAATGGTAAAGTTGGATTTCAAGTCACAATTCTGAAAATTACATTTTTAGAAAGTTAGCATTTTCTTGTCCCAACCATTTGGTTCTTGCAGCCTCTTTCCTGGTTCACATTACTAGGTGTAGCTGGCATTTGGTCTTTGTATATTGCTCCCAGGCAGTGAGACAAAGGTGCACAGGTGTTGGCAGGATGGGCCATCTCTGACTTGATGAGGGGTACAAGATGTCGGCTACTAAAATTGCACAACACAAAGGCTCTGGCTGAGCACCCTCACAAAGGGTTTAACACTAGTTTATTGTGAACATATACAATCTGGTGTCAGGGCAGAGAGGCAGAAAATTCCAGGACCCTCTGGGGGTGGAAACCTTCAGAATATTTTTCTACTTAAAGTTGGCACAAGGTATACATATTGGAACCTCAGTCCCAACTCTTCAGTACACATCTGGACCTGTGGAAAACTCAGAAGGACTGCTGTGCTACACTACAAGATGGACTGCTAATCTGGTGCCCTGCTGAATGACTGAAAGGACTGGACCTGGCTCTTGAACCCACGACCACCAGATTGACTCCAAGGCGAGTTGGCTGGCCCCTGATTGAGCCTCATGGACAGAAAAGACTTAACCACCTTGAACCCAGCACTGGGACTTGACTGCTGTGAGTCTAGCTCACAAGTGGTGCCACCCCAGTCATGGATCTTTAGACAAGGGCCTGAAGGTGCTCTGTCAGTCCAGACGAGGGCCTGTGGTCAGAACCAATGCAATGCATCTCCTCACTGCTCCACTTTGGAACTGCTGCAACCCGAAGCATCCCCAATGCCAGATCCTGCATTGCAGACTACCTTCTCAGATTCGCTGCTAGGTGACACATCCTCAACGTAGGCCTTCACACTGCAAGCCCCTGTCTATGGCATCCTCAACGATGATGCAAGACTCAAAAGCCCAAATGCTTCTTCTGAAACAGCGGTGTGTGATGCATCTTAGATGCAGGGCTTTGCATTGAAACTCCTCATTGAAGATATCCTCAGCAATGATGCAGGACTCAGGATTGCAGCCTCGCAGCTTCCTAAAACCACAGCTGTGCAACCCATTCACCAGTGCAACATGTGATCTCACAACATTCCGCAAACCAGTATGTAAGGTATTTTGTTCAGCAAGCCTAACTTGGTCCCTATAACTGGCCCATGCTCCAATGAGGTTGACCTGAATTTGTGACTTTGCTCTGGCCCCGCACAACCAGATAACAGGTTTTGTGATTCTAGGCACTATTTATACAAAAAACTTTGATATTCCATATGTCCAGTTCTACTGATTGAATGTTTGTTGTTTGGGTCTCAAATAATTTATTAAATGATACTCTATTTTTCTAAATTGGTGTGGAATTTTTCTTGTGTTGTGTTTTCACTTTAATACTGCTTGGAGTACTTCATAAATACTTTACACATTGCCTTAATCAATATGGCTAAAGTCAATAGAGATCGACCCTCCCCAGCCAAAAGTCGGGTCACCAACCAAGACTGATCAAGTCAAAAGAATTCTCCCCCTTTGGAAAATGTATCAAGAAAACATAGAATCATTCTATCATCTCTATTCCACACTCAATTAGATTCCAATTTTTTTTAACATGGTCTGTGGCACAAATTTCTAGAATTAGTAAGATCTTTCATTTCGCCAATATCACATCACACTTAAAAACTCTGTCAATTCAATCTGATCACACCTTGAGCCCATAATCAAATCATAATTTCAATTTAAAACTCAGTGTCCAATGCATTTAAAGACAATGACATTAAAAAAAATATATGAATCAACAAAATATTTTACAACAAGGGGAGAACAGATAAGACATACACATGTCTTTGCACAATACTAATCTGTTCAAATCAATATTCAGAATGCCTGCTTTTCCATACTATTGCATCCCGATGTTCATCAGATTTGGTGTAGGCTTATATGGCGACGTGCTTTAGAGGTACGCATAGAATCAGACCTCCTTCCTCAGGACACCAATATCTCCCACATACATACATAAAAACAGGTATTACTAATGATAAGGGTCTCTGACTTGGGTCGGTTATGCTCTGTTTTGAATGAATTCCAGAGAAACCCTGTGGGCCAACTTCCATACTGTGGCCCACTCACTGTAATTGCAGGGACTACTTCTAGGTAGATTCAGGCCTAGTTTGTTTTCAACATAATTCTAGTTATTTATTTTTGTATTAATTTATTTTTTCCAGAGCTTTATATAGCCCAAACTTGACCAGAAGTTATCAGAGAGATTTATATAATCAGCCGTTGCATTACAGAAGGACACATTAATTTTCTGTTAGGCATGGGGAGATTAAGTGATTTGCCCAGAATCCCAGGATGGCGAGTGAACCTGCCGAGACTTGAACCCGGTTCCCCAGCATCGAGGTCAACTGCTCTAGCTATAAGGCCACATCCTCTCCCCAACTCCTCTATTAACACTGCTTGTTCCCCTTTAACAGGTTGTCCTGTATATACGTCCACGGGACATTTTATCACAATTGAGTGCGGAACAGAGATTATAGATGTGAATTATTCAATGATTCTATGTATTCTTGATCCATTTTCCAAACAGATTTTTTTTGGGATTTTATCAGTCTTAATCAATATGACCCAGTTTTCTGTCTTGTCACAAATGGGCATGGCCCTACACAATGTATCAATTTTGTATAATATGAACGTATTCCATTCAAATATCAAAGTCTTACCTCTAATGTCGTCATGATAGTCCACGAGTTAATTGATGAATTCATTATCTAAGGATAACTTTGCTTGTAGCCGGAGCCAACTCAGGTTTTTACTGGGAACTCCTTTAGGGCTACAATAAATTTGTTATGTACATTAAGTCAGTATACAATTAAAAAACATCTATATACAAGTCTTAAAAACCTTATGACATATATTACTAAATGAATAATGTACATCATCAAGCTCGATATGAGTTTTTGAAGAGGGATTTTCATCCAATGTGGACATGAAAAAATCAATAATTGTATTTACAAGACATACCTAACCCACTAGAGTCAGCTCATTACTGAAACATCTTTACTCAAACTAACATCCTCGCAAAAAATAGTTTAAAATAACTTTAGTCTTGATATCACAAGCAAAAATACATACATCTGTATTGTATTACATTGTACATATTGCGTCATTTAGATTGTAATAAAAAATGATCATGACAACCCATAGTTAGACAATCATTAATATTAAGAACCCAAACTTTATTTATGAGCCTGTTACCCTCCCAAATAATGTTGCATAGAACAATAAATCCTGCCATGATAAGATACCCTTGCCACCTCAGGATATTTCCATACAATAGGTTTTTAGAATGTCTATATATTCCATAGAAAAATCTCCACCTTTTGTTCCATCATGCCAAAACATAGGGGACCCTGTCAATATGAGATATTCACATAACTGGGATTTCAATTTACCCCCATGCTATCCCAGTTTTTAGTATACACATTCAACCTGAACAAAATCCTCATATTTTACCTTGTCAAGTCAGGTAGCCTCTCAGCGCAGCCCTCCATCAGATCCTATCTGTGAGTATGGTTCGATAGTTTATTTCACAACTATGATAACCAAAGTTTAATAAATCCATACATGGCCCCACCATTAATTAAACACACCCATCAAGAGTTACCTTTCACAGCAACTTTCTTATGAAAAGACCAAAGCAAGCTCACTATGGTCAGATGATATGTTAATACCCTGAAACAGTGAAATGCACTTACCCTTTTATGAGTTCAAACACAACTCTTCAATTGGCATGATCTGTGCATCCCAGATGGGAGCCATTATTGAACACCTTCTATTCACTACCACACCCAGGCCATTAAGAGGCCAGCATACATAGAAAGAGGCCATGAGTCTCATCCATGAGTGCCATCGTATAATGGAAACTAGTAGTATTCATGTGTTACGCACAGCTAGTAACTGAATTACATCAATAAAGATACCGCATGCGGCCTACATATTTTTGATGTATTGGAATCTAGTTATCTAAATAAATCAGGGAACCAGAGTTCAGAGGCCAATGAATGACGAGGGCCATATTCTAGAACATTCCTTCCATCTTGATGTTCCCAGGGTTCTAACCTAAATTCTCACAATCGACCAATTCGAAAACTTGAGAACAATTTTTCATTCCTTATGAACCATATATTGTTTAAACATTAGTATAAATGATCACACTCCTAGTAATGACTGCACACAATGATTTTTTATCGATTACGAATCATATATCGTCTAAATGTAGATGTTTTCCATTAGCATAAATTATCAAGTTCCTAGGAATGATAGCATGTGATGAAATCAGAGCCACAAATATTGATGTGTCAATCAATGTCCATGATAAACTCAATTTCTACTTGAGAGAGTGCATCATCAATACACAATGCAGTACCCAAACATCATCATGGATAAAGGGAAGGAAATACTCCAATGTCACACATTAATATGGAAAAAGACACACGATTAAGTCTGCTAATGCATTTTGTTTCAGCTCTCCAAGGAGAGATGAAACAAAGTGCATTAGCAAGCTTATCCTCGTTGTCCCCATCTCTTTCATTGGCTTTAATTTGTTCTTCAGGATGAAACTATATTTTAGCATTTCCTGGATGACTGACTTCATAATGTAATGCTACATAGACCATTTAAGCATACCTTGATCTTCCAATTCTGTTCTTAAAATTCTCTACTTAGCTGTAGTTTTGATTTGCACAAACCATCTCACCATAGGGAATTAACCAAATTTGATCTAGGATGTAGGCTCGTAGCATGCAAAATACTGTTGCAGGCATTCTCCTTTCAAAATATGCTACTCTTATCTACATATTGCAATAAATCCAGAAAGTCTATTCTACTCTTATAGTTTGGGGTGAGATGTAAATAAAACATGTTAATGTTCAGGAAGGCATGAAAATTCATTAATTCAATCAAAGTTCCATTCTCAATAGTGAGAATGTCATGGATATATCTTGTCCAAAATATAATGCTGTTCATCCATTGTTTTGTGTCTGGGCCAAGGCATACTCCATCTCAAAGAAACCCATAAGGAGGTCAGTGTAAGAAGGAGCTAACCTGGAACCCATCACAATCCTCTGCTTTTGTAAATACCAATTTCCATCATGCAGGAAAAAATTGTTGGTAAGTATGATGTTAGCCATTTCCAACATCATCTGAGAATTTCAAAATAACTATCACTCCGTTAGTACAAAAACTGTTCTAGAGATTCCATACCAGACTAACGTGCTATACATGTATACAGCCCGGTGATATCTAAGGTTACAAATAACAAACTCTCCCTATCCCATTGGAAGTCACTTAATTTACTGAGCGCGTCCTTACTGTCCTTTATACATGATGAGAGATTCAATGCCAAAGGCTGCAAATACATATTTGCATATTGTGCCAAGTCCTCTATGGCTGATCCATTACCCTAAATAATGGGCCTACCAGGTGGGGAAGAATCCATTGTGTGCATTTTGGGAAACATATAAATACATGGGTAACGGGACAATGAACCTTTAGAAAAGAGTATACATAATCTGATATTAAACCACATTCTTTCCACTAAGTGAGTTTAGCATTAATGGATGTGGTAATAGATGGCATAGTGTTACCCTTCAGTCTTTCTTAACAACATCCCTCCTGTAACTGCCTGTGGATTTCACCCATATAGTCTGACTTGTTCATAATGACAATATTTCCACCTTTGTCCACCTCACCTATGACATTGTTATCATCCTCCTGCAACACCCTTCTCTTTTATTCATATTTTATTTATGGTTACATTTACTTTATAGGGGTGGGCAGGACACACAGGGTTTAACAGTGCGGAATTCCAGGCAGTTACATAAAAACTCTGCAGTATTCCGCAGAGTTCCACCTGTCCCTATACGTGATAGTAATCAGCAGAGACCCGAGCACATGTGCGTGTATGTTACAGGAGCAGAGAGTGTAGTGAAATTACTTTAAATAAATCCTTTTTAACTGCACTGAATATTTCATGTCAGCAATTTTACACCCACTTCCATATTACAAATAATCAAACTGACAGACAGTAAAAACAAATGATATTTTTCAGTCTTAAAAAGTAGGACAAATGTAAACACACGTTTTAGCGCTTGAACTCACAAATCGGAAATACAGACTGCTGGGTGTACGGAGGAAGAGCGAGAAAAAGTAATTGTGGAAACAAGACTGCATAGATTGATTTACCAATTACCTGTGGAAGAGACAGGTTAATGTACCTGCAGAGGCAAAAATCAGTGACGCATGTACAGTAAGAAATTGTGGTAGGCGCGACCACAGACTCTGCCATTGGCCCCCCGCCCGTGGTAAAGTTTGCGGTTGCCCCTGAGACCCATCCAGTAATGGTATAGTCAAGGGGCACGTGACGAAGTCAATAAAGGTGAGCCCTCACCGATGTGACGCCAGAGTCGCGCATAGGCTGGAGCTCAGGAGTTAAAACACACACTGTCTCCGAGTCGTTTGTGCCGGCCCGCGCCCAGCATGTCGCATGCGCTGAGGTGGGCGGCCGAAATTCATGTCTGCTCCACGCCTGAGCGCTTTGGTGTCCGTCAAGAGCTATGCATCAACCCACAGTCGTGTACCTGATTGTTGCGACATGTGCATGACTGTGGCCACTCCTCTGATATATCATCCCAGCACTAGCTGCTCCGTGAAGCCTGCTAATGTGTCCCACACGGAGGTGAGTCAGCTCACGTGACTAGAGGCCCCAGGTTCGTTGGTGGGGTGAAGTGAGGCACTAGGCTGGTGTCAAGTCCTGACTGCCTGCACAGAGGTCACCACTCCATGGGGCACAGAGCCCAGAGACACTGAATTTAGTACCACAGCGCCCAGAGACACTAAATAAAATACCCCACACAGAAGCCAGTCCTTGCCTGCCAGCATCACAGGGGAGAGTAGTTAGAGGATTGAACCAGCAAGAAAGAGGTATAACATCTCACTTGGCCCACATGTCACTGAGTGGGTGAAGAAGATCTATCTCCCCCGCGAGTACAGATGGTACAATGTCTGCAATTCCCCCATTGAACCTTTCCTGGTGGAGGGTCCACCTCCTGCTCAGGCGCCCAAATGGAAGGAATGGGTGGAGAGACTGCTTCTGTACTTCAACGCCTTTAGGGTGCATAACGACCAAAAGAGGGCCATGCACCTGCATCTAGGAGGGAAAGACATTTATAGGATTGCCAAGTCACTACATGAGGTGGCTCCAAAAACTCACCTCACACTAATTGGAGCCATGCCGGCACACTTTGACCCATGGCGAATCAAGATTATGAACGTTTTGTATTTCGTCAGGCACGTCAACCAGCAGATGAGTTCATTGACACATTCCACGCTCTACTCAAGAACTTAGCAAGCACTGACGTACTGGGGTTTTTAGGACCCCAGCGGTGCCAGGGGTAGCACCCTATGACTTCGAGTTCTTCCTGTCAAAGATCGATTTTATTATGACTGCAGTCAGTAACAGGCATCCTAGAAGTACACACGAGTATGTTCTCAGGAGACTGCTCAAAGTTACAAAACCAGTCTTCTCCTTATATACAAAATATCATGCTTCAGGCACACATTCCTCGTTTTACGATATGGTCATTCATATGTATTCATTACAAACGAAAAGGCAGAGTCATGATGACCATCCCACATTTCAGTTCAGCCAGCCCACAATTATTTACCCAGCGAGGCTCAGATCCCTCATCAGATATCAGCAGACCCCAATAAACACTGGCACCTCCTCCTCGTAAAACAGGCCATAAAGCAGGAAGCAGAGTCAGGTGTGAAAGAGATTAGTCGGGGGCTTGTGTGGGATGAAAGGCTTTATGGTGTGTCAAACCCTGATGCTAATCACAGGTGGCCGTAGGAAGGGGAGCTCGTGAGACCGGACTGACCTCGGGCAGTGGAGCCAGTTCGCACAGGTCACAGAGAAGTCAATAGAAGGTACATGTGTTCTGAAGGCCTGTGCATGTCCTTAATGTGCAGCCTATGTGAGGGCAACCATAAGATGGCTACCGCTCTAAAATGGAACCCACGAAGTCAATGTGTAATATCGTATACAAAGTGAATTTTTCGATGAAACGTTATGCAAAACACTTGTACATACCGCATTGGCCATTCGCGGTTCGCTGATTCCGAAATAGGCAGGGTAGGGCCATGCCTCCTACGTGGTCCCAAAATTTAAAGTACCACAGACCCTCCTTTTGCCCTTACATAGGCAATAACTATACTCATATTAATCCGAGTCCAGGTCTATATTCATAAGGTCATGGAGATGTTGCTGTAGCATCATCCTATTGCTTAGCTCGTCCCTCGTTACAGGTTTCCTTATACACGATGTAGCACAGAGGCCACATACTGTAGGAGCACACTGTACACACAGACCGAACAGGAAAAGAATGGCTAAGATCATTCCAATGACCATCAGAATCTTCCATTCCCAGGCAGATATCAGTTCCCAGAACCACCCCATCAGTGACCAATCTCCTTTATCCACGTGAATAGATTCAGATATTTTATGCAGTTTGGAGATGGCTTGATAAACTGTTGGAGCGTTATCTGGTATGAAAATGCAACAGCTAGATTGGATGACCTTACATACCCCACCACGGTCTGCAAGTATGACGTCTAGAACCATACGGTTCTGCAAAGTCATGAGGCGATCCGCTTGGAGCTCAGCTGTCAAATTACCAAGGGCACCAGCCGTTACATTAACAGTGGATTCAACCACACGAGTCAGTTGTCTCAGGTTCCTACTATTGACCATCGGTCCCCAAAACGGCAGGAAACCCATAAAGAAGTCTCCCGCTTCCTGACCGGCAGTATCCTCCTGACTAACAACGCCTCTCACAACTCTGGTCTTGTGATAATCAGAGGCAGCAGTAAATGTTGGCGGTAGCAAGTTTGCAATATAACATGTGCCCGAGAAATCAGGGGGCAACCATGTATATGCTCGGTCATTGCAAACAAAATATGTACCCTTGGCAGCCAAAAACGCAGGGGAAAATTGTGATGGAAAAGTGTACGTTTCAGTACAGTCACTTTTCCCCAGTTGAGCTCTTGGATTCTGACCATTGCCTTGTAAACAGAACCGACCTATGTGGGGTACGACCCAAATTGGGGATTAAATTTTGCGCTGCTTTTCGCCCAGACTAATGCTATACCCCGTCGCGTTCCAACCTACATAAGCTCGCAATTCATTCTTGGGAATAGATGAGTATGCATCGATATCTCTGCTCATATCAGCAACTCCTTTCATTAAGGCCTTATTGTTTGTGCTAGGTCTGATGGAACGCGGTTGTCGCGGGGAGTAGGCATCTAATGCAAAAAGAAACATAGTCTGGAATGCCCATGACGATCCATTATAGCTAAACGGCAGCACTAGATATGGGATACCCTTATTAATGGTATGTGGCATTAAACCACACACCCAGCAATTGGTTGTATTCATAACTAGTTGGTGCTGGTGCAGGAGTTGAATAAACGAGTTGTTTACAAACTCAGACCGTCTAGCTTGTTCGTGTTCAGGCAGAGGGTGGAAAGAGTGTAAGGAGACAGTAGGAGGAGGTATAGGCTGTACAGTGGGTGCAAATGGCACTTGAGAGGACAATAATACATATCCCACAGTAAACATCATCATACTAACTAGTGCAAACAGACATAATAATACAAAACGTTTGCTCTTCATTATTTTACATATTCTTTTCTTAAAGTTCATTTCCTCAGCGGGTCTCTCCATCTTGAAAAACTCCATCCTCTAATCGTGCTGTTCGCGGCGGGTGAGTTTCTTCTGCTTAGGAATACACCTGTCAGTCCAGGGAACGCCCCAGACTAACCAGAACCGTTGACCTAACGTCTCCGGCTTGTACCCCAAAGTCTTGGCACCGCGACCCTACAGCTGAACCCGGATGGTGGTTCGAAAAAGAAAAACCAAAAAATAAGAAAGTTTCTCAGATGAGAGAGAGCTGTACTGTCAAAAATATCAAAGAAAAAGAATTTTTATTTGTCCATAGTTCTAGGCCTCAAGTTATAGCGTTCTCGTCCGGGTACTGTCTGATCTTGAAACAAAAGTTCAGGCTCTGTAGTATCCAATCGGATTGACGGTGGCACAGCTTCTTGCAGAATATTGTCACTTTCTTGCTCAGGGCTTGTTCCTTTCACACGCGCATCGCTAAAAGGCAGAAAACGAGGCACGGTCTCAGTTTCAGAATCAACGATCCCCTCCTGGACCCACCGGTCATATGGCAAAGGCAAAGGGACTCTTTTACAGTGGACGCCGTGGATCCAGTTCTTCTCTCCTTTCACTCGAACAGCCGATCTTGTAGAAAGAAGGATGAGATGGGGGCCGGTCCAACGGGGCTCATCATTCTTTGCCCGTTGAAAATTCTTCACCAGCACCCACGTTCCAGGATCGATGGGATGTCCTGGAGCTTCAGAGGCCTGAGGCAGAGTATCGTGCACCTGTTGCTGTAAACACGCAATTAAGCCGTCAATTCATACAGATAGTCAAGCAGTAGTGGATGTTCGATTTCGCTGAATTTTGTGTGCCTTGGCACTCCCCATATATTGGCCGGGCGGCCAAACACTATCTCGTACGGACTAAGTCCCATTCGTGAGTGCACAGTCATTCTGGTTGACAGGAGTGCTAAAGGCAGAGCGTCAGGCCATTTAAGACCAGAGCTCGCCTGGATCTTAGCCAATTTAAGTTTTAAGGTGCCGTTATAGCACTCTACTAATCCAGCTGATTGGGGGTGATTTGCAGCGTGAAATTTCTGTATAATGCCTAGCCCTTCACATACTTCTTTCATCACTCGACCCACAAATTCACTCCCATTATCACTCCAGACCATTCTTGGCATTCCAAATCTAAGGAAAAATTCTTTGACGAGGGCTTTAGCTGTGGATAAGGCAGTATTGTCTTTTAAGGGGTATGCTTCTATCCACTTTGAGAAGGCACCGACAACAACGAGTACATATTTTAAATTGTTGCACCTTTCCATGTGGATGAAATCTAGCTGCAAAACCTCGAACGGATACGTTGGAGGTGCAAAATGACCAGCTGGAGTTGGGGTTCCCCTACCAGGATTGTATTTCAGACACACCATGCAATTCTTGACCACATTCTCTGCACATTTGGGAATTCCAGCATTTTGCCATACTGGAGCCAACAACTTGCAAATCCCTTTTACACTAATATGGGCCATTCCATGAGCCATCGTCACCACTGCAAGCACATACGCATCGGGTAACAACCAACGATGATGTTCTGACAAATCGACCCAACAACCTTTTTCATCCAATTTACCCGTACTTTCTCTCCACTTGCTCAATTCTTTCTCTGTGGCTTCAGCTTGAAGGGACTTCACGCTCTCTATAGTGTCTTCACACATTCCAACATCACCAACCCATCTTGCAGGGCCTGCAACATACATTCGATTATTCACATTCTTTGCTGTTTCTTTTGCGATTTCATCAGCAAATGCATTACCACGACCAACATCATCGGTAACTTTCTTGTGCGCACTGCATTTCACAATCGCAACTTGTAACGGCAAGGTCAGTTACTCAAGGAGATCATTCACCATCTGACCATTCTGAATTTTTGTTCCATGCGAAGTCAGGAATCCGCGTTCTTTCCACAAGCGCCCAAAACTATGGGCCACGCCAAAAGCATACTGACTATCGGTGTATATGTTCACCTTCATACCTTTCGACAACACACATGCTCTTGTAAGTGCAATTAGCTCTGCTGCTTGAGCCGAGTTATGTGGTATACGTGCGGTTTCAACAACCGTGTGCAAAGTCGTGACAGCATATGCAGCAGTCGTATCACCATTCGGAAGCTTGAAGCATGAACCATCCACCCATAAGGTACCATCACACTCAGTCAAGACAGTATCTTTAAGATCCACTCTCCCTTTTGTTTCCTCTTCTGTTCTGAACAGACAATCATGCTGTTCAATCTCATCTGTGTCTGCTGCAATCGGCTATAAAGCAGCTGGATTCAATGCGTTGCATCTTTTTATGTGTACATGACTCGCTAATAGTGTCAACTCATAACCTGACAATCAAGCACTAGTTAAGTGCTGTGTCTTGGTCCTGTTCAACAACGTGTCCACTGCGTGCGGAACCATCACAATTAACGTGTTATGTCGAATAGAGACAGCTGCTGCCGCTGTGGCTCTCAAACAACTTGGCAAGGCCTTAGCTACCGGATCCAAGGTCGATGAAAAATATGCACATGGGCGCTGTTTGTCTCCAAAAGACTGTGTCAACACTGACAATGCACAACCTTCTTTCTCGTGAACATACAATGTAAAAGGCTTGCTGTAGTCGGGAGTGCCCAACACAGGAGCTGAACATAATGCCTCACGCAATTCAGAAAAACTTTTCTGACACTCTTCAGACCATGGGAAGAGATTCGGTGTATCTTTACATGTCAATGCTATTAAAGGTTTTGCCAGCAAATAAAAACTCGGGATCCACTGCCTACAGTAGGAAGTAATACCCAAGAAAGCACGCACTTCTCTCTGTGTTCTTGGCACGCTCAATTTTGCAATGGCCTGAATTCTTTCTGGGGTCAGTTTCCTTCCCTCCTTCGAAAAGAGATGACCTAAGTAGGTCACTTCTTGTCGACAATATTGCGGTTCTGAGAGAGACACTTTGTGATGGAAGGCAGACAAATGACGCAACAATGACACCGTAGCTTCTGTACAAATCTCCTCAGTATCCGCGGCGATTAGTAAATCGTCAACATACTGGATAAGGGTGGCACCACTAGGTAAAACAATTGCATCAAGCTGTGCTTTTAAAGCTTGGCTGTATATTGATGGGCTTTCACAGTAGCCTTGAGGAGCGCGTTTAAAACGGAAGCTACGACCTCCTAGGCTAAAACCAAAAATGTCCCTACTTTCCTCTGCAATCGGGATGCTAAAGAAAGCATTCTTTAAACCAATCACTGAGAACCAAGCAGCGGAAGCTGGAATCATAGTTAACAAAGCAGTTATATCAGAACAACTGGAAACTGTGGCACAACAATCTTATTTACCTCTCTGAGATCGATCACAAATCTGTAAACAGGTGGCTGTGAAGGGTCAGTACGTTTTAAAACTGGCAAAACAGGGCTATTGCAAACGTTACCTCTTGTCTCTTCAATTATATCCTTTTCAATCAGATCATAGATAATCACTAGCAACGCTTTTTCACCTTCATTAGAGATCTTGTACTGGGGAATGCGTGGCAATTTAACATTGGCTTTCAAAGTTACCACGTATGGCGGTATTTCCAAAAGGCCCACATCATTAAGACCAAAGAGCATCCGGAAGAGACAACAATTCAGCTGGCAGTTCATTCCTTGACAAATACATTGGAGAAATCACTTCCCTACCAAGTGTAAGTTGTACTCCAGAGGGGGAACAATATAATGTCGCATGTAATCTCTTCAACAAATCTAATCCTAACAGGTTTTCACCACAACCTGTCGTTAGGATAAGGGGTGCTTTCAGCTCACAAGGTCCAACAGAAAGGGGCATAGGACTAGAGATCGGGTTCCTAACCGGGGCGCCAGAAAAACCTACTGAAACATTCGTGTCGCCAGACAAAGGTGCGCCAGGGAGTTTTGAATGCATAATTGAACTTTTTGCAGCACCAGTATCCAACAGAAAAGGTTCTGACACACCCGCTGTAGTCACCTTGAAATACGGTCCACTCTGATCCACTGGCACTGAAACAACTCCCTCTCTTTGTCTACGGCTATCCTAGTAATCATTACTTTCTACAGTTTCGTCCTCTGCATAATAGTCATTGTTATAGTACTGAGCTGTCCTACCAGTTGCATTGGCTTGCTGATCAAAACTATTAATCGTATTTTGAGATGGAAGAGGACGCGCGTTCTGGGGAACATTCCCGCGTCCCCTACCTCTAGGAGCTTGTTGACCACCTCTACCTCTGGTGTTAAAAGCGCCATTAGCGCGCTGTAACAGAATAGGACAACTATACTTGAAATGACCCTCTTCCTTGCAATATGAACATTGATTAGGACCTACAGGAACACGTGGTTGAGAATACTCGTACCTTTGCACGTTTCTCTGAAACTGTGGCTGTTGCTGATAATTACTCTGGCCACCACGTGGCGGGTAAGCTTGCTGTAAAAGAACCTTTGTTTTTAATTCTTTCGTTTTCTTGTCTGCTTTATCTTTCTCATCCTTATCTCTATTTTCGTAATACTGTGCAGTAGCCAGTATTTGCGCTGATGAGGAAACAGCCCAAGAACTCTCTGAATCTTTTAACTTCTTACACAACTCGGGAAGCAAATTGTCCACAAATTTATCAACAAATAATCGTTGACCACCTTCCGTACTCATATCTTGACCACTGTGGTCAATAAACGTTTCCTCAAACCTGGTGAAGAAATCAGACACTGTTTCATCTTTCTTCTGCTTACAAGCAGACAATTTATCCCAATTCACACGCATCGCGGGCATAAAAGTCTTCATGTAAGCGATGATTCTAGCAGGGATTTCTGCTACCAAAGGGTCAGGCTTGGCACCACCATCTTGTCCATCATCAGCAATAATAATATTAGCCCATGTGTCACCTAACTCTGCAGCATGATCTGCATTACGAATCAATCCCCACAAAGGCTGTGGAACAACATTTCCAAACAACATATCTATGTCAGCTAGATTCATGATACATGATCCTGCCGTCTGTGACAACTCCTTATAATATCCTGCAGGGGTTTTACGGGGATCAGGCAATGTCTGTTTAAGCGCTATTACTTCAGATCGTTTCCAAGGGACATGCACCCAAACACGCTGGAAATGAGCTGGAGCAGCAAGAATACCGTTATTGGGATCAGCCGCAACGGCTTCTTTCCATACCGGAGGGACTTCCCTCATAGGGTATTGTCGCATTCTTTTTACCATAGGGGTCATGCTCAAACAGTTGCTGGGAAGGATCCTCAATCCTAAATGACAACAACGCCACAACTGCTTTTTCGACATCAGAACCCACAATCGTGCCTTTTTCGAATTCAAACCGTAAACGACACAACTCCTGTGGAATTGCTTCTAAGCCATTATCCTCTAATTCCTGACAAAGGAAAGCACACATCTGTTCAAAAACGTATCTCTGCTTTGGTGTTTCCCATTGATGAAAAATACTTAGAACAGATTCCACATCATATCTCGAAGGGTAAACAATCCATCTATGTGCCATGCGGTCTAATACTTCTCTCTCTTCAGAACCAGGCAGCTGACTACGCAACTGCTTTCGTTGTGAGCCAGGGATCACACTAGATAACCCAAGGAGAGGCGACACAAAACTAGTAACCGCACTAGTTATGCGTTGTCGTGCAAAAGGAGAATCTGACATAAGAACAGGGGAGAAAACAGAGGGAAGCACAGTAGGTTAAACAAATGAGGTATGAGTCATACCAAATCAGTGGAACCCTCTTTGTGCCAGCACCTAGGCTGCTATCCCTTCTATATATCAATCCCTATATTTTTGCTAGGGTTAAGTGTGCACACTGATTCGCACCCACTGAAACAATGCCAGTCCAAACGGACCTAACAAACTTAGTTCAAAAGCACAGGTGCACCACACTTCAAGAAAAAAGGGGTGGAAGGGAAGGAAATAATGTAATTCATTCCCAACGTGAGTATAATTTTGAAAAAGTCATTTTTTATTTACAACACTTATAATTCATCTCTTTCTTTTTTAAAAAACACAGTAAAGTGTAAATACAATCTGTTCTTGGAAATACAGCCGACGCGTTTCGTCCTTGAAGCGGACTTCTTCAGGGCTGTTAGGACACAAACATATAAATATACATAAGCATACATAAAAAACAATCTATACACAATATACAAATATACATATATAACCCACACCTATGTGTGCTACAAACTACTCTGGTGATTATTTTCTGTAACTTTCCGTTATTTAGTTTTTTTCCTTCTTTTTTGTTACTCTAATTGCGAAATCATCAACATATTTCAACTACCATTATGGTATTGTTCCTAAACATTCAAAAATACATTCCATATAGAGCACTTTGTCTTATTACAACATATACAGCGCTATATTGTTGTATCTAAAAGAGTTAAGACATATGAAGAAATACTGTGATCTGAGCAGGAACAGGGGGACGGGAGAGGGAATCCAAACTTCACATTTCCCAAACCAACGAGGGAGAGTACAGACAGATAATGTCACAAATCTTATCGTCGATGCCAAAACAACAGGTAAGTAAATAGTCACAGTTGCAAACATGTCCGAATCTTGGATCATATGCAATGCCCGATCAAACTTATGCTATATAGCCAAAAACGTAACGGCATGGACGACGCGTTTCGTCCTTGAAGCGGACTTCTTCAGGGCATGTGTTAGGTTGAACTGGACCTTAAGTCCTAAACTGCACTGAAAGGAGCACTGGTGGTGCAAGGGTAACCGTGGTTGGAATCCCCAAGTTCTTTATTAGAACATCTATTATAAATGCGAAACAAAATTCTTTCTTATACAGTCACTATGTGGTGTGAACGAGGGATGATCGTGTTGATCTTTCCAAAATTGTTCAAGTGTATTCTTGATATTCACAAGAAGGTGCAGTTTTTACAGTCCCAATCCGGCTGTAATAGGCTCCCGACGGACTCGATAATAACGGCTGGCGCAGAGAAGGCGGTGTCGCGGACCGCCTTCACACCACATAGTGACTGTATAAGAAAGAATTTTGTTTCGCATTTATAATAGATGTTCTAATAAAGAACTTGGGGATTCCAACCACGGTTACCCTTGCACCACCAGTGCTCCTTTCAGTGCAGTTTAGGACTTAAGGTCCAGTTCAACCTAACACATGCCCTGAAGAAGTCCGCTTCAAGGACGAAACGCGTCGTCCATGCCGTTACGTTTTTGGCTATATAGCATAAGTTTGATCGGGCATTGCATATGATCCAAGATTCGGACATGTTTGCAACTGTGACTATTTACTTACCTGTTGTTTTGGCATCGACGATAAGATTTGTGACATTATCTGTCTGTACTCTCCCTCGTTGGTTTGGGAAATGTGAAGTTTGGATTCCCTCTCCCGTCCCCCTGTTCCTGCTCAGATCACAGTATTTCTTCATATGTCTTAACTCTTTTAGATACAACAATATAGCGCTGTATATGTTGTAATAAGACAAAGTGCTCTATATGGAATGTATTTTTGAATGTTTAGGAACAATACCATAATGGTAGTTGAAATATGTTGATGATTTCGCAATTAGAGTAACAAAAAAGAAGGAAAAAAACTAAATAACGGAAAGTTACAGAAAATAATCACCAGAGTAGTTTGTAGCACACATAGGTGTGGGTTATATATGTATATTTGTATATTGTGTATAGATTGTTTTTTATGTATGCTTATGTATATTTATATGTTTGTGTCCTAACAGCCCTGAAGAAGTCCGCTTCAAGGACGAAACGCGTCGGCTGTATTTCCAAGAACAGATTGTATTTACACTTTACTGTGTTTTTAAAAAAAGAAAGAGATGAATTATAAGTGTTGTAAATAAAAAATGACTTTTTCAAAATTATACTCACGTTGGGAATGAATTACATTATTTCCTTCCCTTCCACCCCTTTTTTCTTGAAGTGTGGTGCACCTGTGCTTTTGAACTAAGGAAGCACAGTAGGTGTAGATGCAGATGCAAGGACAGTATCAGGAAGAGCGCCAAGGGAGGCAGTTGATGGGGCAGGCAAAGTCGCAGAAGGCAAAGGGGAGGCAGGCAGCAAAGTCGGCGGCCCTTGAGGGGGCTGCACCACAAGAGCAGGCGCCGGCTGAGGAGGAGCTGGCGGCTGCAGGAAAGCTTGCGGCACATTAACTGGAGGCTGTGCATTCAAGGGTTGCGGAGGTGCTGTAGCACTCTGCGCATACGGAGGTGGCGAACTCAGCAAATGTGACATTAGGGGATCTTTCTCCTTTTCTTTTAACACATTGTGTTGAAGGTGCGGTAAAACTGGGTAACATTTATCGATCCCTAGTTTACGTTGCCTATGTAACTGCTCATTCATTTGTTCCTCCTCATTATCTTTAAATTGTACAGCTGCTTGCATTATCGACATACCTTTTTCTCTCTTATTTCTTTTTGCTAATTTAATTTCCTTCTGTTTGGCTTCCTTTCGCCATAGGCGGAAAGAATCAAACATCGCCGGCCGGGCTTTCTTTTTAAATAATTTAACTTCCAAATTGTCTAAGATATCTGTATCGAAACTACCATTTTGGGGCCATTTTAAAACACCGTCCTTCCTGGTGTATCGGATCCATACTTCATTATATGCAATGGGGCCCACGCCATGTTTTACATAAAGCTCATAAGTTGGAGTTCCAATTGGAGGAACCGGACACGAATCCTCTAATTGGGAATCCCTTTTACAACCCAAACAAAACAAGTTTCCAAATATACTAGAACCAGGCATCTTTGCTCACTAGTCTAGTTTCAAACTTCAAAGGATTATCAAAACGCGATAGTCTTGTGAATACACGAGTCCTTCGGCTTTGGCGCTTGCAGGCTCCAAATCAATGCGATCCCGAAGGGATACCAAAACTAAGAACCAAACTAAGAATTAGGAGACGCTCCACTTGTACTTAACTGAGGTATCGATGACGTCACCAGAAGACTCGGTTAATCGTTTCGCTCTACCAAATTATCAAGGGTCCAAAACAGGGCGATAGTCAGGGCAGCAGTCCTTCGTAGCCGTCAGCAAGCGGGGAACCTCGCAGCAAAGACTTTCGGACCACGTCGACATGCAGGGGTCGATGAAGTGGCGGCCTTCCTCCAGAATTTCCACACGAAGCTCCTCACGGACCTCTGGCTTGGACCAGTACCGCTGAAATCGCCCCGAGTTGGGCGCAAACTGAAGTACTGGGGTTTTTAGGACCCCAGCGGTGCCAGGGGTAGCACCCTATGACTTCGAGTTCTTCTTGTCTTGGACCACAGAAACACAGAGTCTTGTGGTGGCATCAAAGATCGATTTTATTATGACTGCAGTCAGTAACAGGCATCCTAGAAGTACACACAAGTATGTTCTCAGGAGACTGCTCAAAGTTACAAAACCAGTCTTCTCCTTATATACAAAATATCATGCTTCAGGCACACATTCCTCGTTTTACGATATGGTCATTCATATGTATTCATTACAAACGAAAAGGCAGAGTCATGATGACCATCCCACATTTCAGTTCAGCCAGCCCACAATTATTTACCCAGCGAGGCTCAGATCCCTCATCAGATATCAGCAGACCCCAATAAACACGGGCACCTCCTCCTCGTAAAACAGGCCATAAATCAGGAAGCAGAGTCAGGTGTGAAAGAGATTAGTCGGGGGCTTGTGTGGGATGAAAGTCTTTATGGTGTGTCAAACCCTGATGCTAATCACAGGTGGCCGTAGGAAGGGGAGCTCGTGAGAACGGACTGACCTCGGGCAGTGGAGCCAGTTCGCACAGGTCACAGAGAAGTCAATAGAAGGTACATGTGTTCTGAAGGCCTGTGCATGTCCTTAATGTGCAGCCTATGTGAGGGCAACCATAAGATGGCTACCGTTCTAAAATGGAACCCACGAAGTCAATGTGTAATATCGTATACAAAGTGAATTTATCGATGAAACGTTATGCAAAACACTTGTACATACCGCATTGGCCATTCGCGGTTCGCTGATACCGAAATAGGCAGGGTAGGGCCATGCCTCCTACGTGGTCCCAAAATTTAAAGTACCACAGCACCTGTGGGTTCAATGATGAGTTGAAAGAAATAAGTGGTCCAATCATACAGGGCTGCGCCTCTGCAAAATACTGAGAGAGAATACTGGAAGAATCAGGGAAGCCCCTAGTCGACATACTAACCCTGGGGATGACCAAGGAACTGTCGAGGGCCAGAGCAGCCCACATGGAAGAGGCCCAACAACCGCCAGTAAAGTTAGAACCTGTAATGCCGTAGGGACACCCCCTGCAGCCACATCCAGCCGGAAGGAATCGGGGAAGCCCATGAGCTGCTGGTACTGTGGAGGAAGTCTACTTAGTGCAACAGACTGTCTAGCACCAGGAAAGAAGTGTGAGGGGTGTGGAAAATGTAACCATTTTGAATGAGTGTGCCGCTCGCAGAAAAGCAGAAGACCCAGGCCAGCAGTCAATCTCATCCCAAAGCGTGAAGTGGGAATAGTGATATGGACGATGATGATGGAGAAGAACACATGGTCCACACAGCATACATGATAGGCACAGCAGCCCAGACGTCCCGCCGGCTTCCACAACGTCAGGTACGAGTTAAAGAGCAGGACATCACAGCTGTTATAGACACGGGGGCCACAATTAATATCATGTAAGCAGAACTCTACACAGCGATGAGGCCAACTTCGGTGCTGGGCACTACGGCTATCAAAGTCTTCACGTATGGACAAGACCAACCCTTGCTGATGCGCGGAAATTCAAGGCGATGATCTTGCATGGTGATCACTCCAGAAGGTCACAAATCTACGTTGCAGAAGATGGACAGGGCATGCTGCTAGGATCCCGGGCTGCTAAAGACCTTGGAGTAGTGACATTTGCTTTTGGGATTCACCAAGAGATGGTACAACACATTTTAGCTGAATTTCCAGACATCTTCAACGGGAATGGGAAGTTACGGGGAAAAGAATTACACCTATACATCAATCCCACTGTTCAGCCCAGCCTGTAGCACTATGCCACAGTTGTGTAGCTTTTCACCTGAGGCCATTAGTTGAGAAGGAACTAGCCAAACTGGAATCTGCTGGGATCATTGAGAAGGTGACCGGACCCACCCCATGGGTATCACCCATCGTGGTCACTCAAAAGTTCAAGCAACCGGGAGAGGTGCAGATCCGTGTTGACATGAGGTTACCCTACGCCGCAATAAAAAGGGAAAGATACCTCACCCCCATGATTGACGATCTCATTGGGGAATTGAGTGGAGCGTGGTGTTTCTCAAAGCTTGACCTTCGGTTGGGTTATCATCAGTTTGTGCTGATCCAAGAGTCATGCTACATGACGACTTTTTCCATCCACGTGGGCTTGAGGAGATATACCTGCCTGAGCTTCAGAGTTTCGAGCGCTGCGGAAGTATTCCAGAATGTGATTCAAGAGTTGCTGATGGATCTTCCGGGGGTGGTGAAAGTCAGTGATGACATTCTCATTTACGCCAAAACTGTGGCTGAACACAATTCCAGGCTGACACAAGTGCTCCAGAGGATCCAAGAATCTGGTCTCACCCTCCATTGAGAGAAATGCAAATTCCTCAAACAGCAGCTCCAATTCTTTGGTTATGTATTCTCGGCTTCAGGTGTAACTCCAGACCCGGACAAAGTGCGTGACATAGAAATGGCCCCTGCCCCTACCAGTGTCACCGAAGTCCAAAGCTTCCTCAGCATGGTTAACTACTGCGGCTGTTTTATCTGGGATCTTAGCACCCTCAGCCACCCTCTCCGGGAACTCACAAAGAGCTCTGTCCCCTGGACATGGGGTCACGATCAGGACATTTTCAAGCAGTCAAGGATACTCTGTCCGCCAACACGACCCTTGCCTTCTTTGACCCCAAGAAGCTGACCATGGTTGCAGTTGATGCTGTGCCGAAGGGTCTGGGAGCTGTCTTACTGCAGCAGAGTTGTGTGGAAGAAGACTGGGCGCGGTGGCTTTTGCCAGTCGGTCGCTGACAGACACTGAGCAGCGCTATTCTCAAATAGAAAAAGAAGCCATAGCCATTCACTGGGGGTGTCGCCACTTCCACCTCTACGTCTATGGACATCCATTCATTGTGGCAACTGACCACAAACCGCTTCTGTCACTGTTCGCTGGAATGGCCTCAAAACTGCCCCCATAAATAGAAAAGTGGATACTGCAGCTGCAGGGGTTAAAACTGCCGAATGGAGTACCATCCTGGGGCTCAGAACCCAACTGACTATCTCTCCCGTCACCCCTGGGCGGCTACCCCTGAAGAGGAAGAGGATGCGGAGTACACAGAACAATATTGCTGATATGTTACTGCCAAGTCATGCCCTCTTCCGTTATCTATGAAGGTGTTGGGGGAAGAAACAAGATGAGATGTGTGCCTCCAAAAGGGCATAATGATCCTGAAGCATGGCCGGTGGCAAAGTGCGAGGAGTGAGTGGGAAGCACTCACCACGGAGGCTAAAAGAATCATGGAAAGTCTCTATAATGTTAGACAGGAGCTCAATGAAGAGTCCACCAGATGCTTACTTCAAGGCCATCGCCTGGTGATTCCTTCAGTCCTGACCAACCAGGTCATCCATCTGGGGCATGTTGGGCTTCAAGGGATTGTGAAAACAAAAACCCGCCTGAGGAGAAAGGTGTGGTTTCCTCTGATGGATGAGAAGGTAGAGGATGAGGGGATATCTTGCCAATGGTGTCAGGCCACAGGTGAGAGGGGTCCCCCAGCTCCAATAACCACTGAACCTCAACCCCACCACCCTTGGGCCTGCATCAGCCTGGACTTCGGGAGCCTTCCGGATGGGAGACACACATTTGTACTAATCGATGACTACTCAAAATATCCGGAGGTGGAAATACTGCAGTCCCTGAGTGCTGGTGAGGTCATCCCAAAATTAGAAAAGGTGAGGAAATATGAATTTTTATGGTCAATTGTGTCCCCTATCTTAGACCCCAACGGCTCCATGTACATGCTACAAGTACATGTATGTTCCCTCCAATTCCAGCTATGAAGACGCAAATACATGTGCGTCCAACGTTAACATGTCCTCTTTCATATCTGCCATGAATGGGCCGGATATTCCATTCCTAAGTATGATTGGCCACCGACTTTATATGGTACACTTTTCACGTTTTACAGTTCAGGCGAGTAGGCCCTGAATGCTGCCATCGAGCTTTTTCTTGCTTCTGCCTCTGAATGCTCCAGCCTGGACCTGCATCTGTATCCATGAACTTTGTC
Source organism: Triturus cristatus (assembly GCF_964204655.1). Classification (NCBI taxonomy): domain Eukaryota; kingdom Metazoa; phylum Chordata; class Amphibia; order Caudata; family Salamandridae; genus Triturus; species Triturus cristatus. The sequence goes on along the minus strand of NC_140592.1, from coordinate 1,115,153,627 downwards.
CTACTCCCTGCGCGGCTAACGGTGCCTGACGCGGCCTGTTGCCTGCCAAAAACTGTATTTCACCTTCAAGTTATCTGCTCCGTTCCTCATCCAATGCATTCCTGTCTAGTAATTTAGGTAAACATCCTTCCAGCTACCGAGCAAAGGGCCCGGCCTTACTGTCTCCATGCAAGTAGTTCATGACTCTCGTTACCATGGTAGGCCCATGCCCCCTCGCATCCCATGTAGACACTTAGACGCTTGTACACGCACTAACAGTCAGTATAGAGTAGGATTTGTCCGCGAAGACCTTTCCTTCTAGATAATATAGTTCCTTAAACACAAGATATTAGATATGATTTAGGACTAGGTTGTCCTGACACCCCAGACTTCTGTCTCCACATGTAGGGCTAAATGTCAAGTTCCCTTCACCCTCTAGTTACACGTCAATCACACGTCATGCGGCTGCGCGCGCATCTCTGCCATGTATTTTCTGCTGACTTTGCAGGATTCTCTTATGGATCCACCCATTTGTGTCACCATTATAATGACGTTTTTAGTATACGCCTCTATGCACGCCTATTATTACGCCTTTTTCTATTACGTATGTGTATTCTTATCTGTATTATCAAGCTGTTACGCCTCCTGCATCTGTCTTAATGTAATGCATTTCTTATATATACTATTACTTGTCAATAATCTATTGCTGATCCCTTCCTGAACCTTCGTGGTGACGGAACTCGATTGCCTGGTTCGAACCATCATTCCTTTGTAAGGAATAAATACCCTATTATACCCTCGAATACCACGGATTCTGCCTCTTATTTTTACTGAGTTATTCGTATTGTATTTTACCGCATAAAAATAGTACAGGTAAATTAAATATTTACCACATAAATTGGCGCCCGAACAGGGACACCTCTCACACCCCACGCGCCGGAGGTGCGTTGCAGACCCGGTCTCCTGCCACAGCCGGACGGACAATTACGCGTACCCACAGGATTTCCTGTATCTCCCTCAGGCCAACGGGGGCGACTGAGGCTGCGATCAACACCCAGACGAGGCGGTGAGGAGTGCGGAGAATCCCGACCAGAGCCTAGCTGAGAGAGCAAGATCCGAGGTATACAGAGGCCCACCAGATTCCGAAGTTCCGAAGTATCTAAGTCACGAGTCGAGTCCAGTTCAGTTTTGGACTAGTCCAGTCCAGACTTCCGAGGCCTTCCGTTCCGTGCTTCCCGGTGAGTACCGTTGCTGAGGACGCATCTAGACGTGCACATTAGTTTGTGCCGGTCAAGACGGGTCTGGGTACACAGACCTGGTCTGCACTGTTTTAGCAGTGTATCTGTACTGTTTAGCAGTACATACAGTATATTTAGTATTATGCAATTAACTAGTTTTATTCTAATTATTATTGTTCGTTCTAAAACGTTTTGATATGTTTTAAATGTCGTGGTATGAGTGATTGTTCGACCTTCATTATTGTGTTTATTGTAATTATTGTGTTCAAGAACCGAGTAAGAATTAAGTAGCAAGGTTCAAGATGCCGTTATTTTCAAAATTAAGACAGATAAAAACTAGAAAAGGGATACTCGAGGAAGCTGTTCCTATCCCACCTAGGGACACTCCAGGGTACTTTATGTACCATAAACATGGCCTAGATGCCGTATTATATCTTGATCTATGGGTGGACTACACCAAGGATTTAGCAGAGAGTCAGAGATGGCCCGCTGCCGGAACATGGGATGCAGATTGCATCATGAGAATAGAAGAAGCGTTATGGAAAAAGAAAGCCAGACAGTCACAGAAAGATGCCATTGAACTATGGCGTAAAGAATCGCATAGGCGCACAGAAAAAGCGCTCAGAAAGGAAGAGAAAAGTAGGGAAGATTCAGAAAAGGCCCGAGAAAACATATTAATTGACAAAGGTACCCGAGTAAAATCAGAACAAGTAGACAGACAACGAAACACTCTTATGAGTGGTATGTATCCTCTTCTGGCCGAAGGTTTACCTAAGGCCACTCCGGAAATACCGAAAGATCTGCCACCTCCTTTACTCCCGATTAAAGTACATCCCAAGACCGCAAAAGACATTTTCCTCTGTTCCTATTTAGACGATGTAGCTCCCGAGCATGTTAATGTTCCACCGCACACACCACCTGTCGATGGTGCTCAACCCCAAGATCATCCGCCCCCAACTCCGCAACAACAAACTCCTCCTCACATTCCAACAGTTTCATCTGTTTCTACCACTTTTCCTACATCTACCGTCTCTACCTTACATTCAACGAATCCTTTCGCGCCTAGCACCTCAGAATGTGCGACAGGAGGTGCGACAGCGATTTTTTCCACGCCACCGCAAGGAAATAAATTATCCTTTAGAGATTTAGCATACCAACATACACCTCAAACAGCAAGATCCGATAGGTTTAAGGAACATCTTGTGGATTGTAGATATGATCCAGTGCCCGGTAAAAATGACAGAATGCTGCTGTCATCACTACGTATACGACGAGCGTCCACATATTTAATGACACTACCAGGAATGGTTGCTCATCTGGACAATATATATCACTTTGTCCAATCAGGGCAAGGCCCTGAAAGTATTGACAAGGCCATGGAATACCAGAAAGTAGATATACAGAAACTACTGTTAAGCTTCCTCATAAACTGCTTGATCAGAAACAGAGATAGGCCTGAGGTAGATCAGGATGAAATGCAAGTGCTTACCAGATGGGGTCAGAATATATCAGAAGGGAAACATGATAAACAGAAGTGTATAGTAGCTATGTGCCGAAAGATCAGAAAAGAAATAGAACGAATACATGAAAACAGATTAGAGGCAGACAAAACTGAATCAGAGGGAGAGGAGGAGGAAGAATCAGAAATGCCCACGGGACAATTAGAAACGATAGCTTATGTAGGTAGGGGAAGATCTTGTAACAATACCAGACACTTCAATGATCCAATGCGTCCGATACGTCCAGAATGTAGCAGACATCTTCAAGCCCCTATGTTAAATGCAAGGTCCCCTGAACACCTATTCCAGGCTGCTGATAAATTACTCCGAGACCGAAGGGGGTATCATATGCTCGATTCTATGGATGAACAAGAATTAGCCAGGTCAGCAGTACAATGGGCTGACAGTTCTGAAAAATATAGTGATGATGCGCTAGCACACACGTTTCTGAATCTTACCCCAGACGAACAGCGTTTAGCTGGTATATACATGATACAACACCTCCTTATATTGTATAGAAGCCAACACTCCGATCCTGGTCCCCTACCTGATATACTGATAGAATTACTCACGAATAAATGGAGAGGTTCAGGTACTGATTTAATTAAAGAAATTCTAGAATATCGACATCAGTACATTGTCTTCGTATGCCCAGAACATGTTTCAGTTCCCACCGTGGAAAGAAAAACGTATCACATAGACAGACAGAACCCATTACGCGAAGTACACCCAGTCAGAAATGATGACAATACGTTTAGACGCGTGTTTGTGTACACGCCCATAACTAAAATAGAATTATTAGAAATGAAAAAATTAGTGCCCAGCCATGACAAAGATCCAGCAGGTTTTCACCGTGAACTAAAGGACATGTTACTCATGGGTGATTATACCTATCCTGACATTATGAAAATATTGAAAGTATTATTGCCTGCCGGTATTTATGAGAAACTCAAGGAAAAAGAATGGGAGATGGGAGACCAAAAGATTGACTGGACCGCATTGGAAACTGAAGAAAATAGCAGAACTGCAGGCGTAGGGCTTGGGGCCAAAACAAAAGCATTGCCAGGGCTATTGGTACAAGTATTGCCACGTTTATTAACTACGAAAAAGAGAGATTGGGGAGCAATCTCAGCCTGTAAACAGAAACCCGATGAAGACACTAGTGATTTTTATTCCCGATTTGAAAAATGTTTTGGTATTAATAGCGGCCTGAAAGCAAATAGTGAGTCATATCCACACCTTTTTGTAACAAAACTAGTCGAGAATTCCCTGCCACAGGTTAAAAACAGAGTATTGAAAGTTGAGAGCACTTGGCAAGCTAACACTCCTTCACAAATGTTACAGTATCACCAGAATAGAATTAGAGAAGAACAAGAACACGAAACAAGGCGTATGAAAGACACGAAAATGAAAATGCTTGTCGCTCAGTCAGTTCCAGCTGACAGTCATAAAAAGGGTGCAACACAGTCCAGTAATTCAGCGGTTCCCGTTAAAGGGACATGCAACTATTGTAAACAGCCAGGTCATCATGTAAACGATTGTGCAGTTCTAAAACATAATATCTCCACGGGTAGAACCAAGGAGAGACCACGTCCGCCTAGACAGGATCAGATCCAACAACAAGTACCTCAGAATATACAGCCTATGCAAGCTGCACAACAGACCGTACCACAACAACAACAACAGCCACAGCCTATTGCTGCGACACAAAACACGACACAACAGATGTACCAGTATGCACAAAATGACTATCCAGAGTATCAGCGCTACACATGAAATAGCCTAGAGAGGGAAGTTGGCTTACCCCTTATTGAGGTCCCTGTAGATCAAGAGGGTCCTTATGTACAGAGTCAAGTATTAGGGAAAGACAGAAAGTTCCTACTCGACACAGGGGCAAGCAGAACAACTATAAGTCACGATGAAGTCCCAGGGGCACCCCTCTCAGGCTCACAAAATATTTCCCTTGGTTTTTCAGGAAAGCCCACTATTAACGAAGTATCGCAACCACTTGCATTTAAAGTCGGTCCATTGACACGGACTACAGATCTATTGCTTACGAAATCATGCCCCGAAAACTTGTTAGGTATAAAAACATTGAAAGCTCTAGGAGCTATAATATGCTGTTCTCCGGACGGAGTACGACTATTTTTGCGTGACTTTAAAGGTCACTACGTGTCTAGAGACATGGATCACCGGTTACAGAATCTACCTGCACATTTATGGGCACAAGGCCCCACTGATGTAGGTTGTATGCACATTACACCATATCGAGTCACACTCAAAACAGGAGTGGTACTACCACGAATGCGACAATACAAGTTACCGCCAGATGCTGTAGTGGCTTTACTGCAAATCATTGACGAGCTCATTGCACAAGGAGTGGTTGTAGAAACCGACTCCAATGTATGTAATTCTCCGATTATTCCGATTCTTAAACGAACTGATCCAAAAGCACCCCCAGTATATCGATTAGTTATTGATCTGCGAGAATTAAACAAATGCATTGTACCACAATACCCCGTGGTCCCAGATATCTCTTCATTACTGACAGCTATTGATTCAGAGGCAACGTTCTTTACTGTAATTGACCTCAAGAACGCCTTCTTCAGCGTCCCAATCGATCCGGAAAGCCAATATTTGTTCGGATTCAGTTTAAATGGACAAAGTTTTAAATTCGCACGCGCACCTCAAGGATTTACAGAAAGTCCTAGCATCTACAGCCAAGCACTGAAAAGACAACTCGACAGTATCCACATGCCTGCTAACACTGCACTGCTTCAGTATGTCGATGATCTGCTGATCACCGCCCGAAGCGAACCCGAATGTGAAAAAGCATCACTGAAGGTTTTACATTTCTTAGCCGACAAGGGGCACAAGGTGTCCCCTTCAAAGCTGCAATTTTGTGCCCAGCAAGTTGTGTACCTAGGGCACTTGCTGTCCAAATGGGGGAGACAGCTCACACCTGATCGTATCCAGTTAATTGTAAACATGCCACCACCCAAGACACAAAAGGAGGTACGGGCCTTCATAGGCCTCACTTCGTACTGCAGGCAGTGGATCCCCCAATATGCATTTTTAGCAAAACCACTCATCCAGTTGACAACCCAGGAGGCAGCAACATCAACTGTCCTCCCTTGGACTCCAGAACATACACAAGCTTTTGAAGACCTAAAGAAAGCTTTATGCCAAGCACCTGTTTTAGCGACACCATGTTACAGTAAGCCTTTTACACTCTTTGTTACAGAACGTGAAGGTACTGCCTTGTCAGTACTCACGCAGGAACAAGCAGGATCACACAAGCCATGCGCTTACTTTTCTAGCACATTAGATCCCGTAGCTCAAGCTCTTCCTGCGTGTCTGAAATCAGTTGCAGCGACAGCTCTAGCGATTAGACAAAGCGATTCCATAGTATTAGGACATCAATTGACAGTACAAGTACCACACGCAGTAGAGGTTCTCTTGAACCGGACACAGACACAACACTTGACTATAGCACGACTGACTGGTTACGAATTGACATTGTTTCAGCCACACATAGAAATCAAACGTTGTAGTACATTAAATCCTGCCACACTTTTGCCATTAAATGGAACAGACCCACTGGCACATGATTGTATTGAAGTCATTACTATTACGACGAAACCCAGACAAGACTTGACAGAAGTCCCATTACCAGATCCAGACCTGACACTTTATGTAGATGGTTCATGTATGAGAACAAGTACAGGAAAGTTAGTGGCCGCCTATGCAGTCACGACAGACACCGAAGTCATTGAAACAAATTGTATCGACACATTATCAGCTCAAGCAGCAGAGCTTATCGCTCTGACACAAGCCTGTATTCAAGCCAAAAATAAGAAAGTCAACATATACACAGATTCACGTTATGCATTCGGAGTCGTCCACGACTTCGGAGTCCTTTGGCGAGAGAGAGGTTATTTGACTTCTCACGGTGCCAACATTCAACACGGTCCCCTCATTCAAGCTCTATTAGATGCAATACATCTACCTACTTCAATATCTATCATGAAGTGCAAGGCCCATACGAAAGTGACTGACATTATTTCTCAGGGTAACGACCTAGCTGACAGAACAGCTAAACAGACTGCTCAGAATCAGACTCATATAACTGACACGACAAAGACAATAGTTCCGACTCCAACACACTGCATGACAGTTAAGGATCCCGCTCTTGATGTAATTGACATACAGACACATGCTACACCAGAGGAAATAAAGAAATGGACTGAATTAGGAGGGATCCAAACCGATCAGGGATGGATGACGAAGGGAAAATCTATCTGGTTTCTCCCCGACTCAATGGTTCAAGTTATCATTAACACAATACATAGTCCAGCACATCTAGGAGAAAAAGCCATGTTAGACAGTATTCAACACATTTGGTTCAACAAACACTTACGAGCTGCAGCCAAACAGAAACTCCGAACTTGTATGATTTGTTGTCAGTTCAATCCAGGTAAAGGCGTACCTGTAGAACAGGGTGGATTCCAACCTCCCGATCACCCTTTTGAAGTCCTCCATCGATGTCGAGGATTCAAATATGTCCTCGTAGTTGTATGCGCTCTTTCCCGTTGGACAGAGGCGTATCCCGTCTCAGATTACACTGCCCCGACTACTGCCAAACAATTAGTTTGTGAATTCTTCCCACGGTATGGTTTGCCCCGTATCGTGTACTCAGATAATGGCCAGCCGTTCTCATCCGAGCTAATGAAACACGTTTCACTTCTGTTAGGCTATCAATGGAAATTCCACTGTGTCCGACATCCCGAGGCAGCAGGTCTCGTGGAACGCCATAATCAAACTCTGAAAATTAGACTGTCCAAAATCTGTAGAGAAAAAGGTGTCGACTGGATAGTAGCCTTACCAGTTGCGCTCTTTTACATGAGAATGGTAGCACATTCTCGAACAGGGCTATCCCCGTATGAGGTGATCTTCGGTAGGCCACCAAATATGTGGGGGACGCCTATACCTCGTAAAATCACTGATGTTGATTGTAATATGCTGACAGATTACCTGGCTTCCTTGATGTCTGCACTACAATCTTGTCGTTCACAGGTAGCTGCAGCTTTTCCCGATAACACTGAGGTGAAGCCTCATGAAGTGGTTCCAGGTGACCTGGTACTTGTGAGAAACTTCGACAGGAGGAGTTCGTTGGAGCCTCGCTGGCAACAACCGAAACTCGTTTTACTGACCACGAGGACAGCCGTGAAGATAGAGGGCCGCAAAGGGTGGCTGCACTCGAGCCATATCAAGAAATTTCATGGACTACCATCGGATTTAAACGTTCAGCCCTGCATTCCCTCACAGACTGACTCAAAACTCTCCCTGGTTGAAAAATCAGAAAAAGAGAACTATAAACTGAAGCTAAGGTCTAGCAAGTCAGACAATTTGATTGTTTAAGTCCTCTCCAAGGTGAATCGGTTGAATTTGTCTCTGACATGTATCCTCTAGACCGAAATAGAGAGAGAAACAGACAGAAACAGCTCAAGAAACATGCGTACTGTAAATCACTTCGTAGTCACTGTATAGTGACATTATTAATTATGTTTTTTCTAAGTCTTCTGATCATTGTCGCAAGTATACTGTTACATATGTACTATCCTATTTTCAAGCGTGCTTACAATGTTACTGCCGAACATTCTTTTAGTGAACTACCTCCACATGAGTTGTCCTATAGATTTGCGCTGCGCAACAACACATTCATTAGTATGTTACATCATTCCCATCAGACCAGCAACGCTACAAATTGTTGGATATGTGGCCGACTCTCTCCCTATCAGAAATGCAAAGGAGTTCTGCCTCTCTTTCCATATCCGTTTACACACAATGGTTCCTGTGGAGCATGGTTTAGTTTGATTAACTCTTTAGATTCTAACACTGTAGTTTACCAGAGCAACTGGGTATGGGGAAACCTGAACTTAGTTTTGCTTAAAGCCTGTTATCCTAACAAGGAGGGACTTCCCAAAAGAACAGGAACTGACCTAGAAAATGAAGTATATGGATTAGGTAATTTTACACTTAACCTCATGATTCTAAATGTTGAATCTGAAGCTACACTAGTCTTGCCTGCTATGTCCATATTACCAGTCAAAGGTGAATTATGTGTAAGAAAGAATGGTTCAGTACACCTGGGTCATAGTAAATGTACTACCGTGATCGAATTCAGTGATAAAGGCAAGTCTACATTTAGAGCTTCCCGTCACTCCTACTTCATCTGTGGTCACACCGCATATATACGCCTACCCCTAGATTGGGATGGTACCTGTTACATTGCATTCCTTCTGCCACCTGTTTTCCTAGCCCCTCCTGATTATCATAGAAATACCAATCTAGTACACCATAGACCCCAGAGAGATATCCCGATTGTTGACTACACCGAAACAGCATGGGAACAATATACCGACTTCAATAAAGGTCTCTTTCCTTACATAGGTGTTGTCTCAAACAGTAAACTAATACGTAGATTAACAAGAACACTTGAAGCAGTAGTGAATGAAACTACCTCTGCCCTAGGCAACTTAACAGAGGAGCAGTCTGCGATGCGGATTGTTGTTCTCCAAAATCGTCTTGTCCTTGACGTCATCCTAGCAGATAGGGGCGGAGCTTGTAGGGTCATCGGATCAAGTTGCTGTGTTTTCATCCCAGAAAACGCGCCATCTGTATATAAAGCCATAACTCGTCTTCACAAGATTGCAAACCAGATACATCAGAATGCAGGCACCTGGACATGGTCCGGTTGGTTCTGGAGCGTGTTGTCAGCCTGGGGATGGAAAGTCCTATCCTTCCTAGGTATTGGCCTTCTCATAGTATTCAGTTGCTGCCTATGTCTACAATGTGGACCAGCGATTTGTGGCCTGTGTGCCACATCGTGTATTCCACATTCAAGTTTTCATTCAAGATCCCGGAAGAAGAAAGAAGAACAAATGATGTTACATGAACAGATTGATGGATTCCTGAAGATCGATATTTCATGAGGGTCCGTAGGGGACAAGGAGGGAATGAGGAAATATGAATTTTTATGGTCAATTGTGTCCCCTATCTTAGACCCCAACGGCTCCATGTACATGCTACAAGTACATGTATGTTCCCTCCAATTCCAGCTATGAAGACGCAAATACATGTGCGTCCAACGTTAACATGTCCTCTTTCATATCTGCCATGAATGGGCCGGATATTCCATTCCTAAGTATGATTGGCCACCGACTTTATATGGTACACTTTTCACGTTTTACAGTTCAGGCGAGTAGGCCCTGAATGCTGCCATCGAGCTTTTTCTTGCTTCTGCCTCTGAATGCTCCAGCCTGGACCTGCATCTGTATCCATGAACTTTGTCCTACTCCCTGCGCGGCTAACGGTGCCTGACGCGGCCTGTTGCCTGCCAAAAACTGTATTTCACCTTCAAGTTATCTGCTCCGTTCCTCATCCAATGCATTCCTGTCTAGTAATTTAGGTAAACATCCTTCCAGCTACAGAGCAAAGGGCCCGGCCTTACTGTCTCCATGCAAGTAGTTCATGACTCTCGTTACCATGGTAGGCCCATGCCCCCTCGCATCCCATGTAGACACTTAGACGCTTGTACACGCACTAACAGTCAGTATAGAGTAGGATTTGTCCGCGAAGACCTTTCCTTCTAGATAATATAGTTCCTTAAACACAAGATATTAGATATGATTTAGGACTAGGTTGTCCTGACACCCCAGACTTCTGTCTCCACATGTAGGGCTAAATGTCAAGTTCCCTTCACCCTCTAGTTACACGTCAATCACACGTCATGCGGCTGCGCGCTCATCTCTGCCATGTATTTTCTGCTGACTTTGCAGGATTCTCTTATGGATCCACCCATTTGTGTCACCATTATAATGACGTTTTTAGTATACGCCTCTATGCACGCCTATTATTACGCCTTTTTCTATTACGTATGTGTATTCTTATCTGTATTATCAAGCTGTTACGCCTCCTGCATCTGTCTTAATGTAATGCATTTCTTATATATACTATTACTTGTCAATAATCTATTGCTGATCCCTTCCTGAACCTTCGTGGTGACGGAACTCGATTGCCTGGTTCAAACCATCATTCCTTTGTAAGGAATAAATACCCTATTATACCCTCGAATACCACGGATTCTGCCTCTTATTTTTACTGAGTTATTCGTATTGTATTTTACCGCTTAAAAATAGTACAAGTAAATTAAATATTTACCACAAAGGTAATGGCCACTCATGGGCTCATCCAAGAGATACGAACTGACAATGGTCCTCCATTTCAGTGTCAGGAAATAGCCAGTTATCTGTTGTCTCTCAGAATTACCCACAAGAAGATAACCCCACTGTGGCCTCAAGTGAAGGCTGAGGCGGAAAGATTTATGCGCACCCTAAACAAAGTTATCCGCATCGCTCATGACCGCCACCAATCATTGGAGTTAGCCATCTTCTCATTCCTTCAGGTATACTGACAAACCCACACTCTATGACTAGAGTAGCCCTGGGGCACCTGTCCATGGGGCGTGTGGAGGCTAACTCTATTCCCCATCATCCGATGTGGCGTCCGGAGTCCCCAGAGGACTTGGCCATCCAAGCATGACATCAGCTTTGAAATGACCATGCCAGCCAACGACAAGGATCTCGACATCCTGACCTAAGAGTGGGTGACCTCGTCCTCCTGCAGAATCGAGCGTCCAACAGCAAGTTCAGTCTGTCGTTCAAAAAGGAGCCATGGATCATAATGCACCTGAACCGGACTAGAGTCACTGTGCAGAGGGGTGCGGAAACAATGATGAGGAACGTGTCTTTCTTTAAGGTTTTTCATCCTGCCCGAGATGTATCTTCGGAGGTGAGAAGGCTTGTGTCTGGTGAGAAGCATCCCCTGATCATGATGTGTGGGAAAAGTGTGAAGTAGACTATCCAGGAGCTGAGAGAGTTGGTCCTGAGACACCTCCAACCAGTGTGCCTTCCCCAGAGACTGCCCAGGTGATCCCTCCTCTCAGTGCATCTGGTGGCCATGGAAACTCTCAGTATCATCTCCGACAAAATCCGGCACCCTCCTGCCGTCTGAAGGCCCATGTAATCTAAGACTGTTCTGTTATTACGTATTTCTACTGCATTAACATGTTGCTGTACTGTTGCAGTTTAGATACTGTTTGGGAAGGAATGTGGTGTCGCCCTATGATGCAATAGGCGCAACCACAGACTGTTCCATTGGCGGCCCCGGCCCGGGGAAAAGTTCGAGGGCGTCCCTGAGACCCCTTTAGTAATGGTATAGTGAAGGGGAATGTGACAAAGTCAATAAAGGTGAGCCTTGGCGGATTTGACGCCAGAGGGGCGCATACGAGGGAGCTCAGGAGTTAAAACACACATTGTCTCATAGTCGTTTGTGCTGGCCACCACCCAGCGTGTCGCATGCGCTAAGTGCGACAGAACAGACATCAGTGAACTGTATGTGCATTCAGACATCTGTGATATAAGCCATATATGTACAGTCAGACATCTCTGACACATGCCGATATTATGTAAGTCAGGTATCAGTGATACTGGTTGGTAAGGAAGTCTAAATATATGCTTCAAGGTTTCCCACTCACATACTATCTCATTAGAATGCCTTGTTTGGCACGGAGGCAAAGCTTTCCACTGCAAGCATAGCATTAGGGGCAAGTGAAAGGAACAATAGAAAGCCAAAAGAAAACCATCTGGTTATGAAAACTATTCACAAATTTACATCAAAGTTACCATTTCGCATTAGAAGCTGATGTCGCCTCAAGCCATCTGTCTGGCAGAATCGTTGCCCCAGATTGCCTTGAGCTGACCTGATCCGACAAAACCCACTCATTCAAAAAACCACAGAAGTGTGCCTTCTGCCAACATACAAACAATTAAGTAACACACACCTGAAGTAGAAAGTTGAGCGATACACGTGAGTGGGTAAAACACTTAAAACGGTGCACCAAAACTCTGCTCTGAATTACAGTTTTTGAAGAGAAAATTTTAGTTGTGAGAAACCCAAAAGGCAAGAAAAAATTGTCTTGACCTAAGTCAGATGGTGGGTGTAATACACGTTCTCACTTAAAACAGCAAAGAAATGGCTCAATAATTTCTGCCATTAGTCAATCCTTACTCTGGGCTCTCTTAAGTGTTTGCAACTATTACCAGAGCCAAGGATGGGCTTTCAGCGGCTCTGCTGGGTGAAAGCGCCCTTCATCCTGCAATGCTATTGGCACTGTGTGTGGAAGCATACTATAACAAGGGTATGCTGTCTGTATGGGCATGGGCTGCCTTCAATGTTCAAAGAATTGAAGAACTGGAAAATATGTCAACTTTGAGCTAAACAAATGTAAGGCAGTGAGAGGCACTTACTTCACCGAACCACAAGGTTTATAGAAGGATTCTATGCTAGTCCAGTGACAGCTACACTCCTGACACTGCATCAGAAAAGTTACAAGTGGCTTACATCATCATCAGGTGCCTACCCATTTTCAAGTCTTGTTGCGATTCTGACGCATGCATAGAAGCAGAAGAAGGGTTGCTGCCCTCCGAACATTATTCAACTTTCACCTTTCTGTCCTAGGTATCATTCATTTCCCAAGTGCCACCAGAAACTCTCATTGCCCCTCTTAACTAATGTCCTACCATTCCCTCTCCCACATTCCTAATCCCACTACACTCACCAAATATGCCCTTACTGTGCCCTGCACCAGCATGACTGCACATTCAGATACCATGAATACCTTGATATTGAGGCAGCAGGAGGGATCGCTCTCTTTCTTGCTTGGTGATGGGGTCTGTAGCGCAGGTCCACACTACTCGGGAGGCCTAGCAACCACACAGTATGCAGGTCTGGGCCGGAAGTCACAAGCGACCTCCGCCCATTTATTTAAGCTCTCTGGCCACACCTGGCCAGAGAGTGATACAAAGTATAGAAGCCCTTCCGGGCCAATGTCCATGTTCCTGCTTAATGCAGTATCTAGACCGCTACCCAAGTTAGTGTTCAAACAAATAAACAATTCAACACACAAAGCCTTTGAGTCTTCGACTGGGTCTGGGATTGGGTCTCAGGTTGTATTTTTGATGGCGGGATCCTAGACTGTCTGTAGTATTGCAAGATAGCGAGGTATTTCAGGTAATGTTCATATCAGTCTATGGTCGTGGTTTGAGGGGAATTCACTATGGTTGCTTCTCCATCAGGGCGTGATGAGATGCCTTTAACCATTGCTTCTCCACCCTCCGCATGTCTGGGAAAACCCCTATCTATGTCTGACCACTGTATTCTCTTGAACCAAGATTTATTTCTGGTGATTGTCCCTTCTCCTCGCTGGCCTGTAAGGGTGGTGCCATTGAGTTTCAGAACAGTCCACGGCACAGGTTCATATGCTGTTCTGAATTTTACCCCTCTGTGACTGCTCCGGTTTAGGACAGTGCTCCCTAGCGTGATGACGCAGGTTTTATCTTTCCTGTTCCCGCTGGCTCGCTCGTTGTTTGCTGCTCGCCATGCTTGAGTTCTGGCAGGGTCATATGGCTCAGGGGCCCAGCTGTCGGCTACAGGAATTGTGTCCAGCCGGTGTCCGGCTAGCATCAGGGACCAGGCTGATCTCTGTGTCGTGCAGTGCGGGGTGCTGCAATATTCCCGTAGGAATCTTTGAAGCGCTGTCTCCGGGTCGGACTGTTCAGCAACTGCGATTCGGAGAATATTGTTGAGTGTCCGCATGAAGCGTTCGGCTTCACCATTGGCCTGCAGCCATTGTGGGGTAATTCGATGATGGTGAACTCCAATTGGAGCAAGTACGTTTTCGAACTCCCCTCCTTAAACCGGGGGCTCGTTGTCTGTCTTCATTTCATGGGGCAACCCAAAGAGCGCAAATGTCTTCTCTAGGACTGGCTGTAGGTGTGCGAATGATGTGGACTCATTCATTTCGACTATGGAGTACTTCAAATAGCTGTCGATCCGCACGGCTGTTACCCGTCTATCTGGGACAACTCCCAAAGTCCAGACTTGCTCGCGACCACGGGGATGTCGCCGGATCTTCTGTTATCACTGGTGAGGGAGGTTCTTGGCTACTTGTGAACTGGCAGGGTCTGCAGCTTCTCACCAGTGCATCCACGGCGGCTTCAAGCCCAGGGAACTATACTTTTTCCCTCATTCATGATTTCATTCGCATGGTCCCTTGGTGTCCTTTGTGAACCTGTTCTTGCAGGCTTGCAGGAATGACAATTCGGGATCCTCTCAGGAGGATATCGTCTGCTGCGGCGCTCAGTTCATCCCGCACCTTCCAGAATTTCTCCAGGCGGTCTCTGTCAGGTACATTCCATCTGTTGGCGCCGCGAAGAAAGTCGTCCCATGAGCCTTTCTGTAGAGAGCTCATCACCTTCATATGCACAGAGTCTTTGCTGGTCTCTGTCTTGATTTCGTCAATCGTGAGGGCTCGTGGACATGCCCATTGAGACACCATGTCTACATATTCTTCAGTTCTTTGCTATTGATCACGGTTTTCTTCTGCCAGATCTGATTGGTGACGAAATCTGCAGGATTCTTCGCTCCGGGTTGACAGACCAGTTTCATCCGATAATGCTTTAGTTGTAGTGCTTAGTGTTCTAATTTTGCTGAGGGGTGTTTTGTTGTGCCTCTGAACAATGAAATCAGTGGCTGGTGGTCAGTTTCAACCCTAAAAGGGGGACCACTGACATATAGGTGAAAGTGGTTGCAGGCCCCCTTAATCGCTAGCGCTTTTTTTTCAATCTGAGAGTAGAGGGCTTCGGTTGGCGTGAGGGCTTTGCTCACAAATGCGAGTGGTGCCCATTTCCCTGGTTCTGTTTCTTGTGTCAGGAGTGCTCCAAGGCCAAAGGGGCAGGTGTCTACCAGGAGCTCGGTCATCCAAGTGGTGTCAAAGTACGCCATGGTGGTTTTTCCTAGAAGTGCTGCTTTGATCTTTTGGAGGGCTTCTTCTTCTTCTTTGCCCCACTTCCAGGTATCGTCTTTCTTTGTTAGGGTTCACAACAGTTCTGCTATTGTGGCCAGGTTTGGTATGAACCGCCCGCAGTAGGTGGCCATTTCCAGGAAACTTCGGGTCTCTGAATCTGTGGTTGGCATAGGGGCTCCCTGTATGGCCTGAGATATCCGTGGGTCTACCCTGACTCCTTCACGGCTGAAGACATAGCTGAAGAATTCAATTGACTTTTGAAAGAACAAGCATTTTTCTTAGTGGAGGGTCACCCCATGCTCAGCAAGACATTGGAGGGTAGCCCGGAGATGGCGGTGGTGGTCTTTTATGGTCACCGAGTGTATTAAAATGTCATCACTGACATTCAATACTCCTTGAAGTCCTGATAGTATTTCTTGAATGGCATTCTGGAATATCTCAGCTGCTGATGAAATTCCAAAGTTCAGCCTCTTGTAGCGGTGTAGGCCTATATGAGTCGAGAAGGTTGTGATGAGACGGCTCTCCTTGGCTATCCTCAACTGATGATATCCTGCATTGAGGTCCAGTTTGGAGAACCAGCGGGACCTGTTCAGGTCAGCCAGGATGTCGTCGACAGTCGGTGTCAAATGCCTTTCGCATTTGATCGCCTGGTTGGGCAACGCATGTTTATGCATAATCTGATTTTTCCTGGCTGCTTTTATTTTTCAGCTATAACAATCAGTGAGACCCAGGGTTTTGGTCCAGTGACTTTCTCTATGATTCCTTGTTCTAATTTGTGAAGTTCTTGCTTGACCAGTGGCTAGAGGTGAAAAGGTATACGTCTGTGTTGAAGGTCAACTGGTTTTACCACCTTGTATATGTGTAGTTTGATCTGGGATCTTTTCATGCTTACAATTCCTTTGAAGAGCTGCGGGAAGATTTCCAAGACATAATCTGTCTGGAGCAACTTGACTGCATTGGCAAATGTGATGAGGCCAAGGTCTTCGGCTGTGTGACTCCCCTCTAGGATGTCGGGTTCCCTTTCCACCACGTGGAAGTTTGTGGTATTTTCGTGGCTTTCTGATTTCACCTGCACTGTCATCTTACCCTTGAGGGGTAAAGGTGTTTGGCTGCTGTTAGAACTGGGGTCTCTAGTTGGCAGAACAGCCCAGCACCATGTGACTCTGGGCAATAGCTCACTCAATCTTCCCGACGGCCCCAGCGTCTTGACACCTTCGGGTAATTGTTTGCGCTTTACAAATACTGGACATTTACATTTACTAGTAGTGTACACCAATCACTGCATGTCCAAACCCCCACCGCTGACCACCAATGTTAGAACTGGGTGTCTCTAGTTGGGAGAGGTACCTTTAACCAAATAGGGACCCTTACTTCTAGTCAGGGTAAGGGGCTACACTTCTAAAATAACCCCTGCTCACCCCCTTGGTAGCCTGGCATGAGCAGACAAGCTTATCTCAAAGGCCGTTTGTAAAGCATTTGTGAACACATACATTAATACAGTGAAAACACTACAAATGAACACCACAACAGTTTAGAAAATTAAGAAACCTTTACTAGACTTAAAGAGCAAACGACAAAAATCCACAATAATGTAATCAAAACTAGACTTTAAAATGGCAGGAATAGCTTAGTTCAATGTAGATGGCAAATGCAACACTTTACTCTCAAAGTACCTTAGATGCGTCACGCAAAACAAGTAAAAGGGTCGCAGGGAAGTTGATGCACCATCCCTTACACTCAGAGGAGTTGAGGCTCGCTTCCTTACTGTTTTGGAAGTTGATGTGTCGTTTCTTACTGCAGCCCGGTGACGATGCGACAAGATGCTGCCTCGATGCGATGTGACGATCTGGTGCGATGCGACAAAATGGCTTCTTGATGCAATAACATTGGATGTGATGCGTGCACGCCCGACGGCCATGCAGCGAACTCGGTAACTTCTGAGCCGCGACAGGCCCTGCGACATGCTTCTCCGGTGATGCGACACGCTTCATCCATGATGCGACAGTGAACAGCTGCAGTGGCGGCACGCTTCCTCGGTGATGCGACGGCAACTGCTACGGCGGCGACACACTTCTCCTCGTTGCATCGCGCTCCCAGTGACACGCAGTCTACTCAGAGGGCCCAAACAACAGTAGGCACCTCTGTGCAGGTAGAATTACCAGCAAGGGAATTCAGGGGAGCTGGTGGTGAAGTCTTCTATCCCTGAGACTTCAGGCAGGAGGCAAGCACAGTTCAAGCCCTTGGAGATTCTTCTTTGAGATTGCAAAAGTACACACAAAGTTCCTTTCTCCTTTCCTTGGCAATAAAGTAATCACTGTAGGCCAACCCCAACAGCACAGCACATGGGCAGTCACTTCCTTCAGTTTTCTTGGTTCTTCTCCTAGGCAAAGGGTTGTCTTGATTCCCAAAAGTGATTTAAAGTTCTGGGTCCTGGGTTCCACTTTTTATAAACACAAATCCTTTGTCTCTGGAGGCAGAGAGTGTCTGTACCAAGTCCAAACCAGTTATGGGTGCATTCTGTCAGTGCACAACTTCTTCCTTTGTCAGTATGGGCCAGGATCATCAGACGCACCACAGTAGGTGGAGCCAGCATTGTGGAAGGCAGGCATAGCCCTATTCAGGCCCAGGTGGTACTCCTCCCACCCCTCCCAATGCAGATAGGTCTATTCAGCCTAGTGCTGACTCACCCTGTCTCTTGGAGCCACGCCAGCTCCTGTCACTCACAAACCAGACATGGAATACTGTAGTAATCCACACAGCTTCAATTTCAGTTTCTTGATGAAGTTTATTGAAGAGTAGAAATAGCATCTACAACCTCCAGCATTACAAAGAATACTGGACAATATTGGAATCTTAGCTGTGATGCTGTTCTACCGCATCACAGCTACATCATAGGATTCCAGCTACCACATATCTCCCCACCAATAGAATACTAAAGAAGAGAAAATATGATAACTTGCAGGGAATAACAATACACAAAAATAGTACATTAATATCAGATAAAGCAATAAACTAACAACATAACAATAATAATATACATTCTAAGAATAAGATGCATTACAATATCATTATACACTAGTGGAATGGGATATTTTACACAAATCCCCAATGCTGCATTTCTTACCATCGTCCAGTTGAGCCACTGATCTCATGACTAGAATGACTTCATGGGTGTGTGAAAACTTACTCTCACCCTTCTTCACAAAACCAGTTTTCCTCACAACTACCCAATCGCCCTTATCAATGTCCAACTCCTTAAAATGTTTCCTTCTGTCAAAGTGAATTTTATTACGCCACTGACAATCAGAAACCCTTGACCTCATTTCTTCTCTATCAACCCACACTTGATTCTTCTCATGGAGCCACATTGGAGACTCCTTAGTACCAGGCTCTCTTCCCTTCAATGCTAAAAAAGGAGAAACCCCCGTCACAGAATGAGGTGAGAGTCTGTGAGCCTACATCATCTTCCGTAACTCCTCTTTCCATGATAAACCATTTGCAAGAGAAAGCTAAATACACTCAATCACAATACGATTTATCCTCTCAACACGTCCATGTGCCTGTGGATGAAACAAAGCCACCTTGTCATGTCTGATTCCAAGTCTAGCAAGAAAATTTCCCATTTCAGAAGTAACCAACTGAACACCGTTATCAGTCACCAAACCTCTAGGTACACCTTCTTCAAGAAATACTTCCTCAAAACATTTTATCACACTAGCAGTAGTAACTTGACCCATGGATTTGCATGTAAACCATTTACTATGGTAGTCCACCAACACAACTAAAAAACGATTACTGGTACCCAATTTGTCAATCGGACCTAACACATCCAATGCCACTTAATCCATGGCCTCATAGGCAAATCTACACATCTAAAAGGAGGTTCTCTGACAACTTTCACCTTGTCACTGTTACTGCAGGCCTCTACATTCCTGTCCATATCCGGCCACCAAAAACTCTGTCTCAATCTTCTTTTCGCTAAACTCCTTCCCAAATGTCCCTCATGGACAATTCTTAACAATCTCGATCTCAACAAACTAGGGGAAACTATACGACTCCTCCTTAAAATGTTATCACCTTGCACACTAAGCTCATCTTTCACTGTCAGTTCCTCACAACCATCAAAATCCTTCCAACAACTCATAATGAGCTCCATCAATACCTTATACTCCTTATCATTTTGTACAGCTTCTTTCCATTCTTCCTGTCCAACTGCAAACTCATCATCCACATTAACCACTTGGTCCTCTGTAATTTCCATACAAGAATCATCGTCCACAGGCATCCTAGAAAGACAATCCGCAATAAAATGTTATTACCACGAACGTACTCCACAACAAAATTGTAATCTAATACAGATAAAAGCCACCTTGAAATACGAGGAGTTACGCTTCCATCTAGACCATGACCACCTTTAAAAATATGTACAAGTGGCCTGTGATCATTCTTCACAACAAAAGGAAAACCCCACAAGTAATATCTTAAATGTTCCATCCCCCAGCAACATGTTAATGCCTCTTTTTCTATGGTTGAATAAGATCTTTCCGCTCCTTGTAATCTGCGTGAAGCAAAACCAATAATTCTCTCACCTTCTTCAGACATCTGATTAAAACTGCCCGAAGCCCAACATTACTTGCGTCAGTGATCAACATGAATTTTCTTTTAGGTTCAAAATGTCCCAAAGATGGAGCACAGGAAAGAAATTTTTTTAGATTAACAAACGCATCTTCACTTATAATCCCATTCAAATACAATTCCTTTTTTAAGAAGGAGTCTCATGTGTTCTACAAAATCTGCAAAGTTTGGTAAAAATTTAGAACAATATTCAGCAAGTCCTAAGAATGATTTTAACTGTTCTTTGTTAATTGGACAGGGATTATCTCTTATAGCCTTTACAATGCTACTTTTGGGTCTAATGCCACTATGACCTAAATAATTGACTTGTCTTAGTCTTAATTGACATTTTTCCTTTTTGATAGTCAATCCATACTCAGCAATTCTTTGCAAAACTTCTTCCATTAATCCATCATGTTCTTTAAATGTCAAAGGACCTGAATCAGGGTGTAGATTTACCTGATGGTAAGCTGATGACATGTCCAGAACACTGAAGACACTGCCTCCCCCATCATGCTTAACATTTTTTCAATATTTGGTAAAGGTTGTCTATCTACCCATATATTTATATTTAAATCTCTCAAATCTATACATAAATAAATTGTGTTACCATCCTTAGGAGCAACAACAATCGGAGATAACCATTCAGATGACTCTATAGGTTCAATGACATTGGCCTTTAACAACTTATCTAATTCACCTTTAAGTGGTTCGATCATCATATATGGTATTGTCCTAACCTTATGTACAATAGGCTTAGCATTTTTTCTTGAGAATTATTCGATGAGAAAATCCTTTTAACACACCTAAATCACCAGTCTAAACATGACAATACCTTTTCATAAATACTTTTGCCCACTCATCCTCCATGTCAACTTTAGATGATATATTTCCAATTACTGGCTCAACAACGATAACCGGTTCTGCAGCATTTGGATTGAGTATAATGTTCAAGTCCTTCTGATGCCACCAAACCAAAAGATAGGATCCTTCATGTGTGATACAAACTCTTGCATGAACACCATTCCTATTGAAGACAATGATCATCCATTGCATTCCCAAAATGTAAATGTTTGTGCCGCCATATCCAACTGCCTTCAAATCTGCTTGTAATAAATTGTTGAGCTGTCCACCCAAGTTCTTTTCGAAAGTCTCTTTAGAATTTAAAGTAAATAAGCTACCAGAATCAGCCAATCATTTTACAATTCCTTCATCTAAAGTGATTTCACAATGAAGTTTTTCCAATTTCTCTGTACTTTCTTTCTTCAAATTTAAATCATTTTCATGTTAAGTCATAACTGAGTCAAAATTGAACTTTTCCACAGATTCAATAACTTGAGATGAAAGCAATTCTGCACTATCTACAGACAAGAATAACTCCTCACGATCCTCAGTTTTATCTTCAACTTCCTTGACACTGGTAATTTGCACACTTCCTTTCGATCTACAAGCTTTTGCCAAATGTCCCTTTTTTACACACAACCTACATGTACAATTCCTTGCTTCACATGCAAAACTAGAACTTAAATGCCCTGGACACCCACATCTATAACAAATTATGCCTCGTCTCTCTCCAACATATACAGACACATAATCACTGTTTTTATTAACTGGCTTCCTAACAATTTCTCTTTTGACCACTTTTACTTCAGCAGGTACTTCTTTTCCCATAGCTATTACCGCACTTGCACTCAGACTCTTTCCTTCGTCAATTTCTTTCATCCATACAACAGTGTTTTACATACTACGAGCAATCTGAATAGCTTCTTCTAAAGTAGGATCCTTCGATAGTAACTTTTCTTTCACCGTTATATTATTTGTACATCTCACAATTTGGTCCCTTATCAAAGAGTCAAATAGACCCTGTACTTCACATGCAACTGCTAGCCATGCAAAGAAGCCACATATGTCATTATATCCTCATCTTGGTTCTGCACTCAACAAAACAATTTATGTCTTTCAAACATGACGTTCACTTTAGGTGTAAAATGTTTCTCTAACATCTGTAGAGACATATCGTAGAGATTCATTGGTTGACCATTTCCCATGCCTAACGATATTTCAGGCAAATCATCATATATTCTCCTCCCTTCTACTCCAAGATGATGTAAAAGTGTGGCTTGTTTCCTTAAGGGACCATATTTGTCTCCTCCAATTGCTAAGCGGTAAGTAAAAAACATATTTTTCCATCGCTTCCAGGGAATAGATGATTCCCCTGGAACTGGTAAAAAACTTGGAGGTGCAGACATACTTTGTTCTGTCATACCTGCAATAAAGTTTATTTAACAAAATAAAACGAGAATGATATAACAATTTAATACAATAAGCTGAAATAACTATCCAAAATAATTCATTAAAATAACTGATTAAAATAACCAATTAAAATAATTAAAACAGGTAGCTAAAATAATTAATTAAAACAATTAACTAAAATAATCAACTAAAATAAATCAGGAAATCAGCTCTAGTCTCTTGTTTGTTTCAATGCAGGAGTTGTGAGTCCCTTTTTCCTTTTCAATAAGGGAAAGATAGTTAAGAGTCCTTCTTCAATTTCCTTAACTCAGGGTCCTTCAACAGTTTCCTTAATCTTTTAATATAGTGGTCACGATGAAGCTCTCCTCTCTGGCCTTCGCTCTAGCTTTGATGCTTATTCCAGTATCAAGCAGACGAAACAAGAGCATCCAGTTGGGAGAAAACTTTCACATTTACGGTAAAGCAGCCCTCCTTCACTTGGCAGAAAACAAACTTGTATAGACAAGTGCGGTACTCGCGTTTCACCACTAGATGGCGAACGGCACGAGGAAAAAGACTCTCGCATCAATCAACACGGTGCTAGGTGGCTAACAGCGCGAGGAAAAGACACTAGCGTGAGTTGTTTAAACACGGTGCTCGCGCTTAATGCTTAACGCATTAATGAATAGGGCAAGCAAGGAATCCTTTTCTTCTCAAAATACAAGGCCAATTAAGAAATCAAAGTTATAAGAACGCTGGCGCCATGTAACTCACAGTTTCCTGCAGTTCTTTTCCAAAAAAAAACAAAAAGGAAAATTCTTCAATAGCACTAATTAATTAATTATCGGCGTTCCAGAGGTGAAGGTTGTAGTGTCTCCCACCCTCTGCGCAGGACTAACTCGTCGCCAAAATTTGTAGTAATCCATACAGCTTCAATTTCAGTTTCTTGATGAAGTTTGTTGAAGAATAGAAATAACGTCTACAACCTCCAGCATTCCAAAGCATACTGGTCAATATTGGAATCCTAGCTGTAATGCTGTTCTAACACATCACAGCTATATCATAGTATTCCAGCTACCACAAATACACAAACCTAGCAGAGGCAGGCTGGATGGTTAGGCAAGAAAACACCTACATTCTAAAAGTGGTATTTTCAAATACATAATGTTAAAACCAACTTCACTAAAATATGTATTTTATCATTGAGTTCAGGCATACTAAATTCGTTTTTCTCACATGTTTCCTGGGTCAGTTAGGATTATAAGATGGTATAATCAAACTGCCCGTTCTGGCCTATGGGAGCAGGTAGCCTTGCAATAGTGAAAAACAAAATTGTCTGTAATTCACTCTCAGGACATGCCACACACGTCAGGGCATGTCCTACCTTTTATATACAATGCACCATGCCCATGGGGGTACATTAGGCCTACCTTAGGGGTGACTAACATGTAGAAAAGGGAAGGTTTAGGGACTGGCAAGTGGGTGCACTTGCCAAGTTGACATGGCAGTCCCAGGCTGCACATGGGCTCTGAAATGGCAGGCCTGAGTCACATTTTACAAGCTGCTTCTGTGGGTGGCACAATCAGTGCTGCAAGCCTACCAGCAGCATTTGAATTACAGGCCCTTGGCACACATGGTGCACTGTACTAGGGTCTGACAAGTAAATCAAATAAGCCAATCAAGGAGTCACTAATCCAATACAACACTTTACAATGGGGAGCACTTGCACTGTGGCACTAAATGGCAGTGGCACAGTTCCCAAAGCATCTAGACCAGCAAAAACACAGGAGTCAACAGCAAAACATGGAAGGGAGACCCACGCCAATGGTGCCAGGTCTGACACTTGCCATATGTGAGAATTCTAACATGCGATGGTGTCAAAGTGGGTATTGGATTCAGTCGCTTGTATTGTTGGCACCACATCAAATTTACAGACGCCCCTGTGTTGATCAGCACAGTAACTTGGGATTTCGAGGGCACACGTGGGCTGTGGGCGTGGCTTCCGCTTGAGGTCACTGGCAAATGGGATGAAATAGCATTCGCCTTCCTCGTACCGGTGCCCTGGGCATCTTCGGGTTTTTGGATTCTTCGAGCGACAGATGCTTCACTGCCTTTGAAGGTGGTCTTCTTCCACAAGCTCCTCTTTTTCTTGGGCCGCAACAGCGAAGTGGTTGCGGGTGCCGCACTTCAAGCACGTTCGTCCTTGCATGGGACATTCTTTCTGAGGGTGCTCTTCTCTTCTGCAGTATCCACAGTGTGACCCCTGTACGCTCTTACTTGGCCAACACCCTCAGGTTCCTCTGTTCTGTGTGTGCACTGCGTCTGTCCTTTTGGTCTTGATAGTTGCAGGTTTCTCTGCTTGTTGAGATATGGCGATGTCCACCGTTGTCGCTCTGGAGTCTGATAGTTCGTGCGACTGTGCCATGATGAGAATGTCTTCAAGAGTGATTCCTGGTTGTCACAAGATGAGGGTCCAAAGACTTTTATTTCAGCATCCCTGGATTACTTGGGCTCTGACTTCCTTGTTTTTGGTTGTTGGCCGTGCATGTGCTGGCCAGTTCTCTTAGTCACGCTTGGAATGCATCCCTTGACTCTCCTTCCCTCTGGCGTGCCCGGTGGAGTTTGAATCTTTCATAATCAGCGTTCAGTTGAGGATCAAAGTGCACGTTCAGAGCCCGGACTGCCGCGTTGCAATCGTTGGGTGCTCCTGTGTTTGGTAGATGAGCAAACAATTTGTATATCTCTTCTTCCGTGAAATGCAACAGTAGAGACCTTTTGACCGCACCATCCGTTTCACGTGTTGCTGTGAAGTAGTTGTCTAAATGGCTGATCCAGATTGTCCATCTGGGAATGTAGGGGCTGAATCTATCAGCTCACTGAATGGGGGTAGTGCATTGATTTGGGTGTGATGCGTGGTGGGTTGAAAGCCTGGTGCCGTGCCTGTTGCGCTGGCGGCAGTGTTGTGGCACCGCTTGTGCTGTTTGATCCGTGAGCGTTCCTGGTACTTGGTGCTATGGGGTAGGTGTGTGTGCACTCTGTGCTTGGTGCTGTAGCTTTCCTTGTGGTATGGCCTTGTGTTCTGACTGTAGCATCTTAGAGGTGTTTAGAAGTGGTTTCTCTCTTGTGTTTCTTTTTTTTTCCTAATTTGTTTTATTGTTTTTCCTTTTCCTTAAATGCACACGTTATAATCAGGTGGGAGTGAGCGGGTCTGCAGGCTAGCACGTGGAAGCGTTGAGCTTTCTGTGCCTCTCCACAGGAACGCTTGGCTGGGTGGTGCCATAGCGGTTGTGGCTTAGGAGGCCGGCAAAGGGAGAGAACTGCACATGCACGGGTTGAGCTGATGCATTGTGTGTCAGCCCACCTGGGGGCCGTCATCGGGAAGATCCTGATACGCCAGTCTGTGACAGTGGAAGCGCAGGGCCCAGGTAAGAGAGTGGGCAAATCAGTGGTACCTCGTTCATTGCAGCAGCAGCGATGACACGCTACGCTGGGTCACAGCTTGCTGAGGCAGCATCAGATCACTGGCTGGCAGTGTGTCGCCTGTGTGCCTTCCTGCGATAATCTCTTACTTAACTACTGGTATCTTCTCCCACTGTGGGCTACCTCTGATCCGGTGTCAGTGGGGAGAGATGAGAGGGGTGTGGCATGTTGGGTTAGGTTGTGATAGAAGCCCACCCTTGTCGCCAGTGTAGCATAGCTCCACACTACTTGGGAGGCCTAGCTAGTGGAGCTAAAATAAAGGCACAACCACACAGTATGCAGGTCTGGGCCGGATGTCAGGAACGACCTCTGCCTGTTTATTTAAGCTCTCTGGCCATGCCTGGCCAGAGAGTGATACAAAGTGTAGAAGCCCTTCCGAGCCAACGTCCAGGGTCCTGCTTAATGTCGTATCTAGACCGCTACTGGGTCTGCAGGGTCCGTGCCGACCAGCGGTGGTTACTCTTTCTGGCAAGGCATCTTGCTCTTGCTGAGCCCATACTCGTTTGCATTCACTGTGGCTGTCTCATGCGATTGTCAAGCAAACCTACATAGAGGTCCGTGTAAGGAGCAATATTGGAACCCATCACAGTCCCCCGATTTTGTGAATACCGAATTCCATAATGCCAGCTTCAGGTTCATATTATCATTCGGGGATAGCTTGAGCTGAACCTTCTTCGTTTGTTGACTATTTTGGACCCCTATTCTTGTGCTTCTTTTCTCCCTTCTGGTTCTGCCACTCTTTTTTCTTCCTTTCTTCTTCTGCTCTTAATTCTGTATATTTGGATGTCCACAAAAAAGTTGACAGATTCCTAATATAGGGTCCCTCTGTATTAGTGCCCTTCCCGGGGTCACTTTCAGTTGTTGACAGGGACACACTACTGGATGAGATACATGTGTCATTCAGTTCTACAATGCCCATGTTTCATATCTAACATTGATGTTATCATATTCATGGGCATAGGTAAAATTCATGTCCATCTCTTTGTATTTTCCTAAAGCTTTTAATCCTTTGAATAAGCTTGTCTCTTTTTTTAAAAATTTCATAATACTTTGCTGTTGCCTCTGGTGAGTTTGTATCTTTAATTTCCGTTTTCAATGTTATTATTTCCTCTTTAATCTTTTACACTTTTCTTTCTCAACATTCTCATCATATTATAGGATGTCATACACAAACTCTCCTCCCATTTCCCCAAAAGGTCTCAGCCAAGGTCCACGACGTTTGGGAAGATTAAGCCCCTTAAACCCCTTGGGATCCTTTTGTATTCACCATACTTTTAAAGGGTTGCCCCATACCACCATTGAGGCTATTAGAAAAAACCACACATGCCACTATAACCTCAAGTAACAGTTCATTCCATACCAGGTGCAAAGAGTCAATGAATACATTGTGTGCGGCCATGCCCTTTTGTGACAAGACAGATTGCTAGGTCATATTAATTAATGTATTGAGAGTTTCTCATTTAAGGAGGTGTAATGGCTGCTCTCCTTTGACTCTTTGCAGCCCTCCAATATAATTCTCCTAAGCCTTTTTTGTGCTTGGGAGAAAATGCCCAAATATAGAAACCTTCCAATGTGAAGACAGATCCACAATAAAGGGAAAAATACAATTGGCGACTGGTCAACAATGCTGCCATGACATTGTTGTCATGAAAACTATGTTTTATTACAAAAGTGCTCAAGACATGTCAGCAGAAGCATTTCCAGCAAACACTGCCTGGCCACTAGGTGTGGAACTCTGTTTAGGAGCAGCAGGCTGCTTCTGGGCTGGATTAGGTGGTGCCTCTGCCACACAACATGCATGGCAGTTAGCCAGAAGATCTTGAAATAAGGTTTATATTAAGTACATGCAAAATGATCTCTTGAAATGATCACTCTGAAATTAATATCTGAGGACATTTGAGACATATTTTTCCAGAAATAAATCAAAGAAGGCCTATATTGAGGCACACTGGATAGCCACGGTTTTAAAAGGCCCCTATACTGTGAGCAATCTGGTTATTGGTTGAAGGGGGTGAAATCATACTCAAGCAACAACCACAATTCTTGTCAGGGTAAATCACCAAAAGTTACTAATAAACCTGAGCTTAACCCTCTGATAGCTTGGCACAAACGTAGTCAGGCTTAACTTAGAGGCAATGTGTAAGGTGTTTATGTAGCACACAAAACAGTGCAAAACAAGGTAGAATGCTTGAAATAATCTCAGCCACTGGCATTCTCTCGAGCCGCATCCCAGTCCATCATTTTGTGCCCGCCATGCAACCTCAGTTTGGACTCAGGCATATGCAAATCAGCCTTGACTCTGATCTTTATGGGAACAGCCCAGCAGGAACTGCCAGGCCAAGTCCAACCCTTAACCAGAACACAAGCAACCTGGGACTGGTTTCACCCTAGTTAGGGTTCTTCAGACAAGTATAGCTTGGTTCCAGTGGTACAGTGAGCCCGGAATCCACAGCTGGGCATACCCGGTGCACTTAGGGTGAAAAATGTCAAGCAACAAGGTGATGGATGGAATGCTTGAATTAATCTCAGACACTAGCAATCACTTGAGACTGCATCCCAATCCCTACTTTTCAGCCTACCATACCACCTCAGTTTGAAAGCAGCCTTATGCAAATCAGTCGTGATCCTGCTCTTCATGGAAACAGTCCAGCCAAACTGCCTGGCTAGGTCTTCCCTGAACACAAGCAGCCTAGCACCAGTTTCACCCTATTTAGGTCCTTGGATTGGGCTCGACTGTTCCGAATGGAGCAGGGTTAAGCCTGACTTGCATATGGCTGGGTCCAAACTGAGGTGATATGTTATGCAATATAATGATGGATTGGGGTGTGGCCCCCAGTAATTATCAGTGGCTGAGATTAATTCAAGCATTCCATCCATCACTTTTTTGTATACTTTAGCTCACAAAACAGTAACAAAGTGAAAACACAACCCAAGAAAAATTCCCCCAAATTTCGAAGAATATAGTACATTTCAATAAACAAAATGAGACCTCAACAACACAAATCCAATCAGTAGAATCATAGATATTTAATTTTAAGTTTTTTAGTCAATGGCACCAAAAAGCACAAAGCACGACTTATGGGCAGCTTGTCGTGCTAGAATGGAGGAATGTCACAAGTTCAAGCCTACTCTAATGAAGCGTAGGCCAGATACAGGGACCAGGCTAGTCCTGCAAAAAAAGTTACCTTCTCAAAGTCTTGCGGGAAGAGTTCCATTCATGATGAGGAGACTGCAAGGAGCAGGGAGAAAGCATGAAGAGCATTGCGGACAGTCGTCGCTCTTGCATGAAGGTCCAGTTGGAAGTCACAAAAGTTTGTTGCTTCAGCTTCACATTGGCGGTCACTGAGAGCTGTCCTTGCTGTAACAGTAAGTGCAGATCTTACTTTGTCGTTTGTAGTTTGCGGTCACTGTAGTGCAAAGAGTCAGAATCCCCACAGCTTCACATTGTCAGTCATCACAGGCAGCAAGCTCACAGCACATATGGGCCTATTCATGGTCACAAAGAGCCACACATTTCAGGAATTTTCCTTTTCATGCAGATGAGTGCACTTTAATGCTGGCTAAGGTTCCAGGAGCTGGGGAGGCAGGTCCAGATGCAGGTTAAGGCAGGTACAGTGCAGGTTTCTCAAGTTTGTTGTATCCCTGTTGCCTCAAGGGTCAGTCAACTGACCCTTGGGGTTACTCAGGTAGCATGGGATTTGTCTTCCTTCACAGATATCTGAGGGTGGGCCTCAAGCAGCAGGAAGTCATCTGAGGAGCAAGGCAGGTCTCAAGCAGCAAGGAAGTTCTCTGGAACACAAGACAGTCCTTCTGTAATGTCCACAGGTCCAGGAGTGTGCTGAATATTAGCTCTAGAAGTATAATATTTATACCTGGTGTCAGCCTTTGAAGTGGGGTAATCAGCCAGGCTACCTCCATATCTGGTTCTAGAAAGCTTTTTCTTCCCCTGCCAAGGCTTCAAAAACTCTGGGGTGACAAAAGACTGGTGTCAGGTGTCTTTGTATGTGCTGGAGGCAAGCCCTTTGAAATGTAAGTGGAGCAGGGAAGCACTCCGGCCCCACCCATCCTGGCAGTGTGGCCCATCCTGCCAACATATAGTCCCCCTTTGTCTTATTGTCTGAGAGGAATACACAAAACCCCAACAGTTAAGCCATTCACTACCATGCGAGCCAGGACAAAGGCTGCAGGCACCAAATGGTTAGGACAAGAAAGTGCCAACTTTTGAAGAGTGGCCTTTTCAGAATTGTGGCTTAAAATCTGACTTTACCATTAAGAAGGATTTTAGGTTGTAATTCATTTGAGTCGACATTCCTACTTGGTCTCAATCACAAGTTATCACTTATTAAACATAATAAGGTAACTAAAGGTTGTCCTTTGGGAGAGGTAGGACTTACAGTAGAGTAAACCAAATGCAGGAGTTTTTCACTACCAGAACATCTAAAACCCCAAAACACATATCCTACTTTTTAAATACTATGCCCTTTAGACTTTTCAGGGCCTAGTTTGTAGGTGGCTTATATATGTATTAAAAAGGAAGGTTAAGGACCAGAAAAAAGGTTTATATTGCCAGGTGCTATTGGCAGTTTACAACTGCACTACAGGCTGCATTGTCAGGCCTTAGACATTTTTAAAGTGCTGCTTTAGTGGGTGGCACAATGAAGGTCCGCGAATAGCATTTATAAAGGTCCTGGGGACATAAATTACCACTTTACTGGAGACATGTGCCATTCAGATGCCAATCAGATGCAGGCCAATTTGACCATATTTAGGGAAGAAAGCAAAAGCACTTTGGCATTGGTTAGCAGTGTTACAGTCCGAATGCCCCAAAAAAAAAATTTAAGAAAACATCATGGGTGATGGCAAAATGTTTAGGGGCGACCCTGCATAAAGGGCCAAATCGAACAGGAGTCTTACCCAACAAGCTCATACACGCAACACTAGTGTTCATACACAAAGTCAGGGAAGGAATGTTCCTCCTACTGCCTCATCTTTTTATCAAATGTGGAAATAAAAATGCTTACCAAAGTACTGGTGAACAGGCTTATCTCTGAACTGGGCACTCTCATAATGCAGACCCTTCGGGGTTCATGCCAGTGCACTCCAAATAGGTTACTCTCTATCTTCTGAAGAACTGGACGGACAAATTGAGCAACATGACTGGTCAACATGTGACCATGTCTTTGGGTGCCATATAGGCATTGCATTTTATATTTGGATGCCATAAAGGCATTCAGTTTTAGTGATTACGGTTACTTATTTGAAGTTATCTTTCCTTAAAATATTAATTGAAACTTGGCAAAAACCTTTTTCATAATTCATAAAGAGGAAAGGTACCAAAAGAGATCCCAAAGGACCCCTTCCCTTTTGCAAAATAGTCGCCACCCAAACGTGGGGAACTGGAACATTTCAATGGCTTGCTATACTAATAACATTTGCCAACCATTGATACATATGACACTGAATCATAATTTGGAAGGGATACCATAACAGACCCCTTCCAAGTCTAAATTAAATATCAATTTCAGAATCACAAAGTGGGGTTAGTACATTATAAAAAAGGTTAAGGCATTCCCAAACCTTTTGATTTACTGATTCAGAGGGCTTGCAGACACAAAAATTCTACATACATCTGCCACTGAGATCCTGTCAGACAGATCCATTACAAACAACTCAGCACAATCCCTGCAGGAGCTCAGAGACTGATGGGAGCTTAACCTTGGGATGCTTGAGGACCCAGATTGGGATGAGGCACTAGAGGAAGGCAGCAATGTGAGATAGCTTCTGACTCTTATTCAAAATATTTCACAGGGTGTTCTCTGAAATCAACAAACTACATTAACTGAGGAAATCCTCCAGTAAAAAATGCTTCAAATGCAGAATTTACTTTACAGCATAACATTTCGTCCTGCAGAGTGGCATAGGCAGAGGTGAGGGAGGAAGTGTAAAGAGAGTTAGGAACAGCAATCTCAGGGCCATATTCTCAAGGATCTATTGCCGATTTAACGGCACTTTATCTCCCCATTCACAAGCTGGTGTTAACAGCCGATACCACCAGTTTTCCTACGAAAGCATCCGCAAAAAACATCGCCACAGATGACCCCAGCAAATATCGCTAATGAGATGCAGAGTAGGCGTTCCCAAGCAAAATGCAGCGACAACACCACTCCACGACATTCTCAACAACCAGCCACATCAGCGATAAGATCACAAAACATGCGATAAGGCGCTTTAGCACCAGGAAACTAACACCTGCTCTGACCTGGTGACAAGTTGCACTACAACCTGCACCACAAAAGGGAGCCCAGCCCAGAGCCACACCTGAAGAACAACAGATGCCATGGAGCCACTGAACATGCGTGCCGGACACCCAAGAGGGCCGCAATTCCCACCGCCACCACCTCCAGGACAGCCCCCCTCCCCAAGCCCCACCCCGGGCACCCCCCACCTCCCCCAGACCAAGACCCTGCATATCAACGGCACGAAAACATGAACAAAAGCAACCGCCTGATGTCGCACAATTGCAACAATCAACATACATGTGAGTGCTGAAATCCTGATTGATACATTTACCATGTCTTAAAAGACCAAACAAAATGTCACACCCTAATTTGTCACCAAACAACTATTCTGAAGAGTCATGGCGGGGCATCCCTGGATAATGTGTGACTCACAGCCTGCAAGACAATATCCAAGATAAGAAGGTTTGTCGGGCACTCATCAAAGGACAGGGAGAGAGAAAGAGAGAGAGAGAAAGAAAGAGAGAGAAAGAGAGAGATTGAACAAGGAGCGCAAGGCCAATCGGGCTCTTGGCTCATGCAAACAGGCCAACAACTGCGTGTGTCACGAAATCTGTGCACTTCAAATCACAGGCCTGGCATCAAAGTCAGCGTGAAGTCCACATCACATTCAAGAAATGATAGCAGTAGTCAGACTGATATCAGGAAGGAAAGCCCCTTTGTCTCAACACACAAGGCTGAAGGCCAACCCAACCCTCAACCTGGGTCCTGAATGCGGCTGGCACACCCTGCGTGAGATACCATACCAGCCTCTGACAACTCCCACACCACGAACTGCGCTAATGAAACACCAACGTGCCCACACCCCACACACACTTGTCCTTCCACAACCTACACCTGCGTGCCCTTGACACATAAGTCAAAAACTACCCATACGTCCAAACGACGCACACACATACAACTCATTGCCCAGAGCTGTGGCATATCATCCACCGAACGTCCACCGATCTGAGAAGTGCCGGTGCCACGAGCCCAACAAACATAATAGCAGGCATTCCCAGGCACATGCACAACCCCTGTCATGTGGAACTGTACCGTGCATGAATGCTGCATTTGTTGGGATCCCTGCCAATGGCAGTGTTGCGAATCAGTTACTATGTGAGTTTCCGCCTTGCCTATGTCACCTGTGTCCAGCCCTGGTTCCACTGTCGATCATTCACATTCCAGTGGCCCATGGAGGTCTGCCTATCCAACGCAACGGTAGCTGAATTGGATTATGACCTGACAGTGCGCTCCCTGTTGGCCCATGAACAGGAGCGTCACCGGGATAGCCGTGCATGGGATGCACTGATCTTTGGCGTATGTGCTGGCAGTTGAGCATGGGAGATTGCAGTGACCACATCAAGGCGCTCCCATATTGGGCAGTGTTGCGGATTGGGGAAACGGCATTTTCTGGGCACATCTGCCCGGACCAGTTCATGGATTGGCTCACACTGGTGTTCCTTGAGCCCGACAACGATGTACTATTGGAACACATTGCACATGAGGCTGCTCTGGCATTCATGGATGAGTAACTACGTTCCTGCAGCCACATCGGATTTTCACCCACAGCACAGGTCCCAACAACTTGTTGCATCATGGGGAATGCTCACATATCCCACCACAACAGAGGACATGTCTGCCTTTACCTGGACTCTGAATGCATGTGCGAGGAACTACACCTGTGTACACACACCTGTGCAAGGTGATGCTGTTCCTTGGTCGGAGCAGCACAGCGTCGTTTGGCAACGTTACCAATTCAGACACACTGCTGGGGGAGAGCACACACATGGCAATGTAGCACGTCATGTGACCTAGTCGGACCCTTTCACCTAATCTGTGCAGTCCGATGGCAGAGCACTATGCAGACCCCATGGGCTGTAAGTCGTACCTCTCACACGGGGCAAGGGGCAGACGCCAAACAACACATGACTCATCCAGCAAGGCAAGGTGGGCTAAGACCGTTGCCATCCGTAATGATTGGTGTCCATCTCTGCCTCCCCATTTCCTGCACCTCGAAAGGTTCCCATGCTGCGTGCAAGTGTCTTAAGCATGTCCCAGCCGATTGTGGCCCTTGCCTTGTCTGTACTGACACGCACATGCCAATAAACTCTACTCAACTTCACTGGTGTCTAACTCTGATGAGTGTTGATTAGATTGACACTCGTGTGCCACAATGAACATCGTCCCTACACAGGGAGGGTCTGACTGATGCATGTACATTGGGGGTGGGTCCCTTTTGACAGCTCCATCTGTGTGAGCCAGACATTGTTTTGGGATAGTCGCTGGCAGACCAGTGCACTTAGGTGTCTTCAGCAATGTGAGTATGGTGTCCAACCTCTGACCATGTGGAGCAATGTCATGAATCAGAATAGAATGTGTTCACACAGATGTGTGTGAGTAGGTATGCGACTTGAAGTTCTGTTGTCACATGTGATGTAGAACACCATTCCTGGCCTGCTACCGATTTGGTCATTCTTACACACAGCCCTATTCAATACATGCATGTGTGCCTACGTTAGGGGGTTATGAGATTGCTGCTAATGTGCAATGGGGACACAGCTAGTACTCACCTTCACAGTCATCCAATTGGCCATGTGTCTCAGGGTAAACATGCGCATTAATGTCATTCACCAGGGTATACCTTCTTGTGCAATCATTGTCCTTACATCCTGCC
Organism: Triturus cristatus; assembly: GCF_964204655.1. NCBI lineage: Eukaryota > Metazoa > Chordata > Amphibia > Caudata > Salamandridae > Triturus > Triturus cristatus. Next base: position 1,115,118,705 of record NC_140592.1, on the reverse strand, counting down.
ATACTTTCATACATGAGTGAACATATTCATGACACATCTGTGTGATTTTGAATGGTTTATTCACATTCTGTTGAATGACGGAGCTGGAGCTGTAAATGGCCATCCAAGCCCACATAACATGGAAGCCCAGTGGTGGGCCAACCAGAGTCCTTTGGGGATTGAAAAGTGACTGGGAAGAAGGAGAGTGCAGTCTGTAGCAGGATTGCTGTGTAATTGTCAAGCAGTGAAGATGTGGCAGTCCATGTTGAGGTCCGAGTGGATGTCGCAGAGTATTCCGGGGGACAGTGGGAGGTGTTGTCCCAGGGAATGATGCATAGGACTGAACCAGGCAGGAACAGGCCATCTGGTGGTGATGGATTCTACTACCTCCTGCCTCACACAGTAAAAATTACCATACACATCTTACTCCTCTGATACTTCTGTGTCCGGTGTGTCCGGTGTGTGTGGCTGTGTAATGGCTGCATCACTGGGTGCCACTGACACTTCAGGGTGTGAAGGTGATGGGGCTGCATCACTGGATGCCACTGACACATCAGGGTGCAAAGGTGATGGGGCTGGATCACTGGGTGCCTCTGACACATCAGGGGTTGGAGATGTGTGTGTCGAAGGTCCCGCTGCAGTTATCTGGGACTGGCTCAGTGGCCGCAATGGCAAGATGTTGAACTGCAGGGCATGGAAGATCCCAGCTACATCTCGCTGGTGTTCAGCCATGGCAGCCCTACTTCCAGCCTGCATCTGCTCCATGGTCTCCATTGTCCTCTGCATCTGTGCCAACTCTGTGCTGTCATCGCTGGTGCCTGTCTGACTGGACAGTTCCTGTATCCGAGTAATGGCCCCAGCGAGGTCTGCCAAGGATTGTCGCTGAGTATGGTGCGGACAGGGGGTGTCCGTAAGGGACAGTAGGTGGGCCCTGATGGGACTCAGACACCCACGTATGGCCTCGAGTTTGGCTGCCATGAGCTCAAAACCCACCCGCAGCTGATTCGCCAACTCCTCCTGGCAACCCAACACATGACGTTGAAATTACATGTTTTGTTCATGGGAGTTCTGGGAGACATCCATGGTGGTGTGTGTTTCATGCTGTGTGGTCTGTGCAGGTGGTGGGTCAACTCGAGGCAGCTGGCCTGCCATACTCCGGGGGGTGGGGTGTGGAGGCTGTCCATTATCCGTTGTAGGGTGTCTTGACATATGTGCAAGTTTTCCTCTTTATCATCACTGAGGGTTTGTGGTCTGCTCTGAAGTAAGTGTTGATTGTCCCTCTGCAATGTTAAGGGGAGATGCAGGTTAACAGAATTTCCCTTGTATATTGACGCTCTGCAGATGTTTACATACAGACTGCATGACAATGCACATTGTGACTGTTTTAGTGGAGTTGGCTATTTGATGGCAGACAGTGGGATTTTCGACTACATGTCGGATGTGTGGCAGCAGCCATACATTATCATCACACAGTGTAAGTCAATGCCAGATGTGAGTGGCCAGTCACTGCTCACAAGCGGAACCTGCTGTGTCCTCTGTCCTGTGGTGTAGGTGTTGCACTTTAAACCACATCTCTGTCATTGCTGATGTTCTGTGATTGCTATGTGTGTGTTCTGCATTGTGGGGGAGTTGACCCTGCAGCTCTGATTTTGTGTACCCTTATCCCTTTGAGGCAGTGTGCCTTTGAATTGTGTGCTTTTTGGGGGCTGAAATGTTTGCGACTTGGGTCATATGTGCTCTTGGACAGATTTTGTGGCCTTGTGCATTGTTCGTCTGCTGCATGTATTGGACATAAAGAACAAAATGATTGCCAATGCTGATAAACGATTTGAAAAATAAATGGACCACGGAGGAACTTCAAACCAACCACGTCTGTACTAATTAATATTATTTATTCAAGGAACATCTTTTTTTGTTCATTTGAATTTTACATGAATAATTTAAACACACATAAAATGGAAAACACCACAATGAATTATTACAAAAATGATATACCACAAAATTGACAACAATGACTAGAATGCCAGTTTGGCAGATATCCCCATTCGCATCTCCCTGAATCATTCATACACCACTCCTCATTCATCAAAAACAAACTCATTCATACATTCTGCCTTTGGTTGCCTGTATCAACAATTTGAATGAACCAAAGGTCTGACCAAACACGGAAAAAGGTTGACCGATTTAATTTGATGTGCATCTATCCTATTGTTGGACAATCGTTTCGCAGTTTAACATGATTCTTTTTACAATGCACAAAAAGCAACAACTTGGACCAGTGTTTGGTATAAAAACGAAAAAAGGTCTACGTGTTTGGGACCCCCAATTGGTTTAAACGAAGGGGTTCTCTTCAGGACCAAGACACTGTGAAATAGAAAGAGAAGAGATTTTACTTGAAGTTGTAGAATAACCCAAGAGCGCAGCGCCGCTACATGCTGCCTTATTATGGCAATTCTTATCGAAATCAATGCTCACTTATAGGTGCCCTTTCTGTATTCTCTTATTGAAACAACTAGAACGACCAAAATAAAAAAATACAAATAATAAATAAAGATGAAAGAATCTGTCAAGACTTAACTTGATACTAATCGAAAAATGCAAATCACAAGTGGAAACCGACTTACTGTGTGGATGGTGAATACTCCCGTGGTGGAAAATGAAACTGCTGCCTCTGTTGATCTGTTTTTATTTCACACAATTAAATGGGAGCGCAAGCTCAAAGCTGCAATATAAACAAAGAATTTCTATTGGGCTCAGCCTTGCTGATTAGAGCCACACCTATTCTTGTTCTCGCATGTATTGGACGGCATGGATTGTGGGTGCACGTGGATATGTCAGAGTGTGACCTGCTCCTTTATGGATGTGATCCGCACTGGGCCACCTCCTTGTCGATTTTTGCACCATGTCATGTATTTTGGCTGATGCCATGCTATCGGGCATGCAGTGTCACTTGCATAATCAGTGTGGCTCACACAGCCACTGCTTTTCTGGTAATTTGGAGGGGGCCCATATGTGCACATAGTGGAGTTGGACTACTTGGTGTTCCTATGTGTGCTGCAGTGTGCCAAGGGTGTCAGGGATGTGTTCCACAATCATTGTGAGTGTGCAGTGTGCAACACATAATTGTGCATGTTTGCCATTGTGCCTATCTCCCCCCATCCCCCAGTCCCTGGTGGTTACTCACCCTGTCGCTGTTGGGTCAGGTCATTTTGAGCTGTTTCCGCGCCCCCAACTCCTGCCACCATCTCCACATTGATGACTGTGGCCACCATTTGCTCAAGAACATCCAGCTCCTCCTGTGGTACAGGAGGCCCACCTCCAAACACCCTTGTTGCCTTCCTGTTGGCGGCGAGTTTCTCCTTGGTTTGGATGTACACTTCATACCAGCACCTCTTGACATCCTCCATTGACCTCCTCGACACTCCGACTGCATTGACTTTGGTGACGATGGACTGCCATATTTCCGTTTGGGGTACCAGGGACGCAGTGGAGGTGATGAACAGTTGTTGATGGTGTTCTATCACCTCTGTGATGATGATCCGGTCTTCCTGGGCACTGAACCCCGTCTTACTCTTTTGCTTACCCTTCCCTGGACACAGGGTTCCTGGCTGGTCCTCTGTGGGGCTTGTGGGGTTTGGCTTGTCCTCTGCACTTGGTTCGGGTGCATCCATGGTGCTATGCAGTTTGCATAGGTTTTGGGATTTTTTTGTTGCTTTTATAGTGCATTTTCCCATATGAAGGGAAGAAGAGAAAAAGCATTACAAAATCAAAGAGCACCTATAAAGTCATTACAAGAGAAAAAGAATATTGACATAAAGCCAGCGGACACAGTCAGTAACATAGTGATATTAGACAAACAAGAATACACTGTAAAAGCAAACTGCCAATTAAATGATACAGTTAATTATGAGAAATTATTATCTAACCCCATAATGAAAATCATAGATATTCTGGATATGAGCCTCAAAGACCTGCACACAAGAATGCTAATCAATGATGATGCATATCGAATTATGACAACCGATAATCCTAGAACTCCAACAATTTACTTACTTCCAAAGATCCATAAGGATTTGATAAATCTTCCTGGGAGACCGATAGTCTCTGCATGTGACTCCTTGTTTGAAAATGTGTCACAATATGCTGATTACTATCTAGTAAGCTGCGCAGAGTTAAAAAAAAAGTGCAAAATAAAACTCCGCCGCACTACGCGGTGCACCGGGAGCAGCGGTGTGCATTAGATAAATGAAGTTTGTGGTGATTTTCAGTGCCAGGTGCTTGTCCGCACTGTGCAATCATCGTGGACGGCACCATGCACCGTGCAAGTGGGCGCTGCTTCCTTTCTGCCGCTCAAGTAGATTTTGACTTGGGCAGTGCTTTCTCATCACGAACGGACGGTTCCTCAACGCAAGCAGTCGCGAGCATATGCAACCACTCTCAATGAGAAATCTGACCACCCGCGTTGAGAAATCTCGCTGGCAGGTTGATTTTCCATGCTTGCGCTCGCCAACTTGATGTTGACGATCACGAACGAGGACAAATCTTGTCAGGAGGGGGATTTTCCTCACATGCGCTCACCAACTTGACATTGAAAAACGCGAGCGAGGAAAAAAACTTTTTCAGATCCCAGCGAGCTCCGCGTAACGTGGAGTGTGAAAAACTCTGAAAACTCCACGAGCGGAGCAGAGTTCATCGCCCAGACTTACTATCTAGTACCAATGGTAAAAGATTTGAGTTCATATTTCAGAATACCAGGAATCTATTATTAATATTAATGGATATAACTTGGAATGATGATTATAAATTGGCAGCAATTTATGTGGTTTATTTGTACACTTCGGTTAAGCATGAACTAGGAATAAAAGCAGTAACATATTTCTCATGTAAAAAGTGGTTGGAACACTTGAAAATGCTATTGGAAATAATTAACTTGTTTCTCAAAACCAACATACTTCTTTTTAATCATGAAGTGTTTGAACAAAAGTGTGGAACTGCGATGGGAATGAGTGAGTGGATGTGTGTGTAGACCTAAGAATCAGTGAGTGGGTATGTAGATATTGGTGTTGGAGTGTCATTGGTTTTGAGAATGGCCGTCTGTAATTTAGAGTGGGTGTATCAAAGGTTATATTAGGGTGTGAGAAGATGCATCCATTTATCACATGGATGATGTCATCAGTGATGTCATCAGTGATGTCATCAGTGATGTCACTGACCATGTCATGAATGATGCAATATGTGACATCATTAGCAATGCATTGCGGGCTTGCGATTTATAGTTAGCAGAACTAACTATAACGGAGGGAATTCTATGTTTTTGTACGAGTGAAATGGCCAGCTAACTATAACACCCCTGAAACCTATGGTTTTTTCTGTGAATTTCTAAGGTTTTTTAAATGCTCAATTCTAACTATAACGTCTCTGAAACCTATGGTTTTCTCAGTGAATTTCAAAGCTTTTTTAAATGCTAATTTCTAACTATAACGTCTCTAAAAGCTATGTTTTTTTTCAGTGAATTTCAAAGGTTTTTAGATGCTAATTTCTAAGTGTGATAGTGGTTATACCTATTTTTTTGTACTGATTTTCTACAGTTTTTAACTGTTTATTTATAAATATTTTATTCATTAAATAACATTATATATTTTTCTGAAAATAGCACAAAAAAATTCAAAACAAAATTCAAACTGAAATATTGATTACTTTTTTTGTTTTCATTTTTTATTTTAATATATTTATATTATTTTCTTTTTTTTAAAAATCCAATCTTTTTTTGGAGTCGTGCACTCAAAGCTTATTTGGGTGCGCGGATTCTAGCCGCCATTTTAGAAAAGTCATGAAGGATCCGCTGACAGTGTGCGACGGCTTCGTGTTTTTCAGTTACATCATATACATTTAATATTACGTGATGTGCGCAATTGGTATGCGACCAGTCCGCGACTCCTGCTCCGACGCATTCGCGACACATGCGCATTACGGTATGAGATGCTTGCGTGGTGGCAGGTCCCGCGGGCTGTCATATACATGCTGGGGCGCGTGACTTGCGCAAAATAGTTATGTTCCAAAATTATATGTATGTGTCTTTAATATACATATTAGGGCAAGAGATTATCAAAGATATTCATAAAAATAATATAATTTTACTTATAATCAACCTATATTATTTTTTAATATATTTTCGTGAAGTCGGGTGCATGCATCGTGAGTGCAAAGAACCAGGTCAGCAGAGCTGCTGTAGAGCCAGAGAAACCAGGTCAGCAGAGCCGTTGTAGAGCCAGAGAACCAGGTCAGCAGAGCTGCTCTAGAGCCTAAGAAGCAGGTCAGCAGAGCTGCTCTAGAACCAGAGACCCAGGTCAGCAGAGCTGCTCTAGAGCCAGAGACCCAGGTCAGCAGAGCTGCTCTAGAGGCCGGGAACCAGGTCAGCAGAGCTGCTGTAGAGCCAGATAAACCAGGTCAGTAGAGCTGCTTTAGAGGGAGAGAGCTAGGTCAGCAGAGCTGCTCTAGAGGGAGAGAACCAGGTCAGCAGAGCTGCTCTAGAGCCAGAGAACCGGGTCAGCAGAGCTGCTTTAGTGCCAGAGAACCAGGTCAGCAGAGCTGCTCTAGAGCCAGAGAACCAGGTCAGCAGGCCTGATGTAGAGCCAGAGAAACCAGGACACTGACTGAGTGACACTGACTTATTGACACTGACTGACACTGATTGACAGACACTGACACTGACTGACACTGATTGACTGACAATGACTGACACTGATTGACTGACACTGAATGACTGACTGACTGACTGACTGACTGACACTGATTGACAGACACTGACACTGACTGACACTGATTGACTGACAATGACTGACAATGATTGACTGACACTGAATGACTGACTGACTGACACTGACTGACACTGATTGACTGACACTGACTGACACTGATTGACTGACTGACACTGACTGACTGACTGACACTGACACTGACTGACTGACAATGACTAACTGACTGACACTGACTGACACTGACTGACTACTCTCTACTACTCTCTACCACTCACTCTCTACTACTCTACTACTCACTCTCTACTACTCTCACTCTACTACTCTCTACTACTCACTCTCTACTACTCTCTACTACTTACTCTCTACTACTCTACTACTCTCACATACTCACTCTCTATCACTCACTCTCTACTACTCTCTACTACTCACTCACTACTACTCTCTACTATTCACTCTCTACTACTCTCTACTACTCTCTCTCTACTACTCACTCTCTACTACTCACTCTCTACTACTCACTCGCTACTACTCTCTACTACTCACACTCTAGTACTCACTCTCTACTACTCTCTACTATTCTCTACTATTACTTTCTACTACTCACTCTCTACTACTCTCTACTACTCACTCTACTACTCTCTACTACTCTCTACCACTCACTCTCTACTACTCTACTACTCACTCTCTACTATTCTCTACTACTCTCTCGACTACTCACTCTCTACTATTCACTCTCTACTACTCACTCTCTACTACTCACATTCTACTACTCTCTACTACTCACTCTCCACTACTCACTCTCTACTACTCGCTCTCTTCTACTCTCTACTATTCACTCTCTACTACTCACTCTCTACTACTCTGCTACTCTCTACTACTCTCTCTACTACTCACTCTCTACTACTCTCTACCACTCACTCTCAACTACTCTACTACTCACTCTCTACTACTCTATTACTCACTCTCTACTACTCTCTCTCTACTACTCTCTCTCTACTACTCACTCTCTACTACTCACTCTCTACTACTCACTCGATACTACTCTCTGCTGCTCACTCTCCACTACTCACTCTCTACTACTCGCTCTCAACTACTCTCTACTACTCTCTCTACTTCTCACTCTATACTACTCTCTACTTCTCACTCTCTACTACTCACTCTCTAGTACACACTCTCTACTACTCACTCTCTACTACTCTCTTCTACTCACTCTACTACTCACTCTCTACTACTCTCTACTACCCACTCTACTACTCACTCTCTACTACTCTCTACTACTCACTCTCTACTACTTCACTACTCTCTACTACTCACTCTCTACTACTCACTTTCTACTACTCTCTACTACTCTCTCCACTACTCACTTTCTACTTCTCACGCTCTACTACACTCTACTACTCACTCTCTACTACTCACTCTCTACTACTCACTCTCTAGTACTCTCTACTACTCACTCTCTACTACTCTCTACCACTCTCTACCACTCACTCTCTACTACTCACTATGCTACTCACTTCACTGCTCACTCTCTACTACTCACTCTCTACTACTCACTCTCTGCTACTCTCTCTCTACTACTCTCTACTGCTCACTCTACTACTCACTCTCTACTACTCGCTCTCTACTACTCTCTACTGCTCACTCTCCACTGCTCACTCTCTACTACTCACTCTCAACTACTCTCTACTACTCTCTCTACTTCTCACTCTCTACTACTCTCTCTACTACTCACTCTCTACTACTCTCTACAACTCACTCTCTACTACACACTCTCTACTACTTGCTCTCAACTACTCTCTACTACTCACTCTACTACTCACTCTCTACTACTCTCTACTTCTCACTCTCTACCATTCCACTACTCTCTACTACTCACTCTATACTACTCTCTTCTACTCTCTCTCTACTACTCACTCTCTACTACTCACTCTCTACTACTCTCCACTACTCACTCTCTACTATTCACTCTCTACTACTGTCTACTACTCACTTTCTATTACTCTCTCTCTACTACTCTCTACTACTCACTCTCTACTACTCACTCTACTACTCACTCTACTACTCACTATCTACTACTCACTCTCTACTACTCACTCTACTACTCACTCTCTAATACTCTCTCTCTACTACTCCCTACTGCTCCCTCTCCACTACTCACTCTCTACGACTCGCTCTCAACTACTCTCCACTATTCACTCTACTACTCACTCTATTCTACTCTCTACTACTCTCTCTACTTCTCACTCTCTACTACTCTCTCTAATACTCTCTCTACTACTCACTCTCTATTACACACTCTCTACTACTTGCTCTCTACTGCTCGCTCTCTACTACTCTCTACTACTCACTCTACTACTCACTCTACTACTCACTCTCTACTACTCTCTAGTACACACTCTCTACTACTCCACTACTCTCTACTTCTCACTCTCTACTACTTTCTACTACTCTCTCGCTACTACTCACACTCTACTACTCACTCTCTACTACTCTTTACTACTCACTCTCTACTACTCACTCTCTACTACTCAGTCTACTACTCAGTCTACTACTCACTCTCTACTACTCACTCTCTACTACTCACTCTCTACTACTCACTCTCTACTACTCTCTCTACTACTCTCTACTACTCACTCTACTACTCACTCTCTACAACTCTCTCTCTGCTACTCACTCTCTACTACACACTCTCTACTACTCTCTGCTACTCACTCTCTACTACTCACTCTCTACTACTCTCCACTACTCACTCTCTACTACTCTCTATTACTCTCTACTAACCACTGTATACTACTCACTCTCTACTACTCTCTACTACTCACTCTCTACTACTAACTCTCTACTACTCACTCTACTACCCTCTACTACTCACTCTCTGCTACTCTCACTATTACTCTCTACTACTCTCTACTACTCACTCTCTACTCTCTATTACTCACCCTCTACTCTCTACCTCTCTCTACCTCCCTCTCTACTACTTTCTACCTCTACCTCTCTACTTCTACCTCTCTCCCTCCACCTCTCTACCTCTACACCTCTACCTTTCTACCTCTCTCTACACGCACACATATGCACATATATATGCATATGCATTTATATATATGTATGTGTATATATATATATGTATACACACATATATAAACATATATATAATCTGCATATCTATATAAATACAAATATAAATGAATGCATACATACACATATATGCATACATATGCATGTTATGTACATGAAAGTATGACAGACACTAATACAAGCAAAGCTAAAAAGTGACCTAATTACAAACAGAATTGCTTTAACTTAAACGAGGGTGAGACCTATTGCATTTTCATTGCTTGTTTACTTTGGTTCCATCAAGAAGGCATTCAGATGTGTCACATATTTGCCATCAATTCTGAATGGTAGCACTCTAGTTGCTCATTAGATCACTGTAGTAAAGCTACTGCTCACCAGGGAAGTCTGCTGTTGGTATTCAGTCTGCATGTCAGAATATTTTAATGAAATAGAAGAGGATTTGAGAAGTCAAAATGTGCCCTAATTTTTCTTTCTGCAGCACTAATCATAATTTCTATGGCAAAATGAACCCCATCATTTCGTTCCTTTGCAAATTAAATGTTTTAAGTGTTACCACTTTATTCCAATAAAGATGGCTTCAGGTGTGCCATACTTTTGTCACAAGTAAGACTGTTAGCGCTCTAGTTGTTCTTTAGAACACTCTGGGACATTCTGTAATTGGGCTATACTTGGGTTACATCTGGGTGATATTTGTGCTACGTTTGGGCTCTTTTGTCTCTGGTGGCCATCTTGGGAGACTTATTTGTTATGAAATGTCCTAATTTCCTCATTTACTACAGTCTCCTCAGTAGGAAATACTTTTAGTTTTTACTTTGATTCCATCAAGAAGGCATTAAGATGTATCACACATTTGCCATACATCCGGAATGTTAGCATTCTAGTTGCTTATTAGATCACTGTAGTAAAGCTACTGCTCACCAGGGAAGTCTGCTGCTGGTATTGAAAGTGCATGTTTCAGTCTGCATGTCAGAATTTTGTAATGAAATACAAGAGGATTTGAGAAGTCACTCAAAATGTGCCCTCATTTTTCTTTCTGCAGCACTAATCATACTTTCTGTGGCAAAATGAACCCCCTCATTTTGTTCCTTTTTAAATTAAATATTTTAAGAGTTACCACTTTATTCCAATCAAGATGGCTTCAGGTATGCCATATGTTTGTCATAAGTAGGACTGTTAGCGCTCTAGTTGTTCGTTAGAACACTCTAGGAAGCTGCAGTAGAACACAAAGGAATCAACTGACAGTCTCTGCCCTTGTTGGATGTACATGTTTTACTGAGAGTGTCAGACTTCATTCTCACATGACTGAGAAAGATAATGTGAATTTACATAAAATATGCTCTCAGTTTAGCTTATAGATCACCTTCCAAACCTCTGTGGGAATAGCATGAGAAAATACTTTTCTCTCAAACATGATTCATGATATCCCAGCAGAAGGTTTTTTCATACGGTAAAATCACCTTAGAACACACCACAATTCCTAAAATGAGTATAGAACCATCAACAAATGATTTATAATGTAACTAAAGTCTTAAAACCTTCTATTAACTGCAATGCTTTTTAATGAGGTGCTATCATGTATATTGGTCCCAAGATGGCTGCCAACACTTCTTGGATGAAGTGCTGACAGCCAATCAGATCTCACGATGAGATGTGTGGTTAGGCTCCACCCAGATGTATCAATGATTTTACTTTTGATCTTCTCAGGAACTACAGATTGTATTACACCATTTAAACAAAAGGCACGAGTGTTAACCAAGGGCTACCTTTTTGCCAAATTTGGTGTAATTCCGTTCAGTAGAATGTAGCTGCGATTAAAGGTTCCTATGGAACATTGCATGGGGAAAACACATTTTGGGACCCCCCTTTTTTCTCGACCAACGCTTGACGAATCACCCCAAGACTTTCAGGATAGGAGATGACCAGAGCGCCCCACCAGTTTTGAAAATTTCACGAAGATTCGTCAACCGACGCCAAAGTTATTCCAAATAGAATGTTGCGGATTTCCTATGGATAATAGGTCCTAACTATAACTACCTATTGGCGACCGCCAGTAGGTAATATATATATATATGACGTGCTTCGGGGACCCGCCTGTCAAGTTGGCCAGAGCAACATGGGGAAGAGCTGCTGCTCAGTTTCGCTTACCTCCAAGGGATTGGATCTGTTTTGGCCCCTGCATCCGAGACCAGCATCGCACTGTTGTCTGTGACTTCACAGCAGGACCAGCTGATTACAGTGAGGTTTTCAGTACTGCTGGACTCAGTTTGATGCGGTATGGTGTATGGTGGGGACCCAGGAGAGGGTTTGTTTTTAACAGTGGTACCAGGACAATTTCACTTTGCACGCATTTACGTTTTTTTAGACATCCAGAACTCACTACGAGATTTCAGGAGTCCTTTTTGAAAACGTTTTTTTTCATTCTGCCGAGATGGTGCAGTGTGGGATTTTAAGTCTCCCGAGGAGGCAGCAGTGACGTTTCAAGTAATTAGACTCAGCTGGGCTCCCACGATTGGGAGTAGAATTACCTACTAAGGAACGGACTGATGCAAAGCACTGGTGCAATAAGCATATGATTAAGGCAGTTAGTCGAAACGCGATATGCTGTCAGTGTTGAATAAACCTATTCTCCTGTAATCCTCACTGTGTCCCTCTGGTTTCTCTGTTGCGGAGGAACCTCTTCGTGGATATTTTGCATGTTTTCCCATGACATGCTTGGGGGACCCGCCTGTCAAGTTGGCCAGAGCAACATGGGGAAGAGCTGCTGCTCAGTTTCGCTTACCTCCAAGGGATTGGATCTGTTTTGGCCCCTGCATCCGAGACCAGCATTGCACTGTCGTCTGTGACTTCACAGCAGGACCAGCTGATTACAGAGAGGTTTTCAGTACTGCTGGACTCAGTTCGATGCGGTATGGTGTATGGTGGCGACCCAGGAGAGGGTTTGTTTTTATCAGTGGTACCAGGACAATTTCGCTTTGCACGCATTTACGTTTTTTTAGACATCCAGCACTCACTACGAGATTTCAGGAGTCCTTTTTGAAAACGTTTTTTTTCATTCTGCCGAGATGGTGCAGTGTGGGATTTGCAGTCTCCCGAGAAGGCAGCAGTGACGTTTCAAGTAATTAGACTCAGCTGGGCTCCCACGATTGGGAGCAGAATTACCTGCTAAAGAACAGACTGATGCAAAGCACTGGTGCAATAAGCATATGATTAAGGCAGTTAGCCAAAACGTGTAATGCTGTCAGTGTTGAATAAACCTATTTTCCTGAATCCTCACTGTGTCCCTCTAGTTTCTCTGTTGCGGAGGAACCCCTTGGTGGATATTTTGCACATTTTCCCATGACGTGCTTGGGGGACCCGCCTGTCAAGTTGGCCAGAGCAACATGGGGAAGAGCTGCTGCTCAGTTTCGCTTACCTCCAAGGGATTGGATCTGTTTTGGCACCTGCATCCGAGACCAGCATCGCACTGTCGTCTGTGACTTCACAGCAGGACCAGCTGATTACTGTAAGGTTTTCAGTACTGCTGGACTCAGTTTCATGTGGTAAGGTGTATGGTGGGGACCCAGGAGAGGGTTTGTTTTTAACAGTGGTACCAGGACAATTTCACTTTGCACGCATTTACGTTTTTTTAGACATCCAGAACTCACTACGAGATTTCAGGAGTCCTTTTTGAAAACGTTTTTTTTCATTCTGCCGAGATGGTGCAGTGTGGGATTTGCAGTCTCCCGAGAAGGCAGCAGTGACGTTTCAAGTAATTAGACTCAGCTGGGCTCCCACGATTGGGAGCAGATTTACCTCCTAAAGAACAGACTGATGCAAAGCACTGGTGCAATAAGCATATGATTAAGGCAGTTAGCCGAAACGTGTAATGCTGTCAGTGTTGAATAAACCTATTTTCCTGTAATCCTCACTGTGTCCCTCTAGTTTCTCTGTTGCGGAGGAACCTCTTGGTGGATATTTTGCACTTTTTCCCATGACGTGCTTGGGGGACCCGCCTGTCAAGTTGGCCAGAGCAACATGGGGAAGAGCTGCTGCTCAGTTTCGCTTACCTCCAAGGGATTGGATCTGTTTTGGCACCTGCATCCGAGACCAGCATCGCACTGTCGTCTGTGACTTCACAGCAGGACCAGCTGATTACTGTAAGGTTTTCAGTACTGCTGGACTCAGTTTCATGTGGTATGGTGTATCGTGGGGACCCATGAGAGGGTTTGTTTTTAACAGTGGTACCAGGACAATTTCACTTTGCACGCATTTACGTTTTTTTAGACATCCAGCACTCACTACGAGATTTCAGGAGTCCTTTTTGAAAACTTTTTTTTTCATTCTGCCGAGATGGTGCAGTGTGGGATTTGCAGTCTACCAAGAAGGCAGCAGTGACGTTTCAAGTAATTAGACTCAGCTGGGCTCCCACGATTGGGAGCAGAATTACCTCCTAAAGAACGGACTGATGCAAAGCACTGGTGCAATAAGCATATGATTAAGGCAGTTAGCCGAAACGCGTAATGCTGTCAGTGTTGAATAAACCTATTTTCCTGTAATCCTAACTGTGTCCCTCTGGTTTCTCTGTTGCGGAGGAACCTCTTGGTGGATATACATATATATATATATATATATATATATATATATATATATATATATATATATACTCCATATGCAAGCGCTCGCATTTTGAAGACACCGCACACAACGTGAAATATACCCTCCTTTATTTAGCAGGCAACAGCAGACTGAAAACGAGCCTTTCCAGTGAAGTCTTGCGCCAACTCATGCCATACGCGTTTCGAGACAACTTCTCTTCTTCATTGGCCTGGCGTCTCTGGGGAAAAGGAACAGCGGGCGTGATTCTTACAGGTGTTTAAAGTTCATAGTACTGCCTCAGTGGGCGTGTCTTTGCTACGGATACTGAATATTGTAGTCCAGGTAAGTGTTATGATTCTGTAGTAGAAGCGGCTGTTTTTCTCACCTTCATAATTTCACATCCATCGGATCACTGAAGAGGACATGATGTCAGAGCTTCACTAGTGGTGTAAATACATTCCACGTGGATTCATTGTATGCATAGTCGCCTTTTAATGAATATCACGCAAATCGTCATGGTGATAGGTACGTACGGTTTGTCCAGCATGTCCTAGGTGTGTCTATAAATATATCTTTTTTAAAAATAATAAAAAACAGTGGCCGGCCCTGGGGATTGGGGTAAAAAAAATATAATTAGGAGACAGGCCCTGGGGGGAGGGGTCATCAGGGCCAATAAATTAGAACAAGAAGGGGAACCACACAGCCCCCCTTCTTAAAAAATTAAAATAAATAAAAGACTGGCGTCGTGCCGGAGGCCACGCCCCCTCCTTGCAGCACTCTGCAAACACGCCCCCTGGCGAATTGTAAGTTGGGGAATTAATTCCTCTTCAATACTGAGGGTCCCAGAGGGCCAACTAGCCCAACAGGCATCTCCAGTATGCGCCAAGGAGCTGCGCGTCAGACAGGTGTTCTGAGGCCAAGCCCCTTTTTACACCTCTCTGCAACGCAGCTCTGTGGCGCTTACTGGAGGTACCTAGTGGTCTAGTTTGACCCTAGGGACCCTTAGGATTCAAGGGGACTTAATCTCTCAACTTAGAACAGCCACAGGGCGCGTTTACACAGTGGTGAAGGGAGGGGACGGGGCCTGAGGTGACGTGTGCAAACACGCACTATGGCACGTTTTAAATTGGGGATATAATTTCCCTTCAATACTGAGGGCCCCTGGGGGCTAACTAGCCCACCAAGTGCTTCCAGTAAGCGCCACTGAGCTGCATTGCAGAGAGGTGGTCCAGGCCGTGCCACTTTTTACACCTCTCTGCAACGCAGCTCTGTGGCACTTACTGGAGGTACCTAGTGGGCTAGTTGGACCCTAAGGACCCTCAGGATTCAAATGAACTTAATCTCCCAACTAAAAACGGACACAGGGCGTGTTTACACAGTGGTGAAGGGAGGGGACGGGGCCTGAGTTAACATGTGCAAAAACGCCCTGTGGCCTGTTTTAAGAGGTAGTTTTAATCCCCCTGCCCTATTATATACTAGGGGCTTACAGAGGAGGTCATGCTAATCACAGGGGGACCCCAACGCATAATGTTCCCTAGTGTATGTAGGTGTTTTCACTGTATTCTAAGTGTCTTTTAACATAGCACTGGCTTTAGGACTGGTTAGTCAGACTCAGTTACCACCAGTATCCGTCTGAAAAAGTTGAGGGTACAGGATGATTTTGCAACAAGGCTTCTTTCTGCTCTTCTTTTTGTTCTTTCTGCACGTTATCCTTCTTCCTGCACTTTTCTTCGTCTTTGAGGACTTCTGTTGCTTCTTTCTGCACTTCTTTTTTTTCTTTCTGTGCATTTTTTCTTCTTTCTTCACATGTCCTATCTCTGTAGGCATAGTTAGAAATTAGCATTTAAAAAACCTTTGAAATTCACAGAAAAAAACATAGGTTTCAGGCACGTTATAGTTAGGAATTAGCATTTAAAAAACCTCAGAAATTCACTGAAAAAACCATAGGTTTAAGCGGTGTCATAGTTAGCTGGACTTTTCACTTGTACAAAACCATTGAAATTCCCCCGTTATAGTTAGTTCAGCTAACTATAACTCGCGCGCCCGCAATGCACTGCTGACGACGTCACATATTACATCACTCATGACATGGTCAGTGACATCACTCATGACATCACTGATGACATCTCAAATGACATCACTGATGACATCACTGATGACATCATCCTTGTGATAGAGTGGCAGACCTCCTCTCACCCTAACCTTTGATACACACATTCAAAAATAGACACTAAAATTTTCAAAACAATGGACATACCAATACCAGTTACAACAACCTCTTCAGTAATTCTAAGATCCACATACACATCCACTCATTCACCAACAGTCCTATACAGTCACTCATACATGTACTCACTCATCATATGTACTCATACACCTATACATCCTGTTACACAATGCCACTCATCCATAGAGTTACTCACACACATAGTCACTCATGCTAATAAAGAATCAAACATACATTTACTTGCATATACAGTTATACACACACCACCACACTTACTTCTACTGAAACTTACACATACTTAGTCTTTTAAACAATCACTTATAGAAACACATACTTATTCATACAGGAACTCTTTCAATCTCTCACTCTCACATATACTCACTTATATACACCAATAGTCACATATACTAGTTTAAAACATATGTAGTTACTCATAAAGACACTATTGAGACAGTCATTCACTCACTAATACACGCATACACACACTCATCCACCCATGCAGTCCTGCACACATGCTGTCTTCAACACATACAGACAGTGAGTCACTCATTCATGAACCTATGCACTACGTAATACCCCCCACCGAACCATGCAGACACTCAGACTGATACTCAAAAAACCAACTAATAACCTATATAGACACCCATGTAGCTACTCACCAACCCATGCAGCCACTTATACACAAAGTGAGAGACTGATACAGATATTTACATATTTAAACATTACTCACTAAGCCATGTATTCACTATGATACACTTAATCAGTCAGTTACACAATCAATTTTTCAAAAACAAATCATCCATTTAGACACTTATATACCCATGTATTCTTCCATCGACCTTGAGATATACATATATAAAACATATTTAATATTCAGAAAAACACACATTCACTGGATGATGTCATCAGTGATGTCATCAGTGATGTCATTTGAGATGTCATCAGTGATGTCATCAGTGATGTCACTGACCATGTCATGAGTGATGTAATATGTGACATCATCAGCAGTGCATTGCAGGCGTGCGAGTTATAGTTAGCTGAACTAATTATAACGGGGGAATTTCAATGGTTTTGTACAAGTGAAAAGTCCAGCTAACTATAACACCCCTGAAAACTATGGTTTTTTCAGTGAATTTCTGAGGTTTTTTAAATGCTAATTCCTAACTATAACGTGCCTGAAACCTATGTTTTTTTCTGTGAATATATATATATATATATTCACGGAAAAAAACATAGGTTTCTGGGGCGTTAAAGTTAGCTGGACATTCCCCTCGTAAAAAACCATAGTAATTCCCCCGTTATAGTTAGTTCAGCTAACTATAACTCGTGCCCCTGCAATGCACTGCTGATGACATCACATATTACATCACTCATGACATGGTCAGTGACATCACTGATCACATCACTGATGACATCTCAAATGAAATCACTGATGACTTCACTGATGACATCATTCAGTGTCTGTGTGTTTTTGTAAAGTTTAAATATGTTTATTATATATAGGGAAAGGCATATTGATGAATGAGTGGGTGTATAAGTGTGTGAATGGATGATTTTGTAGGTGCATGACTGACTCTATAAGTGAGTGATTAAACGTATCTTACTGAATGCATGGGTTAGTGACTAAACTGTGTGAATGTCTGTATCCGTCTGTCTGCTGGTGTGTAAGCGGCGGCATGGGTTTGCAAATAGCTACATGATTGTCTATATGGGTTATAGATTGGTTGTCTGAGTAGCTGTATGGGTGCCTGAGTGTTTGTGTGGGTGGGGTGTGTTTGACTCTGTGCATAGATATGTGAGTTGGTGATTCACTGGGTGCATGGTTTCAAGATTGCATCTGTGATGGACTGTATGGGTGGGTGAGTGTGTGTATGGTTGTGTTAGTGAGTGAATGTATATTTCAGTGGTACATGTGTGAGTAGCTACATATGTGAAAGGCAGTATATATGTGTGTTGGAGTACATAAATTGCTATAAGTGAGAGTGTGTAATTGTGAGAGAGGCTGTATTGATGAGTGTGTGCTTGTATCATTGATTGTATAAGAGCGTAAGAATGTGCTAGTATTTGTATGAGTAATTGAGCTGGTGTGTGTATAACTGTATAGGTGAGTAAATGGCAGTGTGATTAATTATTTGCATGACTGAGTAGGTGTGTGAGTACCTCTATGGATGAGTGGCGATGTGTGAGTGTCTATATAGGTGTATGAGTGCATATGATAGTCCTGTACTGAGTGACCATAAGTATGAGTCACTGTACGGGTGAGTGAGTGGATGGGTGTGTAGACCTAAGAATCAGTGAGTGGGTATGTACTTATTGGTGTTGGAGTGTCTATGGTTTTGAGAATGGCAGTCTGTAATTTAGAGTAGGTGTATTAAAGGTTATATTAGGGTGTGAGAAGATGCATGAAATTATCACATGGATGATGTCATCAGTGATGTCATCAGTGATGTCATTTGAGATGTCATCAGTGATGTCACTGACCATGTCATGAGTGTTGTAATATGTGACGTCATCAGCAGTGCATTGCGGGGGCGCGAGTTATAGTTAGCTGAACTAACTATAATAGGGGAATTTCTATGGTTTTCTACGAGGGAAATGTCCAGCTAACTATAACGCCCCTGAAACCTATGGTTTTTTCAGTGAATTTCTATGGTTTTTTAAATGCTGATTCCTAACTGTAACGTGCCTGAAACCTCTGGATTTTTAGTGAATTTCAAAGTTTTTTTTAAATGCTAATTCCTATCTATAACTTATCTATAACCTATGTTTTTTTACTGAATTTCATAGGATTTCTAAATCTTTATTTTTCAGTGTATCAATTGCTTTATTTATGTTTTTATACTGTTTTTCATAATTTTTGTAAGTTCTTTTTTTACATATTTTGTAAAAAAAAAATTACATGTTTTTAATGAAAACATTATAAAAAATATTTGTAAAAATTTTTGAGCTCTAATTTTGTAAGAAATATTTTTTAAACTATATTGTTAATATTTTTTTTCAATTATTTTTTGGAGTCGCGCACCCAACGCGTTAGGAATCGCGCACCCTACGCGAGAGGAATCGTGCACCCAACGCGATAGGAGTCGTGCACCCAACACGTGCACACCAGGGGGCAGCGCTGAGAGCCGAGGTGGATGCGCGACTCCAAATTGTACTGTAAAAAAAAAAATAGCCCCTCTGCCAGCCCGCTCCCCGCGACCTTCGGGAGTCGGCATTGCTTTTCTACATGGGGAGCTGCTGACATGCAGCTCCCCGTGTGGAAAAGCAATATGGTTTGGATTTTGAAAGAGAGAGCAGGTTTCCCTGCTCTCTCTTTCAAAATCCAAACCAAGTTTGCTACGGGAGGGCGGGAGACTCCCGCCCTCTCATAGCAAACAACAGTGTCCTGGGATGGGCACCCCATGAAACTGCAGGAGCGGGCCCTTGGGGGTGGCGGTCACCAGGGCCCTCAAGGGCTCCAGGAGGGGGGCCACCCAGCCCCCCTCCCTCAATACACAAAGCCCCGGGGGGTGGTGGTCACAGGGCGTTGGGGGGCGTTGAACCCCCCCACCCATTTATTTTGTATCCCCGGGGGTAGCGGTCCCCGGGGCTGGGGGCCCCCCTGGGCCCCCCCATTAAATGTTAAGTTTTTTGCCCCCGGTATTTGCGTCCCATGGGGGCTAATGCTTAAATGCTTAAAGAAGCGCTTCATTTTTTTTTTGTACGGCCGGATCCGCACACCCAGCGTGCATTTTGCTGTTTTTAAAAAAAAAATACAAAGGAGTCCTGGGAGTCCTTCTGGGACCCCCTAAGCAGGGTTAGAGGGTCAGAGTATTTCTACCCTGTCCCCTTTATATGTTTTACACACTTATTCCACAGACATCTTCAGCCTCGCTTCTACAGAGGCACAAAATGGCTGCCAACAGTTCCTGGTTTCGAATGTTGACAACCACTTGACAGCCAATTAGCATTCAGCGCGTGATCAAGAGGGTGTGCGCAGGGTGCGCAGAGGGTGCGCACAGGGTGTGCATAAGGTGCGTGGATCCTCCGAGGCCATAGATATATATGAACTTTTAACTGTAATTTTCTCAGGAACTACTCAACAGATTGACACCATTTAAACAAAAGGCAAGAGTCTGAACTGAATACTACCTCTTTGCCAATTTTGGTGTAATTCCGTTCAGCAGTTCGGGCTGTAGCTGCGGCTAAAGGTCCTATGGGATATATATATATATATATATATATATATATATTCAGTGAAAAAACCATAGGTTTCACACACGTTATAGTTAGCTGGACATTTCGCTCGTAAAAAACCAATAAAATTTACCCGTTATAGTTAGTTAAGCTAACTATAACTCGCGCGCCCGCAATGCACTGCTGATGACGTCACATATTACATCACTCATGACATGGTCAGTGACATCACTCATGACATCACTGATGACATCTCAAATGACATCACTGATGACATCACTGATGACATCATCCAGCGAATGTGTGTTTTTCTGAAAATTAAATATGTTTTATATATCTCAAGGTCGATGGAAGAATAAATGAGTATATAAGTGTCTAAATGGATGATTTGTTTTTGAAAAATTGATTGTATTACTGACTGATTAAGTGTATCTTATTGAATACATGGCTAAGTGAGTAATGTTTAAATGTGTAAATACCTGTATCAGTCTCTCACTTTGTGTATAAGTGGCTGCATGGGTTGGTGAGCAGCAACATGAGTGTCTATATAGGTTATTAGTTGGTTTTTTGAGTATCAGTATGAGTGTCTGAGTGTCTGTATGGTTCAGTGGGGGGTATTACGTAGTGCATAAGTGCATGAATGAGTGACTCACTGTTTGTATGTGTTGAAGACAGCATATGTGCAGGACTGTATGGGTGGAAGAGTGTGTGTATGGGTGTGTTAGTGAGTGAATGGCTGTCTCAATAGTGTCTCTATGAGTAACTACATATGTTTTAAACTAGTATATGTGACTATTGTTGTATATAAGTGAGTGTATGTGAGAGTGAGAGATTGAAAGAGTTCCTGTATGAATAAGTATGTGTTTCTATAAGTGATTGTTTAAAAGACTAAGTATGTGTAAGTTTCCGTAGAAGTAAGTGTGGTGGTGTGTGTATAACTGTATATGCAAATAAATATATGTTTGATTCTTTATTAGCATGAGTAACTATGTGTGTGAGTAACTCTATGGATGAGTGGCATTGTGTTACAGGATGTATAGGTGTATGAGTACATATGATGTGTGAGTACACGAATGAGTGACTGTACAGGACTGTTGGTGAATAAGTGGATGTTTATGTGGATCTTAGAATTATTGAAGAGGTTGTTGTAATTGGTATTGGTATGTCCATTTTTTTAAAAAATTTCAGTCTCTATTTTTGAATGTGTGTATCAAAGGTTATATTAGGGTGAGAGGAGGTCTGCCACTCTATCACATGGATGATGTCATCAGTGATGTCATCAGTGATGTCATTTGAGATGTCATGAGTGATGTCATGAGTGATGTCACTGACCATGTCATGAGTGATGTAATATGTGACGTCATCAGCAGTGCATTGCGGGCGCGCGAGTTATAGTTAGCTTAACTAACTATAACGGGGAAATTTCATTGTTTTTTTACGAGTGAAATGTCCAGCTAACTATAACGCGTGTGAAACCTATGGTTTTTTCACTGAATTTGCAAGGTTTTTTAAATGCTAATTCCTAACTATAACGTGTGTGAAACCTATGGTTTTTTCACTGAATTTGCAAGGTTTTTTAAATGCTAATTCCTAACTATAACATGTGTGAAACCTATGGTTTTTTCAGTGAATTTGCAAGGTTTTTTAAATGCTAATTTCTAACTATAACGTGTGTGAAACCCATGGTTTTTTCAGTGAATTTGTATGGTTTTTTAAATGCTAATTCTTAGCTATAACATATGTGATTCCCATATTTTTTTTTATTGATTTTTTATGATTTTTTTATTATAAATTCTTATATTAAATGTGTTTTTTAAAAAAAAAAAAAAGTTTTTTTGTAACTTTTTATTCTCTTAAAACACTATGTTTTTTTTCTAAAAAATCTGCAATATTTCAAGTTTTCTCTTTTTTTTTTTTTACCAAACAGGTAAGATATATTAGTATAACTTTGAAAATGTTTTTTTTTTTTTGTTTTTTTTTTTTAGTACGCGTACGGTAAGCGTACGGTAAGCGTACGGTTTACGCAATGTCCGTAATTTATCTACTCTGTTTGCGTATAGTTACGCAATTTGCGTAGCCGCGCGTACTGCGCGTGGGGCGCGTAGGCGTGTACGCTACACGCGCACGTTACGCGGAAGTGTTGGGGAGTGACTGTTATGCGCATGCGCGCGAGCACGTGTCTTTTTTACGCGCATGCGTACTTTTGCCGTAAGCGCACCGTAAGCGTAACGTACGCGCACGGTGGGTCATGTGATCATGAAACACAACTTTTGATTGGTTGAAACTACTTTCAGTTCTAGAACTCTCCTACACCACACCCATTCCCCTCATTTCTGCTTGTGATCCCTTAGGAGAAGGAGCTGGGTTGTCTTTGTGATACGATGGCAGAACAGCAGAGCTCTTTTGAGAGTGAGGCTAGCAGCACTACCTTGAGGCAGAGAAGGAGGAAAGAAAAGACCTCTTTCATATGGGAGTATTTTACTTTTCCAGAGGACAAGAAAAAGGTAAATGCACCCTTAGTGACTTGTAAGCTGTGTGGCCGTGTACTTTCAAGAGGGAATCCCAACAAGAAGTATTCCTTCGGGAATCACACCATGTTGAGACACCTTAAAGATGTACACAGAAGGACACATGCTCGACATACTGAAGGTAACCCTTCAGTAAGTCAACCAAGCACATCCACAGCAGCTCAGCCTGGTCCATCATCTGCAGGGCCGAGTCCATCTTCGGCAGGTCAGGTGAGCCCTTCATCTGTGGTGGGAGCATCTCCTTTTTCTTCTCCTCTGGAAACAAACCATCGGTTTGTGAGGGTTGAAATACGGTGCGCCACTTGTCATGATCTAATTTGTCATAGGGAGACCAGTGTTTCCCTAGTGAACAATAAAATAGATCAGCACATTTGTCGTACCGACTAATATTCCCATTCTTTCTTTCCTCTGTCCCTGCATGAACACAACGGCTCTTGTAAGAGCCAACCTTACCTTTCAACTATTTTTTATATATGTTTTTAAAACTTTTTTTTGATTTTTTTTTTACCGTACGCGTACGCGTAATTTTTTTTTTGTTTTAAAAAAAACACTAAAAATCAATTATCACATTACAAGGTCCTTGAGAGACTACAATGAAAAACTGAAAATGTGATTGTGGAGAAGTGGAAAAAAGGGACCATGAAATTTTTGACTTACCATACCCACTCAAAAAAATATTTATTAATTTAAATTTAATTTTAATTGCTTTAAAAATGGTTCTAGTTTTCGAAAATTTTCTATCTCAATCTGAAAAAAAAGAAAAAAGTATTAATATTTAATAAAACATTTTATAATACAGTACATATATTTACATTTTTTTCAAAAAAATGTTTTGCCTTTTTTTTGCTGTTTTCATAATATATTGCATTTCACTATAAATTGTGAAAGCAATTCCATTCATCATTTAACAGCGGGCAAAAAAAAAATTAACAATCTCAAAGATTGTTTTAAAAAAGCCCACAATCTCTTTTTGCATAAACATAACTTTATAGAAATGCATAATATTCTTAAAAAATATCATCTAATATCAATACTTATTTCTTTAAAATACCGTCTGACATTTTTGTTTCAGAAGTATAATCACAAAAATATATCTCAAATAACTCCACAATACATCTGGTTCCCTTTCCTTTAGGCCAAATAGTAATTTTAAAATTCTTTTTTGATTAAATTTCCAATGGTAATCCAATAAAAATCTAAAGTTTAAATCGTACAGATCTCACCGATTGTCTGTAACATTTTGGTTTCCGAAAGATTAATTAAATAAGTCCACAATAGAATTGTTTACCTTTCCGCATGGCCAAATAGTAATTTTAAAAATCTTTTTTGAATAAATTTCCAATGGCAATCCAATAACATTCCAAAATTTACATTGTGCAGATGTTACCGATTTTGTCCAAATTTTTGGTTTTCCAAAGTTTCATTAAAAATTGAAAAAGTCCACATTACAATTGGTTACCTTTCCATTAGGCCAAATGATAATTTGTAAAATCATTTTTTTTGAAAATTCCAATGGTAATCCAATAAAATGGTAAAATTGTTTTGTACAGATGTTGCCAAATCTCTCTAAAATTTAGGTTTCAGGAAGATTAGATAGGAATTTGCTAAATCAAAAGGCAAACGTTGCTTAAAAATCAATTGGGAATCATTACACAGTGTCCAGCCTTTTTCACATTTAAGATAAACTGTGTAATGTCCAGAAGTTACAGTAGGTCCTTCATGGAAAATTATTGCAACTGTTACAAAAGTTTTTCCTGAAATTGATAATTGCTGTCCTGTAAACTTCTTTATTAAAGTATCTAATTTTGAACCATCAGCTTTACAGCGTTGCATCATTAAAATTACATATTGTCCGTATTCCTTTAAAATTAACGTTGAAAACATATCAGATTGACACTCACTGCATTCCATGCTATGATTAACATCTTTAACTAATTTAGCAAAAGTGACTGTTTTACTTTCTGGCAATGTTAAATAAATAAACCTTTCAGAATCAACATTAGAGCCACATATATTGTAACAGTTTTCACAACTATGTTCCCATTTATAAGAGAGACCAAATACATTTTCAATGGGAACCCCTTCTTCTTCCAGTACCTGAAGAAAAAACATCAAGAATTCCTGTGCGTCTTGCTGTACATTTTGAGAAAACTGTGTTCGTCCTGAACATACATCTAAAAGTTTTCTAATTTCAGTAGCACTTTCTATTTGAGTTTTATCATTACTCAGCTTTTGAAAAAGGAGACTCAACTCAGAACAGAATCTTTTTCCCTGATTTACTATTATCTGCTCTTGCACACTTTCCAGATAAAATGCAACATTCAGCACTACATTAGCGTAGCAGTTGACACCAGAGCTATTTTCAAAATGACATCCTACAACCTGTTCTTCATTTTCCTTTTTCTTTTTGCTTGCAATTACATCACTCCTCTTTTTTTTCCTCCTCTCTACATCTTCATTACAGATATTCTCATTTCTCCTTTTACGAGAAACTACACGTTTCTCCAACACAGGATACTGACCTAAATGAGGAGCATAGCTTCTTCTTAATCTATTATACTCCTTTACACAATTTGTATCAGCACTAACTTTTGAGTCATCAAAGTATATCATGAATAAACCTGATAATGTTTTCACTCGTGACAAAGCAACATATGCCATACCTTCTTTGAACACAGTTGAACCAATGTTCACAAAAGCACAATCTACAGTCAATCCTTGAGACTTGTGAATAGTTACAGCATATGCTAGAGAAAACGGAAACTGCTTCCTACGTACATATAAGTCTTTCACAAGCATGAAACGAACTGAACAACGACAAATGTCTTTAACTTCTTCTATCTGATCAAATTTTATTTTTAAACATTCAATTCCATCTTTTTTTCTGATAATTAATAAAACCCACAACTCTTCCCATAGCTCCATTAACGAAACCTTTTTCAACATCCAAATTTCTCCTTAAAAATACTCTACAGTTCATGCAAACATATAGATTTTTTTCTAATCCAGCTGTTTTGGAAATGTTCTTCTCTAGTGAATCCAATTTATTTTTCAGTGTGCCTGTTAATGTAATAGTAATTCTTCCATCCTCAATTTTGTCCACTGCTTCCAATTTCCTGATATCTTCCTTTTCCAATTTCAAAAGCTCCTCATTGAATATTGAGCATTCACGTAGAGTTGGCATTAAGCAGATGACACTTTTCTTTTCTGCAATGTTCTTGTATATCTTCTCTGCAACTATTTCTTCCTTTGGAAATAAATTATGTAGCAACCGACTCTGTAATGCTTTTGTGCCTGCTTCAGTGAGTAGTCCAATCCTGATATCTTTCAGAATACTTCCATATTCTTCATCGTTTGCTTGCCTCATATTAGTAGTAAGTTCCTTGTACTCAAAGAAGGACCAAATATTTGCATTACCAATGCTTCCCAATGACTTCTTTGTGTCTTCATGTGTCACAGTATTAAACACTGGTTGTCCTTTAACTGGAGTAAGCTGTTGAAGATCCCCAAAAACTATGACATGTTTTCCACCAAATAACACGTCATAGTCTGTCCTTAGAATTTGCTGCATTCTTAAATGCACAAAGGCAAGCATTAAGTTTGATACCATGCTCACCTCATCAATAATGAGAACTTGCATCTTCTTCAATACTCTTGAAACTTCCAAGCATGCTTCTCCAGTTAGCTTGTTGTATTGTATTTTGTTCTCATGCTCCACTGGTAACATTAGCAAACGATGTAAGGTGATTCCTTTTATGTTATAGGCTGCTAACCCAGTTGGAGCAGTAACCACACAAGACAAAGTAGAATCCGTTTTTTGCTGTAGGTAGCTTCTGATGACTTTTATTAAGAAACTTTTTCCAGTTCCAGCTTGTCCACTTACATACATCCTGATTGGATGAAATGATGTGCATGAGCACTCTTTTTTTTCATGTTGAAATCCGTGATCAATTTTGCTTCTGATCTCTTCATAAATTTGTTGCTGCTCTTCATTCAGTTGTCTTTCCAAATTTTGTAAGTCTATAAATTCTTCTTGAGCTTGATTCATAGCCGTTTCCACTTCATTCATGGCTATTGATGCTTCATTTTCAACGATTGGTTGTCCTAGGGGATCTTTACTGAGTGTTCCTGAACTTTGGCTGTCTTGAGAACTGTCTCTAGCTACTTCAGCTGCAATTGTAGTTTCCTGTTCAATTTCTTCATTTAACATTTGCAGATACGTTGTGAATGTACTGCATTGTATGCTGTCTTTGCAAGCATTAAATGAATCTTCATAGCTTTGAAATTCTCCCAGTAGTTCATCCTCTGAACGCCATGGTTTAAACAGCTGTAAAAGAGCCAAGTAGTAAAATTCCTTTTTGTCAGTAGTGTCGCAACTCAGCTTCCGGTGATTTATCAAACTTCCTTTTGTTTGCTTCACCAAACATCCTTCCTCACCAATGACTTTATATTTTCCATTGTTGATGTCTTCTGCGGCTTTCTGTGAATAAATGTAGTTCTGCAGCACTTCATAGAGACACATGTTCTCCAGATGATGACTTCTCTTGGGATAATATGTGTCCAACATGTTTGATTTCAAAATATCTGTACTTTCTGGGTCATTCTCGGCCAAATATTCAATTTCTCCAACAGATTTCAGTACCCGATTTCTCATTGCTGCAAGGCCTAAACTTGCCCAAATTATTCTTCTTGATTTCGAGTAGAGACTTGCAGAAGATAACCTATCTGAACATTCGTAGGATCCAATTTCTCGATGCGATAACATCTTTAAACTGAAACTGTACAGCTTCTTACTGACAGTCTTCTCGTGAGAAATGTCTTCCCACATTTCTTTCAATTCAGTTTTTTCTGATTTAGTAATGTAAGACGTTACATATCGAGCAACAGCAATGGAATTGTCAGCTACATACTGCATATCCATGTTAGCATTCCACATGGATAAAATGACTGGGTTGTAGTCATTTATATTTTTTGATTCTTCTTTTCTTTTAAGGTTGTAGGTATTCTTAGGTGATTTTCTTGTGATAGTATGTCTCACAGATGACATAAAACTGTTTACTCTTCCATTTGAAAGAACAGGTCTAGGAAATCCAAATCGACATTTAGTGTAGTATTTATCTTTGCTCTTGTATTTCCGTCGACAGTATTTTCCACACCGATGACTTTGGAAACGTAAAACTTGCTCCTTTAACTTTTTCTCTTCTGTGCTTTTTGGTATAGCACATGTTGCATATTCTTCAATGTAAGATAACACTGCTTCATCAGCATCTGTTCCAAACTTTAGGGCATCCTTGATCCACAACAGCATATGAATATGAGGAGCACCTCTTGCCTGGTACTCTTTTCTCCAAAAGAAATCCACTACTTCTCCTAGAGGTGGATTTTTTTTATTGCAGATGAAGGACATCATAGCCTCAAATCTATGATTGAAATATCTGCAAACATTAACCGGATCCAATGAGCACAGTTCTCCTGCTGTCTTGTATTCGATGTTTTGAATGTTTGAATTTGCCTCTCGTAGAAAATCCAGTAAATCATCCCAAGCGTACTCAGCACAGCTTAGGGTAAGGAACCATGTTGGTGTTCCTAAATTCCGTAACATGCATTTTAATTCACCATGGCGTCGGTACCAATATTCATTTGTCCCACACTGACAAGCCATCAGATTGATCAGTTGTGTTTCCAAATGATCATCTCGGTGCTGCACTTTCTCCATAAAATCCTTAGCAGACACATTTTGTAAATGTACTCCACTTTTTAAAATGTGATTTACTGCATAAGACAGTGCAGACAAGTCGCTTTCAAATAAAAGATGGAACAAATAAGGAATACTTTGTCGAAATCTGGGATCTTCAGCATATAGTCTTGTAGTCCGATACTCAGAAGCTGGAATCTGTTCTGGACGTTCATCGTATCGTCCTCCTTTTCCTTTAGGAAACAGCTGGGGAAAACATCGAGCTTCCAAGCTCTCCTCCCATACACTCACAGGAGTTCCTTTTGCTTTCTTCATCTGAAACAGATCAATATTGTCTCCCATAACTTCTTTTGAATGAAGAGGATGTATGCTAAAATGTTCATAAATTTCTTCTTCCTTTGACTTGTCCACTTTTTCAATTTGTCCAGTTGGTGTTTCTGTGTCTTCTTGTAAATCTTCTTCTTCTTCTTCTTCTTCTTCTATATAAATTGATTCATACCATTTGTTATTCCTTTTCAAATACAAATTTGCTCTTTGTACTTTCCGTACATCTACCAGCTCCTGCCAAATCTTCTTATTCTTTGTAGGTACACCATTAACCAGAATAACTAATGGTTCAGTTTACAAAGTATCTGCATCAATAGTTTCCATATTTTTTTTCAAATCCAAGGGCAAATACACCACTCTACCTTTTAAACCTCTCAGTAAATCTGAAGGAGGTAATTTACCAGTTTTGGGTTCCATACGTACTATGGTCTGGAATGGATGAACACATTGAATAAGTATAGACTCATAAGTATTTAATTCAGAAAGTTCGGCAGGAATAACATCCAATTCTAAATTATTATGTACAGCTCTGGTCGGCATTCTATTTTCTTCTAATTTGTTGTAACAGTATTTACAAATTCGCTGAACTTCACCCAATTCAAAACAATTTTCAAGAAATATATATGTGGCAAAATCCTTCCACTTATAATTATCTTCATTTTCACTTTTTCTATAGAGGTCAACATACCTGGTTTGTTTTCTATAATGAGTTCTGCGGCAACAAATACAAGTAATATTTGGTCTTTCATTAGAGATTTTTTCAAATTTTGTTATGTGATCATTAAATGTCTTACTTACAAATGGTTCTACATTCTCTTCCACTTCTTCCTCATTTACTGTGTCCTTTTCTGCACTGTTTTGTTCAGGACCAAAGTAACAAAACTGAATTTCATCAACAACCTTCTCTACATCTGATACTGACCCACGGAACAGAGCCCTATTCAATTCATCTAACTTTAGTGCTGGACTTTTAGCAAAATACAACCGTCTCACAAACTTTCTCATTTCAGTATGATGAACAGCCAGCATCCTAAAATGATGGAAAACACTATTACACACTTTTCTAGATAGACAAGCCAGAGAATGACCCTGCAAACCAGTATTCTCTCTCACTCTGCATGGATCTAGACTTTGAAGCACCTTAATCTTCTGTTTTACACTTTTTTTACTATATTCTCTTAGAAACTCATGAAATTTATCAATAGATTCCTGACGCACAGTGCAAATACTACTACAATTCCAAGTGTACACTGGGGCTTTAGGACGTCTCCCCATAGCCTCATCCGCCATCACTTGTACCTCATCTCTTGGAACCATTATCTCCTTCTCCATTATGCAACCATTTTTCACTTCGTAAGCACGACCTCTGGTGTCAACTGCATGCAGCAAACTATTACTTTGAAAATAGCTCTCTTCATTAAAAAAAGGTTCACTACTTGAACTATGCATCCATTTTCCTAAAAACACTTTACAAAAGTTTGTTCTGTTCACTACTCTTTTCCTTTTGCTTTGTGATTTCAGTACATTAACCATTTTATCTAATGTACGCATCCTATTCAAAATTAAAATGAATAGTTTCCTTTTTAATTCTAATGCCTTTGCTGCAATGGCTTCAATTTCTTTTTTTCTCTTGTAAAATTTTGCCTTTTGCTTATATTTCTTCACATCCTTTATCAAATTGGACATAACTCTTCTCTGAAACATTTTTCTACGTATCTCTTTAAACGCTGTTTTTCTGTTTAAGTTAATCTTTATATTTACAGAAGGTATATTTGCATTAACTAAATTCTCAATTTTTTCCTGTCCTTTTCTATTGGAAACATTCTTTCCAGTACAGACATTTTGTACATTTTTCCTTTTTTGAATATGTTCTTTAAAAAATCTTTTGTCTGCTTACCAGAAGATTTTTTCTTTTTCCCAACATGAGCATCTCCAACTAACTTAGGTACTCCAGTTGTCTTCAAATATAGTTTTTTTTTGTGGTCTTTCTTTAGTCTGGATTTTGTAGGCATCTTAAATTTTGTTCACTGCTCTTCAGCAATACCTGAAAAAAACTAAAAAAAAATTCCTTTATTTTATTTAAATATATTACTACATTTTTTATGTTCTTTAGAAATCTTAAAATACTATAAACCCCTTTCCTATAAATGAAAATCACAATAACACCTTCACAAATTAAATATCTAAAAATAATTCCTGTGTGCACACAAAGTCATGCTTTGAAATTAGACAGAAAACGAAATTTCTTTGCCAATTGCAAAGCATACTTTCTACTCTTTTTTTTGGCAAGTGATAAGTACTTTTACAGACTGACACATTTTGAATCCACTTTTCAGATTCTTAAAAAAGCACATGTCCAAACTGCTTTTTCAGACCAGCACCATGTGTAACCTGGGTGACTGACTACACTCCAGCAAGGGCAACCAGCCTTAGTGATGCTGAATGTATTTGCATTACTGACTGAAACCTCAAACCCCACTCGGTTGTGAATACTATGCATGATTCCAGAGGATAAGCAGCTGGGTGTGTGCTAAGAGTCTGCTTCTACACAAAAAAAAATGGCTCACCCTTTCCATCTAATGCAAATGTGAAATCTCCAGAGCAATACGCAATAAATCTCTGCCTGTAATTCCTCTTTGCACACAGAGTCATGTTTTCATATTAGTCACAAAACGAAATTTCTTTGCCAATTTGAAAGCACACTTACTTTTCTTTTTTTTGGCAAGTGATAAACACTTTTACAGACTGACACATCTTGAATCCACTTTTCAGATTCTGAAAACAGCACATGTCCAAACTGCTTTTTCAGACCAGCACCATGTGTAACCTGGGTGACTGCCTACACTCCAGCAAGGGCAACCAGCCTTACTGATGCTGTATGTATTTGCATTACTGACTGAAACCTCAAACCCCACTCGGTTGTGAATACTGTGCATGATTCCAGAGGATAAGCAGCTGGGTGTGTGCTAAGAGTCTGCTTCTACACAAAAAAAATGGCTCCCCCTTTCCATCTAATGCAACTGTGAAATCACCAGAGCAATACGCAATAAATCTCTGCCTGTAATTCCTCTTTGCACACAGAGTCATGTTTTCATATTAGTCACAAAACAACATTTCTTTGCCAATTTAAAAGCACACTTAATACTCTTTTTTTTGGCAAGTGATAAACACTTTTACAGACTGACACATTTTGAATCCACTTTTTAGATTCTTAAAAAAGCACATGTCCAAACTGCTTTTTCAGACCAGCACCATGTGTAACCTGGGTGACTGACTACACTCCAGCAAGGGCAACCAGCCTTAGTGATGCTAAATGTATTTGCATTACTGACTGAAACCTCAAACCCCACTCGGTTGTGAATACTATGCATGATTCCAGAGGATAAGCAGCTGGGTGTGTGCTAAGAGTCTGCTTCTACACAAAAAAATGGCTCACCCTTTCCATCTAATGCAAATGTGAAATCTCCAGAGCAATACGCAATAAATCTCTGCCTGTAATTCCTATTTGCACACAGAGTCATGTTTTCATATTAGTCACAAAACAACATTTCTTTGCCAATTTAAAAGCACACTTAATACTCTTTTTTTTGGCAAGTGATAAACACTTTTACAGACTGACACATTTTTAATCCACTTTTCAGATTCTTAAAAAGCACATGTCCAAACTGCTTTTTCAGACCAGCACCATGTGTAACCTGGGTGACTGACTACACTCCAGCAAGGGCAACCAGCCTTAGTGATGCTGAATGTATTTGCATTACTGACTGAACCTCAAACCCCACTCGGTTGTGAATACTGTGCATGATTCCACAGGATAAGCAGCTGGGTGTGTGGTAAGAGTCTGCTTCTGCACAAAAAAATGGCTCCCCCTTTCCATCTAATGCAACTGTGAAATCACCAGAGCAATACGCAATAAATCTCTGCCTGTAATTCCTCTTTGCACACAGAGTCATGTTTTCATATTAGTCACAAAACGAAATTTCTTTGCCAATTTGAAAGCACACTTACTACTCTTTTTTTGGCAAGTGATAAACACTTTTACAGACTGACACATTTTGAATCCACTTTTCAGATTCATAAAAAAGCACATGTCCAAACTGCTTTTTCAGACCAGCCCCATGTGTAACCTGGGTGACTGACTACACTCCAGCAAGGGCAACCAGCCTTACTGATGCTGTATGTATTTGCATTACTGACTGAAACCTCAAACCCCACTCGGTTGTGAATACTGTGCATGATTCCAGAGGATAAGCAGCTGGGTGTGTGCTAAGAGTCTGCTTCTACACAAAAAAAATGGCTCACCCTTTCCATCTAATGCAACTGTGAAATCACCAGAGCAATACGCAATACATCTCTGCCTGTAATTCCTCTTTGCACACAGAGTCATGTTTTCACATTAGTCACAAAACGAAATTTCTTTGCCAATTTGAAAGCACACTTACTTTTCTTTTTTTTGGCAAGTGATAAACACTTTTACAGACTGACACATTTTGAATCCACTTTTTAGATTCTTAAAAAAGCACATGTCCAAACTGCTTTTTCAGACCAGCACCATGTGTAACCTGGGTGACTGACTACACTCCAGCAAGGGCAACCAGCCTTAGTGATGCTAAATGTATTTGCATTACTGACTGAAACCTCAAACCCCACTCGGTTGTGAATACTGTGCATGATACCAGAGGATAAGCAGCTGGGTGTGTGCTAAGAGTCTGCTTCTACACAAAAAAAATGGCTCACCCTTTCCATCTAATGCAACTGTGAAATCACCAGAGCAATACGCAATAAATCTCTGCCTGTAATTCCTCTTTGCACACAGAGTCATGTTTTCACATTAGTCACAAAACGAAATTTCTTTGCCAATTTGAAAGCACACTTACTACTCTTTTTTTTGGCAAGTGATAAACACTTTTACAGACTGACACATCTTGAATCCCCTTTTCAGATTCTGAAAACAGCACATGTCCACACTGCTTTTTCAAACCAGCACCATTTGTAACCTGGGTGACTGCCTACACTCCAGCAAGGGCAACCAGCCTTACTGATGCTGTATGTATTTCCATTACTGAGTGCAACCTCAAACCCTTAAAGTATTCCTTATTTTTACCAGTACACCTTAATTTATCGTGAAAACATAGTCCATATTATTTTACATGTTCCTCACATTTAAATTTCTCCCAAAACAGAAAATGATAAACACAACTTCAACAAAAGGAATTCCATTTCTATTATTCATTTCTTAATTTACCATATACATCCCCTCTCAAACTCTAAACTCACCTTTAAAATTAGTTAGTTGTGAAAGAAATGTGGCACTCAAACAGCAGATTATCAGAGCCAGGATCTCTGTTCTTTACACCTCTCTCCTCTCAGCAGAACCAGATAATGGCAAACTTTCCCTCTCTTTTTCCACACATATACATGTTAATTTCAAATCTCAGTGCTTCCCCCTTTTTTTCAAATGTAATCACACATTTCTATTGGTTGAAAACCCAACCCTTTTCCAAAAGTACCCTTCCCCCAACTTGACTTCTGCCTAGTACCCTTCCCCCAACTTGACTTCTGCCTGCTACCATAGCAACAGCTCATGGAACACTGCTGTGTGAAGTTAGGTCAGAAGTTCACCAAACAATGTTTCAATTCCACAGAGCAAGAGTGCTTGACTTTTCAAACCTAACAGCAAATCCATAGTACTGTTCCTTGGTAACACATTTTTCTGTACCAATACAAAACATGCTTCTATTAATTTACACATACAGCCTAGTTTTTATTCTAGAATGGTATGAAACAGCCAATCAGTTCTTTTTTTTATAAAAAAAATATGTATGCCTCCATTTCCAAACTGTCTTTCATTTCTTTTTACCATTCTACTGAATTTCACCTCCTGAGTGCATCCATTTCTCCTTTGAAGATGTTCACAGTGTGGATTGTAGGGCACAGCTATGTCTTCTGGAGTGAAAAGTATGCAGAGAAAACAGATATGGTGAGAGACCTTGCTTTGCCAAATGTAGACATTAAATGGATTGGTCAGAGAGGGTTAAAGTGGCACCAATTGATGCCATTGGTGAAATCCTTCATGCAAATCCAACACCCTGACCTCATAATAGTGCACTGTGGTGGCAATGACCTAGGCACTTTGACTGGGGTAGGTCTGGAAATGCTTATGAAGGACACCTTTGCACAACTGTTTTCACTTTTCCCTAAAACTGCCTTTGTCTTTTCTAACATATGCCAAAGGCAACTGGTCCAATCATTTTTGTCCGCAGATTGACAAAGCAAGAAAGCACGTCAACAAATCTGTTTCTGCTTTCCTCAGAGACTATGGTATGGGTTCCATTTACCACAACAACTTGCGTTACGACATGCAAGACATTTATAGAGGAGATGGTGTGCACTTCAATGATGAAGGGAACAGAGTCTTCCTCTTGAACCTTAGACTCTGCATCGGTACTTACTTGTAGGTACCACTAAAAAATCAAATCACTTCATAAACACAACGGCTCTTTTTAGAGCCCCCTAATATCTAAACTCTTAAATCTGAATTTCATTTCTTTTTAAAAAAAATTTTTTTCTACCGTACGCGTTCGTTGAGCTTACCGTACGCGTACCCGGCGATTTTTTTAAAAATCAATAAATGTTTTCTTTGTACTTTTCTGTCCTTCTTTGACCCCTTTACAAATGTTAGGGGGTCTGTAACTCTCTCTCTTGCCCCCTTTTCAAGATATCACCCTTTTTTTTCTGAGGGAAACACACGAAATGGCGGCCGCCGCTTCCTGGTTTCGACCGATTCGAATGTTTACTAAGATCTAACAGCCAATCAGAATCGCGCTCGCGCACGCCACCGTACGCGTACGGTAAGCGCACCGTAAGCGCACCGTAAGCTGGCTCAGATATATATATTGATTTAAAGGCTATTTTCTCTGAATCTACTGAACAGATTTACACCAAACCTACAAAAGGCACTTCCTTGACCTGAGGACTACCTCTCTGCCAAATTTCAAGTAATTCTGTTCAGCCGTTCGGGCTGTAGCTGTGTCTAAAGGTCCTATGGAAAAATGCATGTGAAAAACGCGTTTTGGGACCCCCCTTTTATCTCAGCCCCCGCTTCACGAATCCCCCCGAGACTTTCAGGGTAGGAGCGGAGCGTAGCGCCCCACCTATTTTTAAAAATTCGCGAGGATTCGTCGACCGGCGCCAAAGTTATTCCAAATAGAATGTTGCGGATTTCCTATGGAAACGTGGTCCTAACTATAACTACCTACTGGCGACCGCCAGTAGGTAATAAATATATATATATATATATATATATATATATATATATATATATATATATATATATATATATATATATATATATATTGCCTACTGGCGGTTGCCAGTAGGTAGATATAGTTAGGACCTATTTTCCATAGGAAATCTGCAACATTCTATTTGGAATAACTTTGGCGCCAATTGACGAATCTTCGCGAAATTTAAAAAACTTTTGGCCAGCTCTGGTCTGCTCCTATCCTGAAAGTTTCACTGTGATTCGTCAAGTGGGGGCCGAGAAAAAAGGGGGGGTCCCAAAACAAGTTTTCCCCATGCAATTTCCCATAGGACCTTTAGCCGCAGCTACAGCCCGAACTGCTGAACAGAATTACACCAAATTTGGCAAAGAGGTAGTCCTTAGTTCAGACTCGTGCCTTTTGCTTAAATGGTGTAAATCCATTCAGTAGTTCCCGAGAAAATGACATTTGAATGTAAATATATATCTATGGCCTCGGAGGGTCCGCGTACCCTAAGCGCAACCTAAGTGCACCCTGCCGTGCACGAGCTGTATTCTAATTGGCTGTCAACACTCCAAATCAGGAAGTGTTGGCAACCAACTTGTGCCTCGGTGTAAACCGAGGCACAAGAAACCTAAGAAACAAACACGCAAAATGCGAAAAGGGGGCAGGGTAGAAACACCCTGACCCCCTAGGCCTGCTCAGGGGGTCCCACAAGGACCCCCAGGGCCAAAAAAGCATTTAAAAAAAAAAGAAATTGGCGAAATTCGCGCACCCAGCGTGAATTTCGGCCGAAATAAAAAAAAACGAAGTGCATGCTTCCGTGCTTCGTTGC
Source organism: Triturus cristatus (assembly GCF_964204655.1). Lineage (NCBI taxonomy): Eukaryota > Metazoa > Chordata > Amphibia > Caudata > Salamandridae > Triturus > Triturus cristatus. The sequence continues at coordinate 1,115,081,268 of NC_140592.1, read as the reverse complement.
TATTTAGCCCCCGGGTGGGCCAAATCCAGGGGGCAATGTTTTAATTGTTATGGGGTCCCAAAGGGGCCCCCCAGCCCCGGGGACCGCCACCCCTGGGGCTTTTTACTAATGTATGCGGGGGCTCACGGCCCCCACAGCCCCGGGGACCGCCATCCCTGGGGCTCTATGTATTTAACATTGCGGGGGCAGAATTCCCCCCCCCCGCAGCCCCAGGGACCACCACCCCGGGGCTTATTTTATTGTAAATTTTTTTTAAAAACCTGTGTGGGGGGGCTTGAACCCCCCACATGCCCCAGGGACCGCCACCTCCCCAGGGCTCTATATATGTAAATTGGGGGTCTGTGATGGACCCCCCAGCCCTGGGGACCACCAACCTCCCCTGGGCCTTGAAGAAGGTGGGAGGGGGGCTGCGTGGCCCCCCTCCTGGAGCCCTCGAGGGCCCTGGGGACCCCCACCCCCCAGGGCCGGCTACTGCAGTGTCCTGGGGTGCCCTCCCTGCCATAGCAAACTGCTTTGCTATTTGGAAGGGAGAGCAGGGAAACCTGCTCCCTCTTCCAAATAGTAAAGCAGATTGCATTTCCACAGGGGGAGCAGCATGTTAGCTGCTCCCCGTGTGGGAAAGCAATGCTGGCTCCTTCAGGATGCGGGGAGCCGGCTGGGATCGTGGGGGGATTGGGGACCCCCCACGGTCCCCAATGCAGAGGGAAGCCCCTGGGGATGGGGTCCCCGGGGCTAGAAATGGCCCGGGATGGGGACCATCAGCTCCAGGGCCAGCTCCTGCTCCTGCTATGCCCCGGGGTGTCCACCCCGGGACATAGCTGTTCGCTTTTGCTTGGCAGGAGCTGTGACAGCTCCCACCAAGCAAAAGCAAACACTTCTGTTCAAGCAAGCAGGAGCTGTCAAAGTGCTCCTGCTTGCTGAAAGTAGTGTTTTCATCTCTTTCCCTGTCCACAGACATGCGTGCAGGGATAGAAACTACGCTCTCACATGCAGGGAGCTGCATTTCCAACAGTTCCCTGTGTACTAGAGCAATGCTGGTTTCCGCAGGAGGCGGGGACCCACCTGGGACCACATGGGCCCTGAGGCTTCCCCCACAGTCCAGGGTCACATGGCTGTGCCTCGGGGATGGTATCCCCAGTCTCAAATCTGCCTGGGGAGGTGTCTGTGCAGCCTACATCCCACATAAAATGTCAGACAGGTCCCTGGGATGCCCAAATCAGACCATGGACAGGGGGCACACTGCAACTCCCCATAGAGGCATGTCCGGCCCCAGGAGATGGAGTTCCCAGGGTTATTCTGGCCCTGATGCTCCTTTTACAAAAAGTAAACCTAAACAGTAAGCACTTACACATATAAACATATCAGGTGCCCCTGTTGAAGTTTAATTTCTGCAAAGGACATATGATCCTAAGTCCTGGACTTCACAAAGGCAAAGCAGGTGTGTTTTCTCAGGAATTCCATTTTGAAAAATGATCTGAAATCCTTTGTGGGGAGGTGACTACATCATTAATCTATTGGAGCTCAATCTGTATGTGACTGTGATGAGTGGGATCTTTCCTGCCCTCTCCTGGTGAGAGCAGAATATGCAAATGTGGATATTTTGGGTGGGGGTATATATAGTGTGAACTAGTCCTGAAGGTATCAGAGCACTTTACATGAGCACCAGTTGCGTTACAGATAGACACATGATTCTTTTTTGTTAGGGACGGGGAGATTACGTGATTTGCCCAGAATCACAGGATGTTCAGCGTCCCGAACCTGGGTTATAAGCTCAGAGGTCTACTGCTCTAGCCCACTTTGATGCTTCTCTGTTGAGCCCTGCCCCCTAAGTAGTTTCCAAAGGTCTTCCTTCCTTTTGCCAGGAGGATGGACAACTTAACAAGTGGGGCACCAATGCGTTTTCCGCCTATTTTGGTGAGATATTGATGCTGAGAAATTTGAACCAAGGAAAGATACTCTTAATTCATATAGTTAGAATGAAGGACCCTTGTTTGGTGGAGATTTAGCTCTTTGTAGTCTTGTTGCCTTCCCTATAGGAGGATTCATGTTATCACATGTCTATGGATAAAGACACACCAGCAACAATCACATTGCACACAAGGTCACTGGAGACATTTCCTCGTGCTCCATTAAACAGCTGTAGAGTAGAATATGGACCAGACATTTACCCAATAAGGTAGCACTTAGTAATTAACCAGTAGAAATATCTCCACTCAGGTAGATATTTTGTGCAAAATGGTGGACTCTTGTTGGATAAAAGGGCAGGTGTGGTTCCTTTGTGGCTGAGCCCCTCACACAGCTACTGACACACAAACACAGATGCTTAGACACTCACTCACACACACAGACACTCACACACCCACTGACAGACAAGTGTCAGCTCCTCCACTAAGGTGGAGGAGCTTCCCCCCACTGCTCTCGGAGCAGTGTAAAAGCAAAAATAAAATGATAATAACAGAAGTAATTTCTGTTAGTATCAATTTATTTTTAGTATCAGCCAGGTTGTACTGGTGAAGCTGGGCTCCCATGAAATCTGGGAGGAGGAGTGGCTGCTGCACTCCAAAGTGTGCATGAATGCTTGGCCAGCCCTCTCAGGCCGGCCAAACAGTCCTGCGCACTTTGCATGTTCCCCACCAGACTCCATTACACAGCTTGGTGGGGAACATGCCCAGCCTCCCATTCCCCGTCTGAGTGATGAGCCACAGGGGTTAGACCAATCACAAATCTGCATTGCAGCTTTGTGATTGAATTAGGGGAGGGAGCCTGTGCGCTTCCTGGTTCCGGCCACAGAGAAACGAAAAGGGATGACAGAGGAGAGACGACTGAGGACTCGAGATGTGGCAAGGAGGTAAGTTTTTTCTTTAAAATGTTGTACCCCTGTGATCCCTCTTCCCTGCCAGCCTCTACTGGTGACAGACTCATTAAGACAATGATGCACCTAGTCAGACTAACACAGCCACTCACATACCTACTCATAGACCCACACAGGCACACTCTCAGACACCCACTCAGACATGCAGTGAGACACTTATGCAGCCACTCCTATATCCATACAAACACTCACACACCCAGTCACTCACCCATTGAGACTCTCACTCACTTTCTCACAGACCCACTGAGACACTCATAAGGTAACTCACAAACTCACTCTCAAAGGTTACAGGTTAAAGTTAGGAAATAAAATGTAAAAAAAACCTTAGAAATTCACTGAAAAAAGCAAAGGTTACAGGGACGTTATAGTTAGGAAGCAACATTAAAAGATCTTGAGAAATTAACTTAAAAAAGCAAAGGGAACAGGGACTTTATAGTTAGGACTCAGGTTTCACTCATACAAAACCAGTGGAATTAAGCAGTTAAAGGTAACAGAGCTAAGTATAACTTATGTCCCCGTAACACACTAGTTATGACCTCTTATATTTAGTCCAGGGCGGAGTTATGCTACGCGAAACTCTGCGAAGTGCAAAGAAACTCTGCAGCACTCTGCCGAGCTACGCAAGCGGCAGAGCTCAACAAGCGGTGAAGTTTCTTTAGATAAATTCTGTTCACAGTCATTTTCAGTGCCAGGTGCTTATCTGCACTGTGCAACCATCGCGAATGGCACAATGCACAGCGCAAGCAGGCGCTGCTTCATTTTTACTCGAGCGGCAGCTTTTTCAACCCAAACGGATGGTTTCTGAGCGTAAGCGGTCACAAGCATATGCGACCACTCGCAATTACAAATCTGACAGCCTGTGTTGAGAAATCTCGCCGGGTGGTTGATTTTCCATGCTTGTGCTTGCCTACTTGTTGTTGATGATCGCAAACTAGGAAAAATGTCGCTGGGAGGTGGATTTTCCTCACTCGCGCTCTCCAACTTGACGTTGATGAATGAAAGCAAGGGGAAAAACTCCGCTCCGCGAAGTGTAAAAAAAACTCCACCACGCTACATGGAGCTCCGCAAGAGGCAGGGTTTCTTTAGATAAATTCCGTTCATGGTGATTTTCAGTGCCAGGTGCTTGTCTGCACTGTGCAATCATTGCGAACAGCACCATGCACAGCGTAAGCAGGCGCTGCTTCCTTTCTGCTGCTCGAGTAGATTTATACTCGAGCGGCAGCTTTCTCAATGCAATCAGTTTCTGAACGTGAGCGGTCATGAGCGGTCGCGGGTATATGCGACCACTCGCAATGAGAAATCTGACTGCCCGCGTTGAGAAATCTCGCCAGGTGATTGATTTTCCATGCTCGTGCTCCCCAACTTGATGTTGACGATCGCGAACTAGGAAAAATGTCACCAGAAGGTGGATTTTCCTCGCTCGTGCTTACCAACTTGACGTCGATGAATGCAAGCAAAGGTAAAACTCCACTCTGCTATGGGAAACTCTGTGAAGTGCAAAAAACTGTGCTACGCAGAGCTCCGCGAGTGGCAGGGTTTCTTTAGATCAATTCCGTTTGCGGTGATTTTCAGTAACAGGTGCTTGTCCGCACTGTGCAATCATCACAAATGGCACCATGCACAGTGTAAGCAGTCACTGCTTCCTTTCGGCCTCTCGAGTAGATTTTTACTTGAGTGGCAGCTTTCTCAACACGAATGGATGGTTTCTGAACGCGAGCGGTTGCGAGCACACATGACCACTCGCCATGAGAAATCTGACCGCCCACATTGAGTAATCCACGCTTGCCCTCACCAACTTAATGTTGACAATCCCAAACGAGGAACAATCTCGCAGGGAGGTGGCTCTTCCTCGCTCCCGCTAGCCATCTTGACATTGATGAACGCAAGCGGGGGAAAAAACTCCACTCCGCGTAGCAGAGTTTTGCAGAACTTGCCGAGCTCCGCATAATGCGGAGTGCGGAAAACTCCACAAACTCTGCGAGCAGAGCGGAGTTCACCGCCCAGAGTTACTTATATTACATCACTCATGACATGGTCAGTGAGGTCATATGCAGTGCATTGCGAGGCGTAAGTTATAGTTAGCTCAGGTAAATATAACTGCTACATTTCACTGGTTTTGTGTAAGTGAAATCTGAGCCTAACTATAATTCTATATTGTTCCTGTAACCTTTGGTATATCAATTACCATCATTATCAGAGGGCAATAATTCAAACAGGGCGTTAATGTCCCTTTGATGTCAACAACATACAAGGATTTACCATTATTATGCGAATGGCAGTCTTTTAATAGATGTGCGGTATGTGGATGCCTACACTTTGCCAAGACTTACCACCATTAGTCCAGGGACAGAGTTGTTCAGGGCAGGCAATGGGCATCATCCCAAGTGTACTCCAAAGTGGTTAAAAATAACTGCCATTGTGCCACTGCAACATATCACCAGGAGTGGAAATTGGCAAAACACTCACATGCTCTTCGCTCTTGCACAATTACACTGGAACAAATACGCACACGTTAACACACAACATGACACACATACATGGACATTCATTCTAGTGCATAAAAAACAAGTGTGCATACAGAAATACATAGACATAGGCAAATAGACATACACATGTGGGAACACAGACAAACAGCATCAACACTTTTTCCAGAAACTTGACTCTGCCTTTCCAATTATCGCTGCAGCTCTGGCCTGCATCTCATCTTTATCACATGGCTAGTTCCTGCTTTTGATTTTTGATCAGCACTCCTGAGAAGAAGCAGGGGTTGGCAGGAGCGTCTCAGGCAGCATGGAGAAAGAGGTGAGTGGGAGTACCTGTGGGGTGAGGAAGCAAGTGATATTGCATGGGAGTAGCAAATGGGGAAAAACTCATATGATGGAGGTGTAGTGGGTCATCAGGTGACCCATCATTGGGCTACCCTGTGGAGGGGAGATTTCAAGCTTACCATTGGTGGGCAAAATTCTTGGGGAGTTTTTCCCTTTGGCAGTTATTAAATGTTTGCGTTTTTTTCTTTTTGCTGGACAGTTGGGAGACAAAACCTAAAACAATTGCATAGTACACTTTGGACCACTTAACAGGTCCCTATAATGCCTAAGAGGATGGATAATGATGTTACCAGTCTGTTAGAAATGGGGTTTCCAGTTGTCAGAGTATGCACCCTGTACAAGCAGGAGCCTCCAATCTAGTCAGGCTAAGCTAGGTACAAACTAAAAATTAACCTGTGCTCAAGCTCTGGCAGCTCGGCACAGAACAGTCAGGTTTACCTAAAGAGGCAATGTGTAAAGTATTTGTGCAACATACAGACACATTAACACAATGAAAAGACCACAAAAATACTCCACACAGGGTTAGAAAAATAGATTATATTTTTATGAGTAAAACAAGACCAAAACGACAAAATCCAATAAGTAGAATAGGAGTTATGAATTTTTATGAATAAATCAAAAGTAGTGCTTAGAAGGAAATACCTCTTAGTGGATGGGTGTGATGGAGGTCAAGCAAGCTACAGGACTCACATATGTCCCATTGAAAAAGTACCTTGGATGGAGCAAGCGTCAACATCGAAAACCTTTTTTTTGATTTTCAAAAACTTTTATTGAGGATTAGACACAACAAAATTACAGAATTGCACCATAACAAAATATCATGCACTGCGATACAACATAAAAGATCGAAGGCAACCACATGCATGTTCCACAAAAAACAATATCAAAGAAATTTGGGGCATATTATCAAGGGCGGCGTAAAAAATGTTATCGCCGGTTTAGCAGCAGAAAACTGCCACTAAAGCGGCAATGATGGGCTTGATAATATGCCCTTGAGAATTCCAATAGAAGCCTAAGTTCTGGTGTGAACATGGGCTTCTATTGAAATTTTCAAGGGCATATTATCAAGCCCATTATTGCCGCTTTAGCAGCAGTTTTCAGCCGCTAAACCGGCGATAATTTTAACGCCGTCCTTGATATTATGCCCCTAAGTCGGGGAAACACCAAAAACAATGAGGAGAAATTATCATAAAAGGCACCATGTGTGAGAGGGGGGCCAACACTGAGAGTCGGGGGGAAAAAAGGAGCAGTGAGGAGGAGACTCATTGACCTTCACCGGTGGCTGCCGCAGCCGGAGCACCGGCAGGGAGCGTGGGAGAGGTTGCCGGGTGCTGGGAAGTGTGACTCAGGTGGTAGGAAATAAACGGTCCCCAAATATCAAGTGGGCGTGATCTGGCAGGCATTAGGTCCCAGAATTCGGACAAGAGAGTCTGGCAACGGGAAGCATCCTCCAGCCAGAGGGCCACCTTTGGTGCCGGCCTGCGACCCATCACATGGAAACCCTGCGCCGCGCGAGGACGAGTAGCATCACAATCAGTCTGCGGGAGGAATCTGGACAGAATTTGACAAAGCCTAAAAGGCAGAGCAGAGGATCAGGTTGGAACGGAAAGGAGGTGATCTCAGAAATGACAGGGCATACCTCACGACAGTAAGCAGAGACCTTGGGGCATAGCCAGGCGAGGTGGGAGAAGTCCGCCGCAGTCAAAGAGCATCGCAGGAATTGGTCACTTGCAAGGAGTCCCATCTTGTGCAATTGTGCGGTAGAGCCTGTGTAGATACTTACAGTGGATAAGGTGCCGACGATAGCTAGGGGAGAGGCGTTTAATCTGGGTGCAGCAGTACAGTCAATCGGCCTGGGAAATTTCGATGCCTAGATCCTCTTCCCACGCCACGAGCGCTCTGTCAGTGGAGATTGACGAAGCCACTAGTGTGGAAGCGTAGATTTTGGTAACCAATTTCTTTGGGGAGGAGGACATGTAGAGGAAATTGAGAGTGGCCATCGAGGGGGGGGGCTGGGGGAAAGAGGGGTGGAGCTTCTTACAGACCACCCAGGGCTGATAATAAAGCAAAGTGTCCATAGAACCAGCAAGTGTATAGACTGTGTTCTCAGGGTAGAGATTGGACACAGTGGCGAGCCCAAGATGAGTAGTGTGTTTCGCCATCCCCGAAGATTGAAGAGGAGGAAAAGCCAGGTGTTGAGCAATGGGCATCGCAGCCGCAGAGAGCATGACCTAACCCGAGATTTTCTGGAGCCCTTCCCAAGCCCAGTGCATTGTCTTGACTGTATCAACCTCAGCGCACGGAGGCCTCGCCGGGACAAATAAAGCGGTAGTGAGCGGCCACGGGGTGGCCAGGTCAGTCTTAACCGCAACGTGGGGCTGAAATGGAGTGGGATGAAGCTAGAAGTGGAGAAAGCAGACCTGAGTTCTGAGGGAATAGAGTTTGAGGTCGGGGGCACCAAGATCACCGTGCGACATAGGGAGATTTAAAATATTATGTGCAATCCTGGGTTGACGGCCGGCCCAGATCAGAGTGATCACCAAAGAGCGGAGTTTACAGAAAAAATGAGCGGCGAGGGGGATGGGGATATTGACAAATAAATATAAAAACTTCAGAAGCACCACCATCTTGGCAATGGCTATGCGACCGGGTAAAGAAAGTGGCAAACTACTCCAGAGGGGAATCTGGGACTCCAACCAGTCCACCACACGACCGAAGCTGGCTTTCCAGAGTTCATCGACGTCCCTACTCAGCCACATCCCAAGATACCTGGTGGGCTTAGTCACCCACAGGATGGGATAATCTGGATCGAAGGGCATCGTGGCATCGGTAAGAGGAAATAGCACAGACTTGTTCCAGTTCACCTGGATGCCGGTGTAGCCGCCAAAGCATTGCACCACACAAACCAGAGAACTGCGGTTCTCCTGAGGGTGGCGGACGTATAGGGTGACATCGTCCACGTACATAGAAACAAGTAGAGCACGAGCCACAAAGCCGATGCCCCTTTGGGTGTGATGCTGGCACAGTCGAGCCGCAAGAGGCTCCATTGCGATGGCGAAGAGCATTGGTGACAGCTGACAACCTTGCCGCGTGCCACGCTCGATGGAGATGGGATCAGAGATTTGGCCACTGAGCCGAAAACGGGTAGTGGGAAGAGTATAAAGGAGCAGCACTTTACTTATAAAAAATGGACTGAAGCCCAAGCGGGGAAGAAGATAAAATAGGAGGGGCCACTCTAAGGTGCCACTGCCGGGAGCGCTGGGTTTATTTGATGGAGAACTGAGAAAATGGTCCGAAGATTATGGAAGGTGGCAAACAACATTGAAGACTTGATGTGCTGGATCCTATCTGCTCAGGCGATGAAGGCTTAGTCGACAAACCCCTCTAGAAATAGGTGATGCGTCACCGTCGGGCCACTCTAACCATCATTATTGAGCCGCGCAGTCCATCCAAGTGATGTTGTCGATCAGCTCCTGAGTCGAAGGGCAATGCTTTGGTTCCGATCTGTGCAAAGTCCTCACTGTGTCAATTTTGATGGTTCTGCAAAGAAAAAGCTTTCTTTCAGGGGCCTAGGACTGGATTGGTTCCACTTGGCAGGGAAGGACAGGATTCACAGTAAGCAGAATCCAGGTGCTGTTTCACAGTTGAAAGAAGTCTTTCTTGACCTTGAGACTTCAGGGCAGGTGGAAAGCCAGCAAGCCCTTGGAGACACTCTGGGTTCAAGTGAGATGGGTTCAGTCCTAGTCGTCAGCAGGGCAGAATTCAGCAGGCAGCAGGGCAGCACAGCAAAGCAAAAAACAGTACTACCAGAGCAGCAGTCAAGCAGAGTGGCAATCCTTGTAGCACTGCAGTCTGTGCTCCTGGCAGAGTTCTTCACAGATCCAGTAGTGTAATATATTGGTAGGGTCTCATACCTTGTTGTGCTTTTGAAGTGGGAGTGACTTCAAAGAATCATCCTTTCTTCCCAGCCCTGGCTCCATTTATCAGTAGGGGTAATCAGGTCTTTGTGTGGGAAACAGGACACTTCCTATACAGGTGTGTCAGCTCCCCTTTTTCTTCCTGCCCAGGATGCAGATGAATGCATACAAGTGTTCTTTCACCCCTACACTTTCTGTGTTACTGGCTGTCTAGAAAAAATGCTAGAAGAAATCATCCACCCCAGGCTGCAGACACACTGAGCAGTAAGAGCAGAGAAATGTCCACTTACTGAAAGTGTCATTTCTAAAACAGTAATGTTAATTCCAATTTACCAGTAAATAGGATTCATCATTACCATTCCCAACATATAAAACATGATGCAGTTACTCCTTTCTAAACAGGAATTGCAGCTTAAAAGTGTATTAAGGAATTTCCAATGTTCACCTATAAGAGGAGTAGGCCTCACAGTAGTGAAAAATGAATTTGGGTGTTTGCCATTACTAGGACATGCAAAACTTAATAGCACATGTCCTACCATTTACTTACTCAATATAGAGAGAGAAGCCCCGAGTACCAAATGGACAGGGTGTTACTTAGACAAAGAAGAATCTAAATTGCTAACCAAATAAAATAATTGTTCAACCAATCATCTCAAATGCACCAGAAAACATTCATATCAATCATACAAAAAACCATATGACTATATTTGCAATGCCACAAGACAACCACTGACTAATAATGGAATGCCACCTATGTTTTATTTAAAAATTGTTAGAACCATTAAAAATTGTTAATTATACAGAATTCATAAATCTTCAAATATCAAAAACATATACCATTATACAATTTCATGTATTTCATAGACAGCATATCAATTAATCACAAGGGAGATGCAAACATTCATCAAGTATCAAAAACAAATATGTTATCACATATATGGATCTTACAAATAGTACCTACACTATATTCATGTGTTAAAAACAATTAAAAATATAGTCTAAAAGAAAGATAAAACAAAGGAAGAGAGAGACACACAGCAAATACAACAGTACACCTGAAGAAATCAAAACCTTCTCAGGGGTTTCACTGATACACCTGGTCCTTTTAAACCAACAGCAAAGAAGAGATTGGCACAGAAGCTGTAATATAAAAGACATCTTTTTATTTAACCTCAGAAGAGGGACAATTGCGTCACACAGTAATCTCAAGTCATAGTAGGAGTCATTCTAAGGAGTACAGAGAACAGGGGCCTTATACCCACACAGGGGCTCAAAAGAAGGTGGTACAAGTACACATGAGAAGAGTTACACACATAGAGGGTCATGCAGAAAATGCACAGTCAACAAGTAGGAGGAGTAATAAGTTGCTGACATCAGTTAGAACAGCCTGACAGTTCTATACTAGGAGCAGGTGCATTCTACTAGCTAGGCCCTTCTGAGCATGTGCAAGACTCTGGAAGAGGGAAACAGCAAATGGCTAGCACATAGCTAACTAAAATGGCTGCCAAGTACAAAATGACTTTCAGCTCATGCTAACAGATTCCTGTAATCTTTAACACACCTATTAATGGTTCGTAGACTAGTCCAGGTCAAAAAAACTCAAAAGCCAGACATGTGTGCAGTACAAGGATTTTTAACTCAATGGCCAATAATATTTGTTTTGTATGATTGATATGAGTATTTTGTGGTACATTTGAGATGATTGGTTGAACAATTATTTTATTTGGTTACCAAAGGGAATTTATATTCTTCTTTGTCTCCCTTTTACTTATACAGCACCCTGCCTAATGGGCTACCTAGGTTCTATCTTAGGGGTGACGTATGTGTAATAAAAGGGGAGTTTAAGGCTTTGCGAATAGTTTTAAATGCCAAGTTGAAGTGACAGTAAACTGCATAAACAGGCCCTGCAATGGCAGGCCTGAGACAGGTTTGAAAGGTTACATATGTGGGTGGCACACAATCAGTGCTGAAGGACCACTAGTAGCATTTAGTTTATAGGCCCAGTAAACTAAATATGCTGATTGTATTTACACCACTATTACCATGTTTAGGGGAGATGCACATGCACTTTAGCACTGCTCAGTAGTGGTAAAGTGCTAAGAGTCCTAAGTCCAACACAAGAATCAGCAAAAAGAGAAGGTAAGCAGGCAAAATGTTTGGGGTGACCCATCAGAGAGGGCCATTTTCCAACAAGGTCCCATAAGAAGTTAGGTGATCTGGCAGAACCTCCAGGCTCACGTACATATCACCAAGATAATTTGGCTACTGAAAGCAGACCAACTCTCGCTGAAATGTACGGAGGAAATGGGGGCTAATCTGGGAAATCAAGAACGGATTACTGTTCCTTCTGTAAATCCTCAAGTCCACCATGTGATCCCTATTAAATTTGACCCTGGATTTATCCATTCCCATATTTTCAATAATTCTAAGGGCACTTGTAATAAGGCCCTTAGAGTGTTATCGCTGCCAAATGAGGTTGTATCTTTATAGTGTCTTCTTATTATGCCCTACAGAGTCCGAATCTTACCCTTCAAACACAGATTTGCACGTGAGTAGCACTCACAACCACAATGGTTTATTGCCATACATTTGAAAGTGCTTTTATTCCAACTTTAATTGAAAGAGAGTCCATCATCGTACATCAACATAAAGTTTAATTAGTATAATAGACCCCTTGCCTGCACTCCACAGTGCGTTGCATTCTTGTTCTTGTTATGCCTGTTTGCCACGTTTCGGCAACGCAGCTACATGCGGGGGTTTTAAATTCAGATTTATGCAGACCACGCACCACACTGAACAGCCTCGGAATTACAGCCGAGAAAGAAATTGAATGCAATAACAAAAAGGTGAATTGTTATTCAAGATATGGTTATGTGCATGAGCAATTCTGCGAAAGATCTTGAAATTCGGAATATTGTTTATTATCAACATGTTATGCTGCTGCTGATCAAGCACATATGCAGTTTCACGATTGCACCAATAGATTATCTCAAAATGGATTTTTTAGACACAGGAAGTTAATCTTCCAGAAGAAAAGCATGATGTTGTTTCCTTGTGCAGAGTTTTCAATAAGGATCAGGTCAAGCCGAGATCGCTACTGTAGGTTTGATTGTTGTACCTTTATCGAATGGCATAAACCTGTCAATTTGTATCTGAAATTTTATAATTTTGCATGTACATGCATTTCTTTACTTATAATGTGCTTAGCTGTTTATGGCTAATGTAAACCGACTTTACCTGTGGTTTTAACAGAGTACTGCTTTCGGTGACAATATGCAGCAAAAGGTTAATTAGCATTTTAAGATTTAATGTACAGGTTTCACCTCACGTGGAAACCCATGATTTGAACTCTGGTCTCCTTGGTCAATTTTTAGAAGTTTACTTTGACCTTTATTGTTCATTTGTGAATATGTTTTGCAGGTACATTTATAACAAGGTCAATTGAGTAATATTTTAAGCGCTCAGCATAGCTTTCCTCTGAAGCTGTATTTGCGCACCTCCCAGGCCCCATATACTTTCTATCTCTATTTCCAATTTCTTTAACCTTAAGGGTGCCTTTGCACCAGCAAAAATAAATGCTGGGGATCTATCCAGAAATTGACCTTGCATGTAGTTCCGGTCCCAGCCTAGATAATGCTAGATAATGCTTATTATCATAAATGTGATCACCACATGACACATCCTGTGCCAGACAGATCTTTTATTAATGAAGCCCCCTATGTCCTTAGTAGACTATATTACACACTCACTGCAGCCCCTACAAGACACAGAGCACTGCTATTATAATTGCTTCTTCTGGTATTACTGTGAAAAAGATAATAGAACAGATTTATTTCGTTCTAAGCAGTTCTAAAATGAAGGTAAGTGCATGAAACAAAGTCAATTGCCCAAATTATATTGAAAGTCAAACCCGTAACCCAGATAGAGTGTTCGAGTTTGAGTCCAGAAATGGGGGAAGAATTTCCTGTCCCTTCACTAGTTCAGATTTCATCACAACAACATTGAACACCTCCTCCAGAGAGGGACACCCCATGAGATATGCAGCACTCCGAGGGAGTGGGGAAAACAAATTGGTGAATAAACCCGACATCAGCAGGTGGTAATGGTTATGGAGGCAGAGGAGATGTAATGCCTAGTGGAGGTCAGGAGTGAACATGTTACCCTCTCATGATGATATTGCTTAGACAACATATTTAAAATGGCTCTAATTTCCCCAGTCATTTCCCCCATACCTTGAATATCAGAGCATCAAATATGCCACTTATGCCCATCTTCAGAGCAATCACTGTTACATATGTATTGAGCAGATAAGTGCTAAAGAGGGTCTAAGGTAAATGAATCCCTTGGCTGCTGGTGTTCCTGATGTGCAATTGGTGAAGGTAGAGGTGGAGCAAGGGGTGCAGCTGGAGACCTCTTCTGTTATGGTGGTATCTGGAATTAAGAAGGGAATGGCTGAAGGCACAGATGAAGATGGAGCTTGCTCCTGGGACACTATTGTTTGGTTTGTGTTCTTGGCCAGAAGGAGCCACATTGTCCACCTCTGACTAGCATGTGGTGCCAATTTCTCCTCCCCTATCAATAGTCTCTACAACCTCCAGCCAGAATGTTTTACTCTCCAGCTGATGGTAGGTTCCTCCTCTTCTCAGGTTGTAGAAATTTCTGGTGGCCATCAAGTTTAGAAAAATCTTAGGGCCAGATGTTCCACCCTTTTTTGCGCTCACAAACGGGAGATTGGCCTGTTTGCGACCGCAAAAAAGAGTGTGGGCATGTACAAACGCTAGTTTGCGAGTCACTGACTCGCAAAATAGCATTTGCGACTCTTGCTATTAGGAAGGGGTGTCCCTTCCTAATAGTGAGTCTCTGTGCCATGTACTATTGTTGTGGGGCCGCATTTGCGGCTGAAAAACACTCATACCACCTACACCTACTCACAAACAGAAAGGGGTCCCCAGTGAGTGTTTGCGGAAATATTTTTTAAGAGCTGACAGTGGACCCATGGACCACTGCCTGCCCTTAAAAAAATTAAACTGAATAGTTTAATTTTTCCTTTTTAAATCCCAGCACGCCACCATCCCTCGGAGTGTTAGCAATTCCCAATGGGGTCGCAAATTGAGCTTGCCTCATGAATATTAATGAGGCATGCAATTTGTGACCCCATTGGGAATTGCAAACAATGTCTGAGACACTGTTGTGCATTCACATTAGCGAGTCGCAAATTGCGAGTCGCAGTTCGATACAATTTACAACTCGCTAAAGTGAATGGTCGTACTTCTTGCCCTTAGTCGTCTATACCCCAGTGCCTGCTGATAGGATATTTGGCCAGCTGTGCCTGCTGAGAAAGGAATGTAGACAAGAAAAATAAATGATGTGTGCATAAGTCAAAAATGGAATGGACATTCAATATCTTTACAAGAAAATATCAACTTGAAGATAAAGACTGATATTATTTAGTATTCAAATTCCCTTTGACTTGGTTCTAACTTTATAAAAGCATAGTTTTTTAACAGGGGTTTGGTGTTGTCCTAAATGTTGGGAACCGTTCAGTAATGGTTTTTAAAACATAATACTAGGCCTTCAATGTAGGAAGCATGTCTTATAAATGTAGCACATAGATATAATTGGGTGACCGCAGCCTTCCAACCCAAGAAAGCAGTTTAACTTGCACGCTTGACACCATGATAATGTTACAGAAGAAGCACTGGCTGTGCAGTTGTGTTTTCATATAAAGAAGACTATACACCCTAATGATAGCATATCATATGCCAAGAAAATGATAGAAATTTTTTATGCATAGCAAAACAACACCATTATACACGTTAAAGGAAGAATAACTTGTGCAATGTCCACTCTGAATACACTGATGCTGGCAAAAAATAAAAATAACAGACAGGGGGCCTACTCTCCAAAAGGACGGGGCACTGCATTTTGACTATCCAGTCAAGTAAAAATCTCCCTTTAGTATCTTTGAACAAGTCTCACACACAGTTCATACTGTTCTCAAGGGCTCAGTCATCATTTCTTGGATTCACCCGGAAACACCAAGGTAAAACCCCACACTCATGGAAAAGCTCTATACCTTTATTTGTGGAAAAATCAATATGTCTATGCCGAATAATAATCACAATTCAGTATTAAAATTTTATGAAAAAGGGTCATAATGATTTAAAAACTGGTTGCATAAAAACCAAAATAAAAATTCAACATATCGTTCCCCCTCGTAATAGTGGAAGAATCTCTTTTTATCTAAACCAACAATTCTTAAAACAAAAACAATTTGGTTCTTAAATGCATCAATAAAAACAGGGACAGGGAGAACGAATACAATAGCCAATCGCATATGTCCTTAAACCACTAAACTGTTTTGCTCATTGTTCATAGTACAGAACATCCTTGAATCATTAATGTCTACTGTATCACTCAACGCCTATTAGATTCAGTGTTAAAATTGCATCAACGCGTTTTGGGGGATTTCCAATATTTAGAGCCACCTTTTTCAGGATGAATAGATTTCTCCCACAATCTCAACAAAAACAATAATACATGATAGTATTGTTAAGACTGCAACGTTCTCTTTTAAATTTGTCTTTGGTTCCATAGCTATCACAGGATTGAGTTGAGATTTAGTTAGTGACTTTGAGGGTTCATCCTGACAAGAGTCATGGCTATCTCAATGTTTTACATGGAGCTTTCAAGTATGAGTTCTTTTGGAAATACCTGCAACTATATATAATTATACACCTCCTCTATCTGGTTGCTGTCTAAGGAGCTGGGCTTCTGCTTAAAGTAATAATTGTGGTCTTCCCAATTATTGATAATGAGCTTTTTGGCTCGATTATATTTTTTGAGCCCTATCAATAACTTTTGTAAGCTTATTGGAGTTATAACCATGATGATGAGATCCTCTGCAGATCATTAACTTAGAATAGATAGCTCACCAGTACTAGGAGAAAAGCAATTTGACACTAAGGGCCTGATTACGATGTCGGGCGGACTTTCCTGACACCGCCTCGGTCATGGGACTGACCGACCTCTGGTCAGCGGTCCCGACCTGCAAATTACAATGTTTGGTTGCATACTCCCATTTCTGAATGGGAGCTCGTATTAACCGGCCATAACACAAGCTCCCATTGAGAAATGGGAAGTGTTGTTCATCTCAGCACCCCATTGCAGGCACCTTCAGGTGCCTGCCACAAGGTGTATGGATCAACAGGGGGACACAGTAGGGGGCCCCCTCGGCCCCCAACCAGAGGCCACATGCACAAGGGGGCCCTGCTGAGGGCCCTTAAGCACGCTTTCTGACATTGTTTCCAGGTCGGACAGGCCGGCAAGGAAACCATGTCGGAAACCGTGCATCGTAATCCCAAGGGCAGAAAGGCCCGCCCTTTGGAATTGCAAACCGGCTCTGACTAACCAACAGGCTCCATGATCCCGTCGTAATCCAGCCGGAATGACCGGCCAGTTTATTTTCCAACTGGCAGCATTGTAATGTGGCGGTTGGAAAGTAAACCGAGCGGCCGATTACAATCTGGACAGGAAGCGATGGTCAGGGCCTTTACGGGCCGCATCGTAAACGGCCCTTGAGTGTATTGTATATAGATTAAATAAGCAAGGTGGAAGTATGTACCCATGTCAAAGCCCATTTTTCGGTCTTAATACATTAGAAAAGGGTACCCTTAGGGCTTGTTTGTATCATAACAAAGTTTTGCAATGGGTAGGCCTAATTTCTTTTACGATCTAGTCCTTGCAGTAGAGTGAAAGGACTGCAGCAAATGATTTGCCTTCAGTATCTTATCCCATGTTTCATGTCACAAATAGAGAGCGCAAATTGTAAACCAATGTTTTGAGACATGTCTGTAACTTTGTGATGTGTGTGGCATATGTACTAATAGGTCACATCACAAAATGTTGCATTAAAGAAGGCCATACGGCACCCCATCAAATAGATATCAATTAATTAGGTAGGTTGGTATTTTCGACTCTTTGCAATTGGCTAAAAACACAGGAAATGTGTCCTGCAAGGAAAAACAGATCACTATACCTGCATTGTAATTTTAAAGAGGCCAGAGTTACTTTTTGCTGGTTTGAGAAACTCCCATTTGGAAACACATCAGGGGAGGAGGTAGTGGTCCAAGGCAGTGGTCTCTGTGACCACTGCCTCCTTCCTATGAGGCTGTCTGAGAGAATCCTCAAACAGGAACCAGTCCAATGGGGGCTGCTTTAACTTTTCAAACACATTACCACATCTTGTTAGTGGTGATGGAAATTGGGTTATTAGTTGTGCAGGATGTGAGGCCTGCACAATTAATAGGTCCACAATTTCAACTTACTGGGTACCAAGCACCCCATTTTAGCGCTTGGCTATCTCACAGTCCAAGACCTACTCAGCGGAGGTGGTTTGGGCAAGTAATCACCATTCGCTGGAGCACAATATTAACACTCAATAAATGATTGTGCAGTCAGTGTTTTTTGTTAGAACAAAGTACATTTAACACACACACACACACACACACACCCACACACACACACACACACACACACACACACACGCACACACACACACACACACACACACACACACACACACACTACTAAACACTATGTATTAATTTACAAATATATACATAAGGCATATTGAAAATACATTAGATGACATTAACATCACATGTGAGCCCCCCAACTAAACCAGATACCAAATTACAATATAGGGGTTATCACTTTAGATACAACAGACCTATTGGCTTTATCAAGGGTTCCCCATATTACTAGGACAACAAACCACATGTTAAAAACATCATCATTTTTGATTAAATGTAATAATAACCATGTGTAAATGCAAGTATTAATTTTACTGAAGCATATACACCTTGAACAGTACTCACTGTCACTGATATTATTTCAATAAAGCATTTTAAAATGAACATAATATGTGTTGGTGTGATTTTTATATTCTTTGAGATCATATCAAATGCAATCACAAAAACAGCTCTTAGAGAGTACCACTTTCACGCCACATAAAATGCAGTCATAGATCCAGTCCCTAAACATTGCTGCATTCCATATATCTTCTGGATAAACCTTCAGGCCACTTAAAATGCAGCAATACAACCAGCCACTGGAAAGTGCTACCCTCCACAGTTGTAGAGCACCAACTCTAGTCTTGAGAGTGCTTTGGAAAATAAGGAAATCCTAGAGGGGTCCTGAATTCTGAGTCCCCAGAAAGTTACTGTCAGTGTTTCTCATTTCTGGAGGGAGGGTGGCACTGTGGCACTTCTACAGCACCCTCTGCTCTCTTTCAACCATTGGTGGCACCTCTGCCCATTTTGGGGCTGCCACAGTCTGGGGGAAATAGGCAAATTGAGAAGCACTGCAGGGCTTTATGGTGCCCTCCCTTTGGGAAAAGTGTTTATCAAATGAATGTTTGTTTTCCTGGTGCATTACCTCTCTCTGCATACCTCTTTTCCTTTCCTTTTTATCCTGAGAGGGTGCTATTTGTTGGGGGCAGCCCAAGAAGCCCATCCCTGGTGGCTCCAGCCAGCTCCCCACATGAGCAGCATCTTCTCGTGCTGCTACAGGAGCAGGAAGCTTATCTCCCCACGGAGTTTGTTTCTGTAGTGGTCATGCACTCCCACCCAGACATGGACACGGGTAGCGGACAAACCCACCACCACTGAGGGGAATTAGACGGCACTCCTCCTTCACTCTTCTGCTGCTGGGCCCCAGAGTTGGGATACCAGGCCCCTTCTCCTCCTTTTGGGAAAGCACAACAGTGTTTACCTGTTGCTGCTCATGCCTGTAACCCAGAGTTGGGATCTAGGCCCCTTTCATGTCTTTAGGGGGGTGTGACGGAGCTCCCCACTTTTCCTTATGTGATGGTGGGGTCTGGAGTTGGGGTCCCAGATGCCGATAGGTAAAACCTGGCACTGTGATTGGGATCATTGAGCCTCTCGAGTTCTAGGGATAGGGCCCCATGCACAACCCGTTCCTGTGGTAAATTGCAGAAAGTCCTTGCACCGACCCTCGGGCCCTGCCCACCCTGGGGGTTTTAAATCCTTGGGCTGGGGCACTTCGAGACCTCACTTTTTGGGGGAGTTTAGAAAGCTTTATTAAAATAGATAGTGAAACATGGTACATAATCATAATAAAAAGCATGACATACAATCCATGGGATAACATTGAATAAGAATGAGTAACAAATGGTGAAAAACCCAATACATCATACATTGTCGGGATTATAAACCAATATTGCAGGTAAAATAAAGTCATAGAGTATCATAGTGAAAATAGCATTCATGCTTTTGAGTTTTAAAGAACAGAGAAAGAGTGAAATAAAGAAGAAGGAGGAAAGAAAAAGGGTAAGAAGAAGGGAGAGGAAAGAGAAAGAAGAAAAAAGAGAAAAAAGGAAAGGCGGAAAAGAGATAAAAGAGAATAGATATTAGCAGTTATATATTATATTTTATTAAAACTTTCAAATAAAAAACAAAACATAATCACATTTAGGAGATAGGTCAGAGCTAAATATAGAAACAGCTAATGGGGTTGAAAATAGTCTCTGATAAAAATAATAGAGCGTTTGAGTGGTGCTGGCATTGCATGAAGTGTATCCAATCCCAAATGGAGTTAGTTAAATGTATAGAAAAAGTATGTTGCAAGCTGTCTCCCATAAAAGTTCAATCTTGCTTTTGGGACGAGTGGGTAGAGAAAAAAAGAGATATTTGTAAATGTGAGAGGCCCGGACAAAAGAGGAAGTATGTAACGATTGTATAGAAGAGTCAAGTGAAGAGGAAGAGATATCAGAGAGAAGAGAAAGCCGTTGAGACAGAATCAATCTCAAAGAATCAAACTTAGAAGGAGACGTGATGGAAAAATTATATTTAGATTGGATTTCCTTGAGAGATAAAAGCTGCTTATTGTGTGTAAGTGTTTAATTTGTATAATCCCTTTGACAATCCAATCTTTCCAGAAGATAGTACGATTAGAAATTCTTAATGGATTTATTGTGCCAGATAGAGGAATCCAGAAATAGCTGAAATGGTGAATGCGATTTAGTAAAAATTGGAGAGAGAGTAGATATAAGATAAGGGATAGTAGGAGATTTGAACGAGCGAGGAGGATGAACGAGGTTGGCTAACAAGGGGAAGGGGAATGGATGAATAACGGATTCCTCTAATTTATACCAAACTGATATGGAAGGGTCATCAGAAGGAGAAAGATAAGGCAAAACTTGTTGAATTAGGAAGGAGGAATGATATTGGCGAAAATTGGGGAAATTAACCCCACCCCTATCTTTAGGAGCAGACAAAGCAGAAAGAGAGATGTGAGCCTCCCGATTGTTCCAAAGAAATTTACTTAGGATACTGTTAAGATTCCTAAAGAATTTAGAAGGAAGTCGTACTGGTAACATGGAAAGGTAAAAATTAATTACTGGAAGCATCATCATCTTGGAGGTATCCAACCTACCGAACCAGGACAGAAATAAAGGGGACCATTTCCCTGCCATAGCAGAAATTTTTGATGAAACATCATCCGAGTTAAGTTGGACTGTCTAAGCAACAGAAGAAGAATATTTTATCCCTAGACAAGTAATGCAATTAGTATTCCATTTAAAGTTCGTCCCTTCAAACATACTTCTAAGGCAGTGTATGTTTAGCGGAAGAATTTCAGACTTAGAAAAATGTAACATATATCCGGACAAGGCAGCATAAGAAGACATAAGGTCAATAAATGCAGGTAAAGAGGTAGCGGGGTCAGACATATATAACAAAATATCATCAGCATAAGCTGTGAACTTGACTTCGATAGATTTATGAGTAAAACCCCGAAAGGCAGGAGAATTCCTAAGGGAGTGAAGAAAAGGTTCCAGAGACAGAATGAACAGCAAAGGAGACAAAGAACAACTTTGACAAGTGCCTCATTGGTGATTAAAATAGGGAGATTGGAAACCGTTAACAAAGACCGAAGTGGTAGGGGAGGAGTACAACAAACTAATAGGAGATAAAACAACAGGACCAAATCCATGCCATTTAAGGGCACGCATCATAAAAAGCCAATGAATGTGGTCAAAGGCTTTCTCCGCATCTAGGGTGATAGTTGCGACCGGAGTGGAGCTCTTGGAAGCAAGATGTATTATGTTAAAAAAAGTTCTGGAATTGTCTGCAATCGTTGCTCATAACCAATCAAATCAGGGATAATCTTATTATTACGAAGAGCAAGGACCTTTGCAAAAATCTTACAATCCAAATTGATTAAAGAAATAGGGTGATAATTAGCACAAGAAGAAGGATCCTTGCCCTTCTTAGGAATTAGACAGATCATAGCTTCGAGAAAGGAACCATGAGCTTCTTTGCGAGACATAAAATGTTGGAATAAAGATAAAAGATGAGGAAGTAAAATTTGGGAGAAACAAGAATAAAAGTCAGCGGGAGATTTATCCTTTGGTAATTGGGCTAGGGCGGATTTAAGTTCAGGTAGGGAAAGATCACTTTCTAATACGGAGCAATCAGGAAGCGAAGAGGGACGCGGAGGGAGTGCTTCAAAAAAAGAATCCAGTGCCACATCAGAAGGAGAGGATTCTGGAGTGTATAGCGTCTTAGAAAAATCCATGAAATGATCAGCACCACCATTATCAGTAATTTTGACTACCTCAGATTGTTGGGATTTCACCTTTAAATAAATTGCCAGTAATTTGCCAGCTCTATTACGACCCCCATAGAATTTAGAGTTAACTTTGAGTAGAGTGCCCCAAGCTTCCTCAGTCGATTTCTTATTAAAAGACAGCTTAGCCTGAATTAACTTTTTTAAGGAATCCTCATTATTAGACGTAAAGTATGCATGTTTGAGATGTTTAATAGAGGCTAACAGAGAAGCGGAATCCTTCCTACACTGTTTATTTTTAGCCGCAACATAATCGATGATGAATCCCCTGGCTGTTGCCTTGAAGGCATCCCATACAGTTGGAAAAGGAATATCCGGAGTAGCGTTCCTAAGGAAAAACTCTGGCAAGAAGTCTTTAAAATGCTCCAGAAACTTATGATCCTTGAGTAAATAGTTACTGAAGTGCTGAAGACTGTCGGTGAAAGGATCCATGACCTGATTGCAATCCCCTCCCACTAGTAAATTAATGTTGGGACATGAATGAAGAGTATGTGACATATTTTTCCAAAATTGTGCATCAACACCAGTAGGGCCATAGATATTGAGAAGGGAGATAGGGTAACCATTTATTCTAAGATGTAGAAGGAGCCATCTTCCATCAACATCTCTCTCCTCCCTCCACAACAAGAGAAAGAGATTTGTGGACTAAAGTAATCACTCCATTCTTCCTATCTTTGGACTGGGAACAAAAAATATGGCCCACCCTTTGCCTTTTAAGAGAATTAATCTAATTTTCATTAAGATGGGTCTCCTGGAGCATTGCTACTTTACATTGCAGCCTAGACAAATGAGTGAGAACCCTCTGTTTCTTAACAGGGTTGCGTAGTCCTTTAACATTCCAAGAAACAATGCGAACATTATCTGTCATGATAACTGGAAAGAAACAACATTAAGCAACAAGATATGCAAAAGATAGCTTTTAGCGACATCTGGTACAACTTATAGTTTATATACCTATAGAGTAAACACATGAAAGATTGGAATATATAGTGCCAAAGAATAAATAGTAGAGAGCAGTGATAAAAAAGAATAATAAAATGATAACAAAGTAGAAAATGCCAGGAGATTAAAGTAGATAGGAATGATGTGCTGAAGGAAAAAGGAAATGTAAGGTCTGAGGACAATAGAGAGAAGATAAAAAAGAAAGAAACCAATAAGAAGAGAAAGGAAAGAGGGAAAAGGCAGAGGAAGTAAGTGATAGACCAACAAAGGTTGACAAGAAGCCGGGGGACTTCAGTCAAGAAAGAAAGGATAAATATCCAGAATAAAGAAAATAATATGAGGAAGCGGGAAGCCGCAAGGGGAAGAAAGATGGCCGAGCCAGCCAGGACATTCGAGAACAACCAGAACCAATATTAGAGAAATAAATATAAAAACAAGGAGCCAATATGACAGAACTTAACGGGAGAGACTAACTACAATCAAATCTGAATCGGTAATAAAAAAACAAGCAATCAAAAGCAACAAGGATGTGTGAAGGAATACTCAACACTTACCATTAGGATTAAGGTTGAAAGGCAGGGAAGAGGGAAACATCTGGGGAATGAGTCTGTACAGAAGGAGAGAATATCTGTGGAAAGAGACAAAGAAAAATAATAACATGAAATGGCCATCAAGAATAACAGAAAAACCACAATAATCTTGAAAAAACAACAACAACCTACCAAAACCAACAACAATTAATGAAGACCAACATCTTCAGAACAATACAGTAGAAAGATAAACTCAGAGAACATAAGACAAAGTGGAAACGACAAAGTTGATCAGGTCCCACCAAGTCCATCTCGCCTCCTTTATGGAGAGAAATGAATTGTCTCAAATCTTCAGGACGATCAAAAGAGTAGGAATTCTCCTTATATGTAACTTTAAAGAAGCAAGGATCCACCAAGCCGTATCTGGTGTTCATGAAGAGAAGGGCCGGGCAAAGAGAAAGAAATTACTTGTGACGGGCTGCAGTAGCGCAGGCAACATCCTGAGAAAAGAAGACTTTGTGACCGGACCATAACATCTGTTTTCTTTGTTTTGCCGCTGAAAGGATCATTACCAACTCAGTATATTCCAGAAATAAAACAATTATCCCTCTGGGACGGTTGACTGACGATGAAGATGATGAACCTCCGGTTTTTGGACCAATGCGATGAGCACGCTGCATATTAAGATTGGTACCATCCTTGAGACCAACAATTTTGGAAATGTGTTTTTTTTCAGAAGGCGAGCATGTCAGACCCTTCCTCGCCCTCAGGAATGCCATACATTCGAAGATTGTTGCATCTATTGCGGTTTTCTAAGTCCTCCGTTTGCATCTTGAGAAGAGCGATCTCCTTAGACATGGCGGCAACCTGAGGGACCACATCTTGAGTATCGCTAATTTACTGTTCCATCGCTGACACTCTCGAGTCTAAGTTTGACCCTTTCTCATCCAGCCTCTGGAGGGTAGCGTTAGTTTCAATCATAAAAGGTTTAATCAGCTTTATCTCTTCAATGAGATCTTACAGTGTGATGAGTAATGGAGACTTGGTAGGCGAATTGGGCTCTCTCCTATGACGTTTCGGAGGAGCAGCAGGGTTGGAATCCTTACGAAGAGAAGACATACTTGATGAAGTGGTTTTCTGACCAAAGGAGGAAGAAGGATCCATATAGGTGGATATAGAGATGTAATGACATACTCAGAAGATAAGCAGCAAATATAAGTGGAATAAGACACCTGGAGGAGGCAGCTAAAAGCAGCAGTGAAAAGGTTCCTCCGGACTTCGCCTCACCACACCAGGAGCAGGACGTCAGAATCTACTATCGTCTAAACAAGGAACAGATTTAGTGTCCACTAACCAGATTTAGTAGCAACCTCCATACAGTAAAAGATATCTGCTGACTAAACAAAGCACATAAAGCATAACAGCTTAGCACAGTCCATCTCAGTACATTTACCAGGAAGGTAACCAATTTGAGTAGAATATACATCCACTAGAAAGCATTGTGTATACTGCTCCAGCAAATAGAATCAAGCTGAGTAGAGGAAAAATAGTCTCCTATAACATTCCAAAATAGAAAATCGTCCTCCAACAAGAAGCAGGTGAAATTAAAAATAGTCAAAAAATACCACAGCCCATTTCATATAAGGTGAGAAGGCATAGAGTTGTAATGAAGCCACCTTCTGAAGCCATTATATTTGAATAGTGTGAATGGAAGAGTTACACTGTGCATGAATCCAGTGAGGCACATTATAACTGGAGGCACTTGTAGAATGAAGGAAACAGATGTCTGATGCCAACCGCCAGCTATAAAAATAGAGGAATGCCAAAGTCCATTATTTCCAGCAAGGTAAAGCACTCCCACTGCTTAGCTGCAGCTGCGATTTAGGAACCGCGCCGCAAGCAGCACCGGGGAGGCCTTGAGGAAAGGGAGCGCTCCGCCGGAGACAAAATGGCGGGTACCACCCACAGCACTTGAGGAAAAAGCGGCACGGGGGACAAACAGGCATGAAGCAAGTTCAAAAACTGAAAAAAGAACAGCTACCTGTGCCCACGCGTCCTCTGCGTAAAAGCCTCAGTCCATGACCTTCCAAGACGTGAAGAACAGCTCCGACGATAAAAAGGATCCCGCTCGAATCACGGAGCCTCAGCCATCTTGTGGCGGCTCAAGCCACGCCCCCGACCTCACTGTGTGTTAAAGGCCACAGGGCTTCAAACATTGCTATCTCAGGCCATGTTAGGCCAGTTTGCAAGATCTTGGGCTCATTTTACCCTGGTGGGGAGCTCTAGCCAACTGGAGCAGTTCCAGCAGGCCTCCTAGCCTGAAACACGGTGCAATCAATAGGATCCCTGCGCCAGCTTGCCAGCTTACCAGCTTTCCTTCTGGTCTTTGTTTATTGGACACACAAGTCCAGATCTGTCCCCCAACTGGTTCTCAGGGGTGTATGAGGTCCAGCCTCACTGGCCCACGGAGAGACCCACTGTCCTGGGCTCCACTGGGGGCAGAGTTATTCAATGGTGGGTTTTGTTTTATGGTGTTGGGGGCCATGGCGTAGCCTTTTGTGGACTCATTCACTTAATTATATCCAGACTAGTATGAGCATACGGTAATTATGCTTGACCTTTGCTCGGTGTGTCCTGCTTCTGTCTAAGCGTGACTCCCCAGCGTTGATGGGGTTTGTCCATGCACAGCCCTTGTATTTCTAGTGAGCGTCATGACTTCTCTTGCCAATCTCCGGCTACCTCCTGGAGTTCAAATAATAAAAATCTGCATGCCACTCAGCCTGCTTGTTGCGCTCTTCTTAACACCATCCTTTCCCATCTTTCACAGGATGGGGTGGGGTCTGAAGAATATTTAATCACACCCCACTCTCTAATAAAATGAGACTGCTGATGTTAAGGTCCCGTTTATATTTCCTTTAGGGCCTGCAACAGCTGAGGAGAAACCCTTTCAGAGTTTCAATTAATACCACGTGCAATGCACGGTCCGAAAGTACATTGGAACTTTTCAGTGTTTATTATAGAGAAAAAAATGGTGTAATCTGTTCTCTGTTCTCTCCTATTTCCCTATCTAATTGCTAATCTCACTCTAACTGCAATGGGGTCTGTATTTATTGCTTAATATTTATGACTGCTGATGCTTGTTTTTTTCCCTGCAGATTATAGCTGTTTAATGTGACGGTGGGACATCAACATATTTCATTGTCACATTAAACAAATGTACAACCAGCATTAGTAAAGCCACTAAGTGTCGTTTTTTGTTTCGATGGGGAAAATGTGTGTGTTTGTGTAAATGGCGAGCCACTCATTGTCAGTTTTAGACAAGCCGTCAAGCAATCTGCCAATGACAGATGAGCAGGTTTGAAAGGGCAAGTTTATGGTCCTTTTAAATGTACTCATCTTTCAGTGTTAGAGAGCCTGAAAGCCCTGTCCAACATTGCTGTTTGGAGAGAGTTCCTAAAAGGGTAGATGCAGTGGCGGCTCGCAGAGGGAGTGCTGCGGGCAGTGGTTCGGGGTGGGTGAGGGGCAGGGTGTGGGGTAGTGGTGCCGGACATACACCGGCAATGAGTAAAGTAAGTAAATAAATAAATATAACTATTTACCTTGCGCTCGCTACATCGCCGAGTTGGCGATGCAATGAGCGCAAGGTAAATAGTTGTATTTATTTACTTACTTTACTCCTTACTGTCGTGTGTCCGACTCCACTGCCCTCCAACTCTGTCCCTCCCCCGCCCCGCCCCGCAGCACTCTGGGTATTTGAGATGGATGATTTGCAGTGGGAAGCATAATGAGGGTGTGTGAACCTGAGTTGGTATATAAGGAAGAAATATGGGGCAAAGTAGGATAAACGTTGAATGTGGCTACACGAGTATGCATTAACAATGTGTATAGGTGAAAGTAATAGGGTTGCTGGGCCAAAGCCAAGTAATATTGGTCAATGATTAAAGGAATTCTGGCAGTCACACTCTTTGTCTATAGCCAGGTATGAAAGATAGGCGGATGTGGTCATTCTAATTCTATTAAGGTTGGAAAGATTAAATGCAAAATGCACCTGATGTCATTCAAATATGTGCCTAAGGGGGCAAAAACAGCCAGCAATGAAAAGATTGGTCTTGAAGAGTGAACTCTCTTAAATATGTGTTTATACCCTACCGCTGTTTGCAGTCACCAACCACCGTTGGAGTCCTTAGTCCTTTTGGCACCAAGTGGTATCCCCTTTCAGTTGTCCATGGATGTCACAGTCCCAGGGTCCAACAGCAAAAAGCACAAACAGCACCAAAAGCTCTCTCTCGCCCTTGTGTATGAGTTTTTAAAAGGGGGTGCACATGTGTAACCAGCCAAATGCCCTCACACCTGCTGCATTATAGCTGTCATATTTCAAAAAGTGGGCACTGGTGGTAAACGTGTGAAGTCCATTTGCCACCCCATGTGATTATCATGGGTGAGATACATGTAGTGAGAATCACCCACAGTAAATAGTCTTAAACTGGGATGATCTAAAAAAGGAAAAAATCTGGGCATGTTAAGTGGGCGGAACCCAGTTTGCAACAAGTAGTTGGTAACTTAGTAATGGTTTGCAACTGTTATTGCAGTCACAAACCATTGATATATCTCAATTTTATTCACAGTTACAAGCAAAGACTGTTTCATGCTTTTTGCTGCTTCTGATTTGGACTGAGCCAGTGATTCCCTTTTGCGTGGTTTTGAGTGATTTGGAAAGGGATATCCTAAGAGCAAATGGGGGTTTGAGGGCAGCAAAAAATGTATTGGAATTGTGACCACAAAATGCCTTTGCTGTTGGACCCTTGCTGTGTTTTTGCCTACACTTCCCTGCTGGGGTAGGACTTTGTCCCCCAGTGATCATTGGTGCCGGAGGAGGCAAGGGAGCAGTGCTCATCGCCCAAAAGCACTCAGCAGTGTCCGTGGTGTAGAACGCACACGGGCTTGTGCCCGGGCCAAGATCAGGCCCGACTGCATCTGCCAGCGCCCGGAAGAGCTGGGCGGGACTACATCCTTTGCATCATTCATCCGGCATTCCTTTCCCTGGGGTGAGGGCTGTTATTTTAGTTTTGAGGAATGCCTTACGGCCATTGTGACACTGTTTGACGGAGCGCCATTTTAATGTTTTTGATGGCTGTATTTTATTTAAAGTGAAGAGACTTAAACCCCTTTAATGTTTTTTTTAAATTCTGTATATTTGACGAGTATTTCCCAAAGACGCCTCTAAGCGATATAGATTGGCCACGGGGAAATGGAAAGCAACAACCTCCCTATGTGGAAGATAGTTAAACATCGCAATTCAACCCCTCCAATCCCAACAAGCAAAGCAGCGAGTAATGTTACTTTAAAGGATAATGACACTTTAATTGAGGAACTTTAATCGCTTTTAGTGGAGGGTATATGGCCTGTTACGCAGTCTTCTTTCGGTCTGAAGAAAGTTCTCTCTATATTCGAAAAGAAGCAGCAGAATAAAATTAAAATAACTTCGACCCCACAGGCTTGTCCAAAACCCACCTCAACTTTAGATAGTTCTACCGCTGTAGTTTACATTAGGGATTCACTACCCCATTTTTCCAAATCCCCTACTATTGAGAAAACACCAATCTCATTGTCCCCACTAAAAGATTTGCTCTGCTGTCCGCTCTCCCTTCGGCTCTAGAACTACCTATAAATCCATCTACCCCCCTCAAAACATAGCGTCTAATATTACAAATCTATCTAGTGAGAGTGAGAGCGGACACACTCTTAATATGATGTGTAGTTTGCAATCTGAAGTCTCTGATCTGAAGTCCCCGGTTGTATCGCTAACTGCCCAACTCAAAGAGCTAAGATTAGTAGTGGGGACATTAAGGCCCAAACCCCCCTCCAAACTGCTCCACCTCCTGTTTATATAGCATTCAATAATGAGATGAAAGAGCAAAAAATCACAGCAACATTAATCATTCAACACCAATCCCTAATTTCCGTTTATCAAGTACCTTGCCCTGGTCCCTAAACCCGAGCTTCGCTTGATTTATTATGGGAGCACTCAGAAGTCTTTACAACATGAGCGTAGAAACCACAATGGGTGAATCATTCGCAAGTTCCGCCATTTAGGAGAAATAGATACAGAGGTCCCCCTACTATACATATAGTTTCAAATAATGGTGCTAGTGCACATCAATAAAAGTCTCAAATAAATTCCAGCTGTTCAAGTCTTGTCTTTATTTCTTGACAAAGCTTCTTCGTTGCAAGCATTAGTGGTAGAGATGAGGTGCCAGTTGGAAACTTTTTTGGATTTTATCAACCCGTTATTTGCTAGAACACTTTTTCTTAAATTTCAGAATGGTAGCTTACCTGTAATGCCCTTATTAGCAAAATGGAAACATTCACATACAATAAGTATTCTTTGCCCAGTTTTCCAACAGGCATAAGAATCATTAGCATATTTTTTTTCTTCTGTTTGGGCTATACTCGCCCTAGCAAAGCATGTATTATCCCTTTGTGCAAGCAACTAGGATGTTGCCAACTTGAGGTGGCCATACGGCTCCTCCACACAGATTCTGCAGATAGTTGTTTGTGAGGTGTCCAAATATCTCCATTGGAGCTGAGCTATCAGAAGCAAGGCATTAAAGTGAACAGCTAGGTTGGCTCATCTATGGTGTCCCTTTTATTTTTGTATCTTTTATCTCTTTATTGCTTAGGTGCTGATACAGTATGCCTCTAGCACTTTTTGTAATTTAAACCAATATTAGTGCATTTTAGTCTTAGAAAAAATGTATTTTCCAGGTTTTATTTCCTAGAGGCTTGTGGTGCGATGTTCTATGCCTATTTAATCCCTTTTAATATATATATATATTTCCTGAAAAAAACAAGGGTTACAGGGACTTTATAGTAAGGCTTAGATTTTTCTCATTCAAAAGCAGTGCTATTTAACAGTTATAGTTATCTGAGTTAATTAGAACTAATGCTCCTGCAATGCACTGCTTATGACCTCACATATTACATCACTCATGACATGGTCAGTGACATTACTGTTGAGAACACTAATGACATCTCAAAAATGATCACGGATGATATCACTGATGACATCATCCAGTGAGTGTAAGTGTTTCGGAAGCATTTCTGGGACTTATAGATATATACTACGCTACAGCATAAGTTAACTTACTATTCTTTCTGTACTACTGAGTGATACTATTTCTAACATATGTGGCTGTGTAACCTTTTGTATCAGTATATAAGTGGGTGTCTGAGTGACTGCATGGGTGTGTGAGTGACTGTATGGATCTGTCTGTGGTTGTATGAGTGACTGTATAGGTCTGTTAATGGTATGTGAGTGGCTGTATGGGTATATGAATGGGTTTGTGAGTTGTTTTCTGGGTATGTGAGTGGTTATATTGGTGTGTAAGAGGATGTCTGAGTGATTGTATGGGTGTGTGAGTGGCTGGGTGGGTTTGTGAGTGGCTGTATGGTGAATGAGTGGTTGTGTGAGTTTGTAAGTAGGTGTCTGAGTAGCTGTGTAGGTATGTGAGTGGATGTATGAGTGGTTGTATAGTTGTGTGAGTGGGTATGTAAGTAGTTGTATGAGTGGTTGTGTGGGTGTTACATTTGTGTGTGATTTGTTGTATAGGTCTGTAAGCAGGTCTGTGCATGGTATGGGTGTATGAGTGGTTGTATATCTGTGTAAGTGGTTATGAGAGTATGTTAGTGGATGTGTGAGTGGCTGTCTGGGTAAATATGTGGGTGTATGAGTGGCTGCATGGTTCTATGAGTGGGTGTGTGAGTGGTTATGTGGGCATGTGAGTGGCTTTATGGGTGAATAAGTGGGTGTGTGAGTGGCTGTATTGGAGAGTGAGTGGGTGTGTGAATGTGTATATGGTTGAGTAAGTGGGTATGTGAGTGGCTGTATGAGTGAGTGAGTGATTGTGAATGGCTGTACAGGTGATTGAGTGGTGTGTGAGTTGCTGTATGGGTGAGTGAGTAGCTTTGTGAGTATATATGTGGGTTTATAAGTAGGTGTGTGAGTGTTTGATGGGTGGGTATATGAGTAATTCTGTAAGTGGCTGTGTGGGTCTCTGAGTGGTGTGTTAGTGGCTTTACGGGTGTGTGAGTGGGTGTGTCAGTGGTTTTGCTGTATGGGTGTGCAGGTGACTCTGTGGGTCTGTGAGTGAGTGTGAAAGTGGCTCTATGATCAGTAAGTAGATTTTTTAGTGCCTGCATGGATATCTGGGTAGATTTATGAGTGCCTGGTTGATTCTGTGAGTGGGTGTGAGCCTGCCTGTGTGGCTCTCTGAGTGGGCATGTGAGTGTGTGAGTGAGTCTGACTGGGTATATAATTGTGTGAGTGGGCTGTGAGTGAATGTGTGAGTATCTGTGTGGGTCTGTGAGTAGATGTATGAGTGTGCAAATGAGTGTCTGAGTGGGTGTGTGAGTGTCTGAGTGGGTCTGCGAGTGTGTGTATAAGTGTCTGTCTGGGTTTGTGAATGGATGTGTGAGTGATTTTATGGAAGTGTTAGTGGGTGTGTGAGTTACTGTGTAGCTCTATGAGTGGGTCTGTAAGTGCCTGCATATATCTGTGAATGGGTGAGTGAGTGCCTATTTGGGTCTGTAGAGAGTGTGTCAGTGTATGCATGAGTCTGTGATAAGGTGTGTGAGTACCTGCATGGGTATAAGAGTGTCTCCATGTATGCCTGCATAGATCTGTGAGTTGGTGTGTGAGTGAATGAGCGGCTATCTGAGGGCCTGTGTGGATTTGTGAGTGGGTACATGAGCACCTAAATGAGTCTGTGAATCGGTTTGTGAGTGCCTATGTGGGACATTGAGTGGGTGTGAAAGTGCCAGTATAGAACTGTGAGTGGGTGTGTGAGTGGCTGTGTGGGTCTCTGAGTGGGTGGGAGTGTGCCTCTGTGGGTCTGTAAGCAGATATGTAAGTGGATTCATTGGTCTGTGAGTAGATATGTGAGTTCTTTCCTAGGTCTATGAGTGGATCTGTGAGTACCTGTGCGGGTGTGTGAGTAGGTCTGTCAGTGCCTGCATAGATTTATGAATGGGTGTGTGAGTGCATGCATGTCTCTGTCAGTGGGTCTTTGAGTGTCTGTGTGGTTCTCCTGGTGGGTGTGAGAGTGCATGTGTGAGTCTGTGAGTGAGTATGTGAGTAGTTGTGTGGGTCTTTAAGTGGGTGTGTGAGTGTCTGAGTGGGTCTGTGAGTGGGTGTATAAGTGTCTGTCTGGGTTTGTGAATGGATGTGTGAGTGATTTTGTTGGTGTGTTAGTGGGAGTGTGGGTTTCTGTTTGGCTCTATGAGTCGGTCTGTTAGTGCCTGCATATATCTGTGAATGGGTGAGTGAGTGCCTGTTTGGGTATGTAGAGAATGTGTCAGTGTATGAATGAGTCTGTGATTAGGTGTGTGAGTACCTGCATGGGTATAGGAGTGTCTCCATATGTGCCTGCATAGGTTTGTAAGTTGGTGTGTGAGTGGATGAGTGGCTATCTGAGGGCCTGTGTGGGTTTGTGAGTGGGTATATGAGCACCTGAATGGGTCTGTGAATCGGTGTGTGAGTGCCTATGTGGGACATTGAGTGGGTGTGAAAGTGCCAGTATAGAACTGTGAGCTGGTGTGCGAGTGCCTGTGTGGGTCTCTGAGTAGATGAGAGTGTATGTATGTATGTATGTATGTATGTATTTGGTATTTATTAAGCACATATATCACCCGTAGGTCTCATAGCGCTGAACTCATATTCAGAAAGGAAAGCCAGAGATGGGTGGACCGAGCTAGAATAGCCAGGTTTTGAGGGATCTACGAAAGTTCTTGTGATCGGTTTCCAATCGGAGATTTAGAGGTAGTTTGTTCCAAGTTTCAGGCGCAATTCTGGAAAAGGCTCTGCCTCCATTTCTGATTGTGCAGACCTTAGGTACCGTTAAGAGGTGTTTGCTAGTGGATCGAAGGGTTCTTACAGGTTGGTTTTTGGTTGTTTTTTTGGCTAGGTAATGTGGTCCTTTGTTATTGAGGGTTTTGTGTACCAGACTGCAGAGTTTAAAGTATATCTGATTTCTGACTGGAAGCCAGTGTAAGGTCTTTAGACTGGGCACCGAGGGTGATCGCGGGGGCAGGTTTAAGACCATTCTAGCCACAGTATTCTGCAGGACCTGGAGTTTAGCAAGATGCTCTTCATTTATGGAAGCAAGTAGTGAGTTTCCATAGTACAAGCGACTAATGATTAGACCCTGTACTAGGGGCATGTGGGAGGATAGTGGAATCCACTTGAATATTTTCCTAAGACTACGCATGAGACCATAGCTAGTGCGGACCAAGTTGTTAATATGGTCTGACATGGAGAGTTTGCAATCAATTATCACCCCGAGATTGCGGACAACTGTCTTGGGTGCTGGGCAGGGTCCCAGTGAGGAGGGCCACCAGTCGTTGGTCCATAGTTTCGGTGCGTCCCCGAAGAGCAGGATTTCTGTTTTACTGGCATTGAGAAGCAGATGGTTGTTTGTCATCCAGTCGTTTATGGCCGCCATGCAGTGTTTGAATCGTTTTTTGGTGTCAGTGAAGTCAGGTCCCAAGGTGATTAATACCTGCGTGTCATCCGCGTATGACACTGTTTGGAAGCCAAATGCTTTGATTAGCTTGGCTAATGGGGACACGTACAAGTTAAGAAGTGTTGTACTTAAAATGGAACCCTGTGGAACGCCCTTGTCAATTGGATGGCTTTTAGAGGAAAAGTCTTGGCGGATCGGTCCGTCAGGTCGCTCTTGATCCAGTTCAGTGCAGAGCCCTCAACACCAAATTCGCATAGGCGATCCAGAAGGATGCCATGTGAGATGGTGTCAAAGACAGCCGACAGGTCAAGTAAGACCAGGATGGCAGATTGTCTGGCATCAAGGGAGAGTCTGATGTTATCAACAATCTCTAATAAGGCCGTTTCAGTGCTGTAAAATGCACGGAACCCTGACTGTGATGGGTCCAGTAGGTTATTGTTTTCCAGATGATGAGTTAATTGGTTATTAACCAGTGATTCCATGATTTTGCCGAACAAGGGTTGAAGGGATATTGGTCAGTAATTAACAATCTGTTTGGGGTCAGCTGTTGGTTTTTCAGGATGGGCCTGACTATGGCCTCTTTCCAAAGAGTGGGCATCGTAGATTGCAATAGTGAGTGGTTAAATATTGTGGTCAGGTTGGAGAGGAGGACAGGGCCGAATTTGGATAGAATCTGGGCGGAGGCAGGATCGGTCGATGATCCTGATTTAGTCTGGTTAAGTGTGGAAAGTACTTCCTTCTCTGAAACTACACAGAACTCTTTGTGGGGGATTATGTGCTATAGTGGGTAGTCCGTGTGGTTCTCTTTCGGTATTGTATCGGTTGATTGGGGAAAGAGCTTATGGATGTCATTAATCTTATTTACGAAAAAGGTGGAAAGGGAGTCAACCCACTCCTGGGAAGCAATGTGCGGTTTTTGACAGGAGGGTGGGTTGGTGAATTCCTTCACGATTTTATACAGTTCTTTGTGAGAGTTAGCTGCTTGGCTGATTCTGTTTCCTAAATAGTCTTTTTTGGCTAAGGCTATCTGGTTCATAAAGAGCTGATGAGTTGTTTGGTAGTGCTGTCTGTCATGAGTATCCTTTGTACACCTTCTTTTGTGTTCTGCCTTCCTGACAGCAAGTTTATCAATTGTAAGGTAGGGGAGAACCAGGCAGAGAGTTTATTTGGACATTGGATTTGTTTCTTGGGAGCAATAAGGTTCAGAGTAGAGCTAATAGAGTGTTCAAGACCTCTGGCTGCTTTATTTGGGTTGGCCAGTTCAGACGGGGAAATGGGGACGAAGTTTGCAGAGAAGGACTCTATATTGATCATGTTCCAGGATCTACTTAATTTTGTTTTTTTCTTAGGGAGTGGTTGGGACGATATACCCTGTATACGGAACCTTATCACATAGTGATTCGACCATAAGACTGGAAATAGTTGGTCGATCTTCTATATGGGGGGAATTAGTGAAAAGTAGATCTAAGGTGTGTCCAGCCATAGTGGTGGGACCCACCACGAGTTGGTTGAGTCCTAATGTGTTAAGACTGGAGGTAAGATCACTTGAGTGAGGATTGGATAGAAGCTCTATGTGATGATTAAAATCCCCTAGTAAGAGAAAGTTGTCTGCGGCCAGGACATGAGGTGCTATAGCATCTATTAGGTTACTGGAAAAATTGGTTCTGTTACCGGTGAGTCTGTGCCTCTGTGGGTCTGTAAGTAGATGTGTGAGTGGATGCATTGGTCTGTGAGTAGATATGTGAGTTCCTGCCTAGGTCTATAAGTGGGTCTGTGAGAACCTGTGTGGGTGTGTGAGTAGGTCTCTCAGTGCCTGCATAGATTTCTGAATGGGTGTGTGAGTGCATGCATGTCTCTGTCAGTGGGTCTTTGAGTACCTGTATGGTTTTCTCAGTGGGTGTGAGAGTGCTTGTGTGAGTGATTATGTGAGTAGTTGTGTGGGTCTTGAAGTGGGTTTGTGAGTGCCTATGTGGATATGTCAGTAGGTCTCTGAGTGCCTGCATGGGCCTGTGAATGGGGGTGTGAGTACCTGCATGGGTCTGTGACTCTTGTAGAATGTAAGGCTTGTTTCCACAAGACAGATACTCAAAGGAGGTCGCCTGTATTAAATGTGCCTATCGGCTAAGCCAAGGTAGAACTAACCGCCTTGATCAAGTTAGGAACTGGGGAGTTATGCTGCGAGACATCCCAAAAGACAGGGTGGGGGAAAAATCATTTAAGGATTCCCCAAGGCAAGACTTACACACAGTCCCCAAGTAAGCTCAGGAGGAGAAATTACTCTGCGCTCTGCTTAACGTGCGGTCCGTTAGTAGAAACAAATATCAGATCTGATTCAAAATACCACGCCTGATATAATTTTCCTGACAGAGACCTGGACCGACAATGCCTCGGGTCCAGACTGGAACATAGCACTACCGAAGAGCTATGCCATTATTGCACACGACAGAGTGAAAGGGACGGGGGGGGTATAGTGATTATCTATCAGAACTATCTGAAGGCGCGAGTAGAAACTATCCTTGATCTACCAGCGGAAGCGTTATATTTGACTATATATTTAAGTACATTTTTTAAGTTTCAGGGGCTTTTGATTTATCGCCCTCCTGGTCCTAGGGCCGCTTTCTCACAGGCATTAATGACGCACTTGGAATCCCGTGTCGATTCCCATCCTTTTAATATTCTTGGTGATTTTAACTATCATTTGGAACTATCTAACAATCCGGACTCTAGCAAACTGCTAGACAATTTGGCAGCTTTTGGCTTTAACCAATTAGTAAACGAACCTACCCATCAGGCAGGCCATATCTTAGATGGCATTTTTTCTAATAGTACAGATACGGATTTGATCAGGGTTACCGCTTTTTCCTGGTCAGACCATAAAGAGGTCTATTTTAAGATCAGGGTCGCTCTGCCAACACATCAAACCCACATGAAACCATTAAAGGTAAAGACCAGACGATGGACTAGTGTCCAAGCCGACAGTCTAAACATGGCCCCTGGCCAACTTCCCCATTCGCTGAGTAAGGATACTAATGAGGCAGCATTTGTATTCAATGAATGGCTTGCGACACCAGCTGACTCTGTGGCACCTGAAAAACTGCTAACAGTCAGGAGATAGATCAAAACCCTCAGCTCCCTGGTATAGCTCTGAGCTTAAAGGCTTAAAAGTAATCTGCAGAAAGGCTGAGCGCCTCTGGAGGCTGGATTATAGTACAGATAAGAAAACAAGCTATAATTGTGCCCTCCAACAGTATAAAGACGCAATAATTGCTGCCAAAAGATTGTTCTATACCAGTAAGATAGAGGAAGAAGGTAATTCCACTAAGGAGCTTTTTAAAACGGTGACTCTGCTTTCCAAACCACAGCAAGCTAACATGTTCCAGCCTGATCAAGACATGTGCAACAAACTAGCCACATACTTCCAGCATAAGGTCCAACTAATCTATGATGATCTTCTGAACACGCATTTGAGCCCAGAAAAGTTAGAGCAACCCCAGGTCGAGAAGGGTATAATACATCCTAGGTTAGTAAGTTTCCCAGCAATTACTAGGGAAGAAATATGTAAACTTATTGTCGCTGCAAAATCAGGCTCACCTAAATATCCCTGGCCTCCTATGATTATGCACTTGGCTGCAAACAGAATTGGAGACAAATTAACTCCCTTAATCAACCAAGTGCTGGAGTCAGGTAGTTATCCAACCTGCTGGAAGAGAGCTACGATCAGGCCAATATTGAAAAAATCCACTTTAGACCCCTCTGAGGCCAAGAACTATTGCCCAATAGCTTCTCTGCCCATAGCAGCCAAAATCTTGGAGAAATCAGTGAATAGGGTACTGACCGACTACCTTGATACCTACAATTTGCTGGACTCCACGGAGCATGGTTTCTGTTCACAGCATTCCACGGAATCAGCTCTGCTCGTAGCAGCCGAGGAGATACGAGGAATAGTGGACAGAGGGGGTAGGGCAATTCTCGTATTGTTAGACCTGTCAGCAGCTGTTGACACCGTGAACCACACGGTGTTAATACAGAGGCTACAGGAGGTTGGTATTGAGGGCCCAGCACTGTCCCTTCTCTCATCGTTTTTGGAGGGCAGAGAGCAGAGCCTATACTGGGATGGCTTTCAGTCTGACAGTTTCCATCTTCCCTGTAGGGTTCCTCAGGGATCAGCATTGTCACCCACGCTGTTTAACATCTGCGTCACTCCCTTTGCCAGACTCATCAGGAAGCATGGTTTTGCCCTAGTGTCCTACGCGGATGATTCCCAGCTTATAATCTCGATGGCCAATCAGTCAGATGACACAGCTGTTAGGTTTCATACGTGTCTTCTGGAAATTATGACCTGGATGAACCATAGCTTTCTGAAGATCAACACAGACAAAACAGAGATCATTGAGTTTGGTCAGGGGCAATCCCTGTGGAACGACTCCTGGTGGCCCCTAAAGGCTGGAGAATGCCTTCGCCCTGTATCCAAGGTGAGAAACCTTGGTGTTATTTTTGACAGTCAGCTAAGTTTCTCGGCTCAGGTGAATAGCCTTAACTCTTCCTGCTTTTTCCTAATAAAAACCTTGAGAAAGATCTTTCCTTTTATCGCGCAGGAACTACAAAAGGTAGTCGTGGTGGCCCTTCTGCTGTCCAAGCTTGATTACTGTAATGCCTTGCTATTGGGGATTAATAAAACCCAGCTGAGTAGGCTACAGTCACTGCAGAATGCCGCCGCAAGACTGCTTTTAAATATTCCTAGAGGCCAATCCACCTTGGCGGGAATTAGAGCACTTGTATGTGGAAGAAATGGTTCCCCTAGTTTCTTTTAGGTTCAAGAGGAGGGGAAAGGGCACTTGTAAAGAAAACAACCTCTTGTCTAACCTATTTTAATTGTTAATGATAGTTATTCATGCATTTGATAATCCCCAGAGCCACAAAACATTTCAAGGATAACTTACTCTTGAATCTTATTTATTGATTTTTATTTTTATAACACATCATTTATAAAATTTCATTTGACACATAGTTTATGTACAAAATAAACATTGCCATACAAATATTTTTCCATTAAGTTGGGTGACAACAATTTATAAGAAAAGAAGAGGCACATAGAGACAAAAATCTTTTTTGGTTCAAATAATTGAATTTAGAGAGACAAATGAAAAAACATTAAGAGAAAAACCCCACGAAAATATACCATCCCACTGTCATTCTCACCTGTCACTCCACCCTTGCATACTGTCAATCATACCACAAAAAGGTTTCCTTTTTTTTAATGTATAAAACTAAAAAACCACATCTGGTGTAAGATCCTGTTTGAGTTATAGTTCAGGAATTGATAAGATTCGAGAGAAACACAAAAGATTTTGGTTAAAGCATTAACACAAAGTTTCTACTATGGGTCTCCCAGATATGTGGTCGCTGGTCGGTCTACGCACGTTTCGGAGACTGTATGCGAATTTCCCGTCTCCTTCTTCAGGACCAATATATTTAAAAAAAAATGTTCTTTATAGTCTGTGCGACGGTAAGGAGGGGTTCTCTATGTATAGTGCAGCGAAGCAAACTCTCTGGTTCAAAAGGGACTGATCCGTTTATCAACTTGCAGCATGATGGAAAAAGCTCTTTGGGTTAGGCTCTGTTGCCTATCATAGGTTAGTTTGTACAAGAGTTACTATTTTTCAATCTGTTAGATGTATGGTTCTCCTTATCTTCTTATTTTTCTTATATGCAATGCAGCAGGTAAAGGCCACGTTTTCAAAGAGGCTATCTTGGTTCCATCTAGATAGTTAGCGTACACAGTTCCCCACAGAGTGTGAGAGATATACTTCTTATCTTCCGTAGGCTTCCTCAATTAAGGCACTTTCGATGTTCAAAGAAACATTCTGTTTAGTGCGTAAAGTGGTAGAAAGAACTTGTCTTTGGTGTCTGTCTTCATGACAAATGGAAAACAAAGCTGATTTAATCCAGGCTGCAGCGGATGGATTTTGCGGGCAAGAGAAACTATTTCAGACTGAAAGCATCTTGACAAACATAATTGAAAATTCCGGCTGACTGAAGATGCTGACAAGCTTGACATGGACTTCCTCCATGTCAAGCACTACATTGGCTTACTGTACAACAACGTGTGGAATTTAAGGCATTATGCCTGGTCCACAAAGCAATTTTTGGGGGAGGAGCTAAAGACATTAAAAAAAATGTTGATCCCCAATACTCCCGGTCGTGCCCTGAGATCCAGTACTAGGGCCTTCTTAAGGTAAATAGGACTAGGAGAGTTAGATGGGGTGGAAGAACTTTTTCAAACTGTGCAGCGCAGCTATGGAATAAGCTGCCAACTTCTATGAGATTTTTGCCAAATCATCAATCCTTTGGCTGTTTGCTTCAATTTAGCCCCTGCGATAAGACTGCACCACTTCCACACTCACCAGCACCAAGACGCGACGGCAATCAAACACTTTATAAACTTATATCTTATCCTATCCTATCCTATCCTACTAGATCTGTGAACACCTGTGTTGGTCTGTGAATGGGTCATTCAGTGTCTACATTGGTCTGTGGGTAGGTGCATAAGTGGCTGTGTGGGTCTGTGAGTAGGTGGGGGTAAAAGTGCCTGTGTGGGTCTGTGAGTGGGTGTGTGACTGCCTGTGTGGGTCCCTGCGTGGGTATGAAAGTGCCAGCATAGAACTGTGAGAGGGTGTGTGAGTGCATGTGTGGGTGTGTGAATGGGTGTATGAGTGCCTATGTGAGTGGGTCTGAGAGTACCTGTATGGCTCTGTGAGTGGTGTGTGAAAGACTGCATAGGTCTGTGAGTAGGCTCTTGACTGCCTATGAAGGTCTGTAAATAGATTTGTGAATCTGTTGCAGATTTCAAAGGAGGGGGCTGTGCTGAGTCTCGCGATGGATCCACAGATTCCTGAAGTAGAGAACACGTGTTAACTCAATTTTGTATCCAGCATTGGTCCCTCTGACAGTCCTCTAACACGGCCATGTGGTATGGGTAACTCTACTCTGACTTCTTTAATCATTTTATAGATACATTTTAAGGCTATTCCCCGATCCTTAAAATGGCAGGTGCAATCTCCCAGTCAGGTTGTGATCAGCCAATCACGGCATCGCTGGTGGCATGTGACTTCGCGGCTCTATCACAGTGGATCTGTGGCGGGTCAGTGTCCCTAGATATAACATTTCGCTTTTCATTTAATAACTCCACAACTACCAAATGCATTTATCCCAAATAACAAAAAGGGCTCATTATGGATGAATAGCTACTTCTCCACCAAATTTGATGAAATTCTATCTAGCAGTTCAGGCTGCAGTCATGTTCAAAACCCCCAGTGTGAAATTGTATGGGAAACACACATTTTTTGATCCCTCCTCTTTTCCTTGGCCCCCAATTGACAGATCGCTTCAAAACTTTCCACACAGATCTAGACAAACTGTACCAAAGTTATAAGCAAGCCAAAAAAAACTTTTCCTATAATAATAATACATATTTGTAAAGCACAAACATATCACCCCTTAAGATTTCAAGGTTCTGGGGGCCGTCAGGAAGATTAAGTGAGCTACTGCACATGGTGCTGAGCTGAGCTGCCGCCGGAGATCGAACCGTGGGACACATGCTCCAGAGTCAGCCACTCTGGCTGCTGTGCCACACCTCTTTGTTGTCAAACAGGAAAAAGTTGTTGTTAAGACAACAGTGGATCATGTCCACAATCATGTCTGAATGTGATAAGTAAGACATTGGCCTTGCCCTCAAGCTTGAATCCCAGCCTTGTGTTTGATGTACATATAGAGGCTGGTGACATCTAGAGTTTGAAGGGTGAAGTCATCTTCTCAGTGTATGTTATCAATGATAGTTAAAACATGTGTGGGGATTTTCAGGTACGCAGGCAGAGTTGAGACAAAGGGTCGCAAGTAGTGTTAGATGTATTTGGACGTGTTTTCAAGTAGTAGTCATAAATGCATGTGTTTTACAATTTTGAATGTTCTTGATGTATTTATACAGAATGGAAATATCAAAGATGCATTGAAACTTTTATAGTTAACATCAGTCTGTCCTGTCCCATATGTTTTACATATATGCACTGGAACCCATATGAAAGCAATGCTACAATGATATTTTTCAATGGACATGTGGACAGGTGCAACAGTGGGCACGATACCTTAAAAGAACATCAAACAAGGGCAAACACCACTTCGAATGGCATGTTGAGTATTCATCAGCCTGTGACTATAGGTATGTTTAGGAGGGAGAATTCCCATGCAGCTGTCCAAACAGAATTCAAAGGATTGATCTTTGAACTGGATACATTACCTGCTGGCTTCATAGAAAATAACAATGTCAGTAAAATAGGGAATTCATTGGCGGATAATGTCATGTGTTTCCTGCATGGCCCATTGAAGTTTTTCCTATGTTAGCCTAACTGTGCACATTGTAGGCCGCATATCCTTTTTGCACTTGTTACTATATAAACATGCGTGCCATTGTGCCACATTGTACTCAAGGGTGGACAGAGCTCGCAGAGTTCCGCGGAGTCACCCAAAATCTCCGTGAGATTCAACAGAGTTCCACGCATGAACAGAATCAAACAGGTGACATGGGGGCATATTATCAAGACAAGCGATACAATTATCGCCGCTTTAGCGGCAGAAAACTGCCGCTAAAACTGCGATAATGGGCTTGATAATATGCTTTATGGAATTCCAATTGAAGCCCATGTTAGATGTGAAGGACATCTAACCTGAGCTTCAATTGGAATTCCATAGAGCATATTATCAAGACTATTATCGCCATTTTAGCATCAGTTTTCTGCCGCTAAAGCGGCGATAATTTTATCGCCTGTCTTGATAATATGCCCCATAGACTTTTCCGCCATACAGGGAGTGGAGTGGGCAGTGGGAGCAAAGAGACTGGGAAGGCAGCTTCTCTCTTAAAAAATGAAGCCAAAATATCATGCTGCAGCGCAGGAGGTAAATCTTCAGTATCAACTTTGGTTCCCTGGGTCCGGAAGCCCAGGCTCTCACACCACCCTTTGCCCATCCCCCAGGCGTCTCCCTGGAATGTCAC
Organism: Triturus cristatus; assembly: GCF_964204655.1. NCBI lineage: Eukaryota > Metazoa > Chordata > Amphibia > Caudata > Salamandridae > Triturus > Triturus cristatus. Next base: position 1,115,037,962 of record NC_140592.1, on the reverse strand, counting down.
CAATGAGCTACAACCCCGAGACGAGGGAGGAATTCTCTCTGTATGACAAGCTGACAGCCCCTGGCAGGAGCTTTGCATTCTCCAATTTCTCTGAAAGCTTAATCTGTCTCATCGGCTTTGACCTTCACTGCCCGGAATTCCCATTCTTCACAAGACGAGGCCTCTCTCCTAATACTTCCACCCTTACACATCACCGTCTGCATGCCTCTATCTCACCCTGCCCTGTATGGAGCCATCAGAAGCTCTGCTGGGCTATTCCTTTTGAATTAGCATCACTACTTCCAGGTCGCACAACAGCCATTCATATGGCTGAACATCTTATATAAGATGTCTTGGATGTATGAGAGGCTGGTGCTATAAGATAATTTGGGTGATTCGAGCATCAACTGTAACTCAGCCAATCATAGTGTGCTGCACATAACACCGAAATACTCATTGGCTGTGATATTTCAATTTGCTCGTGCTTCTGTGGTGTGTAAATAGTACACAAAGTTCCTTCTATGTATTTACTGTTTCAGTCACTGAATTCTTGTCCTCCCTCACAAGAAGTAGCACAGCTCAGCACAGAAGTTTGAAGACTTTGTCCATCACTAAGAAAGCTTTAGATGGGCTATGCCATAATTTTGGTATGTTTGAGTGGGAAATTACACTGCTTTGGTGAAACAAAGCCACAGTACCTCAGTCTCATTTCCATTCCTCCCCTCCAGTACCCTGCATAGTTTGTTTCCTATAAAGCAAGGTGAAGGTCTATATATATATTCATAGTTATCACACCAGAGTAAATTGTGGAACTGCAAGCAGTCAGGGTGGTGAGAACACAAGGGCGACCAGGATAACAAAGTGACAAACCAAAGAGGGGGGTAGGTGGAGAGGAGTGGTGCTGGAAGCTGGGGCTTATATTTTTAATGATCCACATATTTCTTCAGCACTGACATGGACTGTTTATGGTTAAACTGCAGGTCGAAGACACAAGAGGTTATGATAAATTGGAGGCATTTTGTGGGCTGCAAGCCAGCAAGCATAACCTGATCATTTAGGGAATACTGCCTGGAAAGCAAGGCATAGTGAAAAAGTTAGGAGCAGTGAGATTTTTTGTAATGTGGTGGGAATTCCTGATTAGGTGGTGTTCATAACCTATGCATACAGGGAGGTCCTAAATTGGCAAGCATCCCCATATCGAATATGGAATTGCATGAATATACCGGCTAGCACACGTACTGACTGGAGTTAAGCCCCCGCCCCTCCTCCCTTTTGCCATGAGGCTGGAGACTCGCACTGAGAGCCTGCATTTCACAATAAGAGAGTTCTGTTGCCTACTAACCCCACCCTGTGAAGCCCATGAGCTGTGCATGGCACTAATACCCACCACCATTATACATTTTCAAAACTCACTAGCCTTTTATTTATTTTTCTCAAGCCTTTATCGGGGGATCTTACCCACTGTAGTAAGGAGTCCCTTAATACGTACATACATTGTTAAGTTAGCATAACCACGTTAGCTGTTAGAAAGCCATCTTGCTGCTTTTGCGCACGACACTGCATCTACATGTTATTGTTTAAACAAACTGCTGACTCGAGCTTTGCCTCACACGAAAGCAATCTGTTGTTACCATCCTGAGCTCTGCGCAGCGACCTTGGTCTGTACATGGCGTGACAAACAGTCTGGGTTGTTAGACAATGCATGTTTTCTACTCTAGGTTGATCGACCCACTATTTAGCCATAACACACAGGCAGCTGCAAATACCTGAAAGTTGGTGCTTTTAATATTGCAGACATCATGTTTAATATTCAGACCGAAGACGAGCCTTCCTGCGAGAAGACTCCTGATGCTCCTGTGATGTGATCTCACTAAGCTGATCTTTGAGGTATGGGGTCCCCTATTCAAGCCTAAGAGACCTTCTATTAGCATAATAATAATATTAGCTTCTTAGTAAAGGGAAGGTGGTAGTATCCACTGTCATTATAACATGATCACTCCTTTTATATTCTATGGTATTGTAACGATGCTGATGGTTTTGATTCTAATCATTTGTCTGCTTGTATTAGCCAAAGTACTGCATCTTAGGACACGTGGTCTATAAAAATAAACTCTTTTTATTTTCACCGTGTCTCATTTGATTCTTGTTGTGGACTGATGTGAGAATAATATACAAACAGGTATTTCCGATTCCCACCATTCCTGAGAGTACACTGAGTAGCTTGTTCTGGGTTGTCTTTTCATTGGGATCGCCAAGCCAAATCTCGGATAACGAATGGGACACTTATGCTAGCCGGATACTGGGTTCTGGGTTCTGAGGTGAGTTTCTGGTACACCACAATTCACTGAGGTTCTGGGGTTCTACACATAGTTCTGTGTATAAGCAGAATCCCTGCAACATGGCGCCCAACGTTTGGTCTATGAGTTGAAACGCCTTAGTAGTGCTTATATTAGTCCACAACACCCTCATTCTTGTTTCCGGATAACAAGTCTGACGGATTTAAACCTACCTATTTCTGTTGATATAGGTTTCTTCAAGCTTGATCATTAAAAAGGTTATTGAACCCTTGTGCTACTGATTACTTCAAGTGTAGCTTGTCCTTATGGCGGTAGATATAGCGGCGCATAGCCGTGCAGCTCTGAAACGTCATTTGATGCAGTATGGGGTGCCGGACACTGGCATGAACGTCATCTTTGTGGTAGGAGCCGATGCGGCTCATCCTTATGAGTTATTCTACTCTTGGGTGACGATTCCGGCAGTGAGTGAGGACGATAATACCTTTCATTCTTACACTGCCACTGCCGTGCCAGCGAACTATACGCCGTATAGGACACAGGAAATACCAATATCTGCTTGGCAGCATCTTATTTGGTTTAATGGCGCCCTTCCCCATGTGGTTATACCGCCGAGAATGGGCCCTTTATCGATTGCAGGGGCCACTTGGCCGGTACTAGCCGGATTTACGCCTCATCCCCGTTACCTCACGGTGACGGTGGCTGAGTTGCGTGTACTACACACTGCCCTTATTACAGTATATAGGGCGTTGGTGCAGTACGTGTCGCGCAATATGCAGGCGGGGGCACCTGCTGTTGCGGGACAGCCTACTGACCACCACGCGGTGGTTATTAGTCCTGTTATGGTTAATTCTGTTATGGGCAAGCGCCCCCAAACTAGGGAGGATTTCCCCTTTTGGCTTGCTGAAAAATTTGACCAAATAGAAGCGGTATACCCGAATACATCTCCTGTGGAGAAACACAGGATCCTTACCATTAGTTTGCCTAAAGACTTTGTCCCCGACATTGATGATTGTGTAAACTGGGGCAAGGTCTTTGCAGCGACGTACTCGCAGTGCTTTGGCACTCCGTCTATGTCGGTACTACCCTCCGTTATTAAGCGTGTTCAAGATAACCACGGTGCGGAGTCTGCGGTAGAATTAGGAATGCGGCTCCTCGGACAGTTTGACCTGGTGGCTTCCATGGTGATGTGTATCCTTAAGGGTGATGCTATGCAGTTCCAAGTTCGTAATGAACTGAAGAAAGTTGCTGATGAGGATAAGCCGCGGGAATTTGCGAAAATAATCTCGTCTGCGTACAGAGATTTGGGTCGTAGCTCTTTAGGAGTTAAACCTGTGGTCAAAACTCCCGAGATTAAGCAGCAGGGTAAGGCGGAAGCCTCTGGTAAGGATGACCGTCCAAATTTTCCGAAACAAAATTGGCGGTCAAAACAACAGGGAAAGCAGCATCAGAAACAGGGCTCTCGGCCTGCCTCTCCCGTTCAGTCAGGTAGTGAACGCACTTATGATCTGCGAGATCGTGCTACTATTAAGTCTCCTGATAGGTTTCAGGTTTCTGAACAACGTTCTCCTCGTTCTTCACAGGAAACATCGGCTTCACAGTCCGGTGGCAGAGGCGGTGGAAAAGGTCGGGGTGCTCCACAAACAGGTGACCAGCCCCGGCAGACTGAGGGTAAAGGCAAGCAGGACGAATTTGCACGACAAAGACCCCCGTTTCAGAAGAAGAAAGTGGCTGCTCTGATGGCAAGGTATGCCTCAGATAGTGCGGACACAGCTTCGGAACCGGACATGGGCGCTGACGCTACTGGACAGCGTAGCGGAAATTACCATAGTCCGTCAAGCTCTGCGTCCATTTCTGGCGGCGACAGCAACTGATATATTGGTTACTGTTGAAACAGCTGACAGCAGAGTGGCTCCCCCTGACAGACTTTATGAAATAGTCTTACTAATTGAGGGTGACATACAACGTACAATAAAGGGGATTTTTGGGGATAATCTGACTACCACCTATGATATCCCCCTAGCGGAGGCGGATTGGCCCCCAGCTTTCATTTTAGAAGCTCCTAGAGGGGAGGAGGTAATCCTCCCGTCCTTTGCGCACACAGTGCCTAAGAACCAGGCTGTAGTGTACGCTGAGGAGTGGGCGCTGGCGCTTGCGCCGGCGGTGTATCGTACTCAGGTGGGATGGGACCAGTTGTCCCCCTGCCATGAGATTCCATTGCGGTCTATGCCTCAGCCTCAACCCCAATATCCCATGCGTCGTGAAGCTAGACCGCACGTCGCGGCAATCCTTGAACAATTGGAATATCAGGGTGTTATTGAAACTTGTGTGTCCCCGATGAATAACCCTTTATTCACTGTAATGAAGCCTGACGGATCGTACCGTTTAGTTTTGGATTACCGGGACCTAAATTCGCATTGCCGGACCTGCGCGGTACAAAATACTCATAGCTCGGCTCTTGTCGACAGTCTCGTGCGTAAAAGATTTAAAACGACACTTGACATTTCCAATGGCTTTTTTAGCCACAACCTGTCCACACTAAGTAGCCAGTGGACGGCGTTTACTTCGGGCGGCAAACAGAAACTGTTTACGAGATTGGCCATGGGCTACAAAAATAGCCCTGGAGTCTTTTCCGCTCGCGTGGTTTCTCTCTTAGAAAGAATAGACCCCGACGCATACTCCTATGTTGACGATATCTACCTCACGGATGATGAGCTGATGCCACATCTGTCGCGAGTCGACAATATTATAGTGAGTTTTGCTGACTATGGCTACAAATTTAATTTTGCGAAGTCTCACATCGCGGAATATACAGTGTTGTTTTTGGGCTACGAGCTCAACAATGAAGGTAAGGGATTGGCTCCTCACTTTCTGGAGAAGTGCGCATGCCTGCGTGCTCCTACAACACTGAAAAAATTACAATCTTTGCTGGGCTTTCTGAATTTCGGTCGTACGTATATTCCTGATTATGCCCAGCGTATCAAGCCGCTTTACGCCTTGGTACAACCTTCTTTTTCGAAGTCTAGCTGGCAGCTAGAACACTCTGCTATTTTACAGTCTTTACAGGCTGATCTTCTTGCTTCACAATACTTGCTGACGCGTGATAACCGCACTAACCTGGTAATAAGAATAGTACCAGGCGCCGTGGGTTTCACGTATTTAACGTTCAATGAGGGCGATACAGTCCCCATTGCGTATAAATCACACTTGTACACCTCTGCTGAATTACGTTTTTCCACGGTCGAGAAAGTTCTGACGGCAGTACAGATGGCGATCCTTAAAGAATGCGCACTGTCGCATGGGAAACAGATTCTGGTTGTAACACCGTATCCTGCCCTAGAGGCAGTGACTAAAGCAAGTGACACTCTTTCGAAGGAACACTTGCCCTCCACGTCTGAAGCTGAGGTTCAGATTCCGGTAGTCGGCTGGCTACCCCGAGTTGGAGACCTGGTCCGTGAGAAGGTGGAGAACAAGAAGGAGTTCGGCCCCTCTTACCGTGCACCGGTTCCAGTGCTTGGAGTGCAGGGTACAAGAACAGTCATTTTACCTCCACTTCCTGGTCGAAAAGAAAACAGGTACATCTCTATTGACAATGTCAAACTTCAGCGAGTGGCCGATACTTCTTAGTCTGACTCCAGCAGTTTCATGCCAGACGATGCAAAGAAATTCAATGTTGGTTCCTGCTTCTAACACCTTGTCTGATGTTGCCATCGAGATGCAGTCAGTTACTGATCCCCTGTTAATGCCACCGGCTGGTGGTCTGCCCGAAGAGACTGAGTATGCTTATCCTACAAACGGTCACTCGCCTGTTTTACAATCTACGGCGGTTGACCAGTCCCGTTTCTCCTTTGACACTCACTCATTGCCCCCCGATCCCCCTTTGAACATTGCTGTTTTTGCAAGCTGGTTTAAAAGACATTTTTTGGTTACCCCTTGGACATACGTCTGGCTGTTGCTTTTCAGTATTTTTTTGTTTATGTCCATTGGATTTGTAATCGTGTTTTTCCGTCTGGTGGATGATCACTATCTCAAAGAGAGATCAACAATTAGACTTATCAATGGAACTCTGGCCCCCCACTCCTCGTCCCACATCATGAAAAGGGACCAGACTTTTGTGAATATTACTGCCTGGCCCGTTTTGGATGGAATCGCGTGGGATGCTGTTAAATTCCAAATTCATGGGCCTACAGAGGTCATCAATGTACCTAATGTATTTCGTGTTTCTATGGGTGATGTGGTTAAGCAGAAAATACGTTCTGATGATTGGGATGTTCACGCCATTGAAGCACTGTTTTCAGATTTGAAATATTATACCGCTTTTGATGCTGAAGATTTATATGACAATGCGGCTAACTATGCGGAACAGTATTGTTTTCAGCATTATGGCAATCACTTCCTGCATAAGGCGAATACATTTAGAAATTTTGTAGATTTTACCCAATGGGAACACTGTCCCACCCCCTCTTTCGGCAGTTCACCTACATTAGTTGATAAGTCTACTTATTTTACTGATTTCAGTGTTTCCGACCCGGCATCCTTTTATTTTAAAGTTATGCCTGAGTCTGCCTCGAAGGTTAGACTGACACACACCAAATTACTTTATTCTAAGTCCTTCATGGATGAGTTGTCAATCAAAGGTTATGATCTATGGAAGGCTACTATTGATCTTAAGTCGGTTTGGGGTTCCAAACCGTGGCAGGTTCAGGGAACTGAAGCTTTACATCGTGCCTGTCTCGTACCAAATCATATGTTGTTTTTGAATTCAACCATCTTCCAAACCACCTGTTTCGGATTGGCCACTTCTAAAAAACTAAATTCCCCTTCTGTGCCGGATCTGGGCTCTTACCCCAATTGGGATAACCACACAGATCTGTCCCTTCCTGCTTTGCAGTCATTGGTTTCCAATACCTCTTTCAATATTTCAAAATTTAGTAGTGAAGGATGGATAATTTGGCAAAGCAGTTCCGATACCTGTCAACGTCGTTTCCTAGGTCTGAAACCGGGGTATACTCAACTACGCGTAGACCCTCGGTTTGAGTCATCTCATACAGTAACTACCTACTCTGTAGGGAAATTATGTCAGTCCTGGCTGCGACATTCCACCTTGGCGTCTGTCAAAGTTCATTTATCAAGATTGCATGACAAAATAGAGTTGAATGATTTTGTTAAAGGTCCTGTGGGTGGCAGATCCAAAAGGTGGGCGTATGCTATTTACAACGAAGTATGGAAATTGTCGCAAATTGAGGCGGCTTCCAGATTGAGAGCTATTGATCAAGCCAATATGGAAAAGGTATTGGCAGTTATTGATAACAGCATTAACACTCTTTCTTCTAGAATTTATACATTAGACAATATTGTTTCTTCAATTGTTGATATTACACATGATGATATGTCTGTATTGTATCATGGTCAAAACCAATTGTGTTCTGTTATGCTGTTTGCATGGACCTTACAAACGTTAAAGGCAGGGAAGGTCCCCTGGGACTATCTGAATACGACGTCATTATTCCTTCCCTTTAACCTTACTGTTAAGCAGCAGTTCATGTCCATGAAAGATGCTACATATTCATTGTTACATATTGAAAAGTTGGAGCCGTTACCTTTCTCTGTGGCGAAATTGAATTCAGCCGTGTGGTTAGTACATGGGTTGATCACTCTCCCGTTTGCGCTTTTTAAGTTTACGTCCTGTATGAAACACTATACTCTGGGTAGATATGAACAGCTGGGTACCGCTTTCATACATGAGGTTTGGTCCCTCCCTTTTACGTATAGATGTACAAGAGACGGTACTGAGGTTTATCTGAAAGGTGAGGAGTGTACCTCGACACCGGATCATTCTGTAGTTTGTAGGCACATTCAGTTACACGGTGCATGCAATGTACACGCTCCGAATTTGGCCTGCGTTCTCAAGGGTATCCCGGTGCCAGTGATTACACCATCTTTCACGCTGCTTGCAAACGGTAGTTATTTAATTTTGAATAATGAAGCTTGCTGCGGGATGTTAGTGGGAATCCCATATATAGTGACTGTATCGCAGAGAGTAGTCTGCTGCAATAATGTTCTATTCCCACCCCCGCATGGGCGGCTGGATGTTTCCATCTGGCCTTCGATTCCGACCTTGAAAGCAGAGTTCAACAAGATGAGCAGAATAAGAGCCCTATTGTCCCAAAAGGAGGTGCCATTGACTTCCTCCCGTGAAACATTTGTCCTTCACGTGGCAAATACGCGCACTGAGGTACAGGCGCTTTTAAATACTGACCTCCCCCTGCATTTTGGAGCTTTGATCCAAACCATTTTCAATGCCTCGTCCACGACCGGCCTGGCTCATTTTTTTAAACTTGTGGGCTCGGGCCTCGTGACCTCCTTCCAAACTATTTTTGGTGTGATTCCGGCATTTTTTCATTCTATTTTCTCGAGCGTCTTTGGAGGTGTCCCGCTGATTCTGGCGCTGGTGGCAGGTGTGCTCCTTCTACTTTTCATACTACGGAATGGCTGCTCTTTCTGTGCCACACGCCCACCTGTCCCGTCTGCATCTTCTTCGTGACAGGATGCTTGACTTTTATGGTACGCTGCCATTGGCGACTTTAAGCCTGGCGTATGGATTATCCTTCCGGTATTCCTACTTCACCTGTGTGCAACCTGTCTTTCACTGCCTAGATTGTCCTTTTGAATGGCCTCTGGATTTGTGCTTAACCAACACGGTGTCTCCGGTGCCGGATTATGATCGACTGATGAGGCCCTTAGTGTCTCACAAGTTTGCCTGTTCTGGTGTTCGGATTATGGCCTGTGGTGTGGCGCATGGTATCCTGGGTAATTGGGACATCGCAAGGGCTGCCTATGACTTCTTGAATATGAGCTATCTGGAGGAACACGTCGGTTGCCCTCTGATCGTGCTAGAGGCTCCGCTTATTGAAGAACATGTATGTTCCTTTTCTTTGGTTAACTGGATGGCTGAAACTTTTAGTGGCTCTGCAAACGATTTCCTGTTGGAAGCAGTTGCCACGTACGCTGCATATACGTTCATGGATTGAGTGAACTATCATCCTCTATGTTTTTACTCCCATGTCTTGAACATTACCTGTGCCTTTGGACTGCTGCCCGGCGCAGCGTTTTTTCATTTTTTTTTTCCCACTACACGTTTGGTTTTTTAAAAAATTTTTCTCTCCCCTTTTCGTTTTTCATTTTCGGACTTTGCCTGAATTGAAACTTGTTCTTTAAATTGAATATGCCTTGTGCTGCTCTGTCACTACTGAACTCTGCGTTCTCTCTTTTCTTGCCTACTGGTTAGTGCTTCGATCAAGGGGGCATGTAGTAAGGAGTCCCTTAATACGTACATACATTGTTAAGTTAGCATAACCACGTTAGCTGTTAGAAAGCCATCTTGCTGCTTTTGCGCACGACACTGCATCTACATGTTATTGTTTAAACAAACTGCTGACTCGAGCTTTGCCTCACACGAAAGCAATCTGTTGTTACCATCCGGAGCTCTGCGCAGCGACCTTGGTCTGTACATGGCGTGACAAACAGTCTGGGTTGTTAGACAATGCATGTTTTCTACTCTAGGTTGATCGACCCGCTATTTAGCCATAACACACAGGCAGCTGCAAATACCTGAAAGTTGGTGCTTTTAATATTGCAGACATCATGTTTAATATTCAGACCGAAGACGAGCCTTCCTGCGAGAACACTCCTGATGCTCCTGTGATGTGATTTCACTAAGCTGATCTTTGAGGTATGGGGTCCCCTATTCAAGCCTAAGAGACCTTCTATTAGCATAATAATAATATTAGCTTCTTAGTAAAGGGAAGGTGGTAGTATCCACTGTCATTATAACATGATCACTCCTTTTATATTCTATGGTATTGTAACGATGCTGATGGTTTTGATTCTAATCATTTGTCTGCTTGTATTAGCCAAGTACTGCATCTTAGGACACGTGGTCTATAAAAATAAACTCTTTTTATTTTCACCGTGTCTCATTTGATTCTTGTTGTGGACTGATGTGAGAATAATATACGAACAGGTATTTCCGATTCCCACCATTCCTGAGAGTACACTGAGTAGCTTGTTCTGGGTTGTCTTTTCATTGGGATCGCCGAGCCAAATCTCGGATAACGAATGGGACACTTATGCTAGCCGGATACTGGGTTCTGGGTTCTGAGGTGAGTTTCTGGTACAGCACAATTCACTGAGGTCCTGGGGTCCTACGCATAGTTCTGTGTATAAGCAGAATCCCTGCAACACCACACATTTAGTATCAACCTGCACCCCTCATCATTTGATGTTACTATAATAGGGGTGAGTGTTAGGCAGTGGAATCCACCACGTGGCGTAGGCGGAGTTTTTGCCGAACTTCGATATCCAAGCAGAGCACAGAGCGGCACAAACTCCAAGAACTCTGCCTGCGGTGCAAAGTTCACCACCCAGCCTTAATTGTACTTTCACATAGAACTTTTATATGTTTTAGTGTTCTGGTTTTTCCTGGGATTTAGTCTGAACATATCAGACAAGGTCAAGCAACTATGTCCTTTGTTATCCTTTCTGGACAGGCACTAGCAGCAAGACATAACACAAGAATGCAGCTGTTGTTTACAAGCACACATGTCTTGTCATATAGATGTTCTAGTGGGGAAACAATGGCTCCTGTGGAATGATAAAGAATGCTCTAATAAAAATATGCACAATGGCAATATACAGGGTTGGAGTAATGTCAGAAAGAACGCTGGCTGTACACATCAAGAATAAAATAAATTGTAAAAATGTTTTTATATTAAATAAGCAAAATAGACAGTGTATACATAAATATTAGAGTTGAAACTGCATTTTAGTACAGTAAAGAAATCAATAAACAATCGTGAAATGTGTCCCAGTGAGAAAATAATTGAACCTAAACTAATGGTGACATATTACGTGACATTTGTACAAGGTTTCAATTTTTAAACATTTTGGCGACCATAGGAAATGAGACAATGTAGTTCACAACACTTTATACAATCGTAAGTTGTGAGTAATGATTTGCCTTTGTTAACTGTCGACGGCGTTTCGACCCTATATAGGATGTAAGGTCTCTTCAGGACCTTAAAATGTCGGGACACCTGAAGGGAGGGCTGCGCTGCCTAATGTGAAAAAGACAGTGGCACCGTGAATGTAGTGAAAGGAATAAACTCACAGGGAACCCGACCGGGTGCCTGTGTGAGGGTATTGTAAGGCAGGCAAACGAGCAAGTGTGAGACCTCAGCAGTGATTACGAATCTCAGAGGTCAAATGCATAGACCCATTGTGCGTGTAATAACGCTCCATGTGCGGGGGAGCTGGAGCGCTCTAAAATATGGTAAATGGTTGGCCTGGTAGTGGCTCTAGTTTATCACTTAGTCCGACGTGCGCTTATCTGATGATGAATGCGATGAACCAACTCCCCGCGTGCTGCGTGAACAGTGGAGCGTCCGTTTTCCTGTTAGGTATGAGGACTAGATCAGGGAGACGGACGCCTGGCAGGCATTAGCTGGATATACACCATATCCAGAATTAGATAATTTGAATTTAGTACAAAGTCATGATTTGTATAATGTTCTAGTCAACCTATATAGACATCTTACTCAGACTATTTCACACACTTTGCTAGCTGGACCAGCTCAACTTGGCCTGTGAGAGCAAGCCCAATTGCCTGCAACACCTGTCATTAGTCCTGTAATTATTCATTCATTTGTGTGCAAACATCCAACGAATCATGAGAAAATACCATTTTGGATAGCACAAAAAATCGATCAACTAGAAGCTGTCTTTTCCCTTATGGGACAACAATATAAGCACAGAATTCTCACTATGTGCTTACCCACTTGTCTGGTTCCCACTCTAGCAGATTGCAATACCTGGGTGACTATTTTTGCCACTGTCCACACTCTTTGTCATGACACTCCCTCAATGGCCCTTCTGTCGAACATCCGCAAACAAATACAGAATGAACTTGTGGGTAACTTTCATGTTGTCTCTGAAATTATGCTTTCTAATGTTAAAGGTGAAGCAGCGTCTTTAGCTGTACACCAGCAACCGTAGTGGCGGTAGCCGACCGCAAACAAGAGTTGCTTGTCATTTATGCTAATGTATACATGTATTTAGGATGTACCAGCTTGTGAGTGTACTAGAACAACCATTGGACAAATCTAAGCAACAACAACACAAGGTAGGAAATGTGGAGATTCCACACCCCTGGAGTCCTCTGAAAGCCAATAGGATTTTCATGATCGCACTAAAATAAAGACTCCAGACAGGTATCAGGCATTTGATAAATATTCTTCTTGTTCCTTTCAGGAATTGTGTGACCAACAATACAACAGAGGAGGGTGATCTGACTGCAGACAAGAAGAACATGTGAAACCAAAAAGGGAGACACAACGCTCATCTGATTTGAAGATAAAGAAGGAGGCTAGGCCTCCTCCATATAAACCCCCTTTTCAGAAAAAGAAAGTTACAGCTTTAACTGCAAAATATTTCACAGACGGTGAGAACCCTCTTCCAGAAATGTAGTTGGGTGGTGTGTCTCCTAGACAGCACATCACAAGTCACCATAGTACACTGGATTGCCTGCCAATTTCTGGTAGCAAAAGCAACTGAAAAATGTATTATGGTTGAAAAAGCAGACATCCGCGAAACCCCTTCAGACCGACTCTATCACTTAAATATTCAAACTGAAGGTGACGTTCAATGAACCATTCAGGCAATATTCTGGGACAACTTAACTACATCTTATGGTATTTTCCTGGACGAGGTCGATTGGTCCCCACCTTTTGTTTCTGCATGACCCCAGGGTGCGGATGTCATTCTCTCTTCTTTCTCACACCTCATCCTTGATGAAGTCAAAAAAGCTTATGTATCTGAATGGGCCCTCGCATTGGCCCTTGCACTTTCTCATAATCATGCTGGTTGGGATAGGGATTCCACTTTTCATGTTATTCCAATACAATCCACCCCTCAGGTTTAACCACAACATCCTATTAAAAGTTATGCAAAAGCACCCGTTAAAGAAATTCTTCCCCAACTGGAGTACCAGGGAGTGATTGAACCCTGTGTCTCTCAAATTAATAATTTTCCAGTCTTGAAGCCAGATCATTCACATTGCATTGTCTTAGATTATACACATTTGAATAGTCATACAAACACTTTGGAGGTGCAAAATACCCACTACCCACAGTACGGCACTTATAAATAATGTGGTCCGTAAGAAATATGAAACCACTTTAGACGTTTTCAATGTTTTTTAAGTCATAATTTGGCTCCTGAGAGCTGCAACTGGTCCGCCTTTAGCACCTCAGGCTTTCAAATGCACTATGCCAGACTTCCTATGGGCTATAAGAACAGCCCTGCAGTTTTTGTGTCACAATTTGTGTTGATTCTTCATGAAATTGACCCTGATGTTCTGTCCTAAGTAGATGATATCTACCTGATGGACGATGAAATAAACCTCCATCTAGTGAGAGTCGATAGCATAATACTACGATTTGCAGAACTTGGGCACAAGTTTAACTTCAAAAAATCGAATACAGCTTTTCTAAGTGTCCTTTTCTTAGGAAATGAACTTACAAATTAGGAAAATAGCCTTACCCCTCACTTTCTTGCGAAATGTGCTCAATTGCAGCCTCCAAGCACTCTTAAAAGAATTACAATCCCTGTTTAGGATTTTTGAATTTTGGATAGACATGCATAGCTGATTATGCACAACCTATCAAGCCTCTTTATGCCCCATTTTTCTGCTTCCTCTTGGATGTCGGAACACGTTGACTTAAGTCATCTCCGTTTTGCCAGGTGCAATTGGATTTTCATATGTCACCTTTATTGAAGGTGAAATGGTACCAATAGCATATCAATTGCATTTACATTCAACTGCAGAAATGCTTTTTGCTCCTACTGAAAAAATACTGACTGCTGTGCAGATGGCCATCCTCAAAGAAAGGCCAGTTGCTCAGGGAAATGCAATATTGTTGTTTCTCCAGTGCCAGTCTTAGACACCAAAGCTATTCCCCCTAACGCAAAAGGCCTCCATCTTCGATGGATTCAATGGGCTATGTCCTTAACAGCCGTGGATGTAGCCTTTGGCTTTGACCCTTCCTTGCAAACAGAAGAATTTTTGCAATATGAGCATGTTCATCCTTTGCCTTCTTCAATTCTGCCTCTTAACCAATATGAATACATCATTTGTACTGATGGTTCAGCTCAACCTGCCAAAGGTTGTCAGCAGCAGTATTCTGCAACTTGCGCCATTGTTATTGGCACTCTGTCAGATGTCATTTCTCACCCTCAAACTACTCACACACATTTTCTGGGAGACTGTATTGTGCAGTTGGCTGAACTGAAAGCTTTACTTCTTGCACTTGAAAATACAGATTCTGGATTCCCCACACCATTTGTGTGTGATTCACATAATTCTGTAAAAGCCTTTAATAAAAATTTACATTTTTGGAAAAAAAATGATTTCCGAGATTCAAAACGTAGCACAATCAAATACAAACTGCTTTGGGTTGAAGAGGCAGATTTTAGGGATAGGTTACCACAAACTCAAGTTATGCATACATTGAGTAAATTCTAGGCCTGGGCGAAAATTTCGTTCCGTTTGCGGAAATTGCGCTAATTTGACATTTTCGCGTTCCGCGGAGATCGCGAAAATGTCGAAATTTCCGCTTTCCGCAGCTTGGCGATAATTTGTTTCTTGCTCGCTCTATAAAATAATACATTCTTGCGCGCGCGCGATCGCCTTACCTGAATCCCTGAGTTCGCCGATGAGTTTTCTTGATCCGGTCGCGTTCTCCATGAGATGTTGGATTGTTTTTAGCCATTTGCGGTGTCTCGCGACAGTTCGCACCCGCAGTGACATCATGCGTCGCGCGATCACGTCTTTCTTCTCGCGATCATGCACCGCGAGACAACTCAAAACAAGATGGCCGCGCCCTCGAGCAACCACATGGGTAAGTTGGCGACCCGCAACCATGCAGAAAATCTCGCGAACATGCAGGAAAAAAAATTCCGCATCTTCGCGATATTTCCGCTTGTTTGCGATAATTTTAAACATTTTCGCGATAATTTGCGAAAGTGGATTTCGCAAATTCCGCCCACCCCTAGTAAATTCTCTAGCTAATGAAGCAGCCAAATCTGCAGTAGCATCAGCTAAAATAGCAGTGGTAACATGCTTAAAAACTCATATTGATGATGATATCTTGGCTGCCGTGACTGCTTTTAAAAATGGCACCCCTTTGCCAAAGTGTTTTCCTTCTAAATATTCTTATCATTTAAATGACCAGAATGTTCCATTTGTGACTATTCCTGGAGTAGGAGATCATGTGATTCCCAACACAGACCGCAGACATGATTTGATAGTGGCCACACATGAAGGTGTAGCTTCTGCTCATGTGGGAGTGGCTACCACTATTTCGCTTTAACCGAGATGATATTGATGGCAAGATTTAAACCAACAAACCACAAAATATGTTTTGTGTTGTGATATGTTTCAACAGATCAAAAGTTCCTTTGTGTCTCGCCCCCCACCGACACATCTCATTATTTTTAACAAGCCCTTTGGCTGCATTTACAGAAACCATTGTGGTCCTCTGATTTCAGATGCTGCTCTAAATTATTTTTGGGTTGTATTTGATTCTTGCTCTAGGTTCCACCGAATTTGGCCACAATGCCCTGCTGATGTTCAAACTGTTATTAAAGACTTGAAGGTCTTCATCAAAACTTGTGTATGCTGTGCATTCCATTTGGACCAAGGTCTGTCTTTGGTTTCTAAAGCGTACTGTGATTCTATGAAGCCCATGGGTGTGCAAGTGTAGCATTCTTCTCCATATAGGCCTGAGGGCAATTCAGTTGTAAAAAGAATGAACAGTGATTTAAAGCAGACCTTAACAGCAAGGCAAGTAGGTAAAGCATGTGGTTGGTTGAACCATCTCTATGGGGTTCAACAAGCATTAAATAACCTCCTCAAAAGATCTCTGGGTGAACAGACCTCAGACGAAGTGCTTTTTGGCATCAAGATGTATGTTACAGACCTTGATGGTCCAGACATTGTGGCGGCAACAGCATCATTTGACGTAGATAAACACTGTCCTGTCTTATAGGACCTACAAAGTTCTGTGATGATCAATCTCACAAATACTAGGGGTGGGCGGAATTTGCATAGTCGTGCTATGCAAAGCTCTGCGAAACGGTAAAAAATCTCCGCGAGCATGCAGTGTTCCGCGAACCCCCAGAATCGCTTCTTCTGCCCGTTCTTACTGTTTGCGAATGCGTTTTGCATGCGGATCACAGAATTTTTGGCAATTCCGCGTTCTCTGCGAAACGCGAAGTTACCCAAATTCCGCAAATTTCGCAAGCGGAACGGAATTTACCTCACAGGCCTAACAAATACTTGCCTACATCTCTCTCTTCAAGCACTGAAGATCAACTTCCAGTTTCTGGCTGGATTCCAAAAGTTGGAGATCTAGTCCAAGTAAAGCTACCCATCAAAAAGGAATTCTGCCCTATATAACGTGCTCCTGTTCCGGTCCTCGGCATCCAAAGTACACAAACTGTGATTTTGCCACCACTTCCAGGATATGAAGACAAGCATTTTGTCGCCATTGAACATGTCAAACTACACCATGTGGCTGATTATCAATAGTATGCCGCGGAGTAGTTGTTCCATTATGCAAGACTTTTCTTTGCAGCCCATGAGCACCACCAATGCTGATACTTCCAGGCTGGGGGGGGGGACTGAGTCCTCCACTGATAAATTGATTAATACAATACCTGTTTCTACTATCGCGTCTTCCACGATCAATGTTGTTTATACAAATTCGCCATTGGTGAATCCTTCTGAATTGGATTTTTCAAGCTCTATTGCTGAATCACAGTCCGGGTACTATGTGGATCAAGATGAATTTTCATTTTTCTCTTCATCTGGATTGGATTTGTGAAGTATTCAGACAGAATATCGAGTTGAAAATATCGATACAGACAAGAATATTGAGTCAGAAATATCGTGACATGGAAATATGGACATCAAAAATATCGATTTTTAGATAAGTAATATCAATTTTTTTAAATCTAGAAGAGATTAATAATGTTTGCAAATATATAGTTGTTTAAAATATCATGTTTTAATTATTTTTATGTATTTTAGTATGTATTTTAAATGCTTTTGTTTAAATATTGTTTATGTTTCTTACTATATTAGCTACATTTTTAATGGTTGTGAAATTTAATTTAATGACATTTCTTTTTTTATGTTTCTTAGCGGGTTGTGGGTTTATAGGGGTATAGGGTGGGAACTAATTTAATTACAATAAATTAGTGAATTTCTATTATTTAATATGATTTATTTAATTGATATATAATTATGTTAATTGTACTACAAAATCTTTTTAGGTACACCTTTTGTGTTGCGTTGATAGGGGTAAAGGATTGTAAATAATGTATTTTTATTTAATTAATAATTAGTATATCTTTTTGTTTTAGGTGCAGGTTGTGAGTTTTGTGTGGCAATAGGGTGGGAAGTAACCAAATTAAATTTACGTAATAAATATTTTTTGTTAAATAATATTTATTTGTATGAAAATAATTTTTGTATTTTATTTATAATAATATTTGTAGGTATTTGGTATATGTATTTAACATTTTGAATCTTAAATATATTTGTATTTTTTATTCAACATATTTATATTTTATTTTAATTTATTTAGGTTTTTTTTATACTTTCATTTTGTTCCAATGGTAATTTGTTTTTAATGTTGCACTGACTGGAGTGCAAATAGTAAATTTGACCCCTCCGCAATCCTACACTTTCCATACTGTTTCACTGACTGGAGCGGAAATAGTAAATTTTAGTCCTCGCAATCCAACACTTTCACTAATGTTGCATTGACTGGAGTGGGAATAGTACATTTTAACCCTTAGCATTCCAACTCTTTCCTTACTTTTGGCACTGACTCGAGTGGGAATAGTACATTTTAAAACTCCTTATTCCAATACTTTCCCTACTGTTGTACTGATGAAGCAGGAATAGTGAATTTTATCCCTCCACAATCTAACACTTTCCCTACTGTTGTATTGAGTGTACTGGGACACCCCCTGAGTATGACACTTTAAGCCTCATTTGGATGCTGGTCGGCAACCCTCCGAACACAGGTCAGAGGGGTTTCTAATCAACATCCAAGGTTTGACTTTCAACCAACTAATTACAATGTAGGAGTAGGGAGTCAAACCGGACAGTCATTCTGGCTGGGTTCCGACAGGCTGAAGGAACCTGTCGGCCAGTGGAAGCCAGCATGTAATCCCTTAAGGACGGCGTTTCCGCAATCAGGATTATGATGATAATTTCCCACAGGCTTTTCATGTTGGACTTTCCGACATGAAAAGCCTGTCGGAATGTGACTTTGGGGGGCCCTATGAGGGCTACCATGCCTCCACGGCCTCCAGGTGATGGCACCCTGTAAATCCCTGCACCATGTGGCAGGCACCATGATGTACCTGCCACGTGGTGCAGGGATTTACACACTCCCATTTCTCTTTGGGAGCTTGTGCTGCAGGTTGAAACCACCCGCAGCATAAGCTGCCATAGAGAAATGGGAGTTTGTGACAGCATCATGCGCCTCCATAAGATGACTGGTGGAAAGTTTCGATCCAACACTGTCTTGGATTCGGAAACCAACCAACTCGCTGTCAGTGGTTCTGCCTGACCGATGAAATGCAACCGAATACAGTTCGGTCGAAATCTCATTGTACCCTATGGAGCCTGTGTTCTGACTGACAATACAGTCTCCTATGGGGAAATGGGGTTTGTGTGTAGAACCCTGCACCCTGTAGTAGTCACCTCACAGTGCCAGCCACACAGTGCATGGTTTTACAGGGGGATCCCTTAGATACACCCTCGGACCCCAACCGGAGGCCGCAGGATGAAGGGGGCCTTGCTTGGGTCGGTTTGAAAAGCTGTCTGTAGAGTTGCACGAGGTTTGATGAAGACCTTCAAGTCTTTAATAACAGTTTGAACATCAGCAGGGCATTGTGGCCAAATTCGGTGGAACCTAGAGCAAGAATCAAATACAACCCAAAAATAATTTAGAGCAGCATCTGAAATCAGAGGACCACAATGGTTTCTGTAAATGCAGCCAAAGGGCTTGTTAAAAATAATGAGATGTGTCGGTGGGGGGCGAGACACAAAGGAAGGTCTGGCTTTGGTTTCTAAAGCGTACTGTGATTCTATGAAGCCCATGGGTGTGCAAGTGTAGCATTCTTCTCCATATAGGCCTGAGGGCAATTCAGTTGTAAAAAGAATGAACAGTGATTTAAAGCAGACCTTAACAGCAAGGCAAGTAGGTAAAGCATGTGGTTGGTTGAACCATCTCTATGGGGTTCAACAAGCATTAAATAACCTCCTCAAAAGATCTCTGGGTGAACAGACCTCAGACGAAGTGCTTTTTGGCATCAAGATGTATGTTACAGACCTTGATGGTCCAGACATTGTGGCGGCAACAGCATCATTTGACGTAGATAAACACTGTCCTGTCTTATAGGACCTACAAAGTTCTGTGATGATCAATCTCACAAATACTAGGGGTGGGCGGAATTTGCATAGTCGTGCTATGCAAAGCTCTGCGAAACGGTAAAAAATCTCCGCGAGCATGCAGTGTTCCGCGAACCCCCAGAATCGCTTCTTCTGCCCGTTCTTACTGTTTGCGAACGCTTTTTGCATGCGGATCACAGAATTTTTGGCAATTCCGCGTTCTCTGCGAAACGCAAAGTTACCCAAATTCCGCAAATTTCGCAAGCGGACGGAATTTACCTCACAGGCCTAACAAATACTTGCCTACATCTCTCTCTTCAAGCACTGAAGATCAACTTCCAGTTTCTGGCTGGATTCCAAAAGTTGGAGATCTAGTCCAAGTAAAGCTACCCATCAAAAAGGAATTCTGCCCTATATAACGTGCTCCTGTTCCGGTCCTCGGCATCCAAAGTACACAAACTGTGATTTTGCCACCACTTCCAGGATATGAAGACAAGCATTTTGTCGCCATTGAACATGTCAAACTACACCATGTGGCTGATTATCAATAGTATGCCGCGGAGTAGTTGTTCCATTATGCAAGACTTTTCTTTGCAGCCCATGAGCACCACCAATGCTGATACTTCCAGGCTGGGGGGGGGGACTGAGTCCTCCACTGATAAATTGATTAATACAATACCTGTTTCTACTATCGCGTCTTCCACGGTCAATGTTGTTTATACAAATTCGCCATTGGTGAATCCTTCTGAATTGGATTTTTCAAGCTCTATTGCTGAATCACAGTCCGGGTACTATGTGGATCAAGATGAATTTTCATTTTTCTCTTCATCTGGATTGGATTTGTGAAGTATTCAGACAGAATATCGAGTTGAAAATATCGATACAGACAAGAATATTGAGTCAGAAATATCGTGACATGGAAATATGGACATCAAAAATATCGATTTTTAGATAAGTAATATCAACTTTTTTTAAATCTAGAAGAGATTAATAATGTTTGCAAATATATAGTTGTTTAAAATATCATGTTTTAATTATTTTTATGTATTTTAGTATGTATTTTAAATGCTTTTGTTTAAATATTGTTTATGTTTCTTACTATATTAGCTACATTTTTAATGGTTGTGAAATTTAATTTAATGACATTTCTTTTTTTATGTTTCTTAGTGGGTTGTGGGTTTATAGGGGTATAGGGTGGGAACTAATTTAATTACAATAAATTAGTGAATTTCTATTATTTAATATGATTTATTTAATTGATATATAATTATGTTAATTGTACTACAAAATCTTTTTAGGTACACCTTTTGTGTTGCGTTGATAGGGGTAAAGGATTGTAAATAATGTTTTTTTATTTAATTAATAATTAGTATATCTTTTTGTTTTAGGTGCAGGTTGTGAGTTTTGTGTGGCAATAGGGTGGGAAGTAACCAAATTAAATTTACGTAATAAATATTTTTTGTTAAATAATATTTATTTGTATGAAAATAATTTTTGTATTTTATTTATAATAATATTTGTAGGTATTTGGTATATGTATTTAACATTTTGAATCTTAAATATATTTGTATTTTTTATTCAACATATTTATATTTTATTTTAATTTATTTAGGTTTTTTTTATACTTTCATTTTGTTCCAATGGTAATTTGTTTTTAATGTTGCACTGACTGGAGTGCAAATAGTAAATTTGACCCCTCCGCAATCCTACACTTTCCATACTGTTTCACTGACTGGAGCGGAAATAGTAAATTTTAGTCCTCGCAATCCAACACTTTCACTAATGTTGCATTTACTGGAGTGGGAATAGTACATTTTAACCCTTAGTATTCCAACTCTTTCCTTACTTTTGGCACTGACTCGAGTGGGAATAGTACATTTTAAAACTCCTTATTCCAATACTTTCCCTACTGTTGTACTGATGAAGCAGGAATAGTGAATTTTATCCCTCCACAATCTAACACTTTCCCTACTGTTGTATTGAGTGTACTGGGACACCCCCTGAGTATGACACTTTAAGCCTCATTTGGATGCTGGTCGGCAACCCTCCGAACACAGGTCAGAGGGGTTTCTAATCAACATCCAAGGTTTGACTTTCAACCAACTAATTACAATGTAGGAGTAGGGAGTCACACCGGACAGTCATTCTGGCTGGGTTCCGACAGGCTGAAGGAACCTGTCGGCCAGTGGAAGCCAGCATGTAATCCCTTAAGGACGGCGTTTCCGCAATCAGGATTATGATGATAATTTCCCACAGGCTTTTCATGTTGGACTTTCCGACATGAAAAGCCTGTCGGAATGTGACTTTGGGGGGCCCTATGAGGGCTACCATGCCTCCACGGCCTCCAGGTGATGGCACCCTGTAAATCCCTGCACCATGTGGCAGGCACCATGATGTACCTGCCACGTGGTGCAGGGATTTACACACTCCCATTTCTCTTTGGGAGCTTGTGCTGCAGGTTGAAACCACCCGCAGCATAAGCTGCCATAGAGAAATGGGAGTTTGTGACAGCATCATGCGCCTCCATAAGATGACTGGTGGAAAGTTTCGATCCAACACTGTCTTGGATTCGGAAACCAACCAACTCGCTGTCAGTGGTTCTGCCTGACCGATGAAATGCAACCGAATACAGTTCGGTCGAAATCTCATTGTACCCTATGGAGCCTGTGTTCTGACTGACAATACAGTCTCCTATGGGGAAATGGGGTTTGTGTGTAGAACCCTGCACCCTGTAGTAGTCACCTCACAGTGCCAGCCACACAGTGCATGGTTTTACAGGGGGATCCCTTAGATACACCCTCGGACCCCAACCGGAGGCCACAGGATGAAGGGGGCCTTGCTTGGGTCGGTTTGAAAAGCTGTCTGTAGAGTTGCACGAGGTTTGATGAAGACCTTCAAGTCTTTAATAACAGTTTGAACATCAGCAGGGCATTGTGGCCAAATTCGGTGGAACCTAGAGCAAGAATCAAATACAACCCAAAAATAATTTAGAGCAGCATCTGAAATCAGAGGACCACAATGGTTTCTGTAAATGCAGCCAAAGGGCTTGTTAAAAATAATGAGATGTGTCGGTGGGGGGCGAGACACAAAGGAAGGTCTGGCTTTGGTTTCTAAAGCGTACTGTGATTCTATGAAGCCCATGGGTGTGCAAGTGTAGCATTCTTCTCCATATAGGCCTGAGGGCAATTCAGTTGTAAAAAGAATGAACAGTGATTTAAAGCAGACCTTAACAGCAAGGCAAGTAGGTAAAGCATGTGGTTGGTTGAACCATCTCTATGGGGTTCAACAAGCATTAAATAACCTCCTCAAAAGATCTCTGGGTGAACAGACCTCAGACGAAGTGCTTTTTGGCATCAAGATGTATGTTACAGACCTTGATGGTCCAGACATTGTGGCGGCAACAGCATCATTTGACGTAGATAAACACTGTCCTGTCTTATAGGACCTACAAAGTTCTGTGATGATCAATCTCACAAATACTAGGGGTGGGCGGAATTTGCATAGTCGTGCTATGCAAAGCTCTGCGAAACGGTAAAAAATCTCCGCGAGCATGCAGTGTTCCGCGAACCCCCAGAATCGCTTCTTCTGCCCGTTCTTACTGTTTGCGAACGCTTTTTGCATGCGGATCACAGAATTTTTGGCAATTCCGCGTTCTCTGCGAAACGCGAAGTTACCCAAATTCCGCAAATTTCGCAAGCGGAACGGAATTTACCTCACAGGCCTAACAAATACTTGCCTACATCTCTCTCTTCAAGCACTGAAGATCAACTTCCAGTTTCTGGCTGGATTCCAAAAGTTGGAGATCTAGTCCAAGTAAAGCTACCCATCAAAAAGGAATTCTGCCCTATATAACGTGCTCCTGTTCCGGTCCTCGGCATCCAAAGTACACAAACTGTGATTTTGCCACCACTTCCAGGATATGAAGACAAGCATTTTGTCGCCATTGAACATGTCAAACTACACCATGTGGCTGATTATCAATAGTATGCCGCGGAGTAGTTGTTCCATTATGCAAGACTTTTCTTTGCAGCCCATGAGCACCACCAATGCTGATACTTCCAGGCTGGGGGGGGGGACTGAGTCCTCCACTGATAAATTGATTAATACAATACCTGTTTCTACTATCGCGTCTTCCACGGTCAATGTTGTTTATACAAATTCGCCATTGGTGAATCCTTCTGAATTGGATTTTTCAAGCTCTATTGCTGAATCACAGTCCGGGTACTATGTGGATCAAGATGAATTTTCATTTTTCTCTTCATCTGGATTGGATTTGTGAAGTATTCAGACAGAATATTGAGTTGAAAATATCGATACAGACAAGAATATTGAGTCAGAAATATCGTGACATGGAAATATGGACATCAAAAATATCGATTTTTAGATAAGTAATATCAATTTTTTTAAATCTAGAAGAGATTAATAATGTTTGCAAATATATAGTTGTTTAAAATATCATGTTTTAATTATTTTTATGTATTTTAGCATGTATTTTAAATGCTTTTGTTTAAATATTGTTTATGTTTCTTACTATATTAGCTACATTTTTAATGGTTGTGAAATTTAATTTAATGACATTTCTTTTTTTATGTTTCTTAGTGGGTTGTGGGTTTATAGGGGTATAGGGTGGGAACTAATTTAATTACAATAAATTAGTGAATTTCTATTATTTAATATGATTTATTTAATTGATATATAATTATGTTAATTGTACTACAAAATCTTTTTAGGTACACCTTTTGTGTTGCGTTGATAGGGGTAAAGGATTGTAAATAATGTATTTTTATTTAATTAATAATTAGTATATCTTTTTGTTTTAGGTGCAGGTTGTGAGTTTTGTGTGGCAATAGGGTGGGAAGTAACCAAATTAAATTTACGTAATAAATATTTTTTGTTAAATAATATTTATTTGTATGAAAATAATTTTTGTATTTTATTTATAATAATATTTGTAGGTATTTGGTATATGTATTTAACATTTTGAATCTTAAATATATTTGTATTTTTTATTCAACATATTTATATTTTATTTTAATTTATTTAGGTTTTTTTTATGCTTTCATTTTGTTCCAATGGTAATTTGTTTTTAATGTTGCACTGACTGGAGTGCAAATAGTAAATTTGACCCCTCCGCAATCCTACACTTTCCATACTGTTTCACTGACTGGAGCGGAAATAGTAAATTTTAGTCCTCGCAATCCAACACTTTCACTAATGTTGCATTGACTGGAGTGGGAATAGTACATTTTAACCCTTAGCATTCCAACTCTTTCCTTACTTTTGGCACTGACTCGAGTGGGAATAGTACATTTTAAAACTCCTTATTCCAATACTTTCCCTACTGTTGTACTGATGAAGCAGGAATAGTGAATTTTATCCCTCCACAATCTAACACTTTCCCTACTGTTGTATTGAGTGTACTGGGACACCCCCTGAGTATGACACTTTAAGCCTCATTTGGATGCTGGTCGGCAACCCTCCGAACACAGGTCAGAGGGGTTTCTAATCAACATCCAAGGTTTGACTTTCAACCAACTAATTACAATGTAGGAGTAGGGAGTCAAACCGGACAGTCATTCTGGCTGGGTTCCGACAGGCTGAAGGAACCTGTCGGCCAGTGGAAGCCAGCATGTAATCCCTTAAGGACGGCGTTTCCGCAATCAGGATTATGATGATAATTTCCCACAGGCTTTTCATGTTGGACTTTCCGACATGAAAAGCCTGTCGGAATGTGACTTTGGGGGGCCCTATGAGGGCTACCATGCCTCCACGGCCTCCAGGTGATGGCACCCTGTAAATCCCTGCACCATGTGGCAGGCACCATGATGTACCTGCCACGTGGTGCAGGGATTTACACACTCCCATTTCTCTTTGGGAGCTTGTGCTGCAGGTTGAAACCACCCGCAGCATAAGCTGCCATAGAGAAATGGGAGTTTGTGACAGCATCATGCGCCTCCATAAGATGACTGGTGGAAAGTTTCGATCCAACACTGTCTTGGATTCGGAAACCAACCAACTCGCTGTCAGTGGTTCTGCCTGACCGATGAAATGCAACCGAATACAGTTCGGTCGAAATCTCATTGTACCCTATGGAGCCTGTGTTCTGACTGACAATACAGTCTCCTATGGGGAAATGGGGTTTGTGTGTAGAACCCTGCACCCTGTAGTAGTCACCTCACAGTGCCAGCCACACAGTGCATGGTTTTACAGGGGGATCCCTTAGATACACCCTCGGACCCCAACCGGAGGCCGCAGGATGAAGGGGGCCTTGCTTGGGTCGGTTTGAAAAGCTGTCTGTAGAGTTGCACAATGCAGTTCCGACCGACATGACTTCTCTGAGAGCTGGTCCGAACCGATTCGGAAGGACCACTAGGTTAACAATCTGACCGCGAACATTGCAAACGGTTGGGCGGATTGTAAACCGACTGTGTGGGTCGGAATTGTTCCGACGCAGTCTAGGACATTCAAACTGTCGAGCGGAGGCTTTCTGCCTGACATCGTAATGAGGCCCCATGTCGCCGATACCACTAACCTCAAATCCAGCGGGGCTCAATCCACGGGAGCGATGATAAATTCCCCACTCTCCTCAAACCACAGTATGCATGTGACCCGTAACTTTACTTCCACACTCATAAACTGACTCGAGGAGATGTGGGGATGAGATATCTGGAGGTGGCGTGTTTAACTTCCCCAGCCGAATTAATGATATGGTCCTTAAAGCAGGAATGGTGACAACCTATGGAAAGAAGAATAGGACAATTACAAAATGTGCTCCTTCCCCTATTCCTGACTAAACAGTACCACTAGTTGTGACTTATAGAGGTACTTGCTCTCTGGAAATTAAGACCACACTCACCGGCATAAGATCTCCTGAGGATAAATGCAGCCTCCAGATGCAGTTGTAGAGAATGGAGGAAGGACAGTCATAACCAGCTGCAGCAGTAGATATGTCCAAGGCAAAACACAGGAAGGGCAACTGTAGTCCGGTAAAGCAAGGATCGGCCCGTTATTCCAAAAGAAATGCTGCTTTCTGTCCTCCTTATCCAGGGAGGTGGTTACCAGGTGCGATAGTTCGTCGCTCCCCAAAGTCAAAATAAAATGCTCGGGAAGCGTGCGTTGAGAGATACAATGTATCACCAAAGTCAAAACAAAACGCTCGGGAAGCGTGCGTTGAGAGATACAATGTATCGTAGAATCAAACTAAAACAAACGATCGCGTCTCGTACCTTGAGACGAAATCGGAAAAAGACAAACAGAACTGGCAGTTTCACAGTGTTCGGAAGGATTCCATAAGCGACAAAGCGGTCTGGCCATTACCTGAGGCACAGAGAATCCTGAGTTCGTTGGTCGCTTTAATTATAGTTCAAATGAGCGACGCTGGCAGTTTCATAGGAGAGGCTGATATTCACGAGGAAGGCATAAGTTGTGGCTTCTGAACTTATGCACAGACTCAGTGCAGGGAAATGAGGATAGAAGGTTCTCTTCCACGGAGACCCGGCACAACCAGAAAGTTTTTTCAGCAGAGAACTTGCGTACTGAAGGCACCCGGTTGAATGCGAGTCCGGAGAAAAATAAAAGGATAGGCGGTGTCCTTCTTGCACCGCTTCAAGGATTAGGGAAACAAGGCTGGATACATACGGATTCAGAGTTTCAAGGTAGCAGGGTTTACACAACGTGACTCGTAAGCCAAGCAACAGCTTCACCAGCTGTCGTGCCTTTTGAAGGTTGGGGAGTATCCACAAACTCCGCCTCGAGAGCAACGCTCAGGGACCGTCTGAAAAGTGCTGCAATTTCACAAAGAGCAAACCTCTATATCGTCCTTACTCTACACTGTATGATGCAGGATGCTTGCTGTCTAACAGTTCTCCCACCCAAAGGTCGTTTCACAGGACGGTGTTTAGTGGGATAGAGGGCATGAAACCTACGCACCAAAACGGGAGCATGAACGTTTTCCGCAGGTTCCCAAGACCTGTCTTTAGGGCCGTATCCCACCCAGTCTATTAAATATTGGAGCTTTCCTCTATACCTACGAGAATCTACTATCTTCCTTACTTCATGTTCCAGTTCCCCATTTACCAGGACAGGAGGAGGGGGTTCTTCAGTGTCAGTGGGGACAATATATCTTTTCAGTAAGGCTGTATGAAATACTGGGTGGATTTGTATTTCTGCAGGTAGATCTAGTTTCATAGTAACAGGAGAAATGACTCTATTGATGGTATAGGGTCCTATATAGCGGGGTTGTAGCTTGCGGGGCCCCTCTAATCTTAGATTTTTGGTGGCTAATCATACT
The DNA here is from genome assembly GCF_964204655.1 of Triturus cristatus. NCBI lineage: Eukaryota > Metazoa > Chordata > Amphibia > Caudata > Salamandridae > Triturus > Triturus cristatus. Next base: position 1,115,009,872 of record NC_140592.1, on the reverse strand, counting down.
TTGTCTCCTATTTTGTATTCAGGAGAAGGAAGACGATGCTTGTCGGCTTGCTGCTTCATGGATTCTTTAGCCTTGTGCAATTCAAGTTTCGCAGTTTCCCAGACTTTCAAAAGGTTCGCATGATGGGTTTGAACAGCAGGAAGGTTCACTAATGTGAGGGGTAACGGAATGGGCAAGATTCTGGGATGATGAGCATTGGAAAAGAAAAAAGGAGATATACCAGTGGAGGAATGCGAGGTGTTATTGTATGCGAATTCGGCTAAAGGTAAAGCCTGCACCCAATCAGAAGTGAGTGTTGATAACAAACAGCGTAGGTATTGTTCTAAAGTTTGGTTTGTTCTTTCTGTTTTTCCATCTGTTTGTGGATGATATGCCGTGGACAATCTGTGATCAATACCTAATTGGTTACATAGCCCTTGCCAAAAGCGTGAGATGAATTGGGTTCCTCTGTCTGTAATTATCACCGAAGGCAGACCGTGCAATCGGACTATATTCTGAATGAACACTTGTGCCAATTCTTGAGAGGATGGAATCTTTTTTAAGGGCACGAAGTGAGCCATCTTGATGAACATATCAACCATCACTAGAATTACTGAGTAACCTTGTGTTCTAGGAAGATCCGTGATGAAATCCATACTGACTGAATGCCAAGGAACTGAAGGTATAGGAGTAGGTTTTAGCAACCCTGCTGGGGCCACATGTAATGACTTTTGTCTTGCACAAACAGGACAAGATGAGACATAGGCCATGATGTCCCTATTAAGACCTTTCCACCAGAACCATCGATTACAGGTTTGTATAGTTTTTTCCCCACCAGGGTGAGCAGTTAGAGAGGTGTTGTGACACCATCAAATGATTTGTTGTTGTAACTCTACTAAGGGCACATATAGTCTCTCCTTGTGATAATATAACCCATCTTTGATTGTATGATGAGGCTCGAGCAACCATTCACTGGGAGGAATATTCAAACAAGCAGCGGTTAACTGATTGATAAAGGAAGGTGGATTCAAGCCCACTTCACCGGCTCCTATTATTCTCTGACAAGGAATGACGGGTGTGTTTTCAGTCATAGGAATCTTTTGATCTGCTCCTAATCTGGATAAAGCATCAGCTTTTCCCTGTTGTGATCCAGGTCGGTATGTGATAATAAAGTCGTATTCACTGAAGAATAAGACCCATCGCATCTGTCTAGGTGTCAATGCTTTAGCTGATTTAAAGAATTGTAAATTCCGATGATCTGTGTAAATGGTAGTACTGTGTGGAGAACCAAGGAGATATTGTCTCCATTCTTGAAAGGCCAGTTTGATGGCTAACAGCTCTCTTTCACCAATTGTGTAATTTTGCTCAGCAGGCAACAAGGTTTTTGAAAAATATGCGACAGGATGCAAACACCCCGTAGCAGGATTGCGTTGTGATAACACTCGTCCGGTCCTTGTCCCAACGACAGATAGTCCAATATCCACGTGAGCGAAGATATTATCTTTTCGCTCTCCCAGAGTCCACTCCTCTATAGGTATAGAACACACTACAGGAAGACGTAGACCCCTCAGAGAGCGAAGAGACCAGAAAGGACCACCAGGTCTTCTACATAGAAGTCAGGCACAGGTTCCTACAGGGAGACAGAAAACAAAAAGGGATTCAGAAGCCCTATCCCCTTGTTAATAATCCCACTGCTTTCTTACATTCTATGCCTTCTCATACTTACATAACCAAGACTTGTAGAACTGAAGGTCTCTTCTTATAAATGAAATGAACAAAGGAAGGAATCTGCACCTCTCTGAATCCAATGCGAGAAAGACAGGACCAAAAACAATATGTGATTACAGCGTCTTACAGCGCGCTGTCTTTAGTGTTCCTCCACACGAAGAGTATTTTCTGTATTCCTTTCTCCGTGTCGACGTTATGTTGTGCACTGATAGTTGTTTAATAAAAAAGAAACAGGACGGGGGCCAAGTAGCTGATGAAATATTGTTTTGCAGTGCAAGGCTTGTTATCCTGAAGTAACGCTTTCCCCAGTTTGTGTCAATAAAGATTTCAACAGCGTTTTACACAGTTCTTGTCAATAAAGATTTCAACAGCGCTTTACACAGTTCGTGTCCATAAAGATTTTAACAGCGCTTTACACAGTTCGTGTCCATAAAGATTTTCACAGCGCTTACCGATGCTGGTAGTCAGAGGCTGGTCTCTAGCGAAGTACTCGCTGACGGGAACAGACCGGATACCATGTAGCGAAGATTATTCAACCGCGCTTCCTCGCGCAGTCGGCAACAGGCTGGATACAAAGTAACAAGGATTTGTTTCAACCGCGCTTCCTCGCGCAGTCGGCAAAAACAAGGCAGGAGCGTGTTTCCAGCGCGTGAAGAAAAGTATGTTCCCAAAGAAGGGTTCTGAGGAAACAGGTCAATTAGGAGAATGGCGAGTAGCCATTACGGGAAGGGTCCACACAGGAAAAAGGGGGCGTGGTCCTCAGGCAGGAAGTAAGGCCAAGCACTTGTGAATGTGAGCAGGCAGCCTATATGCTGATAGCAGTCACCTGACCTGTCCTAATGCAGCATGGGAAGGCATACAATGTACTATCTCCTGCAAGGCATTCTGGGATTTGATGTTTCAAGGTGATTGGCAGACAAGAAGGGTACAGGAAGCTCGACTTCTGACACCTCCTACAGCATATTGAGAAGCATCCGCTTCTACAAAATATGGCTGTGTGTTATCTGGGTGACGAATAATGGGTGCAGAGGTAAATCTGTCCTTGAGTTGTGAAAAGGCCTGCTCAGCTTCAGAGGACCACGCGAATACAGCGCCTTTTCGAAGTAATCTAGTGATGGGTGTGATTAGATCCGAAAAATGATCAATAAAGCGCCTATAAAAATTGGCAAAACCCAGAAATGACTGTATCTCTTTCACATTACGAGGACTAGGCCATTTGACTAGGGCATCAATCTTTTTTGGGTCCATGTGGATACCCTCAGGGGAAATCACAAATCCTAAGAAGTCCACCTTAGTGGTGTGAAACGTACTTTTGTCCAATTTGGCAAACAACAGGTTGTCTTGTAGTCTTTGCAAAACCTTTCTGCCATGTTCGATATGCTCTTATTCAGTGTGGGAAAAGATTAAAATATCATCAATATAAACTATCACGAATACATCAAGATTTCATGTAGGCCTTCATTGATGGAAAATTGGAAGACTGCAGGGGCATTACATAGCCCAAAGGGCATGACGCAATATTCGAACAATCCGACTTTAGTCCGGAAAGCCATCTTCCATTCATCCCCCTCCTTTATTCGTATAAGATGATAAGCCCAGCGGAGATCCAATTTAGTGAATATCTTGGCTCCTCGTACTTGATCCAAAAGGACTGATATGAGGGGAAGAGGGTATTTGTTTTTAATGGTGACCTTATTCAAGGCACGGTAGTCAAGGCACACTCTTAACCCTCCCTCACGTTTAGGAATAAAAAAAAATGGGTGATGATACCGGTGAGGTGGAATGTCTGATGAATCCCTTCTTTAACATGTCTGTGATATATTGCTGTAAGTATTCGGTTTCTGGGTCAGTTAAGGCATAAATGCGACTCACTGGTAATTCAGCACCTGGGATTAAATCTATGCGGCAATCATAACTCCGGTGCGGAGGTAATACAGTTGCCTTTACCTCGTCAATTACTCCTTTGTATTCCATATACAAGGTAGGAAGAGTATCTGGTGTATGCTCCATGGCACAACATAATGAAGTTCCCCATTCTCTCGGTTCACCATAACAATGCGACAGACAATAAGGGGATTTTAAGGTGACCTGGTGGGTATTCCAATCTATATGAGGGTTGTGTACCTGCAACCAAGGAATCCCAAGTATAGCGCCAAAATTAGGGGTATCAATTAAATCAAAAACCAATGCCTCGGAATGTCCGTTGCTACATACCATAGTCAGCTCGGGGGTCTGATGAGTTATTAACCCCGAAGATAACTCTGTTCCATCTACTGCCCTGATTGGTTCTGGTTGTGCCTTAGGCACGAAGGGAATGTCTAATAATTGAGCAAGATGGATATCTATAAAATTTCCCGTGGCCCCAGAATCAAGAAGGATGGATAGTGCCTTTCTACGTTGAGGAGAAATAATGAGCGTGACTGCTAGCGTGAAATGGCGAGCTATGGGAGCTACGATACTTGCCACTTTTTGTGAGACCACAGGATTTCTATCACTTGAAGAAGAGGCCTCTACCATCTTCAAGTTCTCTAGTTTCCCGAGAATGAAGTGTATTCCTGATTGGCCGCGACTATCTTAGGAACTGAGGTATTCTTGACAGGACAACTTCTGGCATAATGTCCTCCTTTCCCACAATAAAGGCATAGATTGTTTTTTTCCTCCGACTTTCATTTTCATCCATTGTTAAGGGAGCTCTCATACCTCCTATTTGCATTGGTTCACCAAGCTCTTTGATGTCTTTATTTTCTTTCTTTTCACCTCGGACCATAATGAACCGAGCCAGATTGCCTCGAGATTTTTCGCCCTTTCTCTCACTCAGTCTATGGTTTAACTTTACCACAAGATCAATAAATGCCGGACAATCCTCAGGAGGATCCACGATTTGAGAAAGGAGATATTTAAGGTCATAGTTTAACCCTCTGTAAAACAATGACATTCTCTTGTCTTCTGGCCACTGTGTTTCCACAATTAATCGATTGAATTCGGTGAGGTAGGTGAGAAGGTCCTTAGAGCCTTGTCTCAAATTCAACAGCTCGTTATCACTGGCCTGTACATATATGTGTCTGGCAAATAAACTTCTTAACTTTTCTTTAAAAGAAAGGTAGTCATATAATAGGGGGTCGTTGTTTTCCACCAAAGGAACCGCCCACCTAGCAGCGTTCCCTCCCAAATAAGAAATCACAAACGCCACCTTAGCGGCATCATCAGGAAAAGAAGACGCCTTACATAAGAAATGTAAATGGCATTGATTAATGAAGACACTATACTTTGCGCTTTCCCCATGGAACCTTTCGGGTACAGCCAATGGAACAGGAGTATGTGTGTGTACGGATACCTGAACAGCTTGGGGGTTTTCAGTGCTGGTGGGTGCAGTATTTATTAGAGGGGAGGGTACTGTGAAGTGAGTAGGTTGTATATAGGAGCGTTTGCTCTTCGGCAGGACATCCGTTCCACTAATACTAGGGGCAGTCTGATGCCTTACTTGTACCAGTTCCGTATGCAGTCGCTGATTTTCACTTCTAAGTCTTCCTACTTCCCCCTGGAGCTCTAGTAGAGCAGTTGCCAATTCCTCAACAGTGGGACTATGGGTAGGGTTTTCCATTAAGGCGCAAGCCCCTTCGGTATTCATCGTCGCTCGGGTGGACTTGATTCGTGGGCTTGGCTTTCTGTCGCCGATACCACTAACCTCAAATCCAGCGGGGCTCAATCCATGGGAGCGATGATAAATTCCCCACTATGTATCGTAGAATCAAACTAAAACAAACGATCGCGTCTCGTACCTTGAGACGAAATCGGAAAAAGACAAACAGAACTGGCAGTTTCACAGTGTTCGGAAGGATTCCATAAGCGACAAAGCGGTCTGGCCAGTACCTGAGGCACAGAGAATCCTGAGTTCGTTGGTCGCTTTAATTATAGTTCAAATGAGCGATGCTGGCAGTTTCATAGGAGAGGCTGATATTCACGAGGAAGGCGTAAGTTGTGGCTTCTGAACTTATGCACAGACTCAGTGCAGGAAAATGAGGATAGAAGGTTCTCTTCCACGGAGACCCGGCACAACCGGAAAGTTGTTTCAGTAGAGAACTTGTGTACTGAAGGCACCCGGTTGAATGCGAGTCCGGAGAAAAATAAAAGGATAGGCGCCGTCCTTCTTGCACCGCTTCAAGGATTAGGGAAACAAGGCTGGATACATGCGGATTCAGAGCTTCAAGGTAGCAGGGTTTACACGATGTGTCTCGTAAGCCAAGCAACGGCTTCACCAGCTGTCGTGCCTTTTGAAGGTTGGGGAGTATCCACAAACTCCGCCTCGAGAGCAACGCTCAGGGTCCGTCTGAAAAGTGCTGCAATTTCACAAAGAGCAAACCTCTATATCGTCCTTACTCTACACTGTATGATGCAGGATGCTTGTTGTCTAACACCCCATGTGCGGTCACATTGTAATTAGGTGGTTGGAACCACTGACCTCCGGTTGGTCGGTTCCACCACCAAAACGGTTTTGGTCGGACGCAAGTCTGCCCGAGTTTGTAATAAGGCCCTGAGTCTACTCTTACATAAACTGCTGTGGGAATAGTATATGTATTAATTTAGGATTTTCTAGTTTACTTTATATTGTTTACATTTATATCAATATATTTTTGGTTATTTAAAATTATAATATTTATAATTATTAATGTTTTTAATATGTTATGTATTTTTAGTACATTTAGGTGCCGATTCCGATCTGGGTTTTTTTTTTTGCGTACGACTCGTATCCGTATATTTTCACGTACGAATCGTACAAGTACCGTACAAACTGCGAAGAACGATTCGTATGTGAAAAATACATACGAATTGCGTCGGGAAAATGGTCCGAGAGGGAGCTGTAAATTTTTACGTCCGAATAGCGTCGGGAAGAGTGTCCGATAGGCAGTCGGACATTTTTACGTGCAAATCGTAAAACAGAAGTCTAAGCGCGCAAGTACGATCCGTACCGCCCGTCCGAATACACAACCGCATGTAAAAGGCCCCGTACGGAGCGAACGCTGTAGCCTACATGTACACGGGTAAACTTGTGCCCGGATACGAGTCGTACAGCCCCCCTCACCCCGCACATGTCAGCACCGTACCCCCGTATGTCAGCACCGTACCCCCCCTCTGCACCATACCCCAACACCGTAGCACAGCCCCGCACCTGTACGCGCCGCACCCCAGGCCCGTCTGCCAGCCCCACACCTGTACGCCCCATACCCCAGGACCGTACCCCAGCCCCCCGTATGTACGTGCCATACCCCCAGCCCCCCGTATGTACGCGCCGTACCCCCAGCGCATAGCGCTGGGGGTACGGCGCGTACATACGGGGGGCTGAGGGTACGGCGCGTACATACGGGGGGCTGGGGGTATGGAGCGTACATACGGGGGGCTGGGGGTACGGCGCGTACATACAGGGGGTGGGGGTATGGCACGTACATACGGGGTGGGGGTACAGCGCGTACATACAGGGGTGGGGGTACGGTGCGTTCCGGGCCCTCTTTTCCCCATGCATCACGGCGTACTTAGCTTTTACGGCACTTTATGGCTCCCGTAAAAATATAGCCGTGCGGAGTGCTGTGGGTACGAATCGTACTTGCTGGTCCGTAAAGCGCTGCCTGATTCCGTGCGGACGTCGCATATGCGCTGTCCAGGATTGGAATTGTATGTATTTTTTAGCCGCACTGTGTTTTTTACGATTCGTACGGAAAAGGTATTTCTGTACGAATCGTACTTGCTGGTTTGTACGGTGGAATTCCCGGGTACGAGTCGTACAGAGAAAACGCTCCGTACGACCATTTGTACCTGGGTTTTACAGGATCGGAATCGGCACCTAAATTTTTTTTATTTCATTTCCTGATTTAATTTAATTTAAATTGGTGTGTTTAAAAAAAAATCTTATGGGATATGTATATTTATATATATTTACTCTAATTACTTTGGAAAAAGTTTCAAATTATAACATAAATAATTTTTTTAAATTTAATAATATTATTAAATGAGATATATGTAAATAAATATATATATATATATTAATATATATGTTTGTATGACATTTTTGAAAATAATACTTTCCAAAAAATGTTTACATTCATGTTTTTTATTATATTAGTATTATTATTTAATTTAATTAATGTTCAATATTTACATTAGATATATTTAAAAATCGATACTTTAGACAACTATATTGGTGACAATGATATTTTTTTTCAACATTTTTGTGATTTTAATTATAAGTATAGGAAGTTGACATTTGTTAAATAGATATTTTTGACTCAATGTTTTTGTATTTAGATATTTTGGTAATCAATATTTTGTCAGTGAACCCGTTATGAACATCAGTTTCTGCACAGAGCCAGCGGACAGCGTCCCAATTTTAATTCTACACAATGGGAACATTTTCCTACTCCCAAGCAAAAAGACAAGTTCACATATCATAGGGGATATGACACTTCGGACCCCACATCATATAATTTCAAATTAGTTCCAACCCCACCCAAAAATATTTGCTTACTCAGACTACGCTTATCTATACAGCTGCATATGTCAACCAGTTAGTCCAAAAAGGTTATGATTTCTGGAAAGACAACATAGATTTCAATTCAATTTTGGGTACGAAGTCTTGGCAGGTTCAGGGCATGGAAACCATATTTCAAGCCTGTTTTATTACCACAGAAATGATTTTGTTGAATGAATTGTTCCAACAGACTATCTATCTGGTACAGACAACAATTGAAGAAATGAATGCTCCGACCATTCCCTCCGTTGCCCGCTTTGATAATTGTAAGAGTTTGACAAACTACACTGAAGACCAATTAAATAGCATGGTGCAGAATGGTACATTTAATTCTTCATTTTCGAGTCTTGGTGGGTGGTTGTTTTGGCCGGCGGACATGAATGATTGTCATGCTTCTTTTCTTAATTCCACACCTGGGTTTAAATTAAGTAGACCAGACCCTCGATACTCAGAGTCAACATATTCTGGTACTATTACCCCCTATGTCAACAATGGTTATAACATTCCACACTGTCTGGAGTGAAATAATGTCTTTCTCTTCTGTCCGAGGACATGAATTTATCAGATTTTCTCCTAGGTCACAAATCTCCATGTTCTAAAAGATTTATATACGCCACTTATAATGACATTTGGAAATGATCTCAAGTAGAAGCTGATGCTTGTTTAAGACAAATTCGCCAAGATAATTTAGTTAAAGTGCTTGCTGTTGTTGACAATAATAATAAGATTAATAATAATATTGATCTAAATGTTAAACATAAACACCTTAAAGGAGTACGTGTAAAAATGAAGAACAACAGTCCCCCAATATAGTAACTGTCATGAAGTATTGATTAGATAGTGTTGTTGAAAATTCATCTAGAGGGGGAATGTTAATATTGAAAAAGTGAATGTCAATATGAATGTGAATAAGGATACATTCATGTATAAAAATGAAATATCATCTTTATTGACGAATTCACCCGTTGTGAACTCTGGGGTGACTGATTGACAGATCACAGGTGGGGTGGCACATAGTCAGCATACAAACGCGCAAACAGGAAATCCCAGATCAATCCCACAGATAAGCACAGTGACACCACAGTGGTCCAGGGAGATTGGGGCCCCAATAAAGCACACATGGCCGAAGGGGTGCCACATGAAGTTAGGAACACTTAGCCAATCAGGACACATCACACAAAGTGCAGACAGTGATCATGTGCTCCCTATGCTAGACTTCTGGACACGTTACCCATTGGCCACATTGTGTCCGCACAAGGTCCAGGCCCACCTGTATTCCTCATCTAATACATTAATTTATGGCTCCAAAGACAGAGGGTCACATTTGTTACCAAAAAAGGATCTTCAAAACCGTTTCATTGAATTTAATGAATGTCTATGTTAGACTGATTGTTAATTGAGACAGTCCTCAGACCCTATGCCTATGACTGAGCTCCTGGCTGCATTGTTTAGTTAAATAAACTGTTCATGTTTTGCTAAACACCTCTTGTCTCTTGTTTGTTCAAGGCATTTCATGTTCAAGCAACAGCACATTGTTACCTTCACTGCTGCAGCATTTTTTAAATGAATATAAAACATGGATTGTGCAAAAAGAATAATCTTACATGAATAAACAAGCATTGAAAATGCAATAGGTCTCGCATTTGCTTAAGTTACAGCTATTGGCGTTGTAAATGACAATGTCTTTTATCCATGTGTTATGGAGTGTGTGTGGTGTGTAGTGAAGTTCCCGGTTTCAGATTTACATGAGCACCAGTTGCATTACAGATGGACACATTCGTTTTTAGGCACAGAGAGATTAAGTGATTTGACCAGATTCGCACAATGTTTGAGTCTCCCACCAGACTGGAACCTAGTCTCCTAGCTTTAAAGTAGGCCACACTCAGCATTATGCCATACCCTTTCTAACACCACTTAGGAGTAAAATATTTCTTTTTTGAACCACACAGTGCTGCGGGTGAACAAATGTAGCTAAAAATATGCTTTCAACTTGGGTGCATACAATGCAAACATAAACAAACTTTCTCCTCTTCGCCGCACCTCCCGAAATGCCATCTCCAACCCCCTGTAGGTGCAGACACCCCAGGTTGGGAACTCCCGACTTGTATGAAGATTTGGCGTTTCTGCACCTAGAGGTTAGCCCTTTCTTCGCACACCCGCTGGCGGTTTGGGTTCAGGGGCAGGCAGGCCTCCAGCCCGCACACATCAAAAGGACAAAAAGCTGCAGACCAGCCGTTCTGCAACCTGCATCGTCACCAAAGGCCCCTCCCACCCATGTAGCACTACAATTGCTAATGTATAAAGCAATGGGGCGGTGTCGACGTCACTTCAAAAACAAGTTAATAAAAAAAAATGTAACCAAATTTGTTTCTGAAACTGAAAAGCGAACTAATACATGCAATTTATAAGAGCCAACCTGGACTACACAACCAAATGTGATCAACATAAAAACATTCCACAACTACTACATTACAGTTGGACAAGAGAACAACATCTCAATCTCATCTGTGCTGAATCTTTCACACTAGTTTGCTCTCCTGGATTAAATGAGACTGTACATGTAATGTCTTGTCAATACACGCAGTAAACATTAAAAAATAGACCAAAGTGGGGGGGGGGTGAGGCCTAGTTGTCCAACATGGTGGACGCGCTCAGGTGAGCTGCATTAGCACATAACTCAAATCAGTCAAAATCCTGCTGGATTACTCTATCATAACCACCTGTAGCTCCTGTCAATCTACATACCTACTGGGGCCCTCGGTACTGAAGTGGAGCGGCAACAGACTGCGGAGGCTCCTAAGGACTGTCTTGAGGCCTGCTGGGTGTTGTGCCTGCGGCGGGGAGGGGCTCGGCAGCGGCATTGAGTCACAGCGGCTGTGAGACCTGCCGGTGCAGAACCACTCTAGGCGCCTTGCTCGTGGGGGTCTGCATGCCAACCTTGTGCCGCCGGAGTTGTGGTGCGCCTGACCGGGGCTGCAGAGTGATGGGCGATTCCCAGGCATAAAGAGACCGCCACTGGAGCCTTTCTGCAGAATTGCCTTGCGGCGGCCTGGGGTGGCGGCGGCCTGGGGTGACGGCTGCGCTGGTCGTGAGTGAGGGCCCAGCAGGCCCGGGGTGACCAGCTGCAGATCTAGTGGCCTGCGGGGCTCATAGTACCTGTGCCTTGCCTCCCACAGGGCCTTGAAGACTGCATACAGGCTGAGATAGCCTAGACGAGGGGTGGAGTGGCGGTGAGCCATGGCGTCGCCTGGAGTGTTCATGTGGCCTGCCGGGCATATGGCCAGCAATATGCTGCAATTCAGCAGCTGAGTGCGGCAGCGTCGGCAGTGGGTATGAATATGTAAGAGGCCGCAGAAGCAGCACGGCGTAAAGCGTAGAACCAGAACGGCCTAGAGTGCACAACGGAGGGCTCCTCTGTAGACTGCACCCATTGTCAGGTTGCAACGGGTCTTACTAGTACAGCTGGAAGCAGCGAAGTTCTACGTCCGCTTGTGCCGGTCTCTGGCTGTTCCGGAAGTTAATAGGAGTGGGAGCTGCAATGAACACGAACGTGCAGCGAGGCGGAAGAGACGCCATGCACGAGCAAAAGAGACGCTGTGCGCAAGCAAAATGTCCAGTCAGGGTGGGCAAGCCGAAAATAAGACAGGGAGGGAACAAACAAGCCTCACTTGCAATGAAAAGGGAGCGTTCAGCATAAAATGTAACACGCACCGATCTAAAGCATGGGTGGAGCTTTCACCCCACTTCCGAAAGCAACCCGACGACAATAGATCTCGCGGAGCGGGCAGCGCATGCGTTGCGATGCTAGGCGAGACCTAAAAAGTGAGGAGAGTTAGGGGAAAGTTTGAGTGAGTGTATTTGCTGAAACGCATGGATAAAGAAAGGTAAACAAAAAAGGGTTGTGTGATTTTGTTATGTTGAAAAGTCTCCTGATTGCATATGTAGAGTGGGTGTTCCTGCCTTGAATTTGCCATAGCAAGTTGTAGTTTTGTGCCCCTTCCTCAAAACTCATGATGATCGTGTGTGTCCTCTGGAGTTATTTTGTGATACAGACTGAGACCCAGAGCTGTTTGCTCAGAGGGGCACACCATTTCCACTCTCTGTTGAAAGAGCTGAACTACTGTCAGTTCACAGGCTGCAGTGGACTGATAGTGGTGGCAACAATATCAATTCTGGTAGTAGGCAAGGCCTTTTTACCTGTCTCTTGCAAGGGTGAGTATCCGACAGGCTTCTACTGTGCTTTAAATTTGATTGGCTAGTCCCCTGGAACTGATTTCTTTGTTAATTTCTTTGTTCATGCATGTGTCACATTGATTTTGCAAGTATGTATACACTACTTGTAGGGTTAGCATGCATGACACATGTGACAGTAGTCATACTGGGGTTCCATTTTCTGTTGCTACAGATAGAGGGTGTTAGATCTGGGGGTCTCTAGTTGGCAGAGGTAGGTACCACTGTCCAAATAGGGACCCTTACTTCTAGTCAGGGTAAGGGGAATACACTCTTTAGATAACCCCTGCTCACCCCCTTGGTAGCTTGGCACGAGCAGACAGGCTTATCAAACGCAATGTGTAAAGTATTTGTACCAACACTCGCAGCAACACAGTGAAAACACCACAAATGGACTCCACACCAGTGTAGAAAAAATAAAGTCCTTTTATATAAACTACACAAGACCAAAACGACAAAAATCCAACATACACAGTTCAAGAATATGGTTTCAAAAGAGTTCTTAGCTTAGCGACAAAATAATCCACATTATCGTCGATTTTAGCCAACAGTACCTGGTGATGCAATAAAAGTTCCTAGCGGCGCTCAGACGTTGAAAAACAAGCAACAGCGTCAGTCCTGAGACCCTGGGGAGGCGATGCGACAACCCCGCTGCATGCAGCGGGCGTGTGCGTCGAATCCGGCCTGTATGGGGTGTGAGGCGATACTTGTATGGATTCCAAGGCGTAGCTTCTCCAGTAGAAATGTACTCGCAAAGGCACGATGCGACGATCTTCGATGTTTCTGCAACGATGTTCGCAACGATGAAATATGGCCCGCTAATGAGCGGTGCGACGATCTTCGATGGCTCTGCGACGATGTTCACAGCGACGAAATGCAGCCCGCTAACGAGCGGTGCGACGATCTCACTCAGCGGCGGCAGGCTCTGTGACGATACTCTCAGTGACGGGAATCTTCCCGCTCTGGGGGCGATGCGCTCCGAAGATGAACCCAGCGTTGACGATGCAGTGGTGACGGGAGCTGCGACGATCTTCGCGCCGACAGAAATGTTCTCGCTAAGCTGGCGGTGCGTGAAAAAGTTGTAGATCTTTTACTTCTTTTCTCTTGGTCAGCTACCCAACAGCAGGCACCACTTCCAGAGGCCCCACAATTGGATCAAGCACTCTAGGAAGGGCAGAACTCACAAATCAGAGTTCAGGGGGAAGCTGGGGGTGAAGTCCTTTTGTTCCTGGGACTTCTTAACAGGAGGCCAGCTCTACTCAGGCCCTTGGAGATTCCTTCAAGCCAGGGGACACAGCACACAGCAAAGTCCTTCCCCTCTCCTTGGCAACAAAGCAACTGCAGGTCAGCCTTACAGCAGGTCAGTCCTTCTTCTTCAGTCTTCCAGCTTTCTCCTTGGCAGAGGTTCCTTCTTGATTCCAGGATGATCTAATTTTCTGTAGTCTGGGTCACAAAACGTATACCCAAAAATCCTTTGTCCTCTGAAGGCAGAGGGGCCTTGGCCTAGTTAGAACCAGTCCTGGCCAGTCCTGGAGCACTCTGTTTACTTGGTTTCTTCTTTCCTTTGAGAGAGAGGAGCAGGGTCGTCAGCCGCCCAGCAGGGGGTGGAGCCAGCATTATGGAAGGCAGGCACAGCCCTATTCAGGCCCAAGTGCTACTCCTCCCACCCATCTACAGGGGAATTTCCCTATTCAGCCCTGGGCTGACTCATTCAGCCTCTGGGAGCCACCCCTGTCCCTGTCACTCACAAACCAGACAGTCAATTCACAAACAGGCCAAGGCACACAGAAAGGGCAGAAAAGGAAACAGCCACTTTCTAAAAGTGCTGTTTTCACGTACAGGATTTAAAAACCATCTTTCCTAATAGATGTGTTATTAAATTCTGAGTTCAGGGATACCAGACTTTAATTTTCTATCTTGCTCCTATGGGAAGATATGCAGGTAAACATTATACTCAGCATTCCCCATTATAGCCTATGGGCAAGATAGCCTTTCAATAGTGAAAAAAGAAAATGGCTGTAATTCACTACCGAAGCATGTCACCTACACCAGTACATGCTCTACCTTTCACATGCACTGCACCCTGCCCAGTGGGGTACCTAGGGCCTTCCATAGGGGTGTCCAATGTGTACAGAAAGGGAAGGGTTAGGCCTGGCCAGTGTGGACACAGGTCAGGTCAGCATGGCAGTTAGCAACTGCACCCAGGCACTGTGGTGGCAGGCCTGTGACACCATTTTAGGGCTACTCCTGTGGGTTGCCCAATCAGTGCTGCAGGCCCACTAGTATCATTTGAATCACCAGCCCTGGCACACTCAGTGCACTTTACTAGGGGCTAACAGATGAAACAAATATACCAATCATGGATATCCAATCAATATAACAATTTACCTAGGGAGCACTTGCACTTTGACACCAATCAGCAGTGGCAAAGTGCCCAAAGCATCTAAACCAGCAGAAACGAAATCCAGCACAGCATCAAAAATACAGGAGGTAGAGGCAAAATGTCAGGGGAAAGCACTCCAAAGATGCCAGGTCTAACAGAGGGTTAGATAGACATTAGACAGTAGGGGGTCGATTCCGATCCTGTATTTTTTTTTTTCGTACGACTCGTATCCGTAATTTTTTCCGTACGAATCTGACAAGTCCCTTCCGACCCATGAAGTACGATTCGTACGGGAAAAATACATACGGATCGGCCTGATCCGTACGAATCTGTAAGAGATGTACCCAGACACTTTTCCGTACGAATCCTATAAATACAGTCCGACCGTACAAGTACGATCCGGACCGGCTTTCCGATTTACGAATCGTACGGAAAATGTCCCGTACACGGAGAATGACTTTACCCGCTACGAAGCGAACTTTGTACGACTCGTATCCTGTGACAAGTTGTTCCCGGGGTGCGAGTCATACAGGCCCCCCTGCATATGTACGCACCTTACAACCACATTGCGTATGTACGGTGCGTACCCCAACATCGCGTATGAACGCACCTTACAACAACATCGCGTGTGTATGGTGCGTACGCCAACATCACGTATGTACGCACCTTACAACAACATCGCGTATGTACGCACCTTACAACAACATCACGTATGTACGGTGCGTACCCCAACATCGCGTATGTACGCACCTTACAACAACATCGCGTATGTATGCACCGTACATAGGCAATTTAAAACAGCACAAGGAGGGTCTATTCGACGCGCACAACACCACAAAACACGTCTACAGTGCACAATACATGGAAATGACTGACCTGGCCACATCCAAACAGGCAAACAGCGGGGCACACTCACAACCACCCCTTATAACACACCCACCAAAAATTCAAACTGAGGCCCACCCACAAATGGACCAATAAAAAGGGCCCACACACACAAACCATGAGCCTTTGCAACAGACTCACTGCAGCTAGAGAGCACACACCAACAACTGCACCCATCCACCTTAACATATCCACCTTCACACAACCTCCTTCACACATACCCCCTCTTCACATTCAGACCCACAACTTCACATTCAGACCGACACACCCACAACCATCCACACCCGCACCCCACACCATGCCCACAGACAAGAATCCAAAGTTCACAAGGGAGGAGCTGGAGATCCTTGTCAATGAAGTCATCAGAGTCGAGCCACAGCTGTTTGGAACATTGGTCAGACAGACCAGCATAGCCGAAAAATCACAGCTGTGGCAGAGGATCATCGATAGGGTGAATGGTGTTGCACCCATCAGAAGGACCAGGACTGAATGCCAAGCCAGGTGGTACGATCTGTGGAGGTCAGTCAAGCGAAAAATGAATGACGACTACGCCCAGAGCAACATCAATGGAGGTGGTGGGCCCCGCAGACCAGTACATTTCCATCCCTGGGAGGAGAAGGTGATGGCGCTGCTTCCGCCGGTGGGAGTACATGGACTTCAAGGAGTTCCAGAGCCTGGTGAGTACACAAATATCTTATGTAACATGGGGGTAATGGCATCCACACCCCAACTACACAAAATGCACGCAACTACCCCCAAACACTCACTGGCCAGAACCACAGTCAAAAACAACACTAATGCCACTAACATGTGTATGCCCCATTGTGAAAGCAATGCCATGCTATGTCCCATGCTACACGAAGCACTAACCCAAGAATGGGTGTCCGGTATGCTGGGAGGGTGGGTGTCACAAAACGCATTGTTGAACTCCAAATCATGTATTTGCTGCTGACGGGAGTCCAGAACCTGAGGGGGGTTTGTCCCGTCGATAATAGTGACCTCATCCCATATGGCCCAGGTACATACCCATGCACCATGCTCAATGCACAGGGACGGTGAAAGTACAGACAAGATAGCTGACACTGGACCCTGGTGTAGGCAGCACAAGGCCCTCCTGTGACCAGTGCAAACACAAACACCAAGACAACAAGGTCAGATATCTAGGACAGGAACTCACACTTACTGTCATGGCAGCATGCTCCATGGGGGGACAGCTACATCACCTGGGAGCCCCAGTGCCAAATCACACTACACCCACCAGCAGGCCCTGTCACACACACCCCTTACACAAGCAGACACCCCCGGGACAGGCAATGGATTTACCCACTGTCACAATGGACATGTAATACAACAAGACCAATACATAGCCGAAGAAGCATCCAAGCCAAAACTCAACAAGTCAAAGACTCAAGAACACATATCAATCTGTCCCCCACAACATACCCATCCACAAGTGAACATTGATGAGAATGCTAGGCACATACAGCTACCTGGAGGAACAGTGCCAACTAGAATGTGTATGAAACATGGATGTTGCATGAAACAGCATTAACATTGTCTGTCTCTCACACACAGGGCAACGTGATGAATCTTCACCCAACAATGGGGGTGAAGAATCACAGTCCCAGGCTCGGGAGGAACCTGATCCCACCGGCAGCGATGCCTCTCAACACTCCGCGGATGACCCCGACCAACCTGGACCCACTCCTGTCCAAGCACCTGCAGCACCTGGTTCAGGAACATCTGTACCAACCACCACCCCCATTCCTGCCACATCCCAGGAGACACCCAGGAGCCCTGCCCGCAGTGAACAGCTGAGCCAGTCTGACCAGGAGGGACAAGGTTCGCCGGGCAACCAGGAGGAGGCAGACAACACCAGCACTGCCATCCCTCAGGGGTCCCGTAGACCCAATGGGCCCGATTCACGTAACTAACTTAAGACAAAATCCTAAACTTACTACCATTTTCGTATTCACAGAAGGCACTTACTCATTTTGGTATTCACAGAAGACACTTACTGTTAGGTAGTGATTTTAGGTAAAGGATACAAAACCTCAGGAGCGAAGAATATTCTCACCACTCTCCCCAGGGCCTGACCCGTCTCGACTAAAATCAAGAACCGAGCACCTGCCCCAAGGGGAGGGAGGAGACAATGAAGGACCACCAGGCTTCCAGATGATATGTAGAAGTCTCAACTCCCAGGGATGGGTATGGGGCGGTCAGGAAAGGGACGGTGTCTATAGAAAGAGAAAAGAAAACAACAGGTAAGTGGAGTGATAGGGCAGGGATTCCTATCTAGCGTCTACCCCCTCACCCACCTGATCTTAATAAGTCCTACAGCAACTACCTCCCCACCCCCCTAGGTTGTGTGCTCCCTCAGACTCACCGTGATGCCATAGGCAGGGAGGAAAAGCCGAACACAGCAGGAGCCTGGTAGCAGTCAACGGAGGAAGGTTTATCCACAGAGGCAGAAGCAACGCTGCATACGAGGCAAGTCCTTTGTAGGTGCAGAGAGGGGATCGATATAAAATCAGAAAGCCTGTAATTCGTGTGGAATAGGCACACAACACAAAGTCCGGACAACGGACGATGTGGGAGTCCAATCACTGAATTCAAACAGGAGGAGGCAGGAGAGACCGCCAGAGGAGTGGGGGAAGTGGGTAGAAGACAGTCGCGTAACCTACGACGAGGCGCCGCAGGGAGGGTTAAAGTTCCAGCCCGTCTTGAAGACGCCCGCCTGATGCGTGAGGAATAACTCCGGCGAACAAACGGGGGAGGAGGAAATGAATCCGTCCAAGTCTCAATGAGAAAGTGTTCGTAATACTTCCCGATATCCAGGGGATTCAAGGAGGGTTAGGAAATGACGCTGGAAAGCCCTGAGGATTACTCACAGGAGAATGAGCACAACCACAGGAAAACAGACGGGTTCCGAGAAAGCAGCACGAAGTCCAACAGCAATCAACGATCCAAGGCACAGCTGCGGGAGGCGTGGTCCAACACAAGGAAGGATTGTCAAGCACCGCCATTGCGTATCGAGCCGGTATTTAACCACCTTGTCCATCAGGTGACCGCTGCGAGTGCACACAACCCCCTCCCTCACCCTACTGCCTTCTGGGAACTGTAGTGTGCTGGTGTATAAGAGATCGGGAACGGGTTTAAAAGAGGGTTAACGGGGTAAGTGCAATAACTAAGACTTGTGTGTAAGACTAGTGTGTAACAGTTCCCCTCCGTAAAGATCCTCTCACTGGTCTGGGTTTGTCAGGGTTTTGGGCGTGAAATCGCCTGATCAGAGTAGGTGCATGTACATGTGCCGCGGGTTCCCATGTTCTATCATCAGAGCTATAGCCGACCCAATCAACTAAGTATTGTAGCTTACCCTGTACCCTTCTAGAGTCTACAATACATCTGACTTCGTACTCTTCTTCGCCATTAATGATAAGTGGCGGAGGAGGGGGTTCTGTACAGGAGGGTAGTAAATAAGGTTTAAGCAAGGAAGTGTGAAATACAGGATGAATCTTCATGTCTTCAGGGAGGTCTAACTTGATCGCTACAGGATTGATGATTTGTTTTACCTTAAAAGGACCAGTATATCGGGGTTGCAACTTGCGAGGGCCCGCCATTCTCAAATTCTTTGTGGCTAACCAAACCTGATCCCCTTCTTGGTACTCAGGGGCTGGTTTTCTGTGTGTATCAGCCTGTTTCTTCATCCTGTCTTTGGCTTCTGCAAGCTCATGTGTTGCTTGCTCCCATATCTGAGTTAGTAAATCATGATGTTCAGTTACGGCCGGGACCTTTGCTACGCTGGGGGGAAGAGACAGGGGCAGGAATTGGGGATGATAACCATATGCAAAGAAAAAGGGTGAGATCTTAGATGCAGAGTGGTTTGCGTTGTTGTAGGCGAATTCTGCCAAGGGAAGTGCCTGTACCCAATTCTCGGTAAGCGTACCCAACAGACACCTTAGATACTGTTCTAATGTCTGGTTTGTACGTTCCGTTTGCCCGTCCGTTTGCGGGTGGTAAGCTGAAGATAACCGATGATCTATCTGAAGGGCTGTACATACCCCCTGCCAGAACTTGGAAACAAATTGGGGACCTCTGTCGGATACAATGACTGAAGGCAATCCATGCAACCGTATTACATGCATGATAAATGCCTCTATTAATTCCTTGGATGACGGGAGTTTCTTAAGTGGTATAAAATGCGCCATCTTTGTTAGCATATCCACTACTACTAGTATCGTGGTAAAACCTTGGGAGCAGGGTAAGTCAGTGATGAAATCCATACTGATGGCTAACCGTGGGCGTGAGGGTATAGGTAAGGGACAGAGCAACCCGGAGGGAACGCTATGGAGAGATTTCTGTCGTGCACAAACAGGACAGGCTTTCACAAAGTCCTGAATGCTCTGAGACATGTTAGGCCACCAAAACCACCTTTTACACAATAAGAAAGTCTTCTCACCCCCTGGATGTCCCGCAAGGGGAAGAGAATGACACCACTGGATTATTACCTTTTGTAATGGTGTCGAAGGAACATACAGTAATCCGTCATGAAAATATAGGGAATCCTGGATCTTATTCAAAGGGTCTAGTAACCAGTCCTCTTTTGTCAGGCCTTGGTAAGCCAGAATCAATTTCTCCAAAAAAGGAGAGTCTGTTACTTCTGATTTTTCGCCCACTGCTAAAATCTTAGTGGGGGGTATCAATGGCACAGGCTCTTCAGGAGTTTTGTGGTGTCTTTACCTAACCGAGACAAGGCGTCAGCTCTGCCGTGTCTTGCGCCAGGTCGGAAATTGATGACAAAGTCGTACTCACAAAAAAAAGACACCCATCGCATCTGGCGTGGTGTGAGTGCCTTTGCTGATTTAAAAAACTGCAGGTTCTTGTGGTCTGAGTAGATGGTGATAACATGAGGAGAACCCAATAAATAGTGCCTCCACTCTTGAAATGCCAGTTTTATTGCTAAGAGTTCCCTCTCCCCGATAGTATAATTTTGCTCGGCGGGGGCGAGAGTTTTTGAAAAATAGGCCACAGGATGAAGGGTGCCTGTCAACTGGTCTCTCTGCAATAGTACCCCCCCTACTGCGTATTGGGAAGCATCAGCTTCCAAAAAATAGGGTTGAGTTTCGTCTGCATGTCTCAGTATTGGGGCTGACACGAATTTGTCTTTTAAGGATAGGAAAGAGTGTTCAGCCTTATCATCCCACTTGAAGACTACTCCCTTTTTAAGTAGCCTGGTGATGGGGGAGATGAGATCCGAGAAATGATCTATAAAACGCCTATAAAAATTGGCGAAGCCAAGGAATGATTGTACCTCCTTGACAGATGAAGGACTGGCCCATTGTGTAATAGCGGAGATTTTTGTGGGATCCATATATATGCCTTCAGGGGAAATCACGAATCCTAGAAAGTTTACTTTTTCCACGTGAAATAGGCATTTCTCAAATTTAGCAAACAGATGATTGTCTTGGAGTATCTGGAGGATTTTCTTTACGTGAGAAACGTGTTCTTGGATGTTCTGGGAATAGACTAAAATGTCATCGATATATACGATAACACATACATCCAAATACTCCCGCAGGATTTCGTTGATAAAGAATTGAAATGCTGCAGGAGCATTACAGAGGCCAAACGGCTTTACGCAGTACTCATAGAGTCCGAACTTTGTGCGGAATGCCGTCTTCCATTCATCTCCCTCTTTCACGCGAATGAGATGATACGCACCTCTCAAATCCATCTTAGTGAAGATCTTGGCTTTTCTGACTTGATCTAACAGTCCCGGGATCAATGGGAGAGGGTACTTGTTTTTTACAGTCACCTTGTTAAGTGCTCTATAATCTAGGCACGCTCTCAAACCCCCTTCTCGTTTCGGTATAAAAAAAAGTGGGGAAGAGACGGGTGAGGTGGAATGGCGAATGAAACCCTTCTTTACCATAGCATCCAAATATACTTGTAAATATTTGCTTTCAGGTTCTGTCAGCGCATAGACTCGACTCACAGGTAAGTCAGCTCCTGGTATTAAATCGATGCGACAATCAAAAGGTCTATGTGGTGGCAGCGCCACAGCTTTGACTTCATCAAATACTGTAGCATATTCTTGATATTCTACCGTAGGGTGGTGGACAGAACCTCTGTTAGGGCACAGGTAATAGAGGTGGTGGAGGGTGTTGTATCCTGGTAACAATGTTGTAAGCAATAGGGAGACCTCAGCGTAACCTTCCGTGTTATCCAGTCAATGTGAGGGTTATGAGTCTGAAGCCAAGGCACTCCCACTATAGCACCGAAGTTTGGGGCTGCAATTAAGTCAAACTGGATCTGTTCATTATGTCCGTTTTCACACACCATCACCATCAGAGGGGTTTGATATGCGATTTTGCCTGAAGATAACTCGGTGCCATCCACCGCTCTGACTATTTCAGGATGTGGCTTGGGTAGGAATTCTATCCCTAATCTGTGGGCTAACGTAATGTCTAGAAAATTTCCGGTAGCCCCAGAGTCCAACATGAGTGCCAGCGTGGTTTTATCGGTAGAGTACAAAAACAATACGACCGATAAAGTCAAATGCTTGGGCATCGAAGAAGAGGTATTGGCTAAAAAACTGGAAACCCAAGGGTTGAGCGGACTTGAAGAACTGGTCTCATATTTGTCCAAGTCAACTAGTTTTCCGACTGCACCGGGATTCCTAGTTTACCCGTTCCTGTCCTGGTGCTATTCTTGGGTTTAACCGAACACTCCTTGGTGTAATGTCCTCCTTTCCCACAGTACAAGCACAGATCTAATTTTCTGCGTTTTTCTTTTTCTTCTTTACTCAGTGGTCCCCGGATGCCACCGATTTGCATCGGTTCTACTCCATCTTTCGTTTCTTTTCTCTCTCTTGTGACCAGTAAGCGAGGGAAAACACCTTTCGTGCGTTCTCCCTTCCTCTCGCTAAGTCTATGGTCCAGCTTGACTACCAAATCAACGAAAGAAGGACAATCTTCAGGTGGGTCTACAATCTGGGAGAGTATGTCCTTCAACTCATCTCTGAGTCCTCTATAAAATAAAGATGTTCGTTTTTCTTCGGGCCATTGAGTCTCAGCCACCAGCCGATTGAAGGTAGTGATATACGTCACCAAATCTTTGGAGCCTTGTTTTAGTCCTAACAATTCATTATCACTCGCCTGCATGTATGCGTGCCGAGCGAAAAGATTTTTCATACTCTCTTTGAAGCGAGTTAAATCATACAACACAGGGTCGTCATTTTCGATTAGCGGAACCGCCCATAAGGCCGTATTGCCAGACAGATAAGATATAATGAACGCCACTTTAGACGCATCATCTGGGAAAGATGCCGCCCGACATAGAAACTGTAAGTGGCATTGGTTCATAAAAACGGCATATTTATTACTTTCTCCTGAGAACCTTTCGGGCATCGCAAGAGGAGTCTGAGGTGGAGTCAATACAGTGACGTTCACCGGCGCTGGATTAACCCCTAGGGTGGGGTCTACTGCCGGAGCAGGCATTTGAAACCGGGCATGCTGAATATACGTCTTTTTTGGCCTGACTGCCACCTCTGGGTCCCTGACATGGGGCATGGAGTGACTCTTCACCGAGTCTAATTCCAGGTGGAGACGAGTATTTTCGTTTTTTACTTGTTGGAGCTCTTGTCGTAGAGAAGTGACTAAAACGACTAACTCTGAGATATTACTCTCATGACTGGGGTCAGATATGGCCCCAGTCATAGCTAACATGTCCTTATCCATCTTCGCTCGGGGGTTTTTGAAAGAACGTGGGCTTGACAATCTGTTAGGTAGTGATTTTAGGTAAAGGATACAAAACCTCAGGAGCGAAGAATATTCTCACCACTCTCTCCAGGGCCTGACCCGTCTCGACTAAAATCAAGAACCGAGCACCTGCCCCAAGGGGAGGGAGGAGACAATGAAGGACCACCAGGCTTCCAGATGATATGTAGAAGTCTCAACTCCCAGGGATAGGTATGGGGCGGTCAGGAAAGGGACGGTGTCTATAGAAAGAGAAAAGAAAACAACAGGTAAGTGGAGTGATAGGGCAGGGATTCCTATCTAGCGTCTACCCCCTCACCCACCTGATCTTAATAAGTCCTACAGCAACTACCTCCCCACCCCCCTAGGTTGTGTGCTCCCTCAGACTCACCGTGATGCCATAGGCAGGGAGGCAAAGCCGAACACAGCAGGAGCCTGGTAGCAGTCAACGGAGGAAGGTTTATCCACAGAGGCAGAAGCAACGCTGCATAGGAGGCAAGTCCTTTGTAGGTGCAGAGTGGGGATCGATATAAAATCAGAAAGCCTGTAATTCGTGTGGAATAGGCACACAACACTAAGTTCGGACAACGGACGATGTGGGAGTCCAATCACTGAATCCAAACAGGAGGAGGCAGGAGAGACCGCCAGAGGAGTGGGGGAAGCGGGTAGAAGACAGCCGCGTAACCTACGACGAGGCGCCGCAGGGAGGGTTAAAGTTCCAGCCCGTCTTGAAGACGCCCGCCTGATGCGTGAGGAATAACTCCGACGAACAAACGGGGGAGGAGGAAATGAATCCGTCCAAGTCTCAATGAGAAGGTGTTCGTAATACTTCCCGATATCCAGGGGATTCAAGGAGGGTTAGGAAATGACGCTGGAAAGCCGTGAGGATTACTCACAGGAGAATGAGCACAACCACAGGAAAACAGACGGGTTCCGAGAAAGCAGCACGAAGTCCAACAGCAATCAACGATCCAAGGCACAGCTGCGGGAGGCGTGGTCCAACACAAGGAAGGATTGTCAAGCACCGCCATTGCGTATCGAGCCGGTATTTAACCACCTTGTCCATCAGGTGACCGCTGCGAGTGCACACAACCCCCTCCCTCACCCTACTGCCTTCTGGGAACTGTAGTGTGCTGGTGTATAAGAGATCGGGAACGGGTTTAAAAGAGGGTTAACGGGGTAAGTGCAATAACTAAGACTTGTGTGTAAGACTAGTGTGTAACACTTACTCACTTCGGTATTCACAGAAGTTAGGAGTCCTAACTTTAGGACTCCTAAATGCCTTCTGTGATTACCGAAAGTCTTAAAATTAGGATTTTTCTCAGTTTAGGAGTCCTAAAGTTAGGACTCCTAACTTTACTACTACTAAACTGAGAAAAATCCTAATTTTAAGGCTTTCGGTATTCACAGAAGACATTTAGGAGTCCTAAAGTTAGGTGTCCTTAATTTACTACTACTAAATTGAGAAAAATCCTAATACCAAAATGGTAGTAAGTTTAGGATTTTGTCTTAAGTTAGTTCTGTGAATCGGGCCCAATGTGCTCACAACGGCAGGCCAGGCTCGTGTGGGCAGGGGTTGTGGGAGTGGAGGCAGGCGGAGGCGTGTACCTGACCAGCCAGCTGAAGGGACCGGTAGGTCACACATACACAACATCATGGAGGCATACCGGCGTGACACCAGGGAGATCAGCCAGGTAGTGGGGACCCTCACAGAGATAAAGGGGACCATCACAGAGATGAAGAACCAGCAGGCGGAGCAACACGCCAGTCAACAAGAACACCAAGGACGGATGGAGGCAAGACTGGCTGAGCTCCTGGCGGTGCAAAGGGACATAAGCCATTCACTCCGTCGGATCGCCGACAACATGGGCAACCCTCCCTGTGCCACCAGGCGAAGACCACCACCAGCCACAGGGAGGGAGGAGGAGGAGGATTTGTCCAACGGAGCGTCCCAAGCATTGTCAAGGCCTGCATCTGAGGGTCCCCCGAGGTAGGTGGGTCGTCCACGGAAAAGACCGTGAGAGGCAGCGGGCCATCCACATCTCCCAGGTCACCTGGCCTGGCACCTGGCCTTCATGTGCAACAGCATCACCTCATTGACTGACATTCTCTGCCACATGGACTTGCTGGTCACAGTCTGACCAATGATGCCAAACATTGTGGTCTGGACTCTGCTGCTTTCAAATGCCAAGGATCCCATCTCCCCCTGGGAACTTTGGATTCTATGGTCCCTGTATTGCGTCTTTTTTTTTCCACAAATCACGCCCCAGACCTATATTAAAAAAAAAACAATTTAAATTTGATGTTGCAGTCATTTAGCATGAGTCCACAACATACGTGTGGGGATATGTCAAAGTATGCCTGAGTGTGGAACTAACTCCAGCCATCCATACACTGGGATCTGAGTCCGGTCGAGGACACACATGGGTCACAATGTATCATCAAATACAGACATGGAGCCCAATACTCACCCGTGATGGCCTCAAGCTGCTGAGGGGGGGCTGGCAATACTGCTCGGACAGACCAATTTGGAAGAGTATCATGAAGGCGTAGAGGTCATGGGTCATGTGGAGGTGCCCGGAGAGAGAGTCCCAGGTCTGTTTGGCGAGCTGTGAGAACTATCTCCTGCATGCAGTTGTTCTGTGGATGTGATGAATGGTGGCCTGGGCAAGGTTGGCTGCACGGAGTTGGGCCAACGGGGTGTTGGATGACAGACGTCCAAGGTCAGTTTTGGGTCTGGGTCTGTGGACTACCTCCTGAGTGTGGTTGAGGAGTCTAAAGGTGATCCTGCAGCAGACAGTGAGCCATTGTAGCTATCTCAGGTGGATGGTGATGTGGCTGGGGCAGGGGATGTTGAAGCTGAGGTGTGCGGATGCACCCTGGATGTGGACAACTTCTCCTGCAGTTTTGCTGTTGTTCCTCCGTAGAGGGCGGTGCTGTAGTTGACCCAGCTGGTGTCGTGGAGCTGGGGGACGGTCTGTCTTGCCTTGGAGTGGATCTATCTGTGGATCATTTGCAGCATTCGGAGGGTGTTGCAGCATGAGGTACAGATGGTCTTGAGTTGCATGGTAATTGTGAGCGAGGAGTCCATGAAGAACACCAGCTTGCATGCGTGGCCACTGGGTGCTGGTGCGGTGGCCAGGCCGGTGGGACATAAGGAGTTAACCCAGCCGTAAGGAGACAATCCTCAGATGATAACCTCAGTCCTGTCCAAGGCCAGCCTCAGGTGGCTGATGTTCAGCCATTCGTCAACCAATCTCATGCCTTCTTGAAGATTGGATCTGGCAATGGCTGGGTCTTTGGTGAGGGTGAGGAGCAGCTGGGTGTCAATGGCATACAAGATGATGATGAGGTCGCGTGCGCATGTGATGGTGGAGAGGGGGGTCATGGAGACATTGAAGATCGTCACGCTGAGAGATGAGCCCTGGGGCATGGGCCAGATGACCCCAGTGTACTGCATGCTGAAGGGTGGAGGCCGACTCCCTGGGCCTTGCTGGTGAGCTACTTGGTGATTTAATCCTGGGCCCTCCTCTGGATACCAGTGTTGGAGATGTGTGAGCTGACAGTGTGGTAGCACATGGTGTAGAATGCCTTTGAGAGGTCAAGGGGGGTGGTCTCACCATTGTTGAGCAGGGTAAAGTTGTCGTTGGTGGTTGCAATAATGACAGTTTCAGTGGTGTGATTACTGTGGAAGATGGTCTGATGCTGGTTGCCTGGAGCTGTTTGCGTGGAGGAAGTTTGTCAGTTGCTTGTTGAGTGTCTTCCTGATGACATTTGCTGGGTAGGGAAGCAGGGTGATGTTCCAGGAGATCCTGCGGTACTGCCGTCCGTTGTTTAAGAAGGGCCTGGGTCTCTGCATACCTCCAGCTCCCATGGAATGTGGCAGACTCTAAGGAGACATTCATTACGGGCTGGACGTGGGCTTCAAGGATGGGGAATGATGTGGTTGAGATGTTGTGTGGGGAGGGGCCTGATGGAGAGCCAGAGTGGATGGTGCACATGAGCCAGGTGGTGTATTTGCTGCTGACGGGAGTCCAGAACCTGAGGGGGGTTTGTCCCGCCGATAATAGTGCTGTCTGCCTCTGTGTGCCAATTCTGTCGTGTATGTCCATGAGCTTGCAGTGGTAGAAAGTTGCAAGGGATTTGATCTTCCTTGCAAGGGTGGGGTGGTTTTTGGGTGGAGAGCTGCTGTCAGCTCACTCACAATGCTGATGAGCTCCTTGATGTCGTGTGTTTTGGTGCCTCGGACCTATCTGAAGGATCTCCACTTGTCCTTGCTGATGATATGGTGATGGCTGTGTGTGGCGTTTTCCAGGGCTGTAAGGTAACTGATGGTTCTTTGTGTTGCAAGGTTTGCACAAGAGTCCGGCTAGGTCTGTATGAGTCCAGTAGGTCTGCCTTGTCCCAGGTGGCTTAACTGTTGTTTTGCTTCACCTGAAAGTCCGTCAATGTGGCAAGATTGTTGGATCAGTTGCTGATCCAATGTGTGAGGTTGCAGGGTGTGGCGGTGGTGTTGGTTCGAGTGTCCCACACAGCTTGTCTGTGGTGACTTACATCAAGCATCTTTGGGGATTGTTAGCGGGGTGTGTGGCAGTGTGTTGCTTGTCGGAGACGTGGATGCAAATGTTGATGGACCAATGATGGATGGTGGTGTGGTTCTCCTTGAGCAAGAAGTTACTGGCCCCCAGCCACATGTAGCCCGTGGAGGTGAGGGCGTGTGTGCAGATGTACGTGTTGATGGCTTTGCGGAATTGTGGATGTAGGCCTGGAGATCTGTAGATGAGTGTTATTCTGAGGGTTGCCAGGGGGTTGGTGCGAAACCGGATTGGTGACTCTGAGGGTGTACTTGTGAAAATTGCAATTCATCCTCCGGGATTGTTGGTGCCGTCCCTGCGGGTGATCTTGTATCCATGAGAGATGACAATGAAGAAGTTGTGTGCTGAGGATGCTTTTATCCAGGTTACTAATTTGAAAAACAAGAGGTCCTTCAAAAACAATGCAGCATGCGATAAATATAGACCAGAATCGGCTCTATATCACTTGTACAATGCCCAGCCGGACATTGAAGTTTTAATGATCAATAGAATTAATTTCTGACATACAATAGAATGTAGAGTGGGACACAGTCCTGTGTCCTTATCAACTGAACAAAAAGTACAGTCAAACACAAGAAACATACATCAGGCTGAAGAATGAAGCTTATAGCCAGTACGAGATACAAGGGCAAGCTTTCTTAAAGGTACAATGTCATGCACAATTTTTAACAAATGCGTTTAAAATGCATGTTTGTACATGGGGTCGACGACGTTTCGATCTATTCAACCAATACATAGATCATCATCAGGACTGGAGAGAATAAAAGCCTGAATTTACAATTCCTGTAAGAATGGAAATGGGAGAAAATAAGAGAGAAGGGAGAGGTACTTTAAACCTAACAATACTGAGAAGAAACAATGGTGCCAGTTACCATGCACGGCATGCCATACGTGAGAAACACACCAGACGGCTGGTTGTTGAAGCGAAGGAAATTGTATTTGTGAGAGTGACCGGTGAATTAACCCGAATGATCGAGGCAAACACGCACGCTCAGACTGTGAGTTGACAAAGTACGCGTGAACATGTGCAAGGGACTAACAATGGTCCGTAGTGGAGCGTGTGGTGAACCGACAGGTAGTCTCGTTGTTCGGTGAACTAGTGCATGATCGAGCTAGCGAACAGTCAAGAGGACGTGAGGACTAAGGGTGAGCCGGTAACGTCGTGACTAGGAACGCAAGGAAGGAAACTAACCCATTCCGGAGACGAATCACTCCTTGAGTAATTGCACACAGTTCCAGGTAAGGAAGTGGTTGCGCGGATCAACCGACCAGGACAATACCATGGAGGCTCAGCTGAAAACTAAGGACGGGAAAAATTACAACCGGAACAACCCAGGAAGGGAAGGGCGGAATGAGGGAAGGGGGACTCACCAATTGTTCGCTGCAGCTTGTTGAGGGAATTAAGGGAACGACCAACTACCCAGCAAGGCGGCCTGAGAATCCAAAGTCCGCCTGTGGAAAACCATAGCGCGGGAGTTAGGGGTGAAGGGAGCAGGGTCGTGGAGAGAGAACACATACGCGCCGCTAAAGCACTTACCAGCATCAAGGGGAACTGCACGATCGCTAGTTGGTAGTGACTGGCTCGGCTGGTTGGTATAAGAAAGCCCCAGGAGACACGTGACACCCGGACCTTAGTCATGTGACAGCAAGTACCGGCTGTGCTGGGACGTGATTACGCGAGTGAATGGACGGCGGACATGTTGGGTCAGTGTTAAGTGATTAAGGTGAATGGAAAAACAGAACGAGGTTGAGTTAAAACAATACGAGGTTGAGTTAAAACAATACCGAAATTCCTACAATTGTTACAGGCAAGGAACAAGTCACAGAATTTTCTGAAAAATTACAGAAGGGTCTAAATGAGAGAAAGCCAATCCTCATTCCTGTTTAGACCATTGCGAATTGTGTCAAGTTGAATAATAAGTTTCAACTCTTCTTTATTCAGGAGTTGTGCCAGATCGCCACCTCTTGGTGGCAGCTTGATGATTCGTAGAACAGTCCATTTAATCTCATTGTCCTGGTGATTAGCCTGTTTGAAATGTTCGACCAGTGGTGCGTTGGGGACATTACAGCGAATCCTGCTGCGGTGTTGACCGATCCTTGCTTTAATCTTCTGGGTAGTCTGCCCAATATAGTTTTTCTTGCATGGGCACTGAATCAAATAAATCACATTACATGTGTTTATCCAGGTTACTGTCATGAAGTTGATGTGTGGGGCTGTTGTGTTGAGGAGGTAACAGAGTCCAATGGCATGCTGGTGGACGGAGCGGGTGTGGAGTAGGAGGCACATGACCTGATTGTTCTGACAGGGTCTGGTAGGCGGGGCAGCGCTGTGTAGGCAGTTGGAGTTGCACACTCAGCATGCGAAGGTGTCGTGTGTGCGCTTAGGGGTTGCCTGATAGCAGGCTGTTGATTGTCTGGTGGACATTGCTTGGAGGGTGGCTGCAGCATGAGCCTGTTGTGTCATGGGTCATGCAAGGACCAGAGGGTCGTGCACTGTGCACGTTGCAGGCGCAGACGGTCCTGCCTTTGGCACGGCGTTGGTGCAACAGTGGCACATACACGCTGCTGGCTGCATTAAGAATGGGTGGAGGGGGAAGGGAGGAGCATTTTGGAGGCGTGTGGGTTCCAGAATCAGGGCACTCAGTGGGGCGGTGCCACAGGTGAGGCAGCAGCAGGCGGAAGGGGTGAGAAACTAGGCAAAAAGTAGCACACAAAGACAAGGAGGTCAGAAAGGCACAGTGCAACAGGTGTATGTAAAGGAAGGAGTGTCAGGTCACTCATGGGTCACTCCGAGAAAATGGATGAACAATCACCAAAAATGACGGCCACAGGATCAGGCAACAAAATGCGGAGCTGCGCACAGGAGACACACCGTCAGCAGGCGTTGACGTCCCGTTGTGGGTAGCAACCTGCACAAATACATACACAACCAGGTACTTCATGCACAATAGAGATTATTAGCCATGAAGAACTGCATGCATGTTTCCGAAGTACACATACACTCATATGCTCAATCATTGACAATTATGCCATAGATGACGCATGCAAACTGGCAAGAGATCTGCAGTGACAGAGATGAGGCACTTTGGATTGTGCTGAACACCTTTATTACACAAACTCAAACAAAAGGGAAATGCATCCAAACGAACAGACTCACAGGTCAGTTGACAGAACATGTGGGACATACGCTGGATCCCCCTTCACAACACGGATGTTGTAAATCCCAATGAACTGGCACACAAGTTAAGGGGATGAGCCAAACACATCCTGCTGCACACGGAGTGGCTGCAATTCACCATAGAGCCTGTTGTTGTGATGTCCCACACTATGTCCACCCTTAGCATCCGCAATGTTTCAGAGGCAAGGTTTACGCACATTGATATTCATCACAAAAGAGCTGCTCCTAGTGTGATAACCCAAGCGAGTTACAGGAACGTCGTAAGTGTGGGCATCTCACAAAAAGATACGGACTGGTCTCACACACCACCTGGTGTCATGCTTCATCATTGACCAGTCCTCGCCCTCCAAAACCTTCGTTTGATGGAGGGCGGGCATACACTTGACGACAAGGATGCACTTCTAAGTGGAGGAGTGGGGGCCCGTGACTATGTGAGTGAAGTTAAAAATCATTATAGTAATCAGTAGCAATTCTTTAATGTAAGATGAATACTATATGATATTAAAATATAGGTGTGACGGTAGTTGGGACGGTTATTGTTCCCAACCGTCTAGTGAATGGTCTAATGGATGGTCGACATGTTTCTGCCTGGATGGCCCCGAAGGGTCCGTGGCATTCATCAGGACCTAGAAAAAGAAATATAGGGCTCCGTTCTTACCAATTTAGGTAATGTGATACCACTGCGGGAGTGTGGCACAAGGCACACTTCACCGTCTAAGAACTGCTTCCAATAGTGAAGCCTGAAACAGAGGTTATGAGAAACAGTAATGTAATTCGTTGGGTCATTTGTACCTGTAAAGGAAAAAAAGAAGAAAGAAAACAATGCATGCATTGATTGTCGTACATGACAAAAAAGTGTACGTGACTTGGTGGCACTCTATTTGTGTACACTAGTGCGGAAATGTGGTGGCAGACGATGCTGCTACCAAGCTTACCCTAGTAATATGGACAACTTGTCCTATGGGGGAGGGGGGCGGGGGAGAAACCACAGTTGTGCTTCCTCTGTAAGAGAAAACATGAAAGAACAGTTCCTTGGTAAAAGCGTTTTGGTTGAGAAGGAATATCACAGAGCGAGTTATATCAAGAAATTCACCAATCTCATAAGGTAGATAAACATTATTGCATCTTTCCACATCCACACTGACTCACATGCTCCATCGCCATTCAATGCACCCACACTCTTACTGTAACTTGTGGTCAATGCGTCCCGAAGCCTATACGTCCGCTCCCGGTCCTCCCGAATGTAGAAATGGCAGGGAGCGGGCGGGGTATTTAAACGTTCCTCCCGGGTGCCTAATTACGGTAGATTGGAACTAATTACGAGAATTGCCAGCACGTGGGCGATTCCCGGCGTCCCAGGCTACTACTGCCTGGAGCAAAAATGTCCGTAAGAGGCGTGTGGAAGCTCGAAGGAGCGAGCTTCATTCGTGGAGAGAAAGGCTGGGTGATTTTAGCCAATGGGTGGGCAGTGGTGCGCTTGTACGTGGAGAGAGAGGCTGGGTGATATTAGCCAATGGGCGGAACCGGACGGTTTGCGCAGGCAGTGGTGCGCTTAGGAGGGTAGCCGTCATTGGATTAGCCGTGTGCGGGATTGTTAAACCCGCTCCGGTTGGAAGAGCAACTACAGGGGGTGTGGTCAAGAAATGGATACGGTCCTGGCTGTATCGTTGGCATGGTTACGCATGTCTAGTTAGTGTTCGTGCAATGGTGGCGCGATCATCCGGATGGATTGGTACGGAGTTGAGATATCTCTGTGCTCGGTAAATAATGAGACAAGGATAGTATTGGTCTCTTGCTAAAGCGAATAAAATGGATATTTTACACCATAAGGGTGAGTTATGCATACCAATTAAAAAGAGTCATAATAGGAAGGCAAATTCCTTCGGTCCTCAGATGCATAAGCCCAAAACATTCCTCTGTGCCATGAACATTCTATGGCATCAGATAAACACTTCCATACTATGGGAAACCTTCACCGGCCTAAAAGTGCTGTGGTGAATAAAGACCCTTTGACCTGTATTCAATCAACTGTTTCATAATGAATGGTCGTACATCATTCAGTGGGTTTAGAGTGTGTGTGTCCCACATATTTTTGAAGTTCAAACCACGTATATAATACGAGATTCTAACGCATTGTGTGTGGAAGGAGGAACTGTAGTATAGTTATAGGCTCAGGCCGTGATATAACGTGAGTCAGTGTGAAAAAAATGTGTATATCATGGTTGAAGAATGGTGTATTATCAGTTCATCGTCCTTCTATCGCGTCAGCTGTAGCCAGGGGATATCATCATTGAGACCTTTCTCGTGGGTATGGAGGCGGTAAACCCATCGTTGCTCTCTGAAATGAAGGTCTTTTGTAAGGTCAGGCTTCTCTTTTTTCATGACCTCAAGTACAGTCCAACTGAGGTCTGTTTCTTTGTGGTTTGCCTCGGTGAAATGGCGAGTCAGCTTAGTATTGGTTTTTTTACACCTGATTGTACTTCGATGTTCGTTGATACGGGTTCTTATCTTCCCGGTTGTCATGCCTACATACTGCAGCATGCATGGACACGTTAGGAGATATACAACATTCTCCGTATTACAGTTACTGAATGTTTTTAGTTTCCAAGGTTTCCCAGTGCCTATGTTTACCTCTTTGGTGTTCTTGGTGAGGTTACATGAGTTGCACATACCACAGGCGAAATGTCCCACTACACGTGGTTGGTCCCAGAGTCTTGGTTGTTCAGTGTCGTCCATTGTGGTCATCTGGGCATGTACCAGCTCGTCCCTTAGGTTTCTGTTGCGTTTAAATGCAAACAGGGGGGCTTCCCATTGTTTCCCAGCGCTATTCAGTATATGCCATCTCTTTCTGATGAGTTTTTGACTACAGTTTGATGCTGGTGTGAATGTGGTGACACATACTTGTCTATTCGTTTTTGTTTGTTCAGTGTCTTCCAATAGGGCTTCTCTGGGGTTATTGCTTGCTCTTTTATTGGCCCTCTTCACCATCTTTCTAGGGTAGTTACGTGCGATGAGTTTGTTCTCAAGATGTTGCGCTTGTTCTTTGTAGGACTCTTTTTCGGTACAATTCCTTCTAATCCGTAGAAATTGTCCTACAGGAAGATTCTGTCTGAGGGCTTTTGGGTGGTAACTTTCATATAAAAGTAAGCTGTTCTTATCTGTAGGTTTGTTATGGACCTTGGTTGAAAACCCTGAACCAGTGAGTGTAATGTCCAGGTCCAGAAAGACAGCGTGGTCCTTGTGGATGGAATGGGTGAACTTGAGATGTCTGTCTTGAGAGTTCACCCAATGTACGAAAGCGGTTGCATCTTCCTCTGTCCCATTCCACACAATCAGTACATCGTCTATATACCGTTTCCAAATCCTGAGATGACTTAGAAATGGGTTCACCGGGTTGTTGATGAAGTCATCCTCAAATTGTTGGACGTACAGACAGGCCATACTGGGGGCAAAAGTGCTCCCCATCGAAGTACCTGTTATTTGGTGGTAGATGGTCTGTTCATACTGAAAAAAGTTTTCTGTTAGAGCTAGTTCAGCGCATTCCATTACAAAGTGTTGGGGGGTGATGAAATCCCATTGCCTGCGTAGAATGATGTTCTCTACGACTTCCAGTGTTCGTTGTTGGGGTATACTCGTATACAATGCTTCGATGTCCATCGTTATAAGCCAGTCGCTGACGGGATCTATCTCCAGGTCTCTTAGGAGGCAAAGGACATCTTTAGTGTCCCTTAGGTAAGACGGGGCCTCCTTCACAATCGGCCGCAGGAACCAATCACAAAATTGTGATAGAGGTTCTAACACGGACCCAATCCCTGATACGATGGGTCTCCCTGGGGGGGGCATCCGGTTCTTGTGGATTTTTGGGAGGATGTAGAATCTTGGCATCCTAGGTTCAGTATTGGTCAAGAATTCTGCTTCTTGTCTCGTGACCCAATCGTTGCTGAGTGCTTCTTCCACTATGTTCTTTATTTTAACCATGATTTGTTTGGTGGGATCTGTTTGGTGTATGGCATAGCTGTTGGTATCTGCTAATAGTCGTAAACATTCCTCCTGATACATCGTGCGATCTAAGAGGACTGTGGCTCCCCCTTTATCTGCTGGTTTTATAACGATGTTGTGGTTATTTTTGAGTTTTTGTAGAGCCGTGCGTTCTCTCCCTGTCAGGTTATCAAACCCTTTGATATTTTGGAAGTTTATGTTCTCAATGTCTCTGAGTACAGCCTGTTCGAATGCAAGTACTTCACACGAGATATTCTGCATAGGGGGTTGGAAGGTAGATTTTTTACGTAACCCTGTTGATTTCCTACCGTGTTCAATGGTTTCTGTTGTGTCGCCAAAGAAGTCGCGGAGTTTGAGTTTGCGAAAGAATTGGGCCAATTCCATGTTTAGGCTAAAGGGGTCATTTCTCGGTGTGGGAACAAAGCCCAGACCTTTCTCAAGGACGGATTTTTCTTCAGTTGTGAGGGTGTATGTACTGATGTTAACAATATTTGTTAATCCCTGCTGGTTGAGGGCATCTCCGTTCTCCCTCTGCTCCTGGTTGTCATCCCTTGTGGTTGTTGTTGTTGATCTTCCCATTGGACCCTCGCGTTTCTTCTTTTTTGTCGTCCTCTCCCTCTGCCCCTGCCCTGGAATAAAAAAGAAGGGGGGCCGGGAGGATAGCCAAAGCCTGGTGGAAAATAAGGTTGTTGCCAGTAACCAAAGGGAGGGTGTTGCGGTTGTTGTATTGGCATCAGAGGTTGGTAATGTGGTTGTCTTCTGAAAGGTGGTCCTGAGCCTTCATCGCTGCTGGAATCACTTCTTTCATCTCCTGAACTGAACGTCCAGTTCTGGGGGGTTGGTCTGAAACGTTGTTTTCTCCCTGTTTGTTGGGGGGGGTGGCTTATCATAATGTTCATCCGTTATGTATGGATAGACCGTTTCCTTACTGAACTTCAGTACATCTTTTTTTAATTTCGTCAGTTTTGATTGAGTCAAGTATTCCTTGTATTCTGAGTGGTCTTTATTAATCTCATCCAACTTTTTCTTGAAGGATGATAGTTGTACTGTAGTTTTTAGCCTACTCTCACTCTGCTGAATTTCAACAAGGAGAGCATCGGCCAGTTGTCTCGCGGTGTTAATAATAAGGATGAGCCAGTCTTTTGTACACTTCCAAGCGATGCTGGAACAGTTGATTCTAAACTCTTTGTTATTAAGAAAGAGTCTAGGCTCATTTGTGACGATTAATCCTCTCGGGCTGTATTTTTCCGGAGATATTCTGTCATAAATGCCCCGTGGAGAGCTGTTCGTATTTGCTCTTTTTTCTTCGTGGATAACGCTTCCCACTCGTCTGAGTTTTGTACTGTTTGCGTGACAATGGTTTCCGCTAGTAGAGATGGTGTGTTCAAAATCTCTGCTAAGACTTCATCCCCAAATGAGAGTTCGGTGTCCATCTTGAAACTAGGGTGGTTGTAGACGTGACCTTTAGTCAAATCTGAGACTTGGACCTTGGTGCCCAAGGCCAGACACACAATTTGTCTTGTGTGATTATTCTATTCACAAAGGGCTGTATAATAGAATAAATCCCTTGCTATAGGGAGGGTACCCCTTGATTTGTTCCCACAGCCATCAGCTGTACATAATCCAATCACAAGAGAACTCCACTGGATGTGTGGAGGAGGGAACGAGAGGCATGGGGTTCTAGGAGCAGCAGCCTCCAATATTAAATATTCATCACAAAAGAGCTGCTCCTAGTGTGATAACCCAAGCGAGTTACAGGAACGTCGTAAGTGTGGGCATCTCACAAAAAGATACGGACTGGTCTCACACACCACCTGGTGTCATGCTTCATCATTGACCAGTCCTTGCCCTCCAAAACCTTCGTTTGATGGAGGGCGGGCATACACTTGACGACAAGGAAGCACTTCTAAGTGGAGGAGTGGGGGCCCGTGACTATGTGAGTGAAGTTAAAAATCATTATAGTAATCAGTAGCAATTCTTTAATGTAAGATGAATACTATATGATATTAAAATATAGGTGTGACGGTAGTTGGGACGGTTATTGTTCCCAACCGTCTAGTAAATGGTCTAATGGATGGTCGACATGTTTCTGCCTGGATGGCCCCGAAGGGTCCGTGGCATTCATCAGGACCTAGAAAAAGAAATATAGGGCTCCGTTCTTACCAATTTAGGTAATGTGATACCACTGCGGGAGTGTGGCACAAGGCACACTTCACCGTCTAAGAACTGCTTCCAATAGTGAAGCCTGAAACAGAGGTTATGATTAACAGTAATGTAACTCGTTGGGTCATTTGTACCTGTAAAGGAAAAAAAGAAGAAAGAAAACAATGCATGCATTGATTGTCGTGTGTGACAAAAAAGTGTACGTGACTTGGTGGCACTCTATTTGTGTACACTAGTGCGGAAATGTGGTGGCAGACGATGCTGCTACCAAGCTTACCCTAGTAATATGGACAACTTGTCCCATGGGGGAGGGGGGCGGGGGAGAAACCACAGTTGTGTTTCCTCTGTAAGAGAAAACATGAAAGAACAGTTCCTTGGTAAAAGCGTTTTGGTTGAGAAGGAATATCACAGAGCGAGTTATATCAAGAAATTCACCAATCTCATAAGGTAGATAAACATTATTGCATCTTTCCACATCCACACTGACTCACATGCTCCATCGCCATTCAATGCACCCACACTCTTACTGTAACTTGTGGTCAATGCGTCCCGAAGCCTATACGTCCGCTCCCGGTCCTCCCGAATGTAGAAATGGCAGGGAGCGGGCGGGGTATTTAAACGTTCCTCCCGGGTGCCTAATTACGGTAGATTGGAACTAATTACGAGAATTGCCAGCACGTGGGCGATTCCCGGCGTCCCAGGCTACTCCTGCCTGGAGCAAAAATGTCCGTAAGAGGCGTGTGGAAGCTCGAAGGAGCGAGCTTCATTCGTGGAGAGAAAGGCTGGGTGATTTTAGCCAATGGGCGGGCAGTGGTGCGCTTGTACGTGGAGAGAGAGGCTGGGTGATATTAGCCAATGGGCGGAACCGGACGGTTTGTGCAGGCAGTGGTGCGCTTAGGAGGGTAGCCGTCATTGGATTAGCCGTGTGCGGGATTGTTAAACCTGCTCCGGTTGGAAGAGCAACTACAGGGGGTGTGGTCAAGAAATGGATACGGTCCTGGCTGTATCGTTGGCATGGTTACGCATGTCTAGTTAGTGTTCGTGCAATGGTGGCGCGATCATCCGGATGGATTGGTACGGAGTTGAGATATCTCTGTGCTCGGTAAATAATGAGACAAGGATAGTATTGGTTTCTTGCTAAAGCGAATAAAATGGATATTTTACACCATAAGGGTGAGTTATGCATACCAATTAAAAAGAGTCATAATAGGAAGGAAAATTCCATCGGTCCTCAGATGCATAAGCCCAAAACATTCCTCTGTGCCATGAACATTCTATGGCATCAGATAAACACTTCCATACTAAGGGAAACCTTCACCGGCCTAAAAGCGCTGTGGTGAATAATACGCACATTGATGCCTTCATCAGACTCCACACTCCACTACAGATGAGTGTCAAGAAGGGTGACTATCATGTCATGGGAGTGATGCTACATGTTATATACTCCATGGTGAGAAGACATGTATGCATGGTACCACAACATGCATAGAAGCAGTCCTCACACATTTCCAACCCGTACCACCACCAAAAAGCCTTGCTGCAATCCTTACCCAAACTGACATTTCCACATGTCCGTGCATGGAACACTGATTCAGCACACGTTGCAATCCTCATGAGGAATAGCAGGAGGACAAAGATGACACGAGCAGACAACAGGCGCAAAAACCTTGGAATGACAGACACACAAGAAGTCACCTAAAACAAATCTCGCCGCACACATGGTCAGTTACGAAACATGAACAACGTTGGACACATGCAAATTTCAAAGAAAGTCTCTCCGCAAAAGTGTGTGGCATGACATCATCACTCGAGTGACGCATCAGTACACACATCAAAGTCACTTTGCATTCAGTCAGCTGGACACACACATTGCAACACATGCCACTCAATGCTACAAGCGTGCACACTCATACCCAGTGACTCACCATTATGAGAAGAAGTTGCGTATGAGCTCACTCCGGATATCATCCTCCTCCTCCTCATCACTTACCTCGTGACCAAGCCCTGGATCCTCCACGGGTGGATGTTGCTGCTCATCAGGATCAAAGATGAGTGGCACTGCCTTCCCAATGGCCATGTTGTGAAGCATGCAGCACACAATGAAGATTTTGCAGACCTTCTCCGGTGCATATGGGAGGGACCCGCCTGTCTTGTCAAGGCACCGGAATTGGCTCTTCAGGAGGCCAAACGTCCTCTCAATCACTCGCCTTTTCTGCCCATGTGCATTGTTGTACTGGTGATCTGCAGCTGTTCTTGGGTTGCGGAGAGGTGTCATTAGCCATGGCATGTTGGGATATCCAGAGTCCCCTACATGGAAACATCATGTAAATAAGTGGGTCAGGAGATACCGTAAGAGCCAAAGATACCGCAACACACAGGACAAACAGAGTATACCCACCAACAAGACATGCTTGTTCATTGTGCAGCCGCAGCATCATTTGTGGCACCCTGCTACGCCTCATGATGTAGGCATCGTGTGCTGATCATGTAAAACGTGCACAGACACGGGAAATCAGCATGTTAGCAAGACACACCACAAGGGCATTTATTGAGTGGTAATGTTTACGGTTGCGATAGGCTTGCTCCTGTGCCTGTGGTGGTACCAAAGCCACATGTGTCCCATCAATGGACCCAATGACATGGGGCATCCCTCCCAGGGCATTGAAATCACCCTTGACATCTGTCAACTCCTCAGGAGTAGGAAATTTGATGAATTCATCAAGGTGCTCCAACATGGCTGCCAAAACATCACACAGGACACGGCTGAACATTGTCTGTGACATCTCACCAACATCAGCTATGGTCAATTGAAATGCACCTGTGGCAAAAAAATGTAGGGTTGCCATCACCTTCATCTTGGGAGTCAGCGCAGTAGGATACCTGTGTCGCGGTTGGAGGTGTGGTGCCAGCTTGTCAGTCAAGTCCTCAATCAACTGTCGAGTGAATCTGTAACGTCGGATGCAGGCACGTTCCCTCATGGCAGCCAAGTCTGGCAT
This sequence comes from Triturus cristatus, assembly GCF_964204655.1. Taxonomy (NCBI): domain Eukaryota; kingdom Metazoa; phylum Chordata; class Amphibia; order Caudata; family Salamandridae; genus Triturus; species Triturus cristatus. The sequence goes on along the minus strand of NC_140592.1, from coordinate 1,114,969,459 downwards.
TGGTCTTGGGACAGGCAATGCCCTGCAGGACATTGTTAGGAATAATGAAGATTGAGAGTCTGCCAACATCAATGTCAATGAACATAGCACATGCTAAACTGCTACTAAACATCAGGTAACTATGGAGTCTGGTGTGTGCAATACATCCAGGACACATATGCCAGCTTGCTGGCACTCCTATGAAAAGCCAGATACACCTGTTGATTGTCAAGTCTACATGACATGCCCTACAATGAGCTGGGGGCAAGTCTGAGTGAACAGCCAGAGATATCACCGGAGTGACACACATCCACATAGCTGCATTGGAAGGATGTCATCTCATCCAGACAGTTGACTGCAAGGCACATGCACAGGTCACATGGGATGTCAAATGTACATATCAAACACATTGCGATGAAGGGATACACATGATAAAATAAAAAAACAGCCATTGAGATGACGCAGACATGTTTGCCTGGGAAAATATGATGTCCGATGCACACAGACCCTACAGCCGTGGGAATCCACATGTGGCATGGTGTGCGTAGATGTGTGCCATGCCCATCTCCACACAGACCCATGTTAGATGCACCAACAGCAGATGCAGTTGACGGAACACTAACAGCAAGCTCATGGGAACACATGACACACACCTGACATTGTTACATAGGGGCACGCTGATCGTGACATGTCAGTTGATAGAGTGTCCCTGTCCCTGGCCTCAGGAGACAGGTGCGGGTGTTGATGACTGTGCCATCCCACTGCTGCTGTGCATGACACAGTTGGACTACAGACACACATGTGGCAAGTGTCAAGGTGATGTGTGCCACATAGTGCCCCATCACACATGACATGTGTACACAGGTCATCACACATCAATTGTGCAACTAGATGAGATGACCTGTGCAATATCACTGGCTGACACACCTAGGGCCTGCACATGAAAGTATGCAATGGCAAGTACTTGATGGACATCCTTGTGCGACTCGAAGCCCTCCATTCCTGGCGTGTGTATGCCTCGTATCACTATTCTACTGGTGCCGTAGGGGTACATGTGAAACGCACCGTACCCACGCATTCATTGCATGTGTACGGTCCGTATCACTGTTCTCCTGGTGCCGTAGGGGTACGTGTGAAATGCACCGTGCCCACACATTCATTGCGTGTGTATGGTCCGTATCACTATTCTACTGGTGCCGTACGGGTACGTGTGAAAAGCACCATACCCACGCATTCATTGCGTGTGTACGGTCCGTGTCACTGTTCTACTGGTGCCGTATGGGTATGTGTGAAACGCACCGTACCCACGCATTCATTGCGTGTGTACGCTCTGTATCACTATCCTACTGGTGCCGTAGGGGTACGTGTGAAACGCACCGTACCCACGCATTCATTGCGTGTGTACGCTCCGTATCACTATTCTACTGGTGCCGTAGGGATATGTGTTAAACGCACCGTACCCACGCATTCATTGCGTGTGTACGGTCCGTATCACTATTCTACTGGTGCCGTAGGGGTACGTGTGAAACACACCGAACATGTGTGTGGATTTCAAAATTACATAGGGGACACATAGGGGACAAGTATTATGCCCAAAATGCATGCTGGTTGTCATGGATACGGAGTTTTCATTTGCAATGTGTCCATCAGGTGTCCTGGAACAGTGAGTTGGCCAAAAAATACAATTTTGCAAAGTGGTTGTTGACTTGACATGATGCTCAAAATTTGAACGATGCGAATGCGTGTCATTGGTGTATGTTTAAAGGAATTGGAGTAAACGTATGATGCGAATGAGTCTGACCAATCACTATGTACTCCTCTAAATGAATGCCCCTCAGCAAGACAGATATAATGCAGCCAGAACCCATGAGAGGGCACTTGCCTGCACAACTTTCGAGTCGACCACACTGCTGCTGTCTCTGCTTCCTCTGGACCATGTCGCGTACTTTGGAGAGGGCCCAGCCATTGAGGCTACAGGAGAATGAGGCGTCTCTGGACTGCCTCCTCCCACAGTACCCCAAGCAGTATGGGAGACTAGGGGAGCAGATGAGTGCTGACTCCACTACCTTTGCCTATGCACCTGTTGTGTGACTGTCAATTTTGTGTCCAGGTGGGACAGACATGCTATGTGAAATGAAGCATACACCTGCATTCATTGCGTGTGTACGCATCGTACCCATGGTGTAGCTTACAATCGTATCACTGTTGTAATGTTGCCATAAGCGGTGTAAAACACTACCTTTGACAGTGCACCAGTTGTGTGACTGTCACTTCTGGCATTGTGTCCAGGTGTGACAGACATGCAATGTTGTTTAGAGTGCGTCCCAGGGGGAAACATGCTTATGTCTCTCATGCAGAGCATGAGGTGGTTCCTGTGTGCACTCCTCACTTGCATTGTGCTTACTGTGACATTCACTGCATAGTGCATGACACATTCAACCTGGCAAATCCTTGGTGGCTTTTTTTCCTATTGTCCTGTGGTGATTCAGTGGTCCCCCCGGTGTGACAGGTGACTGTACCCACAGATGTGTATGAGTTGAGTGGACCTGTGGTGAGAGTGTCCAAATGATGGGTACGACCTCATGGACGTTGATGTGTGTGAATGTTCCTTGTCATGTGGGTGAGTGTCTATGTGAAGTGTTGCACCACAGCTGCATGGAGGAGGCAACAGCTCTACCCATCTGATGTGACAAGTAAGCCGTGCTGTGTGTCTGAGTTGCAGAGCTAGCACGACACCTGTGACACCCCACAGGCAAGTGGCAAATGTGCAGAGTGAGGGTTGTATCCGCTGTTGTCTCTGACAGGCGAGTGATCTGTGCCTGGGTGTGTCTGTCTAGTCTGCTGAGGGTGCGTCAGTGGAGTGGGACATGTGACTGCTTGGCACGTGCTGTCCATCAGCCTGCTGTTGCATGTGCTGCACAGTGTGTGCCATGATCAGTGAGTGTGTCGCACCCCTTATGCCACCTATTGCACGTTCAATGCCATGTAGTGCATTGGGGCTTGCACACAGGCCAATTTCTCCTTGAGAATGATGCAATTCCTGTCAGCATCCTATGCCCTGTTCAACATATCAAAGATGTTCAAATGTGTGTCTCTGGGACATGGAGCAGGTGTAGTGATGTTGTCTCACTTTGTCATCCTGATAGGTAACGGCCTACGAGAAGATGTTGATCTGGCAGGACATCGTCAGGGCCGTGAGATCGGCGGGGGATCGAAGTGGGCACCTACCACAGGTCAGAAAACGGTGGCAGGAGATCCAGTGCTGGACCCGGCGGATCGCCCGGGTCCAGCTGGGGATCGACCCTCCTCGCCCCCACGGCGGGCGCCGACGCCTGACTGCCCACATGACCCGTGTCCGGGCAGTGGTCTTCCCTGACCTCGATAGGCAGTTACAGGAGAGACTGCAGCAAGGAGGGGGTAGGTACATGGCTGTTTGTTGTGTTATGTGTCTTCAGCTTTTGGAAGTGCTCTGTAGCCTGGACACACTCCCAGAGTTTATATGTGCAGTGCATTCTCTGTTCCCCAATGTCACCTGGTGCTCTTTTTCATCCCTTCCTCTCCTTGATATGTGTCCCCTGGTCTGTGTGTAATCACATTTGCACATGGTCATCTAGAGTGCCAGAAAATCAAAGTGCACATTGCTTTCCGCATCATGTGGGAGGGAGGTCTATGACATGTGTTGGTACCTTTCCTTTGCCATGACCTGTTCACTATGTTGGGGGTCCTTATTTGTTGGCACTGATGAAGAGTCTCAACATAGGAGTGTGAGGTTTCAACTGAACACCCTTGCACCATGCATGACCAATGTTGTGGCCTCAGACATGATGTGCATGAGTGGGAGATATGCATAGTGCCATGACGGTTGCTCATGGTACAGTCAGCTCATTCCAGGAACATGGAGCAGTGTGCCCACTACAATCCCCTGAGACACCCTGGCCTCCTAATCATGTGTGTCATCCAACACTGTGCACATTCTCTGTGGGTTCAGCCTAGGTCTGCCTCTGTGGCATTGTTCCCTGGCCTAGTTTGTATTTTTCCAATGTGTGCTACATGTGTCCACTGGACAGGGATACACCATTTGGCTTGTGCATACTCACACTGGGCAGTGCCTGTGTGGCTATTCACAACAATCTGTTAATGGTTGGTTGTCACAAATATGTGTTGCCAGCCCCACGAGGTGATGTTGTGTCAATTTAGCAATTGTTGCTGCACAGTTTTTGAAACCCTGATTAAGAGGTGTCACTTCTTGATCTGTATCAATCACATTGACTCAGGTATGGGGGGTTGTGTGGGAGAGGCCTACATGGGCACCCCTGATTTCTCCTTGCCAGGTCTGACCTGTGTGTGAGAATTGGCTGTACAAAGAATCACTGTGCAGTGCCCCTGTGACGGTGGCCAGTGCTTAATGTTCGTGCTTTGCAGCCTGTGTCATTTAAAAAAAAACATGATTACTGTTCATACATCTTTGGCACATGTGTGTGGTTCAGATGCAACGCAGTTTGGTCTTTTTGTGCTGACATCTGTGTGGACATTCTGGCTTGCCATGAGGGTGTCTCCACAGTACAGCTATGCTTTTTTACAACACTATTGCAAGCCCATTAGCTTATGCATTGTCCTGGGTTTGGACATGTGTGCCACTCTACATGACAGGCAGTGGGTCATACGTGTAGCCAACTGTGTCATCAGGTAACCGATGGCCATGTGACAACTGACATAATTCAAGTTGTTCGTCAAAAATGATTGTACCTTGGCACTCACAGCACTTGTCGACAGTTCTTCATGTTTTAAATGTGGTAATTTGATGATTTGTGTTAAGAACACTAATGTGCCTGCATGAAAGATGTCTCCCAAGGAAGTGCACACAAAACAACATTTCCACTTTCATGGAACACGCTGGCACCTTTTCAAAGAAGCCACTGTTAGAATTAAATGGTGTTGCAGATTATCCATATACATGTTCCCACAGTGGTCTTGATTTTGTGAAACTCCTTTGTTGTTGGTGATACAAACTAACGAGTGTCAAGACATCAAGACCTCCGTGGGCCCATGTATATGTACTTTCTGCCACACCATTTATTTCGAACAGTGGCTTCTTAGAAAAAGGTGCCATCTTCTTCAATGACAGTGTAAATGTAGTTTTGTGTGCACTTCCTTGGGAGACATCTTTCATGCAGGCACATGAGTGTTCTTTTCACGAAATGGCGAATTGCCACATTCAATACATGCCGATTGTGTAAAGTATTGTGAGTCCCAAGGTACCAACATTTTTCGTTTTGTGTTCCAAAGTACTTACAGGTCTCTGAGTGTGGTGACACCTTGAGTAGTGAGGTGTGTTAGTTTACCTTGGGTGCACCACTACTGTTTCTTTCAGGGTAAACAAGAGGTGGCATGACTTCATTGTATTGCTGTGCTCACCTGTTCACAGACTCTAGCTTCTCAGTGTATTTCTCATTCAAGTTGTGGCCTGGTGTGTTCTTTTTTTCCTTGTGTCCAAGTGGCATAGTGGGTCTACCAACTGGGCAGTACAGGGCTTACATATGTGTGGAGTAATCTAGCTGTTACTCATGATGCATTGCCTGATATGCACTGTGACCTATTGTTTTTGGGCTCATGTGTCAGATGTATACAGGTGACTGATGCATTTCTGTTTCTTCTCCTTGCCCACAGCATCATCATCTGAAACAGAAGGAGACACCTGCACGGACCTGGAGGAGGGACCCAGCGACAGTGCCACCATTGCTGGCGAGTCTGAGGGAGCCAGTGGCACGGAGGGCGAGGGGAGTCAGTACGAGGACTTGTCTGGAGGCGATACCAACTACGACGCCGACGGGTCCGACGCTGACTTACTCGAGGAGGCGGAGGCTGCTACACCACCTGGCAGCATCCCCACATCTGTCCCCGCCTCCTCCGTTACCATCTCCGCCCTCCCAGTTGCTCCCGTCCCTTCTGTCCGTGCAGAGGCCCACCATGTCTCCTTTGGCCCAGGCACCGCACCCCCTGCCCCTGTCACCCCTGCTGCCCCCAGTGAAGAGTCTGTGGACATACTGCGGCAGTTGCAGGTTGGGCAGGCATCGGTGCTGAATGTCCTCCATGGCCACACTAAACTGCTCACACAGATGGTGTCATTCATGGAGGGCATGTCAGCAACAATGTGTGACCAACGCAAGATTCTGCGGTCCATGGACTCTTCCCTGACAGCAGCAGTTACTCTCCTGCAGCACTCCATCCCACCCCCTACTCTGGACCCATCCACACTTCCCTCTCCCATACCTGTCCAACGCACACCCTGACAGTCACGAGCACGCACCCCACCAGACGCAGGCAGCACACCCCCAAGTAAGTCAAAGCACACACCTCCTGACACGCACACTCAGGGGGATGTAGGTACACCCACAGGGTCTGGGGACAGACGACATACACGCAGCCACAGTCGCAGTCCGCAGTCAAACCACTCCCCTTGGCTCCCCGGCCAAACACTCACCCAAGCAGCTCTTTCTGGCTGAGCTGGACCTTGCCCCCGCTGAGCCACCACCCCACAAGTGGGTGAGGAAGTCCCCGGGCACAGGAGTTGAGCCCCCCACCACGTCAACCCCCTCCCCCAGGAGCGCTGCACCCCATCCCTCTCCCACCACACCCTCCCTTGACCCTGGGGAATCCTCAGGTGCAGGGGTTTGGATGGATGTACTAGCAGCGGTGTGCAGCCCAAACTCGCCTCCACCTTTGGTGCTGCCCAACCCCCTGTAGTGGAGACGTCCACCCCTGCACCCACCACACCTACCCTTCCCCCTCCTGTCCCTGCGGTGCCTGGTACTGCCACAGATGATGCCCCTCCCCCGTCCGACGAACCTGGAGGTTCATTTGTGAAGGCAAGCTAGGGTTAGAAGCGGTCCCCTACGTCCCCTCTTGGACTTTACATATGGACTGGCCATTGGCCTGTGTATTTTTTGAATACATTTTGTGCTGAATAAAGTCTTTTGTTTTACTTTCAACACTGTTGCATTTCAGGTACTTGATGTTGGTGATGAGGCTCCTGGAGTTGGTGTTCTGGTAATGTGTTTTTGTATGATGGTCATGAGGTGGACCATGGTATCTGTGTGCCATCACAGTGTCTCTGCAAAAAATCATTGGTAGTGTGTGTTCATTTTGTTTTGAGACATTGTCCCAAGGGGTGTTCCTTCCTCTGTGGCACCTGACATCTTCCCTGCAAACAGTTGCATAATTGTTGTGCTGACCTGTGTCAACATTTCCTTTGTTGGTGACGGATCCCTTCAACAATGGCCATGCCTGCTCACCGATGTCTCCTGCTGAATCGTTTGTGCCATCCTCGCTAGTCACTGTACTTGTGTTTTGAGTATGTCGAAATGCCTTCAGAGATAAATTCACACTTTTCAGCACTATGCATGTGTGTAATCAAAGCCTACCACACAAATGGTACTTGTTATGCAGGGTATTTGGGCACCTGACTCACAATTGTGGGCATTGTATCTAGGGGAATTCCACCCTATTCCTTCCATGAGAGACAACATCTTGGTGACTGGACCAGCACCTGGACATTCCTATCAGTCCTGGCATGTGCGTGACAGTGTGTGTTCCCTTTGGCTATCTTAGTTTTGTAGGCAGTTACATGACTATACAGTCTTGTGGCATGATATCAGGGTGTGTATCGTGCTGCATCCGCCATGGGTGGGTATGCATGTGTTATTTGTCCTCACACCCACATGTGGTGTGTCATGCAGTGGGTGAAAGACATCCATCCTCCTGGGAGTGGGACACTGCTGTCAGTGATGTGTTGTTATAGCACTATCATCATAGTCCAAAGTTAGGGATGCGTACATACCACCATGTAGGTGTGGTCATCTGATAATGATGTACACCCCCATATCTCTGTCCACTGCTGGGAGTCCTCTGCACCCACCCCCATGTCTCTGTCCACTGCGGGTAGTCCTCTGCACCCACCCCATGTCTCTGTCCACTGATGGGAGTCCTGTGCACCCACCCCATATGTCTGGACACTACTGGTATTCATCTGCACCCATCCCTCATATTGCAGGCCACTGCTGGTAGTCCTCTGCACCCACCCCCATGTCTCTGTCCACTGCTGGGAGTCCTGTGCACCCACTCCCATATGTCTGGACACTGCTGGTATTCATCTGCACACACCCCTCATATTGCAGGCCACTGCTGATAGTCATATGCACCCACCCCCATGTCTCTGTCCACTGCTGGGAGTCCTCTGCACCCACCCCTCATATTGCAGGCCACTGCTGTTAGTCCTCTGCACCCACCCCCATGTCTCTGTCCACTGCTGGGAGTCCTCTGCACCCACCCCCATATGTCTGGACACTGCTGGTATTCATCTGCACCCACCCCTCATATTGCAGGCCACTGCCGGTAGTCATATGCACCCACCCCCATGTCTCTGTCCACTGCTGGGAGTCCTGTGCACCCACCCCCATATGTCTGGACACTGCTGGTATTCATCTGCACACACCCCTCATATTGCAGGCCACTGCTGGTAGTCATATGCACCCACCCCCATGTCTCTGTCCACTGCTGGGAGTCCTCTGCACCCACCCCTCATATTGCAGGTAACTGCTGGTAGTCATATGCACCCACCCCATGTCTCTGTCCACTGCTGGAAGTCCTCTGCACCCACCCCCATATGTCTGGACACTGTTGGTATTCATCTGCACACACCCCTCATATTGCAGGCCACTGGTGGTAGTCATATGCACCCCCCATGTCTCTGTCCACTGCTGGGAGTCCTCTGCACCCATCCCCATCTCTCTGTCCACTGCTGGGAGTCCTCTGCACCCACCCCCATATGTCTGGACACTGCTGGTATTCATCTGCACCCACCCCTCATATTGCAGGCCACTGCTGGTAGTCGTATGCACCCACCCCCATGTCTCTGTCCACTGCTGGGAGTCCTCTGCACCCACCCCTCATATTGCAGGCCACTGCTGGTAGTCATATGCACCCACCCCCATGTCTCTGTCCACTGCTGGGAGACCTCTGCACCCACACCCATATGTCTGGACACTGCTGGTATTTATCTGCACACACCCCTCATATTGCAGGCCACTGCTGGTAGTCATATGCATCCACCCCCATGTCTCTGTCCACTGCTGGGAGTCCTCTGTACCCACCCCTCGTATTGCAGGCCACTGCTGCTAGTCATATGCAGCCACCCCCATTTCTCTGTCCACTGCTGGGAGTCTTCTGCACCCACCCCTCATATTGCAGGTCACTGCTGGGAGTCTTCTGCACCCACCCCCATGTCTCTGTCCACTGCTGGGAGTCCTCTGCACCCACCCCCATGTATCTGTCCACTGCTGGGAGTCCTCTGCACCCACCACCATATGTCTGGACACTGCTGGTATTCATCTGCAGCCACCCCTATATGTTTGTCCACTGCTGGTATTCATCTGCAGCCACCCCCATATGGCTGGACACTGCGGGTATTCATCTACAGCCACCCCTGTATGGCTGACCACTGCTAGAAGTCCTCTACAGCCACCCCTACATGTCTGGACACTGCTGGTATTGATCTGCAGCCATCCCCATATGGCTGACCACTGCTGGGAATCCTCTGCACCCACCCACCCACCCCCTTGGAGCAGTAAACTGCTGCCCTGGACCTACACACACACCAATATGAAGTTAACATGCAGGGCCAGACCGTAACCCCACATTCGTGGCGTGTGTACGCCTCGTATCCCAAATGTACTGGTGCCGTAGGGGTACATGTGAAACACACCGTACCCCCGCATTCATTGCGTGTGTATGGCTTGTATCAGTATTGTACTGGTGCCGTACGGTTATGGGTGAAACGCACCGTACCCACGCATTCATTGCGTGTGTACGGTCCGTATCACTATTCTACTGGTGCCGTAGGGGTACGAGTGAAACGCACCGTACCCACGCATTCATTGCGTGTGTACTGTCCGTATCACTGTTCTACTGGTGCCGTTGGGGTACGTGTGAAACGCACCGTACCCACGCATTCATTGCGTGTGTACGGTCTGTATCACTATTCTACTGGTGCCGTAGGGGTACGTGTGAAACGTACCGTACCCACGCATTCATTGCGTGTGTATGGTCCATATCACTGTTCTACTGGTGCCATAGGGGTACGTGTGAAACGCACCATACCCACGCATTCATTGCGTGTGTACGGTCCGTATCACTGTTCTACTGGTGCCGTAGGGGTATGTGTGAAATGCACCGTACCCACGCTTTCATTGCGTGTATACGGTCCGTATCACTGTTCTACTGGTGCCGTAGGGGTAAGTGTGAAACGCACCGTACCCAGGCATTCATTGCGTGGGTATGGTCCGTATCACTATTCTACTGGTGCCGAAGGGGTACGTGTGAAACGCACCGTACCCACGCATTCATTGCGTGTGTACGCATCGTATCACTATTGTACTGGTGCCGTGGGGGTACGTGTGCAACGCACAGTACGCATCCATTTCCATTGTTGCGGTATGCAGGGGTTGCTGGACACACCCCCCCAAGTGACCAGACCCTGGTGGTAATGTATGGGCTCCATATTATAGGTTTGGATTTGAGTATGGGGCATGTTTCCTGCCCCTCCCCCCCACCCTGGCCCCTGGGTGTTGTTCTCACCTTCTGCGGCGTGTGCGTCGGGTCTGGTGCACCAGGTCGTAGGCTAAGAGGACCGGGATGACACGTTTGATGGGGTTCATGGCATGTACGTCGCGTACCGGGGCTCCGTTGCGTAGCGGTTCGCGTAGGACTCTGCTTTTCCGGCTGTGTTTGGCTCCCGTAAGAAAAGAGCCGTATGGAGTGCCATAGGGACGAATCGTACTTGCTGCGCCGGAAACCGCTGCTTAAATACGTCCATACGTCACGTACAAGCTGTTCCGGATCAGAATTGTTTTTTATTTTTACCCGTACGGTCTTTTGTACGATTCGTACGTAAAAAGGCTTTATGTACGAATTGTACTTCCTAGGTTGTAAGAAAAGTTTACCGGTACGAGTCGTGCGGAGAAAACGATTCGTACAGCCTTTTTCCAGGATCGGAATCTGCCCCTAGATGTGAGATTGGACTCTACTAGAACATTCCAGATAAAGTAGCATTAAGAAAAGAAGAGTGAGGGCCCAACTGAAGCTGGGGAATTTCTCTCTGCCATTTCCTGTACCATTGTCCTCTGGAAGGGCTTTCCCTCTTAGGTTAACAGGTAGTCAAGTGGGGAAGTCTCCTTTACATTTGTGCTTTTGTTTATGCTGCTCCTGGCTGACGACCCTCAACTTCCTCCAACTTCCTGTTCACACTTATGAAAATGACTAGTCTATGTGGAAATAGCAAAGGATTACGACTGACGCAAACCAGTCAGAGAACTGAACTGCTGTAATACCGAAAAACTGTTGCTAGATGGATAAGAACTTTTCAAGGTTGCCTGACTAGAAGCCTAGGGTCCCACACCAGTGCCGACCTGAACATTCTTACAAGAGCCAGGGTTAGGGTAAATATCACCAACAACCATTGCCATGTTGGGGACCAGCTGCTAGGAAAAGACTTGACTAGTCTGCCAAGAGGGGCTGCCAGGACCCTGCTTCAACGGAGAGATCTGAGTGACTGCTCAAAATGGACTTTGGATGTGTCTTTGCATGAAGGAGACTAGGCATCACCATTGTGACTCTAAGACTGAGGCTTTCTGGGCCTTTTTAAAGTTGATCTTTTGAAGATTTTTCTTGTACAGATTTTAGGCCTTGTTCCTGGGTCCTTGGTTGAATGATTAGCTGCGCTGAATTGCCTCCTCTTTGTTTTAGAAATGGAGGAATCGCAGCTCTATATTATATGAATGCGACACACGAGCCAACCTTTAGAGGGATTTTAGAAGGTGACTGTGGTAACCAGAAGGCTTTCATGTGGGTATGTTGATCTGTTCATCAGATTGGTTTTGTATTCACGAAATGTCAACAAATGTTTTGTACTGCTGCATATTGCATCTCCTATTTTTGCCAGTACAGTTTGGTTGACATGGATGAGAATCCACAGTTTCTGGGCTAAGCTAAGGCTTACCTTTGATATGACCCTTCGCATTGGTGAATATCTATTGCGCATCTTCCCTGCCGAGGGTATCTGCGATGATTATGTTGAGTGTTAGAAGATTAGAAACTTATTAATGTGAGATCCTGCAAGAGAAGAGCTGGGGTTATATAGGGACAGCAGACTGCCAACCTTGAGTTCAATGGTTTTTTTTTTTCCCAATTTATTTTCCATAAATGCACTACGGCACTGTTTTAGAAGAGAATTGAAATATCTGATTACAGTAGTAATGGATTGTTGACAGGTTCACCCTATTATAACTAATGAGTGTATGCAGCTTAGGCTGGATTCTGTGCATTGTTGTTAGAGATTAACCCGTTCATGGGGCAACAGGCAACTCTGTTTCATTTTGTGATTTGTCTTTAGCTTCTTACTTATTTGACCATTTATTGCTGCTTTGATTTGTTCTTCAAAGTTTGAATACATATTCAAAGGGTATAACAAACCACACCTAATCTTTGTCACCACCCCTCAGCATCGTTTTATGTTGGCTTGCTTTAGGCTGAACCAATTGCAGTGGTTTCTGGCAGACCCGATTGGTTGGAACAAAGCCGACAATCTAGACCGTTGCACCTGTGAAACTTCTCTGATCAGGATCATTTTCATGTTGTCCTGTTAAGTTACTTTTATCATGTCCCTTGTAAACAATGTAGTCTTCCTCTACTGAAAGGGAAGGAGTTTACTCAGGCCAGGCCTGCTTTTATATTTTTATAAATGTCAAATGATGAATTTTTTTGTTACAATGTTGCCAGGTTTTTCATGACTGCTTTTAGGCTCAGCAAAAGAAGGGGGTAACTAGCATTTTTTATACGCACATGTGGTCATTTTAATGATGTTATCTTAAACATTGCATTTTGAACCATATTTGCGTTTTGACTATGCTAAGATCTATCCTGTCTTTGGGGCCGTTTATCCTTTGCTGCTATTGGAGTGTTTTTATTCTGTCTTTGTATCTTTTATGGTCTTTATTAACCGATTAAATAATATTTTGGCTGACTGAATCAATACATACTCATCATAATCACAAGAGGTGATTAATTCATTTTCTGGTTCACCAGCTTCTTCCATAGCGGGATATGATTGAAAGGTTGGGATGGTGATAAATATTGATAATGATCAAAAGGAGGGGATTATGGCTCAAACTGTGAATATTTATAGGTCACCTGACACAAACTGAAGGCATGATCAAATATTAACAGCTTTTTTATGAATAGTGTGATTGATCATGTTTACCCCCACTCTGGACTCATTGTGGCATAGGATGGTGTTGGAAATATTATTGCCTTGAATCTAGGACACCTATTATCGTGCATTTGTTAAACCGTCAGGTCAGTTCTTGATGGGGTATCCAAATGTGCCAGATTTCTGCTCAGTGTGCTAGCCTGTCATGGGTTATCAATGAGATCAAATGTGCAAAGGCTGCCCATTGTGCTAGAAGTGTCCTCATTATGCATGCTGTTCGGTGCATAAGATGCCAGGGCTCTCATGCAGGTGATAGGACGAATACAGATGACATATTCTCGTCAGGTTTCTGATCTTACAGTCACATTGACCAACGGTGTATAGCATTCTTGAGGGTGTCCACATTGACCTTTTATGTTAAGCATACACTGATATGACAGCCGCCACTTATCAGTGGACAGCATGGTCACATGCCAGCATGTCTGAAATACTGTCAATAAGTTCTGACATATTTGCTAAGATTTTTTTGTATTTATTCAATCAAAAATATTAAATAAACTACACAATGGTCTGCAGAGTGTGGGTCCTACATAAAGAAACACTTGCTTGTTCTTAAAAGTTCTTCATGTGCGGAAAAAGGCCTGTGCTCCTCCACCCCTTAGTAGTTCTCTGCTTGGGTCTCTGGACTGTTTAGACCTACAAGCCACATGGTGGTGCATTCCTCAAGATAAGCCCATGAAACAAAGAGCACTTTTCATAGTTTGAAACTGGAGTGCGGCAATAATCAGAAGTAACTGATGCCGAACATATTCTCAGGATTATGCTTCTTCCATCGCAGCAAAAAGGATTGCATCACACCCTTCTGTCTCATATTTACAAACATCTGAAATATTACATTATATTAATATAGAGGAAACTAACCAGATTCCAAAAGATGATTTACAAACACAATGCCCTCAATTCAAACACAAAGCAGTTACTTGGGACCCTTACATTGTTTGGTATAAACGAGTGCAGATGTTCTTCTTGTTACAATGCATAAGCATTGCAATGGTACAACATGAAAGGCACGGGTTTCCCAGCGAACTAGTGGAAAACTCATGTGGCAATGTTATGAGTTGTTACTTTCTCAGTCCATAATTGTACCCATGCACTGCTAAGCACTGCGAAAAGGCAGCACCACATGTCAATTACACTTTTTTCTATTTGCCTTTTTATCCATGTGGAAAACCGCTTTCATGGTGAAGTATCCCCTTCACTTACACATCCACGAAGTTTGGGAGTGTTGCATCAACCTTCTTTCTTCTTGGGTAGAGCAAACCATCTACCACTTCTGTGCTATGATACGAGATTTATGAAGCGCATGTCGACTCGGACGCATCACAGCGCTGGGCGAAAGAGGTAGCACCATAAAGATCTAGGGTGGGAAAGGGTTGAGAGGTGCTTGTGGCTGCCACGAACTCTGGGGCATATCAGCAAGGCGAGGCGATAGAATTATCGCTGCTTCTGCGGCCGTTTTTGGCCGAAAAGCGGCGATAATTTTATCGCCTAATTAGCAAGCTCACGCTAAAACGTGAAAACTTGCGTTAGCGTGGGAATTCCTAACGCCCAGCTTTGCATCTCTAATGAGATGCAAAGTGGGTGTTCCTGACCAGACATGACAGGAGAAATGTCACTAAGTGACATTTCTCCTATCATCAAGCCCCACGCTATGAAGCATAGCGGCAAGAAAAGTAGCGATAACCCCTGTTATCTCTACTTTCCTTACGCCTGCTGCAGGACTGACTTAGCCATGATATCCTATGGAAGGTGGATATCATGGCTAAGTTTGTGGGGCCCTATCAACAAGCTAACGCCACATTGCGTGAGATTATCTCTGGGTTTCCAGCGATAATCTCACGATAGGCAGTTAGCGTGAGGATTTTTATCACTTTTGAGATAAGCGTTGCTAATAGCACGCTATCTCAGCGATAAAAATCCACGCTAGCCGGCGAAAATTATCCTAGCGCTAAGTGCGCTTGAGTGCGTTCACCAACTCAAAGCACACCGTGTCTTGAGTTGCCCACTCACCACTGAAGTAATGGCCTACAATTCCACAGTAGTAAATGCACTGACGCCCTGTAAGCATCCGCTTGTGTATACTAGAAAGGACTAAATGTGCCCATATTTAGGTTGCATACTTAGATTTATGACTGAAACTAGCTTTGTGTATCAGGCCAATGCTTCCCTCAAGTCAATCATATTATGATAGAGATTTTCTATCAGCGATTCGATGATTTAACCACAAGACAGACACACCTTGACGGAAAAGTGATTGTCCGAGGCGTATCAAAACTTGAAACTAATTGATTGTTGCATTTAAAACACTTCCTATCAGAGAAGCAGAACCACCTTTTTTATGAATAAAAAAAGAAACTCTGTAGGAATGTTCCCTTTGTTAAGGTTTTCCAATAAAAAATAAAAGGGTTCATACCGTCTTGCACAAGAGTAAAACTTGTGGGCTGATTCCAGCATTCCAGAAGATCACAGCGAACACTGTGCACATTGTAAGACTCAGACTCATAAAAATGAGACATAGGGCTCGATCTGGACGAAAGGCCCAAATTCGGAACATCCTACCAATCAATAACCACACTGATGTAATCGAAAAGAGAAAATATTCGTGGAAATCAAGTTAGAAACAGAGGTTGCAAAACTGAAAGTGCTTGACCAGCTAGCACAGATGTCAAACATGGTTATGCTTGAAAGTGCAAATGTCAAGAAATTAGGTACAAAAAGTTAGACTTAAAATGATCTGGGGAGGCTATCCTGATTGCTACAATTAATGATTTGCAGGGATTGTGAATTTTAAACCTGGCCTAAATCTGTAGTTATTTACTCAGGCGCCCGAGGTGACTGGGTTGCCTGTTTATGAATGACTCTCTTGGTGTTCTATTTTCACTGTAAATAACCGTAAATGTATTCGCACACTTATATTTTCCTTCTCAAATACTGTGGTATGTTCTGACAATAAAATTACAATGTAAAAAATTGAGAACTATGGTGTCACTCTCCAGAATTATGAAAGGGAAAAGGTGGATTCAGATGTAGTAGGAACTCATTGTTAAAAAGGATTCAACCTCAACTTTGAATTACTCTTCCTGAGCAGTTATTAAAAACTCAGGAGCATATTTACAAAGAATTGGCATAGGGAAGGACCGCAAGTCATTTTTCTGCGTTGCTTTACGCCAATTCGAAACGACAGGAATGCCCCAATATAGTTACAAGATACGGTGCATTCCTGTCCTTTCATCCAGCGCTGATGCATTACTTGCAGCCGTGCGCCAACGCAGGTACCCGTGCATCACGGTGCATGGGTGTTTGTGTTGTTGGCATGATGTTTTCGAGCAGAAAGGGACACTTTCCTGCACAAAAATAATCACAAGAGGCATTTTTCTCTTTCTATGTGTGATAGTAAATGCAGCATTCATGGGGAAAGCAAAAAACAAGGAGAAATATAAACATTTCCTCTTGTTACGCCTACTCTAAGGAGGAGCAGAGTTTTGGAGCTGCCCCAGGTTTACGAGATATTGTAAATCCGGGGCAGCGTCATAGTCCATGGGTGTTGCTTGGGAAACCCCACAGCAACGGCCATGGAAAGCCTCTGTGACACAGAGTAAGAAGGCAAGTCAGCGATTTGCGCTGCTTTTCCATACTTCATATCTACAAGGCCATCAAAAGCCACACATTCCAGAAGATCACAGTGAACATTGAGCTTTACCTGGACTTGTAGATATGGCTAAGTTGTGTGCGCCACTGGAACATCACAAAAAGTGACGTTACGGCAGCTCACAGTGCTTGTAAATAAGCCCCCTAAATTGTTCAGTACACCTGCTGGAGAATATATGTTATCCAATAAAAGAAGTCCAGATAGTTTGGCCATGGAAGGGATTTACCATCATTGAATAATATCACAGGGATCAATCACGGGCTGTGTATCATTTTTGGAACAGACCCAATTTTGCAACGTCGAACTGATGGAAAAAAGCACGCCAATCAGAACGGGATCAAAAGGGCACAATCCCCAAAGCTATTTACGCATGCAAGTTTGTCTTATGCACAGAAATATCCATTTACAATTAAGAGCGCCAATATGTTTGTATTTTCATAGAAGGGACGTTTGCACCTGTAAAGTATTTATCCACAATGAGTTTTCTCTGTGAGTAAAGCCTTCCTCTTCTGGTGGAAAGTAGACATTCCAGATGTGAAAGCAGCCAAAGACTTTTACTTTTGTAGAATTTTCAGACAATTTCCCTATCTTTGGAACGCGAATAAATATATTTCCAGGGTGGGAAAGGGAAGAGTACGACCCCTTAAAATGGTGGCGGTGCGGGGAAGGGGTGTATCCACAAGGAAACATGTTTTGATTGATAGATTGATTGTTTTCCTTCCAAAAGAAAAAAAGAAGAAAAATGTTAGCAGGTATGTTTGCACTTTCTCTCATGCAAAAATGTACATGTGCATATTTAAATGCAAAAAAAAGGAACTCACAAAATATTTTCAGAATTACATATAGAAAACCTGCCCGTGGAAAAACTGAGGCACAACAACCAGTTCCTGGTAGTAAACTATTGTGTGCCCAAATCTGCATTCTGAGTTTTGAGATAACTAACACACTCACAAGTACTTTCGACCACATTATTTTCGCCAGGTAAAATCTGCAGCACACCTTCAAGGAAAAACGGCATCATTCCGACTTTGACATCTCACAATGTGGTACAACGCACGGTATTACCACATTATACCCCATTCCGAGGTACAAAGGTAAGAATGACGCGGTTATACCGCACACTTTAAGTAGCACATCCGTAATTACGGCAAAATGGGATTGAGTTACTACCGAGTTTTGCGAAATTCCCATTGAATGCCACAAAGGACTTCAGAAGCAGTTCAACATTTTGCTCAAAACAGAAAAGGATATGTAACCACTTTTCTAAAATAGCTATGAATATATCACGAGAAACGTTTTTGAATTTCTGACTGAGAGAATTTAGATTTTCATAAATGTAGAAAACAGGAAACGTTTTCACCACCATCTTTTGCATTATTCTGTCCTTGCACTCCGTTGATGAGCCGTTGCCTCAGCGGGGTGATTGGTTGAGCGAGTTCATCCTTACCAAATTATTATTAATGTTGAGTGCATAATGATGTCCTATTTATATTAATCTGTTTGATTGACCACAGGCTCGAAATCATGCTTAGATTAAAGTTTAATCAATTCGATTTAATTAGATATGCAACCAATCTGTAAATATATAACAAACTGTCCACTCTGAAAACAGGTGCAAATAAATAATGATTAGGCCCTGGAAGAGATGCATTATCCCTGAACGTCGATACTGCATCATGCTCACACCAGTCTGCAAAATAAAAGCCCTTCGATGTAGTAAGATGAACTGTTGTTTCTCTTCTCATCTGAATATGTGTATGAAAAACATATTAAGATGACAAACGTGTTGTCCGGCTCCTTGGTTAATTTCTCCCAGCCCAATCGGAAAGCAATACACAAATTGACTGCGTTTGCAAGTTGCCAGGTATTGTAATTGCAAATTCGTTCCCATTTATCTTCCATTTCTCTTGACAGTTTTAGTCTTTCAGCAATTTTCTTCCTTTCCTGTTGCTTAGCTATTCCAGGGCTTCTATTTAAAACCATTAATATGACTAGGCTGCCAGCTATTAACTTTCAACTCGGATGTGTAAATATACCTTTTAAGACATCTCACAGAACATTACAAATGTTAGCATTGTAATGATATGATCAATTTAAAGGCCATGGCTGAAGTTCAAAGGTGAGGGGCATTACTTCTATTGAATGCAGAATGCAGAAGAATATCTCTTTAAAAGTCTCTGTTCGCATGTCAGCTAATCTGATGATTGGAGACTAACTTTCCATGTCAGGGCTCTGATCCTACCTAGCAGCCCTATCCTTTCAAACTTTAGGCATGATCACAACTTATTTTTGAAATATTCTGTTTATATTACGTCCTTTTTGTAGTAATCTTTACAAGGAGCTGCTTCTGACCATTGTGCAATTCATTTTGCTACGTTTTAGTCCACGGTCTCTTCAATGCTGGGATGGGACAGCTGTCTCTGCATTGGACTCTTACAATATCTCAACCAGAGGTTTCATGTTTATTAGGATGCTGAGGCCAATTTGATGCTTGGATTCAACAAGCTTTCCAAACTCAACTTAGCTGGTCAGGCTTGATTAGCTCCATTCCAGGGGTAGATTGTTATTTCTGATTTGTTCTGAATACAACACAGGGCTCTGGTGACTCCTTCCTGCAGTCTGTAGACACCATTCTACTCTCTACCTCTAATTATAGATGAACATGCTTTTCTGATTAATAAATCGAGGCTCGTACTTAAAAAGGTAATATAATTTGCTGAAACTGCACCCAAAATATGAAACACTCTCACCCTCCTGGTGCAAACTGTGCTGAACTAATATACTTTAATTCAAATGAAAAAACCTGGGTATTTCCTCACTGAGTCTGAACTATTCATCGGGCACAATGTATCGCTTTGCACCGTGGGCCACACTTGGGGCCATATTTACAATGAAAGCCATTTAGTTGCGCTGCACTGTGTCACTTTCAAAGCACATAATAATATGTTGCATCCCTGTGCTTTCCCCTGTGCTGGTGCACAATCAGCTGCCATGCGCCGGTGCAGGCACCCATGCACATTTGTGCAAGGATACCTGCGTCATCTGGAGATTGTTTTTGTGCAGGAAGGAACACCTTCCTACCCAAAAACAATAAACTGAGGTGATTTCCTCTTTCCGTGCGTGCTGTAGAATGCAGTAGCATTGGAAGAGGAAATAAACTAGGAGAAATTTGCCTCACTACGCCACTCCTGGGGTGGCGTAGCATTCTGACACATTTCCAGGTTTACAATTTCTCGTAAATCTGGAAATGCATCAGAATACATGGGTGTTGTGTGGGAACACCCACAGCGACACCCATGTCATGCCCCCACACGCAAAATGTGTGAGAAGGGGCGATATTTACAAGCACAGGCAAAGCCATGCAGGATGGCATTACGTGTCCTTGTAAATAACGGGTAGCAGGATGTGCCGCCAGTGCGTCATGCAAAGTGACATACCGGCCGTGCAATGGGCTTCTAAATAAGCCCCTTAATATGGTTAGTCCGGTGCAGATCGGGACCCTATGCTCAAATGCACAAAAAAATGCAGTGTCCGCAGAGTAGGCATGAACTCTAACATTTTACGCCGGTAATGAGTGAAAGTGGAATGAGTGAAAGAAAGAGCTGGAATATGAAACTGCAGCTCTGTCTTTAACTAGAGGTAGACCAGCCTTGGTCTGAACTGTGATGCTGCTTCTTCTCTCAAGAGATGACTGAAGGGGTCCATGGGGCACCTGGGATTCCCCTCTCAAGGGACACCCTTCGGAGGAATACTGACTCTGCACCAAGTTTTATTTAGCCCACTGTCAGTGTGTTGAGATGCTTTCTCCAAGAAAAGACCAGGGAACAGAGAGTAAAATGAAGCACTTTACTGAGAGCACAACCTGGCATCCAACTACCTCCACGTCCCAGCTGCAACTGTCAGTCATGGAGTGCCGTCAGCCTCACATTCTAGAATAAGAAGGGAGGAACGTGGAGAAGGAACATGAAGAGCATGGGAGCTCCAACGAAGGTAAGAAACACATCACAACACATCCTCTCCCTTAGAACCAAAGAAAAGAAAACAGGAGAAAAAAGGAAAACAACAAAGAAGGAGAAAAGATAAACAGAAGTGGAAAAGAAGAAACACCACAAGAAATTATGATGTAACATAATCCTGAAGATACACTGGTGGTCTGCGGTTTCTAACAGACAATTTATCACTTGGAGAATGAGACAAACCACCAGGAACCTCTTCCCTACCTCCTTGGGAAGAGGAAAACAAATCATTAGAACGTGAATCATTTCCAACATCCTTGTCAGTAATAAACATGACACCAGAACACCCTTCATCATCCGTGGAAACCTTAGGAATAGAACCACCCTTCTGGTACAAAGCCACTCTGCGTAAATTCCAACGCTCACCTCCTCAATAACAACAAAATACCTTCCCACACTGACAACACGACAAGGACCTTTGAACTTGCTGAGGCCTCCTTTAATCCTGCCCGACTTCAATTTGACCCAATCTCCAACAGAATCTTAGAAGGAAAAATGTCAACAGTATGCTCACCTCCAGAAGATATCCAATTTTTTAGCCAAGATGGAACAAGACATGAACCAGGAAAACGCCCTCTCATGATAAAAAATGGGGACTTCAAGGTAACACTGTGAGGAGTCGTGCAATGAGCCCACAACATGTCTTGAACAAGACGTCTGGGAGACAATCCATTGGCTAAGGCAAGTTGTAAGGTACCTTTGATAAGTCGGTTCGCCCTTTCCACAATCCCATTACCCATTGGATTGTAAAGAGAAGTACAAAACTGTTTCACACCACACTTCTCAAGAAAGCAACGCATCTCCCCAGAAGTAAGCTGGGTCCCATTATCCGTAAGTAAAACTTGTGCAATACCTTCACGCAAAAACAAAGTTTCTAACACACCAATAGTAGAACTTGTTGTAACATCCTTCAAAAATTCAAGATGCAACCATCTTGAGTGTACATCTACAACCACAGCAGCAAACCGCATGTCTAGTGGAAATTCAGAAAGAGGACCAATGAAATCAACACAAATAGTGTGCCATGGCTCACCAGGATCCTCAATGTGACCCATAAGACTCTGAGGACCGACTTTCAATCTCTTCTCACTCTCTTTACAGAGAGTACAATTAGTCACCCATTCTCTGATTTGATCATCCATGGCAGACCACCAAAATTCTTGCTTAATACGCCTGATAGTCATACCTTGGCCCAAATGACCTTCATGTGCAAGTTTAAAGATGTGCAATCTAAGTGCAGCCGGGGGCACAAATCTCTCACCTCTCATAATAACATCTTTACCACTTAGAGACAATTCATCCAATAATTTCCCAAAAGGCCTAACTGATGCTAACACCATACTCTCACGAGGTGAACCTTTCTTAATGAGAGCTATAACATCTTGCAAAACTGAATCACTGGCTATGACCTCAGACCCCAAACTGCATTCACAAACATCAAAAACAAATGCAACAGCCTCTTCACTTTCCAGTTTGCTGACCACCTCTTTGTCAACCGTTTCCCAATCAAGTGACATACGTGACAGGCAATCAGCTTGTAGGTTTCTCCAACCATGAATAAACTCAACATCATATATGTACTCCTGTAACCTTGCAGCAAACCAAGCAAGACATTCAGAGCCCTTTCCAGCACCACCTGCAGGAAGGATTTTCATTAAGGGTTTATGATCGGTCCTTAACACAAATCTGGATCCTCACAAGTATACTCTGAAATATTCTACTCTCCAAGCTGCAGCAAGAGCTTCACGCTCTATCAACAAATAATTCCTTTCAGCATGAGTAAGAGTTCTTGACGCAAATGCAATTGTCCTTTCAGTGCCTCTCTGAAGCTGGGAAAGTACCACATCAATGCCAGTAAGACTAGCATCAACTGTGAGAAACAACTTACAGGAAGCACTGAAAGGTGCAAGAATACCAGTACTGCAAATCTGCGCCTTTATCTTAGAGAAGGCATCAGACTGATCACTGCCCCAATCAAATTTGCAGCCTTTGCGAAGCAGTTTCCTTAAAGGTTCAGAAATATCAGCAAAACCAAGCACAAATTTGGAGTAGTACTCGACAAGGCCCAGAAAAGACCTGAGCTGGTCCTTGTCCCTTGGGGGAGGAGCATTATGTATAGCATCCAAAAGATTCTTTTTAGGATCAATGCCACCCTTAGAGATTGAGTACCCCAAATAGTCAACTTGATTAGTAAGAAAGTGCCATTTTTCTTTGTTAACTGTGAGACCCTGCTGCTCAAGCTTCCACAGAACTTGCCTGAGAGTAGCGTTATGTTCCTGAATAATCTTTCCTGAAACCAAACTGTTGTCTTGAAAATAGACTACACCAGATATACCTTTCAGCATATTCAACATCATTCTCTGGAAGACACTCGCACCGGAAGCTAGCCCAAAGGGCATGCGAGTAAACTGAAAAATGCCTTCCGTTGTGATAAACGCTGTGAGAGGCTTGGAGTCTGGATGCAGTCTGATCCGGTGATAAGCACTTCTCAAATCAATCTTGGAGAAATACCTACCACCTTCAACAGAGTGCAACAACTCATTAATATTTGGCAGTGGAAATGTGTCAGTAACTATATCTCGGTTTAAGGACCTAGGATCAATGCAGAAAAGGAGCCGGCCATCTGACTTGCGCGTCAAAACTACTGGAGAAATCCAAGAGGACACCTCCACTGGTTCAATGACTCCTGATTTCAACAAGTCGTCCAATAAATCTTTGAGACCCTGTCTCACAGACAGAGGAACTTTCCTTAGCTTGTGTTGTACTGGGCACACATTTGGCTTGAGAATGATCTCATGCTGATAACCTTTGACACAACCAAGTCTTTCGTCAAACACTCTGTGAGCATCAACCTGTATATCATCTTCTACTACCATAATTTGATTGCTAGCTCTTGGATTGATAACGATGTGAAGGTGGTATTGGTGCATCCAACCGAGGATTGGAGGACCTTCTTTAGCAACATAAACCTTACCATGAGTAGTACGTGATTTGAAAGTAATCTGACCAGACATGTACCCCAAGACATCTATGGACTGGCCCTGATAACCCACTGGGTTGATATCCTTGTCTAATAAAGACATCCTCCCCAAGTGGTTAGAAATAGAGACTCAGGAATGATTGTAAACATGGAACCAGAGTCCACCATCAAGGTGATATCCTTACCACAAACAGGAAAAACAGCAGTGAGTCTATTAAGTCTAGGAGAATCTTGAGTAACTCCCACCATAGTTTGATCATACGACTCTCCCACAACTAAGACCTTATTTGCCGATATTTTGTGATCATCACCCTGTTGTACCACATTTACCTTGGATTTGGACGTATCAGAAGAATCATGTTGCTTACACATTCTGGCATAATGACCTTTCCACCCACACCGTCTGCAACTTTGGTCAATCGCAAAACATTTTTTAAAGTCGGCCAAATGGTATTGACTGCCACAACGCAAACACTCTCTGGTCTTAATTTTAGATGTAGCCCCCGAAACACTGGGAGATTTAATACCTTTTTTAGAAACAGCATTAATATCAACATAGTCTTCTCTAACTTCAACATCCCCTACTTCTTGTGACAGTTTGTCCTTCTTGCTTAATTCTTTAATGCACTTTTGAGATTCTTCAATCACTTTACCCATATCAATGGCGTCTTTCAAAGAAGGATCTTTGATCTTTGGCAGCCCACAACCTTTCCTGTATCTTCCTGTCGTGGCATTGAACGATCAACTGATCACAGATAAGTTCTTCTGTCATGGTCCCAAAACGACACTTGACTGACAGTTCACGTAATCTAGAAACAAAATCATCAATGCTTTCCCCTTCAAGTTGCGTCTGAGTATACAACTTATATCTAACTAAAACCAAGTTAATTTCTTTGGAAAACCTTGTTTACTTTCAAGTCTCTTAATAGCTTCCTTAAATACATTATCCATAGGTTGCCCATTAGGGCCCATGGCCACAGGTAAGTATTTAAACACACGTTGACCTTCGGTACCCAATGCGCTCAATAAGAAAGCTTTTTTTCTGTCAGGGGGAAAATTATTGCCATCCAAAGCTACAATATAGTTATGAAGCATTTCAATCCAGTCTTCCCAAATTATTGGTGGAGTGCCTGGTTGAGAAAGGAACATTGGAGGCATAAAGACATTTGAAGTATTGGCAGACATGGTAAAAATTGGTAAAAACAAGGCAAAACACAACCTGTGGAGAACACGTCAAGTACAGTAAAACTGATAGACAGAGTACTGAATGACAAGGTGTGCAGCTCACCGTAGATGACTGCACTGAATGATGCAACACATAGGTAGGTAAACTGCAGCTGAAAAACAGTCAATAAAAGGGAACTGAGACAAGCGAAACCGTAGAAAATACGGTACCAAATTAAAGGAAACTTGCCGACATATTTGCATGCCAGAGAAAATTCGAATGCAGGCAAAGATCAAAGCGTGGAAAGCTTGTCAGACGATTCGCTTGAAACTGACAGAAAAAATAAAGCAGATCGGCAAAAATTAAAGATGGCGGCATGTCACGTCGCGTTACGTACGTTGCGCATAACACGCTAAGTTCCCAAGTGTGAGTTATGCGTTCCAGTGATGGGAAGAACTGAAGGTGACGTCAACAGAGTCAGCGGCTTGCTCGAGACAGCGCGCACCTCCAACGGTCACGAAGAGCCAAAAACACGTGGACATAAAAGAAATACCTTACAATAAGGCGAACAAGAAGGGCAAAACAGCATCAGAGGCAGAATCGTCTTGACACCTCATCCAGCAGAACAGGAACAATGAAAATCCTTAGGAAAGAGGAATTCGCGGAAGAATTGCACCAGGTTGTGCTCAGAGGGGTAGAAGATCGTCGCCAAAATTGTTGAGATGCTTTCTCCAATAAACAACCAGGAAACAGAGAGTAAGATGAAGCACTTTACTGAGAGCACAACCTGGCATCCGACTACCTCCACGTAACTGTCAGTCATGGAGTGCCGTCAGCCTCACATTCTAGAATAAGAAGGGAGGAACGTGGAGAAGGATTATGAAGAGCATGGGAGCTCCAACACAGGTATGAAACACATCACAACACAGTGCATCTCCTGACAACTTCATTGCCATTGCGCCCGGTTTATAATTCAGCTGTTGGGATGGAGAAAGATTTGCATGTGTCCCTCGCCCCCTGCAAATGAGGAAACTATTCCCCCGGCACAATCCATATTATACAATGGGTCATACAAATGTCTGTGGCTC
This sequence comes from Triturus cristatus, assembly GCF_964204655.1. Lineage (NCBI taxonomy): Eukaryota > Metazoa > Chordata > Amphibia > Caudata > Salamandridae > Triturus > Triturus cristatus. Next base: position 1,114,943,261 of record NC_140592.1, on the reverse strand, counting down.
CTTTTGTAATATCAGATTATCATTGGCGCACAAAACAGGCAAACATTTTCTTTGCATCCCCTTGGCAGTTTGTGCAATAGGCATAGATCTAGCCCGCCTTCATTCCATGTACCTTGTCAATTTCAGATCATAAATAAGAATCCTTTTGGGTAGCAGATTAGCTTTTTAAAAGGCATAAAAATACGGATTGGAATGGGCTGCGCGGATTTACAAGGCCAAACATAATTCAATGATTAGGTTGCAGACAAACGTTTTCACTGGCAATGGCTGTTTTATGATGTGTCAGGACTAGCCTTGTAGGGCTTCTCCAAAAGAATGGGTTTACGTTTCTCGTTGAATTGGTGGCCATATGTATAATTATCTTACTGTGGCTTTGCTGCAGTTCACAATGCTCGTTGGGGAAGTGAAAAATAAGTTGTCAATTTATACAGCTTATTTGTGATGCACTGTGCTATTAGTGGATGTGTGCATGTCCTCGATGCTAACAGGATTAGTGGTATACTACAAACATCGAGAAATATGCCTCTAACGACAAACATTGGAATAGTTACCACTGCCCTGAGGAGGCACTTGCCATTCACATAGGGTAGTGGTGCCTAGTGACTGCACTATTATTGCCTGAAGGAGGCAGCGGGGAAACCGGAAGTGGCCCTGAGAGACAATTGGAGGGTTCATGGGCTTACTTCCTAACAAACCCTTTTTAATGAGATTGTTAATACAATGTCAACACATCATGTAAACAAAAGCTCACACAAGGAACTGAAGCATACTTCTGAAATTCACTGTATGCATAGTGATGAAATAAGCTATATTCCTCTGACTGATCAGTTTGCCTGTGCACAGCAAGAGTGTGTACAGATGATGATGCTAAGCAATGAAGGAATCTGGTTCCAGTTAGTTTAGCAGAGCTCTGCCCAGGAAGACAGCAAAATAATACATGTACTCAATGTTGTAGTTCATTGAACAAGGAGAGTATTTCATAAGAGTGAGTCTTAGTTCTGGAAAAGTAAACCCTCCTTTTTCTCCCCAGCATATTTAAACAAGAGATTTTCAATGATATGTACTCTCTAACTATTTTAGTTTTTACATCTACAATTGTGCATTATTAATTGGGAAATTGCAGATCTTTTTCTGAGTGGCAGTTTTAGTGAACTTGCTTGGGTTAGATAGTTTGCCTTTTCCTTTATCTTAGCTTGGCTGCTTAGACTTGTGGGTTTATTACTTTAAGATGGTTTTTGAGAGCCCTCTTAAATGAAATTGTGGGGTGGCTTAGTACTATATAGGTTACACTGCACTTCATAATTTGATGTCATCTTTCATGGGTGTTACTAAGTCCCTCTTGAAGAATTTTTAGCTGAATGGAAATGCCTCAAGGGTTGTACATTACGAGTGAACACGTCAACAAAGCAACAAGCCCGCAAAATGGCTAATCCTGATGATCAAGGGGGATTTGGATTGTTCCAGGTATACGGAAATCTGGTATGGCTCTGGCAACCGGGATCGCTAAAAGGAACATTGCACGAAGGTGGGGGTCACCCCTACCGCCCTCTCTGAGAGAGTTTGAATGTGATATGGACTGGTGTCGGAGGGCAGAAGAGACGGTGTATAACGGAAGAGGGTGTAGCAAAAAGTCAGAGAAAATATGGGCGCCATGGCGTAAATATAGACTGGGGTTGGACATGGATGACGACCAATCATAAAGTCAGGGATGTGGGACACAGAAGCTCAGTCCTTATTGCCGGGGGATTTGTACCAGCTCTATGTTAACATTGATTGGCGTTATACCTATCGGGAAGAATGCTGTTGATGACCTTACGTCTTGCTGGGAACCAAATGTGATCGGACTATATTGGAAACTGGGGGAATACTGTCATAATAATGATTGTCTGTGGTCATTTGAGGAACATGTTAATAAAAAGATTTGTTTTTAAAAAGAAAGCAACAGGCCAATAAACATTAACATTAATTATGTCTTTACTGTGAAGTGTGTGCAGGCTGAAGAAGACTACCTGACGCAGCCTGGTTTCTGTGAATGTACAGCGCTGTTGCAGATGAGATCTTAAATAAATTGATTATTTCTTGTGTAGGCCTTGTAATTTAATTGAGAATACAAAAATAAATGTCTTATTCATTTTGATTAAAGTGTACATCTGTAGGCCTTTACTATATTTACACTTTGGCTAAAAACCTTTTAAAATCTAAATTTGCAATAGTTCAACATACAAAACTCATTGATATACTTACATTATTGTTCGTATGTTTCCCAAATATATTTTTGGATGCATTGAACTACACTCTGGGGCTAGGTTAATTACTGTATGCGCCAGCTGGCCATTCAAAGCCTCTCCCTGGACAGCAAACACATTTGCAAAGGAAAGCCTTCTGCTGGTAAGCGGGAGAGGTGGGAAATAAATCTGCAAAAGCTTTTTATCTGACCCTGTCTGACAAGCCTGGGCATGTCTTTCTAACAGGGCCAAAGTAGTTACCGCCAAACCATTGGTACCAATCACACCTGGTGTTCCCTTTCAAGACATTGAGGGAAAAAACCCATTTTGAAATGTCAGTCAGAGGAGGAGCTAGCTTAAGTGAAATGGGCTTCACTTAATTCTGCCATCTTGATCAATCCCTAAATGATGTGCAGGTGGTAGTACAGCTAGTGGACTGATCCCAGGAAATGTCAATTACTGATAGAACTCGCCACCTTCACTTTTAGGGACGTAAATAAATAGGGAACTGCTTTAGAGGAAGGATGGACCTGCTTGCTGATGAATTGCTGCCTGCAATGGAATAACTGTGGAGTCTATTGCCAGACCTAGAGACACTGGCTTTAAGCCTGCTTCCATCACAGAAAGTACAAGACAGGCTTGCTGTGAACACTGAAAGAGAGGGTTCCCTGGGACCTCTGAAGATTTATTGTGTGATGGGTTTCCCTGGAGTAAGTCCAGCTGACACAGGAGCCCTGCACATGATCATGGGCCTTAGGATTTGGGGACTGCAGGAAGAGAGCGTAGTCTGCCAGGAAGGCCCTAGCTTGCCGCTGAAAGGAAGACCATGATTAGGGAAGCTGCTGGGATGCAGGACAGAACAGCACACCGTTGGCTCTTTCCAGCCTCATGCTGCCTGAAGGGAGAAACAGCATGGCAGTGGACAGGTAACAGCAGTTCTAAATCCAACAGAGTACTCATATTTATATTCCTGGTAGCTGGAGTGCACCACATGGAACAAAATGATAGAATCCTCTTGAAACACATCACATTGAGACAAAAGAAATCCTCCATTTACTTTGTCACTCATGTGCAGCACTTTTCAAACTTTTCTGTGGATCTCTGAAGGCACTCGCAGTAGTGAGGGAAACTCTTCCAGGGATGAACTTAAGGTCCCAGGCAGCCTATGAGCTGTGGCGTGCTCTTGGAGACCAACCAGTGGATAAGCTCCATTGTACTTTCGCAAAAGAAAAACAAAGAGAAAAAGTAAAGTTTACTGCCAGAGCAGCCACAGCAATAGGAAGCCACCACAGACTGAGTGCTTGCCACTGGAGCCCAAGTGAGGGGCTCTGGTAATTGGCATAATGTGGACTGTGGCACTCAAGAAATACAGGGGCACCACTAACAGAGCCTGCACATTTTGGGAGTCATTAAGGAGGAGCGATGGGTCCCTTAATTCCTCCTTGGGAATCCCAGTTCTCCAACATAAGTTTGCTTTAGCCAAAAAAAGATTGAACCCTGGAGAAGTTTACAAAGCTTTCATTCACAGAAAGTGCAGTCCTTGCCAGAGGCTTTGGTGTATGTGCACGTTTCTTCTTAGGCTTCTCCATGGTTGCTAATTTACCTTTGTAAGAAGTTGGATTAGTATTTGGGGTGAATGATAACCCAACTCAAGGAATAATCACATACCTTGTAAGGGTGATCCATCATAGTTATTAAATTAGCCTGAGCTCAACCCCTTGTTAGTATGGCACAAGGCAGACAGGCTTAACTAAAGGCCATGTTCCTCAGCTTTGCCATGCTAATACTCTCCACGTTAGACAGACATACCTCCAGATTTCCAAAACACGTAAGGTGCAAACATTGCGTTCAAGAATGAACATAGGAAAAGATCACAGATGGCCTAATTAAAATTACATTTGAAAAGTCTGTTTTATGCTGTCAATTCAGAGAGGGTTACACATTTCTAATTAAATCACACTGTGGTACTACAAAACACAAGTCCTAGATACCAGTTAAATACCCAAATGTAAGAAGTTTGGTGGGTGACTACCTACCTGCAACCCATATTAAGGTGAACCCTCAAAATCACTAAATTAACCTGAGTGCAACCTCCTAGTATCTATTGCACAGAGCAGACAGCCTTAAGCTAGGGTAATGTGTAAAATATTTAGACGCTACCCAAACAGTAATGAAGTGAAAAAGCAAAACTATAAAAATTCCTAACCGGAATATAGAAAACTTATTATTAGCAAAATGCCAAACCTCTGAATAGGGGAACTTGAAATATGTATTTTTCAAACTTTCTAGGAGAAATAGTTCAAAAACATGAAGCACCAATGATAGTCAATGGTCACAGTAGACTGGGACCTAGGGATAATTTGAGGACAAACGCAAAAGAAGGCGGGTCAGGGTCACAAACCAATTTCCTCTTGAACATGGATTTTACCTTTTGGCTTAGTTTGCAGATTTTGAGATGGCTCTACCTATGCACCGAGTAACAGAGGAGGCCTGGGGAGCAACTCTGTAGAACAAATGCTTAGTGCTCGGAGGGATACCCTATTTCTTTTTTCAGATATATATAGCGCAAACTCGACCCAAAGGTATTGGAGGGCTACATGAGCACCAGTTACATTACAGAAGGACACATTCATTCTTTTTTTTTGGTAGGCAAGAGGAGATTAAATGATTTGCCCAGAATCACAGGATATGAAGTCGACCCCGAGGCTCAAACCTTGGCTTCCCAGCTCCAAAGTCGGCAGTCTAGCTGTGAGATCACATCCTATTCTCCCTGGAGATAGCTGACTAGGTGCAGTAGGCTCACATGATTAAAGCGCTTATCAGCAAGTGTGGTTTGACCATTGATTTTTAGTGTCTGAAGTTCATTGATACCCAGAAGAAATTATATCAGTCATGATTGGATTTTGTGGTTTCTTCTAGTTAGGAACTGTGTGGTTTGGTGAAGTGCAGCAAAGTAAAAGATAATGATCGGCTGTACAATTAGACTATGAAGAAGCACATTTTAAGTAATTTTCCCTTGGATTACATAGCACCTGATAAACACCAAGCTCTCTGTGCCCAGAGATCCTGGGAAGTAAGTTGACCTCTCGATCAGCACCAGAGGGTAAAAGAAGGTACCCAGGAATGCCCCCAGAATGGGTGATTCATGTTTTCCTCCACATAGGAAAGTGTAAGGCCAGGATAATACAAACATTTCCAAAAAGGGCTTCAAAAAAACAAACATTTCCAAAAAGGGCTTCAAAAAAGTTTTGAGGGGAAGCATTTCCAAACCTCTTCATGGCAAAAGAAGGTAGGTTTTGATGGGCAAAAGCCCGAGGTGCTCTTTTACCTGTACTGGTGTTATGACTGCCTCCAGCCAGGTCACAGGAACAGGGACTCTTTATGTCCCCGGAAGCCCCGTACAAGTGGGCCCTCCACAGAGATGACTAATGTTGCCCTAAGGGAGATTATTCACAGGAGAAGAGGGTAGAGCATGTCCTGGTATACCTTAGATGATATATGGACTCAGTAGGTTAACTGAAGATCCCTGAAGGGAGTAGGGATCCCTTATGGTAATTTACAGTGAATGCAGTCTGTGTTACTGTTCTGCCCAATACCTATGCCAGCCAAACCATGGTGTTTACAAGACTGGTTCCCCGGGAAAGTATCTGCCAGAGCAGGTCTGTAGGGTAACTCAGGTTCATGGGCAGGAGTATGCCTACCATATGGCCATGGTATCCTTAGAATGTGAGAGGTACTTTACCAGAGGAGGGTCATTGTGAGTACTCAGATGCCTATTGACTGTGTCTGGTGACAATGAGCTCTCGCTAGAGAAAAAGAGCTTGGAGTTACGACTGGCTGGGGCTCCTGAAAGCACAAATTCCTAGATGCTCAGCTGAATAGTAAAGGGTTATTATTGGATGTTATTGACAGTGGGAGGATGAGAGGGTCGGAGGTCACCTACTCTGAGAGGACATCACCCCAAGACTGACCTTGATGAGGTGACTTCTGACCTGCGAGTGGTGCCTGTATCTGTCTCAGAGACAACAGACAGGAGACCTGTGCCAGCCTTAGCATCCCATAATGCTAATCCAATGTAATGGTAAAGTTGAATTTTTGTCTAACTATTCCAGAAAAGCTACTTTAGAAAACTTACTTTTGCCTGACTCTGGGTGCCTTTCTGTAAATATTCACCAGTTACTTGCCAGCTTTATAGCTCCACTGTGGTGAGGTGTGAACTGCTCCCAGGATGTAGACTATTGCCCTTGGGGGTGGGGATGTGCTGTTCTCCCCTTGACAGAATGACCTTCCAATGGGGCTTCCCTATGATAGGCAGCTTTAGCTCTCACCCTGGCCTGCTTTCCCTTTTGTCCTTCTGGTCTGCCAGTCACTAACCCTAGTGGCAGATAGAGCTGCTCCAGAACTGATTTAAAGGATTGAAGGGCAGAAGATGTGAGCATCCTTTTTGATATTCGTGTCAAATCCTGCTAAATGTCACATCCTGCTTGACAGGTGTGCTGGGATTTTACATATCCCTCTTTGGGTGCACGTAAAAGGAAGGATATTGAATGTCAAAAGACTTTGGACTGATTTACCAGAGTGACTTGCACTTTTGAGTAAGTTTAGTACTGTTTGTTATTCACACTTTTCTAGTATTCCACGCTAAACATGGCCAACCATTGGCACTGCAACACACTACTATAGAACATAATTGGAGGTAGGGTGTTAAAATAAAAACCCATAAAAAATAATGTTAAATAAAGTTAAATTAAATTATTTAAAACAGGTAAAAATGCATACAACAGAAATTTAAATTAATGCATTTTCTGTGAATTAAAATATATTGCAACATTGTTTCAAAATCCATAGCGGGTTAATAAATGTTTTAAAATTAAATGATAAAGGTGTATTATTTTATATTTTTTAACATTAATTGTGCTCTATTTTCCTATCATCTTCATTCATTTTGTTTCCCATATTTCATCATGTTAATTTATATTACTATTTCTGTCCTTTTTCCACTCATTCAGTTTTCTGTCTTTCTTTACCTCACACGTTTTTATACTTGCCTCCTAGAAATGCAAGAATGGGGAAGGTGCTGATCAGTACTGTGCAGGATAAAGATGGACAAATCATTTAATTAGAGATAACTAGGTGCTTATATGACATTGTGACCAGAACTATGAGTCCAAACTACTGCATAGTGGAGAGACTGTATCCCCTCAGGAGCATATGTACTATATAAGTGCTATTTAATGATACTGTAGATTATTTACTCATATTATAACTTATAGTGTTGAACATTTGAGATTAGGTAACCCAGTTTGCTATAGCTAAAACATCACAGACCCTAATGGTGTCAGTAGAAAAATGTGGCATGTCTTATGTTTGTACTGCTTTATCGTTTGTGGTTTGTCATCTCTCTTATGTTGTCTGCTTCCCTGTTGTATGCAATCCATACATAGATTGAAACTCTCTTACCATTTGATATCTATTTCCTATTGTTATTCATTGCCAACAGTTTTCATGCCCTTACAAAAACTTATGTTTTTTACTTACTTATTTCAACATATAAAAATCATTCTTTGTACTATCTTTTCCATGTTCCTGAAGATTTTCACATTTGCCATCTGCCAACAAAAGGGCAGCAAATAAGAAGACAACATCATGATTGTCTTGAAGGAAGTATTCAACCTAATCAGATATTCAGGTAGAAGTGTAGATACCATTCATAATCTGGGTAAGAAAAGTCAAATGTTCATAAAAAATTTAGTAGGAAAAACAAAAGTAAGGAGTAAAGCTGTTGGTGAGAGAGAAGTAGCAGGAGAATCAAGAATGGTTCATGGTGAATTATGTAAACAAAGCAAGAAAAGAGGACACCTGTCTCAGAAGCAAGTGATTGAAGAGCTTTGTCAAAAATTATTTCACAATAGAATAGAAATTAACATTGAAATCAGTGAAGTAAGTAAAGAGAGATTTGCAGAAGCAGTTTTTAGAAAATTTAGTAGAAAAGTAATTTGCTCTGAAGAGGAACCAGTTCATTCTCATTCTCATCAGAATGAAAAAAATAGATAGGCTGGTGAGTTCATTACAAACGAAGTGCTGACAAAAACTTGAGGAAGATTGCAAATATTCTTCTAATATATACGTTTTTTATAGAGAGCTACAACCAGCAGTATAGTTTAGTTTTTGCTGTTAAGAGGGATGCATGTGCATATGAAATGAACAATGTACACAGGTTCTAGAGCAGACGTTAGTGACAAAAAGCAAAGAAGATATAATTAGGGAAGAGGTGTTTCAAAGTTATTCTCCAGCTCCTGTTTATGAGTGGCAGTGCAGAAATACCTGTATGGTAAGCAGGAGTCAATTGAGAAACTATGGGGCATATTTACAAAAAAATGCCGGAGAGTGTTGCTAAGCCAAATTTGGTAACGCCGCTCGCTGACTTTTATTAAACACCGCGATGCGCCGTATTTACAAAAATACGATATACCCCACCATTTCCCCTAACACTGGTGGTAAAAATGCTGCCTAGAGCCAGTTCACCATGTTGCAAGGCTGCTTGCACTGCATGGGAGATTGTGTATGTGCAGGAAGGGACAAATTCCGACACATAAACAATCAATAATGGCAATTTGCTCTATCTATGTGTGCTGCACAATACAACACACATAGAAAGAGAAAAAATGATGAGAGATTAATAATTTCTCTTCGTACCGCCATCCTAATACCAGGTCTTACCCGGTCTTAGTTTTTGCCACTGCACCAGCCTTGTAAATCTGAGTCACCCTCAAAAAGCAATGGGTGCTGCCGGGGAACGTCCACAGCAACACGCGGCGGCAAGGGGCATAGTGCCACCTTATAAATATTTGAAATGGCACAATGCCATAAGAGCGTCAGGAAAAGTGATGCTCCGGGGTAATGGATGACAGTCAATAATTTGGATTATTAGACTTAACAATGGATTTGTGATGTAATATACATGAATATAGGTACTAAAAGAGTGCTTGTTCCTTTAGATTAGATTAAGGGTCAATTATTTATTATAACTTATAATAATGTAATGCATTGTTACCCTATGGGAGAGCTAGCCTTTGTACAGTGATATATGAATTTCGAGTTTTTTCACTGCCAGGACATGTAAAACTTGAAACATACAGGTCCTACTCTTTAGATATCATGCACCCTGTCCTACCGGCATATAGGGCCTATTTTAGGGGTATCATATAAGTGTTGAAAAGGTAGTTTTAGGCCAAGCAAAATGTGTATTTTGCAAGGTACAAATGGCATTTTGAAACTGCCCTCCCAGGCTGCAATGGTAGATCTTTAGACATGTTACACAGTGCTACTTTAGTGGGTGGAACAATGAGCGAGCAGTTCACTGGTAGCATTATATTTGCAGACCCTGGATACATGTTGCACCATATACTAAGACTTACAAGTGAAGTGAATGTACCAATTAAGAGGGATCTATATCAGGCTTGCCACGACCGTAATATGGTCCAATTCTGGAGGGATCTATATCAGGCTTGCCACGACCGTAATATGGTCCAATTTTGGCATCTCCTTAAATGGGGTAACTCCCCCTCGGATATGCGCCCCTCTAATCAAGTTAAACCACAACAGTGGGTAGCGTATTTCGAGGAACAGTTTAAGGTTGGTGTTTCGATGGTCAAGCAGATCTTTTGTCCTTCAGGTGTTGAAAACACTATAGAATTCTCCCCTGGTGAAGTCAAGCTAGTGTTAAGATCGATTAAGAGGGGTAAAGCCCCGAGACCAGACTGCATCCCTGCTGATTTATTCATTCAGGAGCAAGATGTATGGATCCCATACCTGACTTTGCTGGCTAACGCCCTTGCGGGTGGTGCTGCTGTCCCTGATTCGTGGCTCGGGGCAGAGATATTGCCGATCTACAAGAAAAGCGATCGCTCTGCCCCGGGCAACTATAGACCTATTAGTTTAATTGACGCAGTACAAAAAATTATAGCCCGCCTTGTTCTGGGTCGTATCCAAATTTGGATGTCCGACTTTGATGTGTTGTCCCCTCTTCAGGCAGGGTTTCGATCACATACTGGGACCCTGGACCAAGTATTTAGGGTAGTACTTCTTTATTGGAAGGTTGTTTTTCTGGGGGGCGGTAAGTTGTATGCGGCATTCGTGGACCTAAGGTCTGCGTTTGACCTTGTGCTGAGGGACAAGTTATGGAAAGTACTCTTGGATATGGGCATGCCAAAAGATCTGGTTTCCTTTTTGGTCACCTTTCATGAAAATACGTATGCCCGTGTCCGCTGGGGTAAACCCGGGGAGCTGAATGATAGATTTAAAGTGTCCAAAGGTGTTCGACAAGTATGTGTACTCGCTCCCACCTTGTTTTCATTATTTATCAACGGGGTTGTAAATTATTTCTCAAACAGCCCTACTGATGCACCCACCTTGGCCGGAATGAAGATTCCCCTACTAATGTTCGCGGATGACACCCTTCTGATCTCGAAGACGAGGCAGGGTTTGCAGTTGGCCCTGTCTCGCTTCGAGATCTTCTGCCGCGAGCATGAGTTGGAGATAAATGTTGGGAAGACCAAGTTTATGGTTTTTCGTGGCCCCCGGCGCGTTAAGGCGGAGGTGTGTCTGGGTGGTGTCAACTTATCCCAAACGGCAGTGTTTACTTATCTTGGAGTCACCTTTAGCGAGACATGCAGCTGGTCCCATCAGCTGGATCTCCTCGCTCTCAAGCATGCCCAATTGGGAGGAGCCTTGCTGAAAGAGCACAAACACTCTTTAACAAAACCAATAGCTCCACTCATGAAGATCTATGGCTCCAAGATTTTACCTGCCATCTTATATGGAGCCGAGATCTGGGGTTTTAATAACTTGTCTAAGTTGATGACCGCCCAGAATAAATTCCTCCGGTCAGCTATCGGGCTCCCCCAATCCACTCCGCGCATCCCCCTATTGAACGATCTGGGAATCCAGCCTATAGAGGACTGGGCAGGGTACAGACCTCTGGCGTTTTGGCGTCGTTTGTGGACCACTCCTGAACTAACTATCTATGCTAAAGCCCTTTTGGAGATCAAAGGGTTGGAGGGGTCGCACAGGATTCCCTGGTTGTCTAGCATCAAAACCATGCTGATTGATCTCGGGATGCGTGACCTATGGGCTAACCCTGATACAGAGGTCTTCCCGGCAAAAAAGGTCCTCAAGGATGCGTACTGGAGTTATATTAAGAACAGGAGATGTGCTTCCCTTATAGGTTCCACGATGACTGTCACTTTCCTAGTTTTTAAGGACGAGTCTGTTTATTAAAGCTACTGGGATACCATCTTGAAGTTTTTTGATCGTAAACTGTATCACTAGTTTAGAGTGGGCGCCCTACCACTGCGAGGACTCACCAAAAGTTGGAGTCCTCTTGGTAGTGATAAATGCCCCTTTTGTGCAGACAAGATTGAAACCATGGATCATTTCCTTTTTTGTTGCCCAATCTACCAACTCCCTAGACGTGTTTGGCTTCGACCGGTCTGCAGACTAATGAGTACTCGTTCTGCACAGGTTGCTAGTAGAATTTTAAAAACAGATACATCAAAACCTGTAGTAATTGGTGTTGCCAAATTTATTAGCTGGGCTTGGATCCTTAGGGCTAGGAAACTTAAGTCGTGATCTGTGTTGTTAGCTGTCATTAACTAGCATTTTATTTTGGTCCCTGGGTTAAATGACGTGTCCCAATTTGCACTTTATTGTATTTTTATCATGTTGCGACCATTTTAATCTACCATTTTATGTAATATTTTAAAGGTTTTATAAGTCTGATTTTGTACTGTAAAATGAATTGCATTGTAGTTGAATTGTTTTAATATGTGTAGTATGTCTTTTATGATGCGAATCGAATAAAGACTTTTTTGACTGACTGACTGACCAATTAAGAATATGCCAATTTTCTCATGTATAAAAGGAGAGCAGAAGCACTTTAGCACTGGTTAGCAGGAGTAAAGGGCTCAGAGTCCTATGGCTACACAAATCTGGTTGACCTGCAAAACGCAAAAATCAGTACAAATACCACACAAAAGATGATCATTCCCAACAAGCAGACACTGGAAAATGTTTCTGTATACAAGTGCTTACTATAGACGTACTGAAATGCCAAATTGTGACCTTTCATGTTTTGTAACAGAACCCACTGGCCTGACTCCAGCACAACATAAATGTTCTAATTGTACATCATCTACTAATGTTGTCAGTGGAAAAACTAACTGGGGTACCTGATGTTATCTTGTGATTCTTGTCATAAAAGTTCATGGGGGACTTAAAACAATTCAGGTCCCTAATATTGATAAGGTTAGCATGGTTACATTTTGATGCTAGTCTTCATTCATCTGAGAACGTAGGAAGTTCTCAGAATAATCCATGACATATTATTCAGAGGAAAATATGCCAGAGGCTTTAGTGACCTTCTTCAGATCCCTCATGAGATTTGGCTGTTAATCTTCAACAAGCTGCTGTACAAGCAAAAAAGGAACTCCTGCAGCATTGTAAAGGTCAATAGATGGCTACATTTCCAGTACACTGAATAAACTAGCAATATGAGATATGCAGCACATGTGAAGTATGGCAGAATACTGAGAGACATTAGAATAGGGGTAGAATAGGTGTAGTTTAGAAGCTAAAATGGCTTTCCAAAGTGATGTTTTATTTCTTCTGTTCCAGATAGCAAACTACTTCCAACTGTAATGCAGGAGTGACAGAATAGTCCTGAACAAATTGTGTGCTCTATTTTAATGTTGAGTGTGCACAGTCTGACACAGAAACGTTACAGTCTGAGAAGCACAAAATGATCCAGCTTACCTCAATAGAAAAGATGTAGCATCAAGTATAAAACTTACCACTATATCTAAAAGCGGTGAAGAAACTTGATAAACTGGTAAAGTCAGTTTCATGTACAGCTGATTTGAAGAAAAACTATTGCACTCTATAAGAATTCAAGTAAAATGTTGCCTGTAATTTGAATGCAGGGCAGAGTCTATTGAACGGAGTGATGGAAAATGTGTTAGACTACATTACATATATCAACAGAGCTAAGTATGAGTGGATTAGGTCAGGTTTGACCGTATAGAGGAACCTAAACTAATAAATAGATTCACTGCCTGATTCCTGTATGTGGACAGAGAATACTTTCCTCTGTGTATATCTTGAGCTTTCACCATACAATATCTAAACAATTTAGTCTGAATGCAACAATGAGAAATATAGGCCAGCAAAAGTTGTAAACTCTTATGTTGCACTACCATGTTAGGTCACTCTCTGGACTGCCCTGTCTAGATTTTATTTTGATGAGACCAATGTAAATGGAGACATCTCATGCATGAGAAACTAATATTGATGGAGACGTTTGTATGCTCCTCATGTCAGTCAATACCCAATTCATCAAAATCTTACATTCTTCAAGAAAAGGAAGTTTGAGAAAAGTGGAGCAGATAAAAAGGTTAAAAAAAAAAGATACAAAAAAGTGATGGATGGAATGCTTAAAAATAATCTCAATCATTGAAAATGACCCAGCTCACATCACAATTCATCATTTTTTTGCACACCAAGTCACCTCGGTTTGGACACAGCCATTTGCATGTCAGTATTTTTCTTTCTCTAAAGGAAATGGTCCTGCCTGGCATGTCCTCCCTGAACCAGAACACAAGAAACTCAAGACTAGCTTCACCCTGATTGAGGCTCGTCAGTCGGGGGCACCTTGGTTCCAGTAAAATAGTATGCATTGAGCCTATGTCTGGACATATCGATCACACTTGTTGTTGCACAGAAGTATACAAAAAAGTGTTGGATGCAATGCTTGAATTAATCTCAGCTGTTAGTAAATACTCCAGACTGCAATCCAGTCCATCGCTATTTTGCACACCATGCCACCTCAGTTTGGACCCACCCCTATACAAATTCTCGAATAGCAACATTCCAGTCTGAACTGCCAGGCACTCCCTGAACCAGAACACAAGCAACTCCAGACTTGTTTCACCCTGATTGAGGGTCATCAGTTGGGTGCAGCTTGGTTTCAGTGGCACCATGATCATGGGACCCATGTCTGTGGACATATCCATTGCACTTAGTGTGTGTCGTACTGAAGAATACAAAAATGTGATGGATGAAGTGATTGAAATTTATCTCAGCCACTGGTAGTACTCAGGTTTGCATCTCAGTTCATGTTATGCCACCTCAGTTTGGGCCAGTCATAAGACACAAATATTTACACGTCCATATTGCCCATCTCACAACATGAGTGAAGTACTTAGCTTGAAATTATTCTGATGGTTGATATTCATAAAATCGCTAAATATCGATAAATTATAAACCATTATCAAAAAAATAAAGAAAAATCTAAAAAACTGGGCTAGACTACACCTATGTCTCATGAGTGATGTAACACAATTAAGATGTTGATTTTTTCCAAAATATTTATACCTAGTTAGCTCTCTGCCTCTTATAGTCAAGATCTTATGATTAAGGAAGATGAACTCTTTGTTTCAGCAGCTTTATTTTGGGCTACAAATGGTCAAGGTCTGCAAAGAAATATTTGTCTCTTCCACTAAATAGGGGACAAGATGTGCATCCAAATTTTAGAAATATTATTACCCATCAATGAGCAACATATGAGTCATAAATAACAAACGTAGGCCACATCTTTCCGGGCTGGTCTTCCATCTATTTATTGCATATGCACGGAAGAATACGCATGTGATCATCTATGACATGAAGTGAGCCACTTTACAACAATAAAGAACAGTTTAAGGTGCTACTTTATCCATATAAACTTTGGAGCATCTGGACTAAAAAGATAACATGATTTAATTAATATACATCCCTTTGGGTTCTTAAGTGTTATCCTCAATTTTCAAATCTATGAAGGGCAAATAACTCTCATGAGTCCAATTACAAGACAAATTGTACCTGCCAAAAGAATAATTTTTCAAATATTTGCAAATTAGAGAAAACAATAGGTAGAGTCAATAAATGTCTAGATGAATACAATAAGTGAAAACTATCATATTTTCAACAGTCATAACAATGATGATATGTGAACACAATTCAAAAATTGAAGTGACAGAATGCATATGGCATTGACACAGTTAGAATATTATGCTTACAGTCACTGGAAATTTGTCAATAAACACCTCTTGACACAAATCTAAAAGTGCAATATTATAAGACTATGGTTTCTATCATAGCCAGATGAGACTGTTCAAATGTGGCAGCATGGACATGCCTAATCATGTCACATGTCCATATATTGCATAATATCAGACATTTATATATTCTATGATGCCTGATACTAAATTGAAAATAATACCAACAAGAGCATTAATACTGTTATGAATTGATGTACTGGAAGATAATCGCAGATTCTGTCTAAAATTGCTATTTCGTGTATATATATTACCCCTACCCCACACACTTTTTTTCAATGGTGGACTCACTATTTGTCATGATATAATTTGGAAACTGCTCTATTTCAATGTAAAGGGAAAAAGGACAGCAGATATGAGGTTCCCATGGGAGATGGCTGTCTTTGAATTAATAATTTTATAAAATTTGTATTCAAATTTTGACAAATAATAATTGATTAATGTTTATTTTTTTATTTATTTTACAATTGGTGTAATGTATTTTGTAAACCTTTTCCACCTTCTTAAAAAGGAAAATGTGAAGCCTCTTTAAAAGGAAATACTCCTAAAGTGGGAAAATTATGTTACATTTGGGGACACATGCATCAATGTAGGCATTTGCTATTCCTTAATTGCGATTAATAAGGAATTGCAATTAAAAAATTGCAAAAGCCTATGCACGTAGGAATCGCAATAAAATTAGCGATTCCCAAACATTCCTTAATTGCGACTCGCAAATTGTGAGTCGCAATTAAGGAATGCCTTCCTATTCGTGAGTACCAATAGGTACTTGCAAATTGCGCATGCAATTTCAAAGTTGCAAGGGTGTCAAAAGGACACCCTGTTGCACCCCTGAAATTGAACTGTGCACATGTGTTGCGCACACACATGCCCCAAATGCATGTGTGTGTGTTACCTACAACTTTGAAAAATGCACTTTAGTGCATTTTTCAAAGTTTTTGCAAATTACCATCAAGTTCAAATTGATGGTAATTTGCGCCTCCTATTAGCAAAATCGATATTTTTGATTTAATCATGCATTGCATTTAAGGAATCGCAGTTTGTGATTCCTTATATGTAATGGCAATTTAAGAAATCGCAATAAATTGCGATTTCTTAATTTGCAAGAGCCTTTCAGTTTCATCCATCGCAGAGGCCCTTTTTGCAGGCGCAAACGGCCTAGTTTTGCAAATTGCACCATCTACGCTCGCAAAAAAGGTTGATGCATGTGCCTGTTGGTCTCTACTTTGTATAGATATTTAAATAAATACCCTAATACAACTTAGAAATACAAAAAAACTGAAAGCATATAAGGCTAGAAGTTTCACATTTCACACTTCATTTTAGAACGGCACAATTCAAAATAAGCCATGTATAAAAACCGTTTAAAATAAAAAAGAGAGTCTCTTTAATTTGCACATTTGCACCAAAAGTGCCAAAAGAAAAGGAATCAAAAAAGGAATTGAAGCATTCTAGAGACTCCTTAGTAAAATCGCAGAAGTAAAATGTACCAACAAATGCAAATAACTTGAAGCAAAGAACACCCAAACATATACAATTCATGATGTATACTGCATTCAATATATAGAATGGAATATGTTTAAAACCTCACATATTCTGTTTATAGGAATATGCTACACTGTAAGTATTTTGACAAACCACAACTTTGAGGTTTGTCTTATTTTAACAAATATGATCTATGATTTTACCCACAAAGAAAAATTGTGTAGTATACTTAAAAAGGAGATGCAAAGTTGGAGGGAAAATTCAAACTAATTAAATCTCGCAATAACAATACTCTAAGCAATCATGTTTATATCACTGAACATATTCCTTTTTCCAGTAGAAACTAAAATAATCATGACAAACTTCCTTAAATAATATTGCAACCATGTATCAATCAATAACTATATGACCATTACCATGGGTATAGAAGGTGGTCTGACTGGTGCCTAGAGCCATGACCCATCCCTCACTGGCTCTCTGGAGCTGGTCAGCTCTAAGGAGCACAGTCGTAATCTAGAAGCACTCTGTGCTGGGTATGGAAGGTGGCTCTGGCCAGAGCCGGTAGCTCTGATCTGAGCAGGAGGGGATTGGGCCCCAGGGCTCCATGCAGGCTTCACCCACCTCTCACTGTGACTTGTTGCTGCAGGTTGCACCCTGTCGATGCCAGAGCCTGCTAACCCAGCCATTAGGCACTGGATGCTTAGGTGTGCTATCCACCTTTTTGGATCAATGGCATGCTTAATTGATGTGGCTTATGCTCCTTAATATTCTCGGCATATACAAGAAGCAATTGTCTTCGACTATTAAGTAGGTCTGGGTTAAATTTTAATGACATCAGTGTAATCAAAGTAATTGATTATGTGTTACTCTTTTGACGAAAAATGACTGACAATTGCAGAATTGCACCTGTTTGTATAATTATGAGTAATTTGGTTAAAAACCCTACCGCAGGAGCACAGAAACAATGAACTTAGCTTGTGCAAGCCCATCCTGGCTGCTGCTGTTCATGTTCTGTTGCATTTAGCAGTGTTTTGTTATCGTAAAATGCATAGAAAATGCATCCTTGGAGTGCATTTTGCTCTAAGAAACTAGGTCTAAAGGCTGAGTTTGACTCCTCTCTATTAAAGGAGTGGTCGCCAGAAGAGTCCTCCCCACACCCGTCACATGCCGGGAAAGCGAGGAAGCAGGAAGATCGACGGTTGCCAATCCGAAACTCTGCACATCTGAGACTGCGGCTGACCAATAATCCTCTGCTCAGTGATCAATCCCAGGGGGGTAGTGCTCTGTTGCTGCTGCCAGTGCCAGTGTTCGAGCTGTACCCGCCATCCGTCACTGCGCCTGTCCCGCTCACAGAGGTGAGAGGATTCTGGTGTGCAGCAGGGCGGTTAGAGCGGAGTGCAGCTTGTGTCTTGCTGGGCAGAAGGTTGGAAAAGTGGCAGCAGGCTTCCCTTGGTGTAGCTCCTTAACCCTCTCCTGTCCCTGATCCTCAATAACTTCTGGGCTGTCCTGAGCTTGAGCAAAGGGCTAGCTTGCCAGTTGCTAAGTAATTGTTGTCCCTGTGGCCACTGAATAGCTGCAGCAATTTTTAAACACAGTACAGTTCCTTACTTTTACAGTTCCTAAACTTTTCTTAGGCCCCATAACAGCCATCAGGCACTAGGCACTAGCCACAACCCACTTGTGTGCTATTTGAAGTTACAGCTGCAGCCACACTCATCCTTCAGCTCTCAGCCTCTGCCCTCCTCTACAGTCTGCCCTTTAACAACCATGGAATACGGATTATGATCACTAATCAGCTGTGTGGGTGGAGGCGGCGGCTGCAAGACCAGTGGCAGGCAAGTGGACATTGGCGCTGGGTGCTGTGTCATGCTGCAGATGCCAACGACCCTCCCTCTCCTGCTGCTCCTCCTCTTCCAACCTCTGATGTAGCCAGAATTCAGCAGACATTTCTGGGGATGTTTTTGAGATCCATGAGTCAGCGACAGGGTGAGGGTCAGATAGCACCGTGTTATTCTTCCTCACTGAATATTATTGCTTCACTAATGCCCTCTTCCCCCTCTGCCATCCTAAATACCGACTTCAATGTGTTTGATTTTCATTGCAATAATCACTTTGCTCCCTTGAGTGATTTTCAAGCTGATTAGATAAATGTTATTAATGAAGTCACCGAAGGTAGTAACCATGAACAGCATTCCATTGATTTGCCAATGTCTGGGTGTCCCACTAACACTAATACTAAAGACGTATTTCTTATTTCCCTTGTACAATCCTTGAAGAAGGATGTGGGCACCCTAAAATCATTGGTTTTATGTTTAACGTTGAAAATCAATTCATTACTAGCTTCTAGTAGGCCTCCAGTACCCCTAATCTATGTCTAAGTTCTGATTGCCCTCCCTCTGGGAGCTTCTGCCCCACACACAACCCACCAACCAATTTGGGAAAACATAATCTAGAGAGATTTTCACCCTCATCTGAAGCACATCCCTATAGAACTCTAGGAGGTGGCTTGATTGCCTGTGGTGATAGTTCCTTAGGCATCAAGCACCAGTCACACAGGGATAATATTTACATCGATTACACAGCTCATGCTCCCAGGAATCCACAAGGTAACCATGCAAAGATGAATTTATCCCTAAGCAGGGGGAAACATCCAGTTAATGGCCACATTACAATGATAAACATCCCAAAGCTAACCCCTGCTCGACAGTGGAGACAGAAGAGAGTTTAAAAAACAAGACAATCCTTTGGATCCATCATGTTTGGTGGTGTCACTCTGTTATATGAGACAACATAGTTAGTAATAAAAGATCTGGCTGTTCAAATTCTGGTTTAGATGTCCTTGACTTAGTTTTGAGTTCTTCTGATATGGCTGATAACCTGGTTGACCTTGGTCATAAAACTAATCCACCAGGTAATTCCAACATACTGTTCAAATATACTCGTCCTCGAGTCCCTGCTAGTACCAATGACCCTGTATTATCTCTCAGTGTCATAGATTGACTTGGAGTAGCATTCCAATGAGACTTACAGGAGACTCACGCATCGCCACCCAGGGCCAGTTCATTTAATGCTGATGGGGCTAGTACAGAATAAGACCCGCCTTTCAATTTACACATCATAAATGTCCCCATTGTGCTTATCTCCTTTCCATTTAATGCTATCACAATGAGGATGGAAGGCATGGTGTCACAGCCGAATGTTGTTTATAAAAAAGCTCTCGCACCAATTTCTTGGAATATGTCTGGAGTCAAATAA
The DNA here is from genome assembly GCF_964204655.1 of Triturus cristatus. Lineage (NCBI taxonomy): Eukaryota > Metazoa > Chordata > Amphibia > Caudata > Salamandridae > Triturus > Triturus cristatus. The sequence goes on along the minus strand of NC_140592.1, from coordinate 1,114,923,145 downwards.
AAGCTTATAAGCAAGAATGGTACTCCCTTATCAGTTATTGGTCTTGTACACCATGGAGAAGTATGCCCCATGCCTAGTCCTCACCCAAGCATACAGCAGCCATGGTCCGCTCTGTCAACCAGCCCACTAGGGGAATGCCATGCTCTGTGACATGTACCATCTGGGAGACCTCCGAGTTCAGGCTCGCACTGTCCCTCAAGGCCGCTCTGCCAATGGCGGGTCCACATATGAAAACCTTATTACAACTTTTATGATAGTAGAGATTGATCTTCTTAGTGCTCTGCAGGAACTACTACTGAGCCCCATGGGGTAGATCTGAAGACCTCCCTGAGCCATTCAACTGGTAGTAGCTACTTGGGGTGCATACAAAGGGCAGGGACTTCATAAAAATGATTGTATGGCCCACACTTACTGGGAATTCCTAATTCACGTGAAATAATTGTAGTCCCTAATCACTATCATGAACAAAGTTCAGAAAGTTACCCACACATATTGACAAAGAATAGACACATACTGATCCATTCATCATAGTTTGTATTCTGCCCTGAACATTTAAGGGTATTATACTCCTGATGTAGCTTAATCTCATGAAACAGGACTCCACTAATCCTTCTATGAAGTTGAACACTGACCTCTGGTGACCTTGTAACTAGGAATCATGAAAGAGTTTAGTTTGTTATCAGACTCAACTGGACAAATTGCTCCACCAGCTAAATACAGCAATGTGTTAAACCACACAGAACTTAGAAAGAGCCATCAATCGGGGAATCTATGCTGCACCCAGGTTAGAAGAGGTATCCCATGTTGAGTCACATTAAGCTGCAAGCCCCACTCCTTATGGAACCCTCCTGTCAATTCCTTTAAGTTACAGCTTTGCAACCATACTTCCACCAGAACACAAAGGACCCCTATTCACAAAAGCAAAATGAGACAAAAGTCTAATTTTATGAATTTTGGTATTCACAAATGGCATTTTCTTTTCGTAAATGCCCTTTGTGAATGGCAAAAGTTGAACTTTACAAATTTTGGGTATTCGCAAAGGACATTTACGAGTAGTACATGTCCTTTGTGAATACTGAAAGTCATATAGTTAGACTTTCGTCTCATTTTACCTTTGTGAATCGGGCTCAAAGTGTTTGGCTTCACATAAGCTATTTGGCAAGTCATAGGTCTAACACCACCAGAGACTGAATTTTTAAGAGCTTTGCTTGTTTAGCGTAGAACTGAGTGCATATTTTTGGTGTTCTGGGGTGTCTAAAGTTCAAACGTATAAATCAAATGTTCTCCGAGTTAATGCATGCTCTTTAGACAGAACAAGGAAGAAACAGAGAGAGGCAATTACTGTCCACTGTTTCTGGCTTGTTCTGTTTAAATTTCTAACATGAACTTGGAGAAATTCTGGAGTTATTTCTACACAAATTTTAGAAACTTCACACACATAAATACAGGTGCTCTGGTCTGAACTTAGCAAGCACAACTCTTCACTGTACAGCTCCAGATTGCTAGTCGGCATAGTTTATGATTGAATCTATAACTGTACCTGGTTGTCTTGGAACCTCTGACGTTTGTTCTTTTTCTAATTTAAACATATTTGGCAAATATTTCACTTTGGTTCCTCTTGCGCACTCAATTAATTTCACGTCTAACAGCACAGTATGAATGCCCCCCAGCCATTCCTCTTAATCATGGTCCTATTTCTAAAAGCCAACAAAATAGAAATAGAGTCCTATTCTATTATTTTTAGCTGGAAGATTTAGGTGATTTGCTTGCTTTGAATGTTCTATTTTTTTTCCAAAATGAATGCCTTGTACTCCCGCAGCACTCAGCCAAGGACATCAATGGGACAACGAGCTTTAGTAGCTGGGACAGCCTATAGCTCAACTGCCTGTTGATGATAGACAGGGTAATTGCTTGGGCCCCAGTGGACCAACCAGCTCCAAAAAACAGAAGGATGTCGCAGGCCAAGGCACAGGCTGAGAGAGACTTAAGCGTTCTCTTCTTACCACACATGTGGGTGATGAGGACACCCCATGGAAGAGTTTTCTGAGCCGCAGCAGAAATGCACAGGGTAAAGAAGGGCAACAGTGTGGCATACAGTGCCCTGACTATCGTACAGTGTCTGTAGCTTGCACCACTTGACCCTAACTACTCTGCTCAGGCCACAGTGCTGGGTGAGGAAACCTCCCCGAAAGGCACACCCTCAAATTACACAATCCCAGGTAGGGTAGAAATGTTTTGGCTGAAACAACAATCAGGGCTTGACATGCAGTCCATCTATAAAGGGACCAAATTTGCCCTATAAAGCGGAGGATGGTGCTCGCTAGACTATCCTCGAGAAAGTCATGTGTCCTTAGATGTCTGTTTGCACACATGCCAGCTCTCTGAGAACGCAGACCCACAGAAACTCACTTAGGGTCTGAGTCCGGAAGGTAGCTATATAACTGGAATCAGCAAATGGCCATCTGTCTTGCAAGGCCAGATGCTGCATATCATTAGGGGGGACGGAATAATGCAGGGCAGGGGAGTAGCTTCCATTGGTGCAGTCAGTGTAGTGCCATTGGGGCCCACTGAACCTTGTTTATTGCTGTATTTGACAATCTAAACAGTGGCCAGAGGGGCCAATTCCCTTCTATGCAGTAGGACATTTGACACACTGGTAATGTCATTGGACAGTGGCTGGGGCCCGGGCTTGGGCTAGTGCTTTGGCTAGGAATGGTGGTCTCCCAAAGCTCTGACTGAGGTCCAATCAGAGCTCACCCCTTTGAAGAGGAGAAGTGTTCTACAGGCCTCTAGGTACTTTGTCACACTTGGGCCACAAAATGGAGTCCGAGTCCAGGGGCGCACACTTCAAACTCACTCCTGTGCCTATCATAGCTCTGAACAAGATGCCCTTCTGATATTTCCACCCCACTAAAGAAGGAGAGCCCTCCCCAGAACCCAATCTTGCACACTCTATGACCTCACCGGTGGGTGAATAAAGCCTGCACCCTTTGCCTCCCAGAGCCATGACCTGTAAGAGCTTTCAACCCTGTGCTGAGGAAAAGCATCCCAGGCCTACAGAAGTGTATTTTTCTATGCTTTGGCACTAACAGTTGGTGCCTGGAGCCCACAGAGCAGGAGCAACACTGTGGCCTGCTGCAGTTCCCACTGTGACCTGCCAGAGATTTCAGCCTTGCAGAAGCTGAGGAGCCTCCAGCGTCCTAAGATTCCCTTGCCGAGTTATGCAAGGATGCCTATGGTTGTTGAATGAGCCTGCAGTCCCTAGTGAACCTTAATTCAACCTTGTGACTAGGGGTGGGCGGAATTTGCGCAATCGCGTTACGCAAATCTCCGCGAAACGGTAAAAAACCTCCGCGAACACGCAAAAATTCCGCGAACACGCGGATTTGCTTGTTCGCGATACTTTTTTCCTGTTCGCGATCGCTGTTTGCGTGCTCGGGGTGAAATATCCCGCGAACACGCATATTGAGAACGCGAACAAGCAAAAAATTTCGCGAAGTCGCGGAATGCAGATTTCTGGGTAATTTCGCATTCTCCGCGGAACGCGAAATTACGCAAATTCCGCAAATTCCGCGAACGGAACGGAATTTACTGCCCAGGCCTACTTGTGACACCCTCTTAGCTGAAAGAAGCACCTGGCCAGTGAAGCAGTCTCTTTCTCCCCCAACAATAGCTATTTAGGAGAAAAGCAACTAGGCATGTGGGTTTGTTTTTTAATGAGCCCTCATCAGGACTTCCAGGGCAGGGATGGTGGCTTGCTGGGCTCAGCAGACCACAATGTCTGGGACTGCTTTTCAATAAAGCAGGTTTTTTTTAAAATGCAGCCCGTTTTCCTTTAAAGGAATAATAAATATTGCGCCCTGCATTTGCAAAGGGGAAGGGATCCCCTGGGGACCCTTTGCTTTTTGCGAAGAGGGTGGTAATTTGCGAGTGTTTTGCGACCACAATTTTGACATTCATACATGGCTTTGGGGTCGCTATTAGGAAGTGAATGCCCCTTCCTAATAGCGACTTGCAATTCCTAAATAGCGAGTCGCAATTAGAAATTGTAAATGGCCCTGTGACCCGTATGCGCATGCAAAATAGGGTCGTTCATCTGTTTATTGCACATAATACCAACTCTCAATACAGCGTATAGTACCTCTTTCACATAGACTCATATAAGTATCTATAAAAGATACTTTGCATTACATTGGTAATGTTTTTTAATACCATAAGCAGTATTTGAAGTTCAATACCAATTTACAACTTCAGGTCTCACAGGAAGAGCTCAACTGATGGCAGCCGAGGGTCCAGGACTTGGGGAGGCAACTTTTGAGGATCAAAACTCACTCTAGCAGAGTCCAGCAGAGCTCAAGCAGGTCCAACTGCAGGTCCAGGCAGGTCCAGTTGCATGCCCAGGCAGCTCCAGTTGCAGCAGGTCAGATGGGCAGCTGCAGGGAGGCCTCTGGAGCTTGTGGAATTCCTGTAGCACAGAACAGTAGGTCAGCCAACTGACCCTTGGTGGCACTCTGGTAATCCTGGTTTTAAGGAAATGGCTAACTCTCCTTCAAGCAGCAAGGCAGGCCTCAAGCAGCAGGGCAGTCCTCTGAAAAACAAGGCATGCCTTAATAATCAGGGCAGTCCTTTGAAGAACATGGCAGGCCTCAAGCAAGGACCCCATGTGGAGCACAAGACTGTCCTTCTGTAGTGTTTCAAAGACCCAGAAGTTTACTGAGGGTTGATCTGAGGGTCCGATATGTATACCTAGTGCCAGATGTGAAGTGAAAGAAACATCTGGGGTCTTCTCCCCACAGTTGGTTCTGGAAATTCCCCATCCCTGCCCAGACTCCAAGAGGTCTAAAGTGACAACAGGCAATTGTGAAGGTCTTTGTGAGTGTGCTGAGGCATCTTATTTGAAATGTATTTGAGGCAGGGAACAGCTCTGTATCTGCCATTCTGGCAAGATGGCCCATCCTGCCAGCACCTAGCGATACTTTGTGACACTGTCTAGGAGGAATACCCAAAGGCAAACTGCATTGCTAATCACAATTATGTGACCAAGTACACAGGCTGAAGGCACCACATGGTTAGAATAAGAAAATACCAACTTTTTAAAAGTGTCATTTTCAGAATTGTGATTTAAAATCTGACTTTTACCATTAAAGAGGATTTTACATTCTTTAGAGACCAAACATAACATTCATACCTATTCCCAAATAAATGCTATCACTTATTAAATGTAACCCAATGTTAACCTACAGGAGAGGTAAGCAGTGGTGGCTCCTTTATAGTGGCAGAGAAGCGTTGACCCACTAGTTTGGGCTGCCAATACCCTGGAAAATAAGGCAGCTTGAATTCTTTACTTTATTGTGTGGTTTCATTCTGTGCCACTTACTTTGATCATGATGTCACAGTCCAATAGAGAGGGAGGGTTACGAAGTGGGCGTGGCCGTGTAATTAAACTGCGCATGACAGACTGGCCGCTCTCTAGTCTTGGCCAGTCTAACATGTGTACTTAAGACTTCTCACTATGTGTTATGTTATGTTACAAATTTATACAGCGCACGATTACCAATGTTGTCTTGGCACTAGCAAACCGAGAAGCAAGCAGAAGAATTCATCAACAAACAGCCAAGTCTTGATGACTTTCCTGAACAAAGTCAGAGAGGGAAGATTTCTGATGTTAAACAGGAGGGAGTTCCAGAGCCTTGTGGCTCCCACCACAAATCTTCTACCACCCCAGTATGATTTAAAAACTCTCTGAGAAAGTATCACTTTTGCTCCGTTTGGGAAGTACCAGTGCAATGAACATCTCAGGAACTGAGGGCAGGCCCCGTGAAGTCCCTTGTATGTAATACACAGGGTTTTAAACTTGATCCAATTTTTTATTGGCAGCCAATACAGACTTTGGAGATGGATTCCCTCTGACTGGAATTTGGGAATCCCCAGGAGAAGTCTTGCAGCCGCGTTTTGGATAATCTGGAGCGTTTCAAATTGCTTCATCGGCATGCCAAGATGTAACCCACTACAGTAATCTAGTCTGGAAAGGACTAGGGATGTGACTACCGTTCTCCTGCTTTCTGTGGGAATCAGGAGTAGGATTTTCTTAATGGCTTTTAGCATGAAGGACCTTGATGATGAAACTGACTTAACGTGTGCTTCAAAGTCCAGTCTCTGGTTCATTCTGTCTGAAGGACAGGGGCTTGGCCAGAAAATACAGCACTCTGTGTCTTCAGTGGGGCACTGTGTTGCCTTGTCCTTCTAATCCAGGTGCAGATCTCATGCTATTTAATATAATAAATATCATAGGAGCTACATCAGCATTGGCTGATCGGCACAAAGCAACCTCCACAACATTTGAAGTCTACAAATCCACTCAATGAATGGTCCTTCCTATGTTCCAAATGGTTTTTACAGCATTTTAGTGACTCACAACGAATCCCAACAGTAGTGATCAAATGATCATCCCTTCACTCTGTACGTGACTCTTTTTTTCTTTATTTTCTGAAAAATATAATGCCGAGCTGACAGTCGGACTCTCTTTGCCATGCTACCTACTGCTCCTGATCGGTGATGGTGAAAGCCTTTTAGCAAAGTCATTTTTACAGTTAGATGGGATGAGTGAGTTGCGAATGCAACACTTTACTGATGTTTGGAAAACATAAACCATGAGGCGTGTTTGTGTGTCGTGCAGGATGGTAGATAGGTGGGTATTTGGTGCACTGATTAAGGGTTATCACTGGTCTTTATAGCCTCAGAATGGTATGTTTCCCTGGCTTATTTAGTTATGGTGCCTTTCTGTCATAACAGTCACTCCTCCACTTTGAAAAGCCTTGTCTGAGAACTCGGGGAAGTCTCTAAAGGGATTGGCTGTACCAGCAGGTTTGTGCATTGTGAGCCACTCGAAAGGCTCAAAACACTCTCTCCCTGCCTCCACTTCATGCATTCAATTCAATTCAATTCAGCTTTATTCGGTACAAATTAATGACCATAAAAGCATACACAATCACAGAATCAAAATATACAAAATATGAACGACTTATAGCAGACATAATCATACACTTAAAAAACACTATGATTAGTTAAAACAATGATTTCATTTACACATTTAAAATTACATTTCGACATCTAAAAAACACATGCTTTTCCTCGAATTGATGCATTTGTTTAAAAAAGTAGCAGTATAAAAACAAATATCCGCAGATTGTAAGTTAAAAATCAATTTCATTGCATGCTCAACCGTACGTGTTCCATATTTGATAAACATGGGTTTTAGCAGGGCAATACGAAAATTAGAGTACAGCTTACAGAATAATAAAAAGTGCATTGTGCTCTGCTTGGAAATCCCGTCACATCTACAAGGTCCTAATGGATATTTTTTCATTATCGGATGAGCCACCAAGTGGTGCACTATTCCCAATCTCAGTCTGGTCAGCACAAATTTATGTGTCGGCCTGGTTACAAGGGTTAAATAGACAGGAAATCCGTCCATGGCCAAATATCTGTTATAAAACATAACAGTGGACAAAGTACCAGCAATAACAGTTCTCTTCCTCTCAACAAAAGCTAGAAAGACCCTTTTTAACTCAACCTTGGGGATCAGTAAAACAGCGTTCGGATCAGTTACAATATTCAGGTTAAAAATATCTGAGAAACACACAATAATATATTTATCCAGGGTATTGCTAAGGCTTTATCTAATCGCAAACAATCCTGGATAATAGACCTGGTAAAGGACTTCTCCTCATTCAACCAAATAGACCACCAAACCATCAGAGGTCTAAGTGACAAAAGGTCAAGTAGGTAGTTCACAGATAGTTCCTGATGACATAAGGCATTGGAGGCCGATGTGGGTAGACATAAAAGTTTTTTAAGGAAAAAATTCTCTTCCAGTTGCAATTCATATGCGCAGCTATGACCCCAGATTCCTGCCCCATACAATGCAATTGATACACATCTAGCCTGATACATTTTTATCATATCTCTGGTCCTGCGATCTCCAATTTTCTGAGCAAATCTAAAAATTCCATGGGCATTTCTAGCCATTTTATTGCGTATGTTATTAAATTCATGTGTCCACTTTTTGTCATTAGAAAAAGTTATACCTAGATAACAGAATTTGTCCACTTGCTGTACTTTTAACTTGTCAATAAAAAACCCTTTCGCTACATGTTTAGATTTCTTTGGGCCACAAATCATAGTGTACGTTTTACTTTTGTTAATGACTAATTTTTTGTCGTCAATAAAGGAGGCAAAGCTATGCATCAATCGTTGCAACCCTATCGGAGTTCTTGACAACAACACAGCATCATCGGCGTATAGTAACACCGGTACTGAAACACCATTGATCAGGGGAGCATCTGCATGTACTTCCTTTAAAATTGCATCAATACCATTTATAAATAAGATAAATAAAAGAGGAGCTAAAACACAACCCTGCCTTATACCTCGTTTTACGCTAAAGTTCGGGGTACATTCTCCCTTCCTACCAAAACGTACACATGTTTTTAATCTCTCATACATCCTGGCAAGGAAATAAATTATGCCCTCTGGCGCACCCAATTTCAACAGGGTTGACCACAAAATAGAGTGGTCAACCATGTCGAAAGTGCTGCTTAAATCGGCAAAGCACAAGTATATATGGCCAGGTTTGGCTTCACTATACTTCCCGATCAATAATTCTAAATTAATGCATTGATCGAGCGTACCCCTACCTTTCCTAAAACCATATTGGCTATCTGCCAAAATACCATCTTGTTCTGCCCATTCTTCCAATCTTGCCAGCATAATCCTGCTCATAACTTTTACGGAAGCATCCAGTAGTGAAACTGGTCGGTAGTTTTTAGCATCAGACCTGGATCCTTTCTTGTATATTGGTACAATAATAGACTCCTCCCAGGTCGGCGGAGGATCTGTACAAATTGAAAACAGCAGCCAACAAGGGGCCCCATACTTCCGGTGCTTCCTTGTACACATCGCTTGGAACCCCGTCCGGTCCTTGGGCCTTTCCTCCCTTACTTGCCCTAATCCCCCTTTCAACTTCTTCCACAGTGATTTCAAGTGGTAATATAGGCCATCTATCTGACCCAACATTAATATTTTTACCTGAATCAAAGATAGTTGAAAAATGGGTAATCCAACCTTCACAGGAGACATTTGCTGTTAACTCAGGTGTATTTGACTCCTTAAGGAATGGGGAGTTGACTGTTGCCCAAAATAACGTGGCATTAGAGAGTTCCGCCGCTTGGTTAAGAGAATCCCAGGCCTGATGTTGTAGAACCATCTTCTTAGCTTTAATGGCATTTTTATATTCTAGCCTCAGATTTGTTACTAATTTTTTATCCCAAGGCCTTATTGCTAGGGCCTGCTTAAGATCAGTCAGAGCAGCAGAACAGGCTTTATCAAACCAAACAAAACCAGGTTTTGTACCACCCCTACTACCACTTGTGAACTTTGCGTTAATGGCATTGTTGATTCCTATAAAACTAGATAAGACCCGCTCATGATCCAATCTATTTTCTAAAATAAAAACAATGTCTGCTAAATTCTTCATAATAATGGATGCAGTCAATTCGGATGCTTTTGCGCCTATCCACCTCAACCTTACCCCATTAGCCCGATGGGCTTCGATATTTCCAACTGTGGTCCCTGTCTCTCTATCATTCTCCTCCCACAGAGTCATGGTCACAATAATACAGTTGTGATCACTAGTGTCCATTATTTCCATTTCCAGTGGGGCAAAACAGTCGACAATACTAGAGGATACCAACACATGATCGATCACGGAGTTAGAGCGCCAATTCCTGAATGTGGGGGCAGGTGAACCATTACTGTCCCTACAGCAATCCAAAATTTCCAGGTCAAGGCACCCCATTAATGTGTTCACATTTTCCCCATACATATCGTGACCAAAGTGTGGGACCTCCCATCCGGCATTATTCGTGACCCCACAGGCCTTTGTAGATAATAATTTGCATAATGAGGTATTAAAATCCCCACACCAGATAATATCAAATACTACATTAGAATCCAAACTTAGGGTATCAATAGCATTGGCCAAATCGGTTATTATTCTGCCCCTGGTGCTATCAAAAATATTGTTATAATAATTGATCAGAAGGATGTTACGGCTTTTACCTTCACGAATCCAGATCATCTGTACTAGATCGCCCACCGGCACATATTTTATCACCGGCATTTGGCAGTGGACCGATACAAGGGTGAGTAAGCCCCCCTTAGCTCTTCCCGGACCCTCTCCATATGCTGGTAAATTATATGAAACAAATCCCTCATAATCAATATTACTTTTGCACCAGGTTTCCTGGAAACATAAAATATCGTATCTATTAATAAAAGTTTCCCAACCAGGGTCTCTGCTTTTAGATTTCAGACCAGCTACATTCCAAAACACCAGTCTGGAACATGTACCTATTCTGGCGGTAATCCCAATGGCAGAACCTCGGACATTTCTCTCCACGTTGCTAGCCCCACTTGTTTGGCCCATATCACATATATTCACACTTCCCTCGTGAGTATTCTCTGCCTCGTTCTGATTAGGCGCATATCCGGAGCCCATTGATGTTATTTCAGGTACACAATCGTACAAATGTTCATCCCTATCGGGACCCTCTTCCCTTGCTAAACATATCTCTGTCTCTTGTATGCGTCAATCATTAGAGTCCAGGGAACTAAGTGCATGAAATCTATTCTGTGTGGGGATATCAAAATAAGGATTAGAGGTGGACGGGTGAGTGGAGATTCTAGTATTGTCCCTTCGGTTGACATTAAGGTGATTATAAAAGTAACCTAGTGCTCGGGCGCATACATTGCCATCGGAAATTGGGAGAGATGCAGCTCTTAGGAGGACAGTAGTAACATGCTGTGGGTGTTTAAAATTTATGATTACACAGTCCCCCTTTGAGCTTTTCCTAGCACTCCCTATCCAATTAACTCTCCTGGTAGTCAAGACATTATCAGAGAAATTCAATGGGAAACCACACTGTCTATTTAGCCAGGATAGACATTTGTTTTTTAAGGAATCGTGGGTTTCTTGATGACCCCTGTTTTCAAGCGGCGGTACATTTGTTAGTACCACCACATAAGGAGCACACTCAGGTGGGAGATTAATAGCACACTTTTTGTTAGTTTCCTCCCATCCATTTATATTTTCTATGGCAGGCAAGGCCTTGCTGCTTAAGTGCATGCTACTTTGAGGTGTTATGGGGTTAACACTATCAATCCCTTTATTTCCTATGGCTTCCTTAGAAGGGTCTCCCTGTACATGCTGCTTACATTGATTGCTAGTTGTGTCAGTTGCAGCAATTGTGACAGTAGTGACAGTAGACACCTCTCCTGGTTTGTTCAAGGCCTTACTAAGCAAACCACCCAATCTAACAACCTCTTTTGTTAGTTCCTCAATTTTTGAAACCAAAGGATCTATAATGCCTCTAATCTTTAAACCAATGATCTCCTCTAGGTTAGTTACTATATCATCCTCCACTCCAACCTTATTAAATTTACTCATTGCATTCGTTTCAAGGACTTTATCTGGTGAGGCTGCTCGTTTCCGTACACTACGCAATGCCCCCTTCTTGATAGGGAATTTCCTACATGTTCTAACTGCCCGTGCTTTTGAAGTCGGTAAACATTGTTCAACCATATCAGGACAGTCTCCTGTTCCTAACTCATTGGGGGTAGTTTGTTCTGACTCGAGCTGTCCCATCTCAACCAACTCTATCACTTCCGGAATAATAATATCAGAATGATTGTTCGCATCCTCTATACTAGAAGCTGATGAACCCCTTACAGGGCTCTCTGATTGCGGAATGCTAATTTTCCCTAGCGACTGTCGCCTTTCAGAGTTTATCTTACTAACCTTCTGGACCAAATAATTATCCATAGTGCGTGGCCCAGAAGAGGGCTTAGATCTCGACATATTATAAGCAGGCACAGCCCCCTCTAAAGCTTACTGAATTGTTATAACGTTTCCCCGTCTTCTATTTGTCCTATAATAATAAACTTTAAAACAATAGCAAAGTCTTGGCAACCTACTCAATGTCACTCCCGGTGCTTTATATACCATATATGTTCATGAACAGCGTCTCTGGCCCAGCCCAGTCTCTTCTGGCCTCTGAGGGCCACAGAGGGCCCGCCCTTTGCCCGGGCTTAGCCCGGCGCCGCCCGCACGCGTCCCGCGACGCGGAGGAAGCCTCGCAGTTTTAAGCGCCTCCGGGCGCGCAGAAAAGCGGAAGCGGGAAGTGCCGCTAGGAACTCTGGGGGCTGTAGTCCCCAACACGGCGTCCAGCAGGGTCGATGGCGGCAAGGAAGACCACAGCGCTTCCAGACCCCCGGGTAATGCAGAGTGCGCAGCAGAGCGCCCGCAGCCAGGTATGCTCCTCCGATATGCATTCAACATTGTATGTTTGCTTCTAAGCGCTTGATGGCCAGTGCTGGTTACATTGCTTTTCATCTGACCCTGCTCATAATGTTGAGGAGGTGTCTGTATTTGACAGTTTGCTTGTATATTCTTGCTTGTCTTTTCTGTGTATCTGCATGTGTGTCTGTGAACAGAACTGTGTTTAGCATTGGTTAGCCAGCTGCCTCATTAATTCACTGTCCATATTGTGTTTTTCCTTTTTGTGTGCTCGTGTGTGTTTATATTTGTGCAATCACGCTTCTGCAAACTCTTTGTGTGCTGTCTTTAGCAGTGTGCAGCTGGCTGTCTTACCCTTTGTGAATATTGGTTTTATTCTTTATGTGTGATTGTTTGTACTTATATTTGTGTAATTGGTGACCCATTAGTGGCATTAGTAAAATATTTTGGGGAATTCTTTGCGCCATCCTTGACCTGTTATTCGAGGAAGAAATGTACGCCCTAGCAGTTCAAAAGTTCACATGATGCCACTGGAAGTAGGCCTTGCAGTAGTGAAAAAAAACCTAATTTAGTAGTTTTCACTGGCAGGACATGTACAACTTAACAGTACATGCCCAACTTTTAAAAAACTGCACCGTGGCCTGTGTAATGCCTACCATAGGGTTGATGTTGAAGGGCTACTTAAATGAGTGGCACCATTTTACTTGGAACTGACAAGGAAATGAAGGGGGCATATTTAAAAACCCCTTTCACCACTAGAGCGTCACTTTTTTTTTGATGCTCCGGTGACCATGCGCCATTCCTCACTTAACGCCAGCTTGGCCTCACTCTACTACAGCAAAAGGGCGGGCAATGTTTGTTGCTGTGGGCATTCCACCGCAACACCCACTGCTTTTTGATGCTGCCCCAGATTAACAAGGCTGTCACAGTGCCAAAAAAATAAGGCCAATTAATACCTGGTCCTAGAATGGCGATATGCGGAGAAATGTTTAATTTCTCCAAATTTTTGGTTCATTCTATGAGTACTGCATTCTGAACTTCAGCTAGAAAGCTTTTTTTGTGCCAGAGCTAGAGGAATCACAAAAGCGTGTTGTATTTTTGTAAATATGGTGCATCCCTGCATTTAAAAAATGTTGGAGCTCGGTACTGTCAAAGTGTAGCACTGTGCTCTTGCATTTTCTTGTACATAAGCCCCAAATGTCTTAATTGGGTGTAAGTCAATTTGACCACGTTTGAAGGAGAAAGCACAAGCACTTTAGCACTGGTTATAAGTGGTAAAGTGCACATAGTGCTAAAAGCCAACAAAACTGATTCAGAAAACAGTAGGGGTGAGGCAAAAAGCTTGGGGTCATCCTGCAGAGAGGATCTTGTCCAACACCCAATCAGTGCCAGAGGTTAAAAAATAAATGTAATTTAGAAGAAGAATAGCACAAGATTTGTGCACCGGCAACAAGCATTCGGTTGATATTTTGTCCTAGCATCACAGAGACATGCGCTTTTTCTAACCACGTTCAACATAATTCCTTTCCAAATATGAGAGGGTCATTTGTAAATTAAGGAAGTGAACTGATGGTGTATGTGGCACAAATCAAATCCAAGGAGAAGCAATGAGCCAGGGGCAGACTCAGCAGATGGCTGTTTAAGAAATAAATCTGGCATGAACGTTTGTGAAGGGCTGCTGTTTGTGCCAACCGGGAACAGGATATTAACAAGAGCTGACTAACTTCCCCATTTCTGCATATGTTAGTCTGCGATTCACACAATATTATACTTCTTTTTACATATTATTGAGTCTGAAATGTCAAAATGTTTCATTCCTTTCACTATAACATTTCAAGACATGCACTACTTCACTGAGCTATCCGGCCAGTTTATTAATGTCCCTATATTTCTCATAAACGTTTTAGCATTGCAATAATAGGTAGAATAATCAATTGTAGAACTAAGAATAATAGCACATTGAAATAATCAAGAGTTTACAAATAAAATTGAAATAAAGCAACACAAGACCATATGTTTAATAGTGTTTTACTAGGTGAACATTACATTCATAGAACTTCTCAAATAGAAGTTGTCCAATGCTTGCCACTGTTGATGAAAAACCCTCAACTTAAATAGCCCCCCATTCAACTAATGCTGTTTCAATTTTGCAGTAATGATTGCTGAATTGAACAGAGTGCAATAGTTCTATTGCAATGTTGCACTGACATTTGAACACAAATTTAACTTCACTGATTGGCCAGTCGGTGCAACTGTCATCTTTCCACTTTAAAGCGCAACAATACCAACAAGAGGCACATGTATGACCATTTTTAGGAGTCGCAAACAGAGATTCGGCCCGTTTGAGGCTGCTAAAACGGCTTGTGCAATGTGCCAACCATAATTTGTGAGTCAGTAACCCATTACCAACCTGCAAAATAGGGTTTGTGAGTCTCTATTAGGAAGGGGTGTGCTAAGGATGTCCCTTCCTAATAGTGAGTCACAAGAACATGTACGATTCTTTTGCAACGGGAATGTTGTCGCAAAACAATCGCAGTTTACTGCCTACCTCAAGTAGGTGGTAAGCCAGTCCCAAACGGGAAGGCATCTCCAGGGGACCCGTTCACCTTTTGGATTATCAGGGAAAACATTTTTAAGAGCAGGCATAGACCCCTTCCGAAGGGGGTCTCAAGGGCCAGCACCATAATGAGCTACGGGGACCTGAAAAAGGCAGTTTGGGCCTCCTCAGTGCGCCCAACAACAAGGGGGAAGTCTCCCCACTCCCCCTCCCCGGTCAATAGTGTGCACCAAAGGTGGTGTGAAAATACCTGTCCAATAGGTGGCTTGGTGATGTTTTGAACCTCCCAATGGGGGACGCCGCCGCATGCCAGAAGCTGATACTGTGGGATTATAAGCGCACCATTGCCCCAGCACATGTTATTTTTAAGAGCTGGGGGCCATACGAGGATTAACTTTTTAAATACTATCGACGACATCGACCTACTGCAACATCAGAAGCCAAGGGTTCCAGCCAGCTCACGGCCGTGACCCAGCAGCACCAGCAAATGCTGTGTACGGGACCTTAGCTCACTGCCACGGCCTGGCAGCTCCAGCGCATTGTGTGGGATCCAGACAGCGCACCACTGCAGCCCGGCAGCACCAGCAATTGCTGTGCAAGGCAGCCAGGCAAGTTCACTGCTGCAGCCCAGGTAAACAAAGACCCACTGCAGAGCTTTATCCATTCCCGCTCTCAACACAGAACAAGATTCTTTAAGGGGTCAGCCTGCAGCACAGCATGTGCACTCATTGGTGGGGAGCGTGGGTGTACACGGTCCAGCGACGAGCCTGGCTGGCAAAGGACAGCCACAGTTGAGGCGACAAGACTCTGTACGGCCGCCCCACATAAGGTCCGGGCCCACCACTGCGGCAAAGTATCAGAAGGGCATCCTTTTTCTGCCAAGCTCCCGTGACCGGAACACTCAAGGGGGGGTGGATAACCCATGAGTCCCCGTCCACCTACGCAGAGAATCTTAAAGGCACATAGCGGTGCCTCTTGTCGTGGGCTATTTTGGTGCAAATTAAAGCACTGGCACCATGCTGAAAGCAACAAGGCGTGGAGCGGTGCCCTTCACCTCAACCTTTGGTGCCACCAGAAGTGGCAGCACCTGATTGTCACTGGGGGTCAGGCAGGCAAGCCTAAAACCACCAGACTTAAGCACACAGGAGCAGAAGCCCAAAGGGTTGGGGACAGCTCACAAAAGAACCTGACAACCCAAGCTGAGACAGCTGAGGACAGCTCTCTTAAGATTGATGCAACCCAGCTCCTGAAACAGGAAGAGATTGGAAGGTCTGTGGAATAGCTCTTCTAGAAGCAACGCAACCCAGGCCCAGGGACAGCAGCATCTATCCTGTCAACCCAAAGGGCATGACCAGCCGAGTTACACTAGAGCAGACCATTGAGAAACAAGGTGCAGAGGAGCAACCAGGCAAATTGAAGGGGATACTCCAACTGATTCAGGCAGCATCAGAGAAGCGCAGCAGGTATTGTTTTGGCCTCACCTAGGAAAGGACCCGGGCAAAGGGACTGGCAGCCAACAAAGTGGTGGAGCATTAGACACCATCAAAGTTCAATCAATGAGGAAGCACCTGAGAAACACCGCAAGAGCACCGAAGAGCGTTAAGGAAAGGAAAGAGCACAGGAAGTTGGACCCCGTCACCTGTAGCCATCCCGGTGATGGCGGGATCCAGCGGCGAGGCCAACAGCAAGGCCGAAGGTGGTGAGCATATCAGCACAATTTTGCATATATTTTTAAAGTTATTTGCTCAGTCCTTGTTCAATGGTCTAGGAAGGTCTTAGCAGGTCCGCTGGAACCAGAGGGAGGGGTGTCTGGGCTCCCTTTGCACCTGACCCACCCTGGGTGCACACGCTTAGGTCTCCTGCAGGGGCAGCAGAACTGTCCGGCAGGTAAAGTCAGCAGAACAGGGTCCACAAACGGTCAAGCTGCCGTGAGGGGGAACTGTGGAGGGTAGTGTCCCACCTGCTGTCTTGGGACAGTGCAACCAGAGGAGGTGACCCAGCGCTAGTTGGGCAAGCTCCTGAGGTATATGTGTGGCTGTCACCAGGACAGCCATCAATGATCACTAGAAAGACAGGGCTGACAAGCCTTATCCCTCAAGCAGTAAAGTAAGGGATCTGGAGGAATGAATTGTTTCACTGCTTGAAATACAGCTAGAGTATTGTGCTCTAACAGTGTGCAACAAAAAAGAGGAAGACAGGAGGGAGAGGAGAAGGGAGAGACATTTTGACAACTGGCTCGATGCATTTAGAATAATGGCATGCATTATTGTGAAGAAGTTCCCACACTGTGCAGCGGATCTCTGGCTATATGAGGCCAGCATCCATGGGGCACACAGGCAGATCCCCGGGAACACCTGGCTCGAATATGATAAAGGTTTTAGATTGAAGATGCAAACACATCTAAGAAATGGAGTGGAATGAAGAAGATCTGTCAGGGTTCATCCACAAAATGTTTTTGGCAGAGGAGGTCAGGACCTATGGCAGGGAAAGCGAGCAGCCCTTTGAGGCATTCTGGGTCAGCGAACTCATGGCCCCAACGAAGAAAGGTGTGGGTAAGAGATGCCTACAAGCAGTTGACATCAAGCCAGGAATAGCAAAGATAGGTCTGCTTCTGAGAGGGCCAAAGCCAGACCAGGTGGGAAAAGGTTCCTGGGTGCAACTGAAATGCATAGAGGATTCAAGATACTGCACAGTTTGTTGCCTTTTCGATTACATGACAATAAGGCCCACAGGGGAGGGACCCCAATTCAAGCCTAATGGCCTGGAGAGCATCAGGCATGCCCTGATAAAGCCAGGGTTCTGAGCCAACCTAAGGGCATCCATGGCAATGGCAGGCTGCACCTAACTAAAAAAATAAAAAAGAAGAAAGGGGCATCTACAACTATGTCGGGGAGACACCGGGAGATGGAAGCCTCCCTTGCGGCATGGCAGTTAAGAAGGAGCACATTTATTGGATAAGGGGGCACACTGGCAGGGAAATGTTCATGAGGAAAGCTACTCATGATGGGATGCCTTATGACAGAGTGAGTAGGCTGGAAGTTGGGAGCAAGAGGAGACGGTACTCACAGCAAGACCTGGCGGATGGCAGGGCACAAAATAGACCAACAAAGTAGTAAGTTGGGGCCTAACTCCAGGGAGAGGCTACCCCTCCACGCAAAAAAACTACTGGGACCTTTATTATCCCATAAAATGGCGTGTATTATGGCCTGAACATACTAAGAGGTGTCACAAGTATGGCAAGCAGATAACAGAATATAATATGTCAGAAACAATTCATGACCTGACAGCCGTTGTGAGTTATGATGACCAGTCACGTAATTTACGGGCATGTCAACATGATTCATGACTGCTAAATGGACTGAATAATGAACTGTCATGCTTATGATTTAAGAGTTTGTCAAAATGATTTATCACTAAGGGTGAGCGGTAAACTCTGCTACGCCGGTGGAGTTTGCAGAGTTTTGCTACTCCGTGCTCCAGTTGAAGCATGCAGTTTGGCAAAATCTCAGCAACCTCCAGAAAGTTCCTGCAAGTGCTGTAAAGTGACACCACAGCCCAGGGTGGGGTCCTTCTTAGCAGCTTTCATAGAGATCTCCCTGTTGCATCATCAGGTAAAATAGCTCTTCCTGGCTGCAGGCACTGTTCAGAACACCATGCGTCCCACACTGCTCACCCTGGCCCCTAACAGCACACATACTGCACTCTGTCCCTGATGTGACCAACCAGTACGGTCTAATACTGCACATTTAGCATGTAGAAAATAGATTGCCTAACCACCACCTATACATGCAAACAGCGCATGCACAGACTGATCAAAAAGTCCATGTGCAAAATGCACATATAAAGACTAATGGGCCATGTAGTAAAGTATACAGTGCCAGCCACATCTATGTTTTTAATTTTTACAGTCCATGAATATGCGTACAGCTACTACAATATGCACATGTATACACTACTAGAGCACATTAACACACTGTAAAAGCTCCTTATTTACAAGCACATGGTGGCAAATGTAATGCTTTACGTGTAATGTATGGAGCGAGCTTATGTCTGTTCGCTGTCACTCCAATGTACATAATACATATATGCAGACTGCCTATATTTCGATCCCCTATACCAGCAATTTGTCACACACTCATGTGGGATGTTGGTGCAGTTTGGTTGCCCAGGTCAGCTAGAGGCAGGAGTGAGTGAGTGAGTGAACACCTCTCACCTGTCATGACTGATTGTGACATCTCTGTCTCCATAGGTGATGTGTGCAGACTGTGTACACACACAGCCCAAGAGTGCCTCCACCCCTGGTATGCGTTAGACACTCCAAGAGCTGCACTGCTAGTCTGAAAACATGTTTCCTTCATGCTGATGAGCTCCAAAGAGCTACATGTGTCTATGATTGTTTTAGATCGTTGAGAGATAAATGACTTATTTTGTTTTGTCGATTTGAAGGGTGGGCGTGACACAGATAAATACTGAGTCTTCTGATGTTCTTAGGAATTACTATGTAATCATTGGGTTCCTGCTTCTGCTTCTACCGTATTCTGAGGTTAAATCTCTGAATAAGAGACCGGGGGAAAGCCTTCAATTACACATGCCTGTCTGTAATTCCAAAGCTGCTGCCTGCCAAGCTCGTGATCGTGGGTCTTTTCATAAACAACACACTGAAACCTGCAGCTCCTGGCATGCTAATTTGTCTACTTCTGTGCTTTGTTTTGCCCTACCAGACATAATCTTTTTCCTCAGCAGTGCTTTTGTGTCTGTACATGTTGATACAGCTGAGGGCACCATCCTAGAAGGAGGCCTCTCTGCACCTTGAGGCAGCTGCCTGCTTGTTGTCACGCCATGGTATGAAGCACACGTCTCCAGCAGTCAGATTTGGAGCCACAACGTTGATGCTGCACCTCCTTTCTAGTTTAATTAAGGTGTCGCCTCCAATCCAAAGGTTGCTCGTGTGGTATTATTTAGCATTATTCACACGTTTTGAAGAAATGTTGCTTTTCCCACCAAACTGAAGCATTTGATTACCCCTCCCTCTGAACTCCGCCCGGTGTGGAACTCCGCTGAATTTCATGGAGTTTTAAAGTAACTCCGCAGGAGTGAAAGTCAGTGAGTTCCACCCACCCGTCTTTATGACATCTTCTGATGTTGATTCATGGTCTGGTCATGTCGAGTTATGAATGTGGTACTGTAATGCAAAAGTATTTCATACATGTTTTGCAAAATAAGCTGCGACCAACATCTCCCACTAGAAAGAAGACACAACACGTGTTTGGCAAACTTTATTGGAATGTATGTAAAGAATGACATGCATGGCAGTTTTTTGGAGTAGGCTCAGTGTGGAAGTTATGAAACGCATTCTGTTTTCCTTTAAGGAAAACAGTCTGCGTGTTTTTCTTTAAAGTTGCTTTATTTAAAAGCAAACACAGACATGGTGGTCTGCTGTTCCCATCAGGCCACCATCCCCGTGTTACTGCCCATTCCCAATGGGTCGCATATTGCGACCTGCCTCATGAATAGTGATGAGGCTGGGCATTTGCAACTCCATTGGGAATCCCTAATGTGTCTCTGACACATTGGTACATTTCGTTTTGGGACTCGTAAATTGCGAGTCGCTAAAAATCACAATTTGCGAGTCACAAAAGGAAATAGTAATTCATCTGCCCACAAAAACACATGTTCAGCTGCGCAAAAATATGAGTAATACCCCAACAAACTCTTGGAAAGAGCATGCTTACAAAGAAAAAACAAAGCAAAAGTGTCCAGAAGAAAACATGGTGCAGTTAGGAATTCACGAGAGTCAGGAACAGCAAACTATGATTTACAGACGAGAGGTGGACATCCTCAGTTGATGTGACCATTAAAAAAATCCTCATTGCTAACATGAGCAGTGAGTTACTGTTGCAGGGATTCTGCACATACACAGAACTATGCGCAGGAAAATGGGACCTTGGTGTATAGGTGTATAGGGGCTAAGGCTTCCCACCACCTTAGTGCCCAAGAACCCAGGACTGACTAGCTATAGTGCCTCACTCGCTCTTCTACACACTCATGAAGAAGCCAATGATTAGACACGCCAGAAAACAACACTCCCGGATCTCCCAGGAATCGTGGTACCAAGACACACCTTTTCGCTCACACTCTCGTACCTGTCCACAATAAGAACTTGCTGAAACATGAATATAGTTTGAAATGTTTATTTCAACTATCATGCTCTAAAATGAATTATACGAGCCACAACCAGCAGCAAAATGCATAATATCAATACAGTTAGGATTGCAGCATGGCCATATATGATAAAGAGAGATGTCATCATATAAACACAGTGGATAAATGACTATAAGGCCAAACCACCCACCCCTGGGTAAGAATAAGTATTATTATATGATAGACGATCTCTGGGCTTTGATAGCAGACCCCATACCTTAGTGCCTAGATGGTATATCTACATCAGAGGAACCGCATTCCTCTTCTCTCTGGAAAGCTCCTTCTCCAAGTGTGTGTTACCTAAACATGCACCCCCATAATTTCAAAGCCTGAGTTTCCAGCAGCAGCTGTGTTAGCATGTTTTGTCTAGGTGCTAGGGACTGACCAGAACAGAATAGCAAGGGCCATTTTTTATCGACCTTACTCACAGTGTTCAAACTAAACTCCAGGAACTGGCAGAGAAGGAACCAAGCAGACTGTTCTCATTTAGTAATGCGTGCAAAAGAAGTATCATGGTTGCTGGGGTCATGCTAACTTAGTGATGTCGACAATGTCCCTACCGGCCTAGTAACACCCTCCCCTTGGCCAGATCGTAGCATATAGAAAAACAGAGTGCAAAGATCAGCAGGGTAAAACAAAAGTTTGTAAAAGAGCCAACTTGAGAAAATATAAAAACATCTAGTTTCAAATGTTATTAAGGCGAGTCCAGAAAATTCCTCGGATCCGAAAGGTTATCCCTGTCTTTCATAACAAAGAGAGATGCCATCCAGTTGAGCAGATCAAAGGAACAAACACATGTGCTCCTATTAATCCAAGGCCTCCAGGAGCGTATCCAAGCAACTTGTGTGATACTCGATGAAACTGTGTTGTAAGAGGCGCCGTGCAGCCTCACAGGTATTCCAGTCTGCCAACACTCCAAGCGCAGTCGCATGCATCACACGGCCGTCCCCAGAACAAGCCTGGTCATGGGCCAGTAAAGGACCCATTAAAAGAGCATAATCCGAGGCACTGCCAGGCGCATTGGAGAGGCATAAATCCAAGGCCCAATGGAAAGGGCAACATCGGCAATAGAACACAGGTTGCAAGGAAGTGAAGTATGCAAAGCGAAAAATAGGTCCATAACTCACTCCAAGTGTCGCCAATGGCAAACATCCAAACAGTTGTTGCATTCAGCCATGGTACAGTTGCAACTGGCCAGGTCTGTGCAGTACCACAAGATGGGTAGCTATTGCATGTCATGAGCATACGTACCAGCACACCAGCAAGAAGATCGATGGGAACCCTCCAAATGCGCTGGAAAAATTAGAATGAATAAATGTCTTTATTATTCCATAAATCGTCTGAAAAGAGGATACAAGGCTGTATTCTGCAAGTTTAAAAAAATGAGCAAGGCCTTCAGTATCAGACGCATTAAATATTTGGTGTATTCTCCAAAATGAAGTCGGAGAATTGTGTTTAGTAGTGAGTGTATCACACTTGCGGTTCTCGCCACCTGCAATTCGAAGGTCTCTAGCGCTGATGTGAGAGCCACTTCTTATTGAAACAATAGTGCTTTGAGTCTGCTTAGTTTATTGAAATCTGCTTTCAAAGTTGAAATGGAAGGCCAAAGCGAGCTATCTACAATCCCATGCGGGGTGGAAAAAGGACATTGCTGCAACAAGTAACACATTGCGAAACTGATACTATATACAGGATGACAGATCGTAAGCCACAACAGTTGAAGTTATCCAAAATAAGATAACTACAGTTAGAAAGCACAGCTAATACGGGAATAATTGTTGGGAATGGCGTTCCTTTAGAAAAACAAACCAGATTGGGTGCTGACACATTACTGGCTCTCTGCAACTTAACTTGTTTATAAACAAGGGAATGTCCTACCGTGGAATCACAATCCTCCCCTGTTAAGAAAAACTCCTTATCCGCGTGCTGACATCTGCATATGAAGGGTAAAGACCACAATTCATGAATTAAAGCACTGCTCAGGGGTTCAAGGCGGCCAAGCGGGAAGTGTTTCAAGCAGGAAGTGGACTGAAATAGTGAGAAGGATAGGGAAATAACACCATGTATTAATCACACAGTTGACTCAGTCTCTGCTACAGAAAAAGACAATTGCCTCATCAGCCAAGAGTATGAATAACATGTGTAAGCAGAAAACATTCTTTAAGTTCTGCCACTCAGACCCAAAACATTTTATGCTTTACTTCGCTACCCTTTGAGTGTCTATAATCGTTCTAAGAACAAAAGGACAAATTATCACTGAAAGCCTGCACACAGTAGTAGGAATCGCGCACAACAAGAGTGTTCACATTGGGATCCGCAAATTCGAAGCTAAAACCAAAGCACGCAGCTCTGCCAATTGAGCTGTAAGTCTCCAAGTGCTTGCGTGTGGACTATAGAAGAATTAAATTCCCCATTGACTGGAGCCAGCTACCATAGCGCAAGCCGCCGAATAAGCATGCTTTGACCAGACGGCTGGTTGAGCAGATCCGTAGTTATATACGATACATTTATACTGATCCAAAGGAAGCAACAGAGGAGGATGAACATGTTCGTATTGTAAAAACTCCTGTGTCTGCAATGAGGGATCAAAAATAAATGTGACATCAGCCAAGGTCAAAGAACTCGCCCATTGTATCCAACGGGGATGCAAAGCTTTAGAATTTGGTACACTCGCCTTAGTCACTGCTTCTAAAGTAGGTAAAAGCAAAACCAAAATCGCCATCTGGACTGTAGTCAAAATGTTCTTAACGGTTGAAAACCGTATTTCCGCCGATGTGTACAAATGCAATTTATAAGCTATTGGTACTGTGTCACCTTCATTAAATGTCAAATATGTGAAGCCTGCAGCCCCAGGCACAATTTGTATCACCACGTTTGTAGAAATATCATGTGTTTACAAGAAGGTGGTCTCGAGCAGATCAGGCTGCTAAGACCAAAGAATCATGGTATGTTCCGGAAGTCAGCTGGCAGACAAAAAAGAGGGTTGTATCAATGCATAAAGTAGTTTGATACACTGAGCATAATCAGGAATGAAGATGGAGGCTGCAATTGTGCACATTTCTCAAAAAAATGGGGGGCCAACCCCGACCTCCATTATTGATCTCATTGCCCAAAAAGAGAACAGATAAACAAGCGATGTGTGACTTGGCAAAATTTATTTTGTAACCCAAGTCTGCAAAAGAGAGAACGATGCAATCCATTCGCACAAGATGCGGGATCAATTCGTCGTCTGTCAAATAAATGTCATTGACATACAAGAACATACAAGAACACATCAGGGTCAATGTTGTGTAATAGAGACACAACATGCACAGCAAAAGTTATAGCACAAAGGCAAACGCATAAAGCGCTTCTGATTGCCGACCGCGGTAAATGCTGTCTACTCACTACTACCAGGAGCCAAATTATGACTATAAAAACCATTGGAAATATCCAGTGTTGTTTTGAATTTTTTTCAAACAATGTTATTCACTAACACAGAGCTGTGTGTGTTTTGTACTGCAAATGTTCGTGCGTGACTGTTTAAATGCCTGTAATCCAAAACTATACGATATTAACCATCCGGTTTCGATATCAGAAAAAGAGGATTATTCATGAATGAAACACATGGTTCAATGGTACCCTGATATTTCAACTGGGTAGGAATTTCACTAACGGATGCTTTTGCTTCTCGCCTGATCGGATATTGAGCCTGCGGCTGTGGCATAAACCGTAAAGGTATTTCATGTGCTGGCGAATCGTTATCCCAGTCCACCTTACAATACACAGCCAGCGCTAACGCCAAAGCCCATTAGGCGACGTAAGCAACTTTAGTCTCTTCAGGGACGTAACGGGAAAAACTCAGGAGTATCATGTCTTCTCCTCAGGAAGAACACAAAACAAATGGTGGAGACCAATCTGTCCCCGCCAACAAAATGTCATAAGAGGTAAGGTTGTCTCAAAAGACTCTCTTAATGGTACGTTTAAGATCACCCTCAATTTGGATGTCTATCTCATAAAGCCTATCAGGTGTTGCAACTCGTGTGTCTGGTGTTTCCACTGTGATTAATGTATCAGTTGCTCTCACCTCCAGACAAGGATGGAGTGCCTCCCACACTATGGTAACTTCCACTGCGCTGTCAAGGAGTGTCACCGCCCATCTCCAATCAAGGAGCAGTGTTTTCTTACCATCTGAGGCATACTTTGCTGTCAAAGCTGAAATGGGGCTCGAAACGGAGGTAGTCCCTTTAACGTCAAACTGTTGTGGCGGATGTCATCTCTGCTGAGCGGTCTCACCTTTTCTGCGATCATGGTGCTCTCCCCCTTCGAACTGTGAATCCGATGAGTCCTGTAAAGAATGTGGAGTGTGGATGAGGGACTTGAAACCTCTCCGGTGTCTTAATTTTAGAGCGGTCACGCAAATCATATCTATGCTCAGAAGCTTCAGGTGTCGGTTAACCAGCACGCAACCCTTGCTTTTGTTGCTGCTGCCGCTGATTTCTATTCCTTGTCTTTTTAGGAAAGACGGGACACCCGTCCTTTTCAGTTTGGGTCTTTTGTTGCGTTTGCCTAAAAGGCTTAATTCCCAGATTATTGCGTTCTAAGGATTTATATACTCTAGCAATAATCTTCGGCAACTCACGGTGCTGATCGACGTTTGCAAATGCCTCTAGGCACTGGCTCACCTGTAAGCTAGCTGCTTCCCCTTTTACATTAGCAAGGATCATGTCGGAAACAATAGGGAACGCCCCCACCAATCTCATCCCCAACTCCATGGCAGCCTCAGTTCTGTGTTCGTCTTGAAACTTTTTAAGTACGGACAACAGACTGGTCATCGAGGGGGTCAAAGCACAGTGACTACACTGCTGCCAACACTTTCCCCCAGGTGGTGCCAGATTAGGAATAAGTAAACTCATGGTAAGGATCCTGCATTTCTCCACAGGCATAGTATGTGGAAAGACAGCTTTGAGTTGCTCAAATTTTTCTGCAAGCCAGTAAGGGAAGACATCCCTGTTCTGGGTACGTTAACCCATCACTGAATTAATCATGATGAGACTAATACCCAGACCACCACCATGTCCTGGTGGGTGTGTGCAGCAGCTCCAGGAAAAGCCACCTGAATATTATGTGACATTACCTGTATTACAGCTCAATGTACATGTATCAATGATGTATGCAATTCTCTTAGCTCTATGATAGGGACATGTAGGTAATTTGGATGTGGTGTAAACCCATCCAAAACTTGCCACGTGGCCCCATCGACCGATAAGCTAATTAGACCACAGACACAGGGTGAGGGAGGGTGCCACTAAACCATATGGTGTGCTGCCAAGCCATCAATGGAACTTCAACTATACGATAAGGGCAATATTCCTGTGGAAGCGTGGAGACAGTATATTCGTGATAGAAATGATCATTCCCATCCTCTGCCAAGAATAGAAAACCTCGAAGTGGTATGCTGCATCTGCTTCTACTACAAAAATTAATCAGCCCCTCCATTAGGGACTCTATGCTGTGACAATTAAGCCGTGACCGCAGAGCAGTTTGGCGACACAATAGCGACAGCCGTAAGAAGAAAAATATCAAAAGAATGGTAGCGCACAAATGGGTCTAAATAGAAAAAAGAACCTTTTAAAATTCAAGCTTGAAAAACCTATAAACATCAAATAGAGGAGGCTAAGCCCTCACACCATGGACGTCTCCGGATACTGGGGAGAGGGTATTGTTCACAAGCACAAGCACTACTCAGGGGTCTCGCATATAAGTACCAGACCAAACGTTCATGGCATCATGTTGCAGGGATTCTGCACATACACAGAACTATGCGCAGGAAAATGGGACCTCAGTGTATAGGAGCTAAGCCTTTCCACCACCTTAGTGCCCATGAACCCAGGTCCGACTAACTATAGTGTCTCACTTGCTCTCCTTCAAACTCATGAAGAAGCAAATAATAAGTCACCCCAGGACACAACACTCCCGGATCACTCAGGAACAGCAGTAGCAAGACACACCTTTTCGCTTACACTCTCGTCCACAATAAGGAACTTACTGAAACACAAATATAATTTAAAATGTTTATTTCAACTATGTGCTCAAAACACAGTATACAAGCCACAAAAAGCAGAAAAATGCATAATATCAATAAAGTTAGCATTGCAGTAAGGTCATATATCATAAAGGGAGATGTCATCATACAAAGACAGTGGATAAAGGACTATGGGACACGTATCAAAGTAAGGAATTGCGATTCCTAAATTGTGATTTTTAAGGAATCGCAATTTAGGAATCGCTATTCCTTATGCATGTAGGAATTGCCCCAAAAATTGCGATTCCTACACATTCCTTAATTGTGATTCGCAAATTGCGATTCACAATTAAGGAATGGCTTCCCATTCATTCCTATGGGCCTAAAGGCACATAGCAATGAATGTGATGCATGCGCAATTAGGTTCTCGCAAATAGTGAATGCAATTTGAAGGGTGCAAGGGGGCCAAAAGGCCACCCTGATGCACCCCCCAAAAAAGGTAGGTATGCACTTGTGGTGCACACACATGCCCTAAGGGCATGTGTGCGCGCCACAATGCACTTTGAAAAATGCATTTATTTGCATTTTTCAAAGGAATTGCAAATTACCATCAACAGAAGTTGATGGTAATTTGTGATTCTAAATGGCGAAAACGCAATTTGCTATTGCCTAATGCATCGCATTTAGGAAACTATGTTTGCAATTAAGGGAATCGCAAAAAATTCCGATTTCCTTAATTGCGAAGTGCAAAACAGGTACATACATCTGAAAAGGCCCTTTTGCGATCGCAAACGACAGAATTTTGAGATTCGCACTATTTGCGATCGCAAAATGGTTGGATGCATGTGTCCCTATAAGGCTTAACCACCCTCCCCTTGGTAAGAAGAAGTATTATTATATAATAGAAGATCTCTGGGCTTTGACAGCAGACCCCATACTTTAGTGCCTAGATGGCATATCTACATCATAGGAACCTCATTGCTCTTCTCCCAGGAAAGCTCCTTCTCCAAGTGTGTGTTACCTAAACATGCATCCCCATAATATAATAGAACAGGTTTCCAGCAGCAGCTGTGTTAGCATGTTTTGACTAGGTGCTAGGGACTGACCACAACAGAATAACAAGGGGCCTTGTTTATTAAACTTGCTGACAGTGTTCAGACTAAACTCCAGGAATCCGCAGAGAACGAACCAAGCAGACGGTTCTCATGTGAAAGGCATAAAATAGAGTCATGTATTAACACGCGCAAAAGCAGCATCATGGCTGCTGGGTTCATGCTAACTTAGCAATGTTGGCAATGTCCCTATAGGCCACGTGACAGTATACATTTTTTTGTAAGATTCTCACTTGCACTTGAGAAGAAATCTGTATTTAGAAATACATCCTGGAAAAAAAAACTGCAGTGGTATTTCTCAAAAGGACTGTTGAAGAAATTTTTAAAAAGAGGGCATGACATGCATTGCCATAAACAAAGGAGAAAGTGGAAAAAGTACAGCACAGTCAGAAGGCCGGACCCCCAAAATCAGAAAATCCTTATTATAAGTGAAGAACAGGGTACAAACACAGTTAGATCCTAAATGGCCATTGGGACAGAAGGCACAGACACAGTTAATTAAAAAAAGATATTTATGGTATCTACATAGTATGGACCTACTGGCAAGGGCACCAGAGTGCTTTACAAGTAACTAAACAAAGAGGAGATACATTGGATCTTGATAGGGAGTAGGACAGTAACAAACTCTACAGATATCGCAGAGGATATATTGCTGGTTGCAAAATGAAAAGGTGATTTGTGATGGCCTTTTGACATGACAGCAGAGCGTGGGTCTGCTTAGATGCATTGGGAGTTGGCTCCCATTTATTGATGCTTGGAATGATAAAGCTTTTTTCATTGTCGTTGCCTTCTTGCTTTTCGGGATCTTCATTCGATCTTCATCAGGAGGCAAAGGGGACCTGTACAAGAGACATGTCAACTTGTAAGATGCAAATTAACCCCTTTGTTGGATTGACAGAGGTGTGTCCTTTGAGGAGAGGTGACACAATTCATTTTTCACAGTATTTAGTTTTAGTGGTTAGGAAAACTACCCATCTGGTTTTCTAGAAAGGATTCTAAGACTGTATTGCTGGATGTGCTAGACACTTTTATGGTAGAATTGTGCATCATCTGTAACAGGTACTCTTTTCCCCAGTATCGCCTGACCACGACCTTCCAAATAGAGATTGAATAATAATGCTTAAGTGATGGAACTATGTGGTATACTTCATTCAGCTCTTAGGGTAGGAGATCTAAAAGGAACCTTGGGCCAAATGTGCAAAAACCTAGAATAACGATTTGCTAATTGTAATTATTACTGAATCACAATTCCTGATGGAACAAAACTTACATCTTTTAAATAATGATTCCTAAAGGGTCGCAAATAGACCTAGCTCATGAATAAGTCACATTTTAAGACTCATGATGAATGATAGGCATCACAGGGATGATAGCTTGCTGGGATCAACAGTCCACCATGTCTGTGATTGCATTTAAATTACTCTTTTTTGTTTTTAATGGAAAGCAGGATGCGTTTAGAAACAGAAAATACAACTTTTCAGCTTCAACTTTTAAGAGTAGGCAGTGGTCCTTATGGCGAATCCCTGCTCATGAGTGGCGGCTGGTGACCTCTAAAAATAGCTGGGTTTAATCCTTGGTTCAAATTCCAGTGAACAAGCATGACTTCTACTAGGAAGATTCGGGGGAGGGGGTTCACTTCCACTTCCTTGCAGTCAGCCTTATTTTCTCATTCATTTTCCTTCAGTTTAATTAATGTATCCTTATTTGCCGTTGCTCCCACTTTACTTACTCACTTAGCCTCACTGACACACGTAGTCTTATTCATTCTCACTGACCTAATCAGTCTCATTCATTCTCACTTACTCTCACTCAGTCCCACTGATTCTCATTCCTTCTGATACACTCAGTCTCATTCTGAATTTCTCATTCTATCACATTCTTACTCAATGTCACCATAACTTGCTCATTCTCACTTATTGTCACTCAGTTTCACTTAGTCTCACTCATTCTCTCCTATTTTCCTTTGTGTTACGTTATGTGCTATGTTATATGTTTTATTATATGAAGCACCTTTAGAAGCAATTACGTAGGAGTGTTTCATAGTAGCAATCACTACCCATTTCTGCAAATCTGTCTGTTTCTGGCTGCAAAAATGCTTTGTACATATGGCCCCTATTTTAGCAAAATACTATGTATCTGTCACGACTTGCTCCCTGCACCAGTGGGCTAAATTATGGATCCCTCCAGTTTTCTAATAAGCTTTCCGACTGTTAGAACCTTCTGTTTTAATCATACGTATATTATGCCTTTCTTCCTTGCACCCTTTTAAAGAATATCTGTCTTACCAGAACAACATTTACCCTATCCTTAAAATGAGCACCCGTTTTCCTTAAAGTGGTGGTAAACACAACTTCATCACCTTCTCCCTCCCCTTCAACATTGTCAGAAACATCTTCATAAACTTTCCTTTATTGGATGCCTAAATTGTGTAATAATATATGTTGTTTCCTTGCAGATGAAAATTTTCTCCACCTGTGGCAATTAAATAGGAATGGAATATTTTATCCCATCTGTCCTAAGGGATTTCAGGTCCACCCGCTTTATTTAAGAGTGGAGGGGTTTGATTCATATTCGCTACTGACATGAACAGAAATGTAAACCACAAAATGTACGCTACCTAAGAATGTACAAAGGACACTTCCTTTAAAAATAGAAAGATTACAGTAAGAGGTAAGAAGTTAAAGCAAATAGAAGTCTCTGTGGGAAATAGGCTGTATGCTGCAGGCAAAAAATAAAAAAATAAAGTATGAATGTAGAATTGTAGAAAGTGTAATAGAACCAAGCATTTTGCCGAGATGTGTAAGTCTAAATAAGTGGGTAAAGATATCCATATAATACATAAAGAACCCGACACTGATACCAGAGATAACAGTTTTGTTTTTCAAGTGCATAGTCAAGAGGAAGAAGAGAGGGTTAGATATCCTGTTTGCTGATATTTAATTAGATGCCAAATAAATGAGTGCGTTTGCAGATTCATGTTCCCCTTACACTTTAATAGGCAAAGAAACGTTCTGGGAGTGTTTAAGGAGAATGAGTATACCTTGGAGAAGCCTGACATACATCCATGGGGGTATAACAAGGACCCCATTCAATTAAAAGGCATGGTGAAGATGAGCATCACATTTAAAGACAGGCACACCATAGGAAAAGTCTACATTACAGAGAGGGTGAGTAATTTACAGGGATGGAAACACCATAGAGATTTAGGTATCCTGCTTGAACCCAACAATAAAGAGCAAGTATTACTTGTTGACAGAACCTTGATAGGAGTGGATGTATGCTAAGAATTTCCCGAAGGTTTCACTGATAAGATAGGCATGTTGAGAAACTATGTACACAAGATCAAATACAAAAATTATGCTGTTCCAGTTGCACTCAAGACCAGGTCCATTCCTTTGGTGATACGTGAACCATTAAAAAAATAACTAGAGAAATTGGAGGGGCAGGGTATCATTAAAGCTGTAGAAAGTTAAGACTGGTTGGTCACGATTGTGATAAAGTCTAAAAAAGAGGGAAAAGACATCTGCATGTGTGTGGACTTGAGGAGTTTAAATGCCAACATTTGGATGGACAGGTATCCGCTTCCCAAAATCAATGAAATGTTGAGCATCAGAAATAGAGCTAGATACTTTTCAGTGTTAGACCTCTCGTCAGCATACCACCAGGTTGCCTTGAATGTGGACTACCAGGTTCTCACAGCCTTTACCACTCCTTTTGGTACATACCAATTCTTAAGCATGCTGTTCGGCTGGCCTCCGCTGCGTTGGCCTTCCAGAGGATAATGCAGCATGTATTGGGAGGAATGGATAAGACTATTTGTTTCCAAGATGATATTCTCATTTATGGTTCCAATGAAGAAGAACACAATAACAACTTGAGGAAAGTGTGTGCTAAGCTCAGAGAGGCTGGTTTTACCATTAAAAAGAATACATGCTAAATTTAGTTACCATCTGTGGATTTTCTAGGTGCACCCTTTCCAGTGAAGGCATAAAACCCAAAATGGACTTGATAGAGTCAGTAATTGAAGCTCCTACTCCCAGCAACAAAGATGAAATCAAATCATTCTTGGGTTTAGCTAAGTATATGCCAAAAGGTATTAAGAACTTTTCAGAACTAGTACAACCCATTAGAGATCTGTTGAAAAATTGGACACATTTTGAATGGTTACCCGTCCATAACTGCACGTTCATTGATATAAAAAGACCCATTACAACAGCAGCTTGGATTGGAAATTTTGATAGTGCCAGGGATACCTTTCTCACGACGGTTGCTAGTAACAAAGGAGTAGGTGTCATGTTATCTCAAATGGAAGGGGGCAAAGAAAAGATCATAGCTTTTGCCTCCAGGACATTGAAGGAAGCGGAAATCAACTATTCCAATATTGAGAAGGAGGTTTTGTCATGTTTTTGGGCCACTAACTACTTTAAGTATTTTTTGAGGGGAATACCTTTTGTACTAAGAACAGGCCAAAAACTGCTTGTACCTTTATTTTTCATCAAAAGACATTGATTATTGGTAAATGGCTTGTGTCTTTGCAAAGTTTCAACTTTAAAATTGAATACGTACCAGGCATCAAGAATCAGGTAGCAGATTTTCTTTCTCGCCTCCCCATTGATAAGCAAAGGGAGGAGGTTGAGAAAGATTTTGAGGTTTTACAAGATGCCATCCTTGCCATTTTGAAAGAAGATTGGGACATCCACATGTCAGATGATGCTTCATTAAGAGTGGTCATAGAAAGTACCAAAAAGGGATGGCCCAAGAAATGTGGAGATCTTCCTTGCAAAATACGGACGTATTGGAATGTAAGGGAAGAACTGTCAAGTGTTGGGATTCATGTAGTTAAGTCTGACAAGATCATTCCCCCTGAAAAACTCAGAAGGCGCATTTGTGAAATAGCTCATGAGGGCCATCTGGGGAGGAATCTTACGAAGAGTAAGCTTCGGTCACGATATTGGTTCCGATATATGAATACCTTGATAGAGGAAGTGATGAAAGATTGTCATGCCTGTGGTCTCAGTGACAAATCTAAAAGCACAAGGAAAGCACCCCTGGAACTGGTGCAAATTCCCATTAAGGCCTGGGAAAAACTAGGTTTCAACATTATTGGTCCCTTACAAATCTCAAGTCTGCAGGAAAGATTCATTTTAGTTTTGGTTGATTACTTCTCCAAATGGATTACTCTCAAGTTTGTCAATAAATTGGACACTAAAACTATAATATGTTTTCTGTCTGTCTGTGTTTGCCAATGGAGGTGTTCCCCACACCCTCATTACCGACAATGGTGTCCAGTTAGTGTCAGAGGAAATAAAGGAATTCCTAGTCAGTCTGGCCATCAAACATATTTCCACTCCCTTATATTGCCCTCGTGCTAATGGGTTAGTGGAGCAACAGAATGATCAAAGATGCTTTACAATTAGCCATGGTTGCTCATAAGCCCATTGTTCAGTCCATCAAAGACATGATATGGTCATATCATATTACACCCAACAGTGAGACAGGTTATTTCCCTTTTTGTCTATTGAGAGGTCATAAACCAGGCTCTAAACTTACACCCAATTGGCTGTTTGAAAACAACGTATTCGAATGGGATAGGCAAGATGCCAAGGAGAAAATTGTGCTGCATCAAAAGAAATACAAGCAAGACTATGATAACAGATGTGCAGCCAAACTATGCAAATGGAGAGTAGACAATTGGTCCTAATTAAGAAACCTAACATTAACCAGAACAAGTATAGTAATTACTATGGTCCAGAGAGAATAAAGGAAGTGGGAAAAAAATGTGGTTATCATGGCAGATGGACGCATGTGGAGCATGGACAGATTGGTTCCACATCCTGTGCAAGATAGTGATAACAAGAGTGTCAGTTGTGCAAATGATTTGTCTACCACCTGTGATGTTAAACGTAGTGGAAGGAAAGTAATTTCTCCCAAGTGGCACGGGGACTATGTCATGAAATAATCTCCCACCTGTGATGTTAAACATAGTGGAAGGAAAGTAAGTTCTCCTAACTGGCACGGGGACCATGTCATGAATTTAAGCTCTCCTTTTCACTGTCCTTGTTCACCCCTCTCTGCCTCTTACCCTCTGTCCCGCCTACTCTTCCTTCCTTCCCTTTCTTGCTCTCCCCCCCTTTCTTCTCCCTTCTGTGCCTTTATTGGTCTCCCAAACTCCTCTATATTTTGTGATAAAGGAGATGTGTTATAACCTTCTGTTTTAAACGTACATATATTATGCCTTTCCTGTATATAGTTATACTGCATGTTTTATGGTTATACACAGTGGTATGTTCTACCCCTGCGTTGCTGGGACTTTGGTTCTACCCTGGAACTCTAGAGAGTGCACTGTAGAATGTTGGTGAGGGAGCTCTGGAGAGTTGGACATGGCTGTACTGAAATAAACCCACTTTTCCTCAAAACAATTTTTGCCCCCTGGATTTACTTGCTTCACAGACCTTCACCTGTATGCATATACTGACTTCCAGCCATTTGGATGCTATTTAGAAATTGCCATCTATTTCCAAACCATGCTGAAATTTGTGGAAGCCATTCGTCTAATGCCTGAAACTCCATTATATATAATCCCCTGCTCACTGCTTCATCTCCACCCCTGCAGGACAAGGATGGTGGAGGAATTCAGGACACCTGTGGCTAGCAGCTGCTAGCCTTCTCACACCTGATGCATGTGATTACTGTGATATCCTTGTTTCCTGAGCTTTTGATATTCCTTGATTCCTTAGCTATAGTTATTCTTTGTTCCATGACTACCCAGCTTCATTGTGCTTTAATTAGCACTGCCTGCAGTAATACCTTGATTATTTTATTCCTGAGCTATAGCTATTCCTTTTTGATTCAATTCTGAGATGAAGCTAATTCTGGATACTGAATTAGTCCTCAGTGCTACCTTGAGCTACCTTGATTTGCAAACTGAAATTAATCTTGGTTCCTGAATGTGCTTTGCCTCCAGTGCTACCTTGATTCCTGAGCTTATTTATTTACTTCTCCTTGAACTAGCATTCCTTGCAGTGTTACCTTGTTTCCCTGATTCCTGAACCACGCCTATTCTGGTACACCTTTGTAGCCCCTCTCCTTCTGTATTTACATATTCCCACATCTTCTGGTCTTGCAGTTACCTTTGTCCCAGTTACTAGTCTGCTGTCTTCCTATTACTGCTGTCGTGCTTCTAGTGTCCCCTTTGTTTTTCCTCCATTCTTGTTAAGCACTCCACCTTGCTAGATGCTTGTCTGTGGCTGTGTGTTTAGTTCTACACCTTTGCTGTTAATACCATGCATGTTCCTATTTGATCGCCAGGATCCTGGGGCACAGCTGACAACCTAGGTGGCGTTTCTTGTCCACAGTGAGTATTGTCATTGAGTTACATGTAAAACATCACCATAGGTATCAGCTCCACAGACCCTGTCTTTGCATGTATATCTTATATTTGGGTAGTCGGAATCAGTATCTGTAACAGCAATTGGCGGTGAGGAGCTTACTGAGCTTCAGTCTTACTTTGTGGAGCTCTGGAGTGCTTTACCCCACATTCCCTTTATTGTTAATGTCGGTATTCATACACCTTCACCTTGCTCGTCCATCCTGGGCATTAGCTATTCTGAATGCTAAATTACCTCGTGAGTGCCTGTCCTTTCTGAGTCTTAACCATCTTGTTCCCTTGTGCATGCTTCCCCTTAGGATCCCTTTTCTCCTCTGACTCCCTGTGTGATCCTAGGCAGCGCTGTATTCCTATTTCTGCTTACTTTATCTACCCGGTCACCAGTCCTTACCCAAGTTCTTGACTGTCTCGCAGACAGAGTGGCAGACAGTTTTGTTAGCATGAGGTGTACTATATCAAAGTCAATGGTGTCAAACACTACTGATGGATCTCGTACTACTAGGAGTGTGCATTACTGTTATCCACTGTGTGGAGGATATTGTCTACTATATGGAGGTTTGCTGTCTCCATATTGCATTTATGTAGCAATCCTGACTGATAGGAGCTTAATCTGTCATTGTTAGAGATGTGTGGCATCAAATGCATATATACTACACTTTAATACTTTTTCCAAGAAAGGGGAGCTTGGAGATTGGTCTCAAGTTTTCATGTTAGGCTTTGTGAGCAGTTGGGTAGTCTGAATGTGATCATATAGAGGATATGTAGGATGACACAACACCAGCTAAGAAAATCAATTCACCCATGTCAAATTTGCAATGGTCTTGGGGTTACATGTAAGTTTGGTTCTACAGTTCATGTCAAACTTTAAATTACGCATATGTAGGACTCAAGTCCTTCACACATACCGTGCATGACAAAAAAAATTAATAGATGCAATGGATAAATGGAAGGAGTTGCCTACTTTAATTTTAGAAAATGCCGAATTGACATATGCAATGGACTTGTATATCAGGGTAAAGAACACTGCTTCAATGTGTCAGCCTGACATCTTGAACAGAGCATCTGTTTAAAGGGCTAATAGAAGTATCTGCTTACACCTTCAGCCTTTATGCGGCATCTCAGTTTCTTTATCTTAGCAAAATCCAGAGCATTTGCAAGGCCATACTCGCAATTCATCATCAAATAGTGTAGCAGGAAAAGCGTTCCAGCATAGTATTTGTATCTAAGGCTCCCCTTCCAGTACAACAACTATTCCTTATAGAATGCACATACCCTTGCTCTATTACACAAGTGTGTGTGCATTGGTGCATTACCGCCTAAAGTGCACCAGCTCAGGTAGACAGGTAAAGCGTGCCACTTCTTCATAGGTGGAGCACTCTTCTGACCTCTTACTTTCACTCAATGCAGCTCAGCAACTGTACATCTTGCATCGTGTTTCATGAATTTTTTGTAACTCTGTGCCCACAAGTTTGATGGATTAGTGCAGAGAAACAGGGGGAATGGAATTCAAAATTCCATTTTATTTTTGTCCCCACCAAAATATACAAATTGTATGTTTTCCTTTTGAAATTGGGAATAATCACTTGAACTAATAGATAGCAGGTCCTTTACTGTGTGTTTGTCACTAATTTTGGGGACAAAACTGCAGACATTTCCACCTGTACAGCTGGGAAATGTCAGTAAAAGGGCTGGTGGAGAGGCAGGAAGTGGGGCACTGGTTCTAGGCACCCTTCATCCTGTCTGGGTGAACATGGTCTACTCCCCCCATGTTGCTGCAGGAGTTGGATTCAAGTTGTACCATTCAGCTGCCCATTGCCCTTGTCTTTGTAAAAGTAAAGACATGTCCAGTGGCTATTACATACAAGTTAGCTATCACTTATTGGCGACAGGAGCCTTGTTTTGGGTGGAACCCTACATGCTGTAGTGTTCACCAAGATTGCCTTCAGCAAATAGTGGAATAATGCTCTTTGTTAGCCATCAGTAACTGTTGCACATCTGTTCTGGAAGGAGACAGATGGCAGGAGAGCTAGGTGAGGTGACTGTATTGCATGGGACCTACTTGTTGTTAGCTAAAGGGAGTGTTATTTGTTGAATGAGTCCAAATATAATTAAACTGCTTAGTGTATCATTTGATGGAGCCATTGGACCCGACCCCCCCTTTGATAATATTCTCACTATGTCACATTCTTCTTGTTTGATATCTGGCCAATTGCTGAGTACTCAGATGGTATCACTATGTTACATCTTCCATTGTGGGTTTATTGTTTGTTTTCTAGGCATCGCTTACATGCTTCTCATTATTATCCATTGTTTACAACATTTGCTTGTTTGGCGCATAGTTGTATTACTATCTGCACTAGTGCTGAGATGTGCTACATTGTTTGAGGTTGCTAAATGTTGGTATGCGTTGATGATTATGGGACTTTGGCCTGAATAACAAAGCCTTCTCAAAACTTTTCTACAACGCAGCGCAGCACCCAAAGTTGCTCAGCTGCATAAGAGATCAGGAAAACACAATATCAACAAAGATAATGCACTATTCTCCTCTCTCCCTAGTGGGATGGCTCTGTATATACTATACCAAAGTGAGGTATATTGTGCACAGAGTCCAGTGGAACCCCAAAGGTAGGCAGAGGTAAAAGTAGATAACACCTTTCTCTCTATTTGTGGTAGTGTGGGCCAGCAGTAAGGCTTTATCTGAGGATAGTGTTAAGCATTTGTTGTACACACTCAATCAGCAAATGATTGTAACACACTCAAAGACTGAACGCAGACCAATTTTGTTTGTATAAAAATAATATTAAGTTATTTTATTTCTAGAACGAAGCCAAGCCTGTCACAGGCAAGTGAAATAAATGCTTTGCAACATATCATTAAGTTTTTACAAGTGAATGCAAGTTCAAATGCAGTTGTTTAAAATACAGGTAATTCAAGGTATTGAAATTACTGTACAGATCACTTTGTAGTTACTTTTAGATTACTTTTTACATTATTTTTTCTACTCAGTGTGATAAGCCTAGATTTCACACTTGGACATTTCCCAAAGAATAGGTAAGTAAAAACAGTTGTACAAAGTTGCACTTTCTTAGGTTTCTATACAATTCACTCCACACTTGAAACATTTTTCAGAGAAAAACAGTCAATAGGTTCCTATGGAGAGAAATGAAGTTAACGGTTACCAGGTTGAGCTTCTGGGGTTAGAACAAGGGTCCCCCTAGGGTCAAGGATGCACTCTTGTCACACCCTCAGCGGCACTAGGGTGGCCGGGTGTAGAGTGCTGAGGCCCAATGTTATCCAAAGGGTGATAGGGGGCGTCCAGTTGGTGGCTGCTTACGAGCAGGCCACTGGGTTGTGGGAGCAAAGCTCCTGGTGTTAACCTCAGGGCAAAGGGGGATCCTGTTTAACACAAAAAGTGCACCTGCAGCAACGCAGGGGCGGCTGGGTGCAGGATGCTGGTTTGGCGTCGGGTGCCCTGATGTTTTCAATGGGGATTTTCGGTTTTGGTTTTCAGCTGCAAGCTTTGTCCAGGAAGACTTCCGGGAGGAACCAACAGCTGGGCAAGTAAGTTGGAGGGCTCGAAGATGTAGGTGCCCCTCTGGTTCTATTCTCCAGGGCGCGGGGCGGCTGGATTCTGGGGTGTCTTTTGAGGTCGGATTTCACCTTACCGGACCACTCGCAATTGTGGGGGGATCTCCGTGCAGCGGCTGCAGGTGACGTGGGGAGTCCTGCGGTGGTCAACCGACTGTGCACTCAGACTCCAGAGTGCTAGCGGACCTCGCTGGGACCTCTGGGCCACTCTAACTCAGCCCGTAGGCGACAGGTGCAGTGGTGGTTCCAGGTTTCGGGTTTCTTTGTCCTCAGCAGGCTCAGAGTCTGTCTAAGGAGTTTTCTTTTGAACAGAGCTGCTGTTCACAGGAGATCCAGTTTTTGTTGAAGGCAGTCAGTCCTCCCAGGGTTCTGGAGGTCGCTGGCTGCAGGACCTGGCGACTTTTGGTGCAGGATTTCTGGAAACTACAGACGGGCCAGTAGAGCTGGGGTCAAGTCAGTTATTCTCTGCATTCTCTTCTGCTTGGCGTCTTCTTTAGTCCTTTTTCCTCTTAGTTTGCAGGAATCTTACTTCTTGGTTCAGGGCTGCCCCCTAAATACTGTATTTAGGGGGCTTTTAAGGGGTCTCAGAGTCAGTAGCCAATGGGCTACTGACCTTAGGGCGACTACACCCTTGGTGTGCTCACCCCACGTGGGGTCGTGAACACAATAAGTAATCCTGATTGGGGAGTGCCTGCCATCTGCAAGATGGTGAGCACTGAAGATTGGGCTTGACCATGCCTCCCCCACCTTAGGGGTGGGTTTGACAGAGATGGGCACTCCTTCTAGGCTGGATAATATTTCTCGTCTGTCTTCCCACCGAGAAGGAAGGGAGACAGGAAGTGGTCCTGCTATTGATAGCAGGAGAGACTTGGGATCGCATTACAAAGGCTGCCAGGCCTTAGAGGCTCCCCTGCGACATATGGCTCTTCCTGGCCTGAGGGAGGTGTGAACACCTCCTCGCAGGAAAGCCTGTGTTTCTTGGTTCAGGGTGCGAAGGGTCCCAGCCTAGAGGTCCAGAAACATGCCTTGTGGTGGCAGGCTGGTGTGTACCAGTCAGGGAACCCACCAGAGGCTGGTCGTTTTTCAGGCGGCATCTCTAAGATGCCCTCTGAGTGTATTTTTCATTTAATCCCACACTGGCATCAGTGTGGGTTTAATGTGCTGAGTAGTTTGATACCAAACTTCACGGTTTTCTGTAAAGCCATTATGGTGCTGTGGAGTTTGTAATGAC
The DNA here is from genome assembly GCF_964204655.1 of Triturus cristatus. NCBI lineage: Eukaryota > Metazoa > Chordata > Amphibia > Caudata > Salamandridae > Triturus > Triturus cristatus. Next base: position 1,114,882,710 of record NC_140592.1, on the reverse strand, counting down.
AAACCTAGCACCATATACTCTTAATGGCATTACTGCACTTACAATGTCTAAGAATTGGCCTAGACACTGTATGGGTACAGGGCTCATGCACCTGCAGCCTCACCACTGGTATAGTGCACCCACCTAGAGGGGTGGCTGATCTATGCCAGGGCAGTGGGTTGTAGGCATGGCACACAGAGATGGGTGCCATGTAGACTCTTCACTTTGTTCTGCACCAAAACACGCAGCCTGCAATGGCAGGGTGTGTGTGTAAAGGTGGCACAATAAGTGATGCAGCCCTTAGAGGACTTCCCTGGATACAGTGCCCTTGGTACCTTTTACAAGGGACTGACATGTGGCCAGAGAGGTCCCAATTGGGGGTAAAAGGTACAGTTTTGGGGAAAGAACACAGACCCTGGGAACCTGATTGGCAGGGACCCAGGGCACATCAAGTCAAAGTGCATCAGTAGTCTGGCATAAAGTCGGGGGTTACTGCAATAGAAACCCAGCTTCCTACAGGCTGCCAAGAGCCACACACCTTTGGGGCATAGTGCAAAGGTGTCTGCATGCGTCTAGCATTGGTTTTGTAGTGGAAGGGTGTCCTTCCAGTACAAAATACCCTGCCTAAACAAGCACTGCGAAATGGGAGAAGTTAGGTGAAATAAAAGCCTTTTTCCATTCTAACACCTGCTTCAAAGTGGCGTTCGTTTTTGTGCAAAACCTTGTCTACTGTTGATAGGAGAAAAGGTTTGCGTCAAAAACCATGGGTGGTGGCGTGGGAATGCCCATTCACCTCCCACGGTACACCCACCTGATGCATAGTACTTCAAAGCATTCTTTTGTGCTGCTTTACATTCCTGTCAGGGAACTTTCAGATAAATCCAACAAAATTAGCATTTTGCACAGGTTTGTTTGCGTCACTTTTGTGTTGCAAACTCAGTGCTAATTGCTTGTTAATCTAGGTCTTTATGTTGTACATGCCCAGTCAGTGAGTCAAAAATCGTTATTCAACCAAAAACTGGTCATAAAAACACAGAGAATAAATACAGTCACAAATAATAACAGTTACTGATAACAAATATATTAAAATGCTAAAAACAGAACAGAGATGTTCACATTCCATAAAATAAAAGTTTCATAGCAGCAGTAGTAAAGTTAGGTGTGGCCATACAAATTTCTGCAGAGGCTAAGGATTGGATATATTCTAAAACCCTCTTTATACAAGGTAAAGTGCTTTTGAAGGAGAATAGGATGCAAAAAACAAACCTTTAGTGGTTGAAACAAGGCGCCAAATAGCATAAAGTGCGCAGTTGATTGACTTGAAACAGTATCGCAAGGACTTTTCGATAAAGAGGCAGCCCATGAACCAGCGAGGGGAAAAGCTCCTAAATTAGGCCTGGGCGGTGCACTTCGCTCCATTGGTGGAGTTTGCAGACTTTTCTGCACTCCCCGTCCGCGGAGCTCACGGAATGTCGAAAACTCCGCTTCGCAATGTGAAGCGGAGCTTTTTCTGCGCTTGCGATCGCGAACGGTAAGTTCGCGAACAGTAAGTTTGCGAGCGCGGGCTGCCGCTCGGGTAGAATTTTTACCTGAGTGGCTGAAATACCAGCACAAACTACAATTCGCACTGCACTCCACCACTCGCCGAACTTCGCAGAGTTTTTTTGTAACTTAGTTGAGTGCAGCGTAGCAAAACTAGGCGAACTACCCCCAGGTCTAACTACTAAATGATGGATTACGTTTAGCCTCAGCCTAGTCAAGAAAAATCTGTGCTGTTGTTTGGCAAACCATTTTAAGTATGGTTCATGCCGGAGACATTCGATATTTGCATATAATTGCTAATAGAGCTTGATCCAAGTGACTTTTCAATCCGCACTTCTTCACAATGTGAAGCAAAACTCTTTTTAACCCTCTCCTCCGTCTGTGGTCCTATGATTTCAGGGAAATTATAGAGTATACTCAAATGGGAATCAAAGACATTTTTAACATGGGCCAGCCATGGAATGGCATTCCTATCAGCGAGATTTAGGCAGTTTTAGGATCTTCCCTGGAATAAAAACGGTCGTACGGGTAACCTATGCACATTAACAGATGTGCTATATAAATCAGATCTTTTGTAAAATTAACAACTGCGAATGTGTCTGTAATAAAATTTGAAGTGGGTTTGGGTAAAGCTAAAAGTCTGGCTATAAATTTGTTTTCCACTATCTGTAATTTCCCAGAGGCTGTGAAACACCACAGTCCTGTTCCATAAACGCCAAGGGATAGTCACTTCCTATTACACAACTGGATCATCACCTTAATTGGTTAATTCCCTAGTTTTTTTCAAATCTAAATATTGCCTCACAGACAGCCCCTGTGTTTAGAATTTTCTGCTTGATTTAACGGTTCTCACTACACTTTTACATTAATTAAAATACACAAGTAGTTAAAAGTGGATGCTTTCACTATTGGTGTCCCACCAGAACTTTTGGGGGGGATTTTCTGCATTTAGGGCCACATGTCATTATATATGGTTTTTGACGGTTCACCTTTTGAATTAGATTGCTCATAAAATCACCCTACCATTAAATAAGCCTTCATCCCCAAAAGAACATCATCATCCGCATATAAAAAATACGGCACAGCTCAAGAGCCAATTATAGGGATATTTTTACTATATGACCCCAAAGCTTTATCAAGGAAATTAATATAAAATAAAAACAAGAAAGGGCCAGGATGCAACCTTGCCTTACTCCTCTGCTCACCTTCAAAGGTCTAGTGCAGCCCCTCAAATGTGTAAAACGCACTTTGAGGCATATGCCAGTGTGAACACTTTACAACATACAAAATCCAACAAGATAGGATCCACACCCACCAGGTCCATTAAAACCCGCTGATTCTTCCTACCTACAAAGTCAAATGCACAGGAGAGGTCCATAAAAGCCATATGGAAAGAACCTCTCCTGGCCTCCACATACTTGCCTCAAATAAGATGTAAGATTAGGAACTGCTCCACCATTAGGGTGTAAACCACATTGGAAGGGTGAAAAAAGCGAATTTTCCAAAATACCCCTTCCGAAACGTTTGACAGTACCAACAATTAATGATATTAGTTTATAGTTGATGGGCTGATTCCAATCACTTTTTTAAAAAATTGGAATTAATTTAGCCTCCCTCCATGACTCCATTATATTACGCCTAACTGCAGCCCTCAGAAGGTTAGTTAAAAGTGGAGCCCAGAGATTGATGTTATATTTGAAAAGATCAATGGGAACCCTATCAGGGCCTTATTGTTTGCTGCAGCCTTAATGGCTAACTTAACTGAAGGGATATTTATGAGCTCAGCCAAACACTCCTACCTTACTAACAAGGGATTTAGCCTACTCTCCTTATTAGGGCCAATCTTCTCATGGGCCGGATTAAAAATGATAGAAAAATGGGTGATCCAGTCCAGTTCAGGGATATGACACAATCTGGAGGGTTTTCTGTGAAAAAGGGACAGTTAACCACTTCCCAAATAGCCTTGAATCCTTCAAATTTGATACTTTCTCTAAATCATCCCAAACTTTTGATCTAAATTCATGCTTTCCTTTCAAGGGTTTGTTTATAATTCTTCCTGGTCGCTCCAATCTTTTCTGTATTTTGAGGGATTTCATTTGTGGCTAATTTGAGGCTAATTTTAAAGCTTTATGTGCAGCCGTACAATTTGGGCTAAACCAGGAATATGAGGGGGGGGCTCTCTAAATGGCTTTTTGATAGACAGCTCAGAGGCCACCAAAATAACAATTTTAGTGCAACCTCTGACAATCATCTCAGTAGCAACATCAAGGGAAAGACAGCAGATATTATCAGCAGGCACCTTGCTGATCAGGCTACTTAGGGTACTTAGGAACTTGTTTATTTCAATATTCCTCCAACTTATACGAGCTCTTTTATTTTTCGAACAATTTACAGGTAGCTATTTGATTAAGCCCTCTTCCCTAGGAGGATAAAATCCAAGATTATAGAGATGGGTTTATGACCACTAAATAGAAGTAAAAACCAAAGGAAATGATGGACGGAGTGTTGAACATTGCAAGCACTCACCCCCAGTCAACTGATCTGGGTTTAATCCATCACCGTTCTTTAGCCTACTCTGCCACCCCAGTTCAGACATGGCCATATGCAAATCAGTCGGACCCTGTGCCTCATGGGAACAGTCCAGCTCAAACTGCCAAGCCATGTCTTCCCTGGACCGGAAACAAGCTTCCTAGGACCAGTTTCTGGCAGTTCAGCCGTCTTCAGCCAGGCTTGCTTAATTCCAATGGCAAACTGAGCAAGGGACCCACGTGTGAGCATTCCCTGCCAACTTATGGCGAACAAAGCAAAAACCAAAGGAAATGATGGACAGAGTGTTGAACATTGCAAGCACTCACCCCCAGAAATAGAAGTAGACATATCTCATAGTTCAAAAGGTGACACATCAAATTCCCTGTAAGAAGATCAAAATCTATAATACTCCCACTGCCTCTTCTTGTGAATGTTGGGCAGCATGCAGTCTCAAAAGAACCTTGAACAATCCCACTAAAGCCCACTTTGGTTTCATGATTGGGGTTTTATTGCAAAACAACATAGGGCATGATTATGATGTTGGTTGGAGTTGCCTCTGACTGACAACGCTGCACATAGTTTTAAGCTCCCATTTCTCTATTAGAGCTTGTGCTGCTGTAAAATATTGTAGTTTTTGTTGATCGCTACACTGAGTGGGAGACACCTCACAGTGCCTACCAAATGGTGCAGGGATTAGGAGGGAGGCATGCCCAACCAGAGGCCGCTGAGGAAAGGGGGCCCCCTAATTTGCTTTACGAAAGGCTTTTCATGTTGGAAAGCCCGACATCGTAATCCCGATGGAGGAAAAAACGTCCTTAAGGTATTATGTGGTGGTTCCAACTGGCTGATGACCTCCTTGAGCCCATCGGAATCCAGCTGGAATGACTGCCTGGTTTGACTTCCGACCACCTACATTGTAATAAGGTGGTTAGAATTCAAACCTGGGATATCTGTTGGTAAGCCTCAGATGAGTGGTCAGAGGCTTGCCGACCGAGCCATAGTGTCCTTTGGCGCAGTGCTAATGTTAACTTTGCCTGCTATGCTGGTAATCCACCCAGTAGATTATTGATGCTCAAGTTTTAGCACTTCTTTGTGCTGCCCCAGCAGCATTGTTATCTGTAGGTAGATCTGTACTTACATTTTGATGCAAAATGTCACTGGTCTCATTATTGTAAGAAAGCACATTTGTTAATGAAGTATTATTCGAAAATGCTTTGCTTTTTCAACCTAGGAATTTCCTAGGGTCTTCATGAAGGTGTTCAGGGAGGGGTCATGTCTGATGTCTGCCGGTAGCTCGTTCCAGGTCTTGGATGCATATTGAGAGAAGGATCTTCCAACCTTGCACTGGCCAAAACCCCGCACATCCGCAGAGCCAGAGCAGGTGGAAGATCCTCCTCTCACACTACAGCCAAGACTTGGAACGAGCTACCGGCAGAGATCAGATGCCCCCCCACCCCCCTGAACGCCTTCAGGAAGACCCTAGGAAATTCCTGAACTACCGTGTTTGATCTCCTTGCTGCCACCCTGCCCCAACTCAGTTCTGATAGAGTTCATGCATCAGTTTTGTGAGATGTTCATACTCATTTTGATATCTCTACCAATACACAATTGATGGAGCTTTTTTCTTTTAAGCAAAGCATGAGTGGCTGTTTTCCCAGCCATGTAAATGGTCACACTTTGGATATTGTCTACTCTGATAACTCATTCTGCCAGGCCTCTCTTCCATTTGTCATACTATGATTGGACCATTGTTGTATTCAGTTTATGTGTACTATTCGTCATCTTTTAAAAAGCACTGGGAGAACTCTCCACTAGTTGTGTATAATGAATTGTAAGTGTTGGCATCCCAGTTACAGTCCAAAACTGTGCTTCCAACCACTAATCTCCATCTGTATCTCGAGAGTTATAATAACCAACTTAATATTACACATGACCAGATTGCCCCACTGAGAACCAGTATTCTTAAGTGACTCAAGCCTACAAATGGCTGTTTAAACCTCTTCACCACTTTGAAATTCTTTGATGCTTGGATTACTCTCTAGATCCTATACTTAAATGCAAATGTTTTATTATAAATTCTTACAATGGTCATGGTGCACTCAAAATCCAGAATTTAAACAAAATGGTTACGTGAGTTTCAACAGTCAAAACAAACTTAGTGTGCCGTACTGCAACGAGCTCTTCCGAGATCCATGAACAAATTCAAAAAAGCTAGATCAGTAAGACGTACTAGACACAGTATGCACAGCACGTGCCTTAGGGCCTCATAGTGAACAAAATAAATCAAGATATACCAAATAGTACAATAATACAATACAATTAGAGTTGAGACAATAATGCAGTTATACAAAATTGTTTAATAAATTGCTCGTAGGCTTGTTGTGTTGTTACAAATGCTACATCCCATTTGTATGTGATGAAAAATGTAATTCAGCAAAACTTAATTGAACAACCAAAGGAAAATGGGTTAGCGAACCCCAATTCTCCACACTTTAAATCAGTGCTCTCAGAAAAAGGCTGAAAACACTCAACAAAAAACCTTAAGGCTGCCTGAGGAAGACCTCCAGAACTTGGCCCTATATGAACTCCGGAATACAAAGAGCACAGCTAACCATGACGTCAACCAGAAAGCATCTGTTAAGCTATGTGCTGCATAACAGCTGAGAGAAGAGCCCTATACAATGCCGTCCAAAGAGCAGGCCATTTCATCTACAAAAAAATTGATAAACAGCCTAATGACCATTTAGCCCCACTGCCTCCAGGATTCTACTAAACTGAGAGTTGGATCAGCACACAAGCAAGAAGTACTCAAGAAATCGGGACCACCACATTATCCCGAACAGCTTGAAACCAGAACACGCCCCATGACACCAACCCTAGGAGGCAAAGCAACCCTTTGGGAGATGACAGCTACTTGCTTGCACAGCTTGGGGAAGCCCAACAGAAAGGATGTGGCTAAAACCCACAATACTCTAATCCTCAGATGATGCCTCAGAAAAACAGACCAGCACTGCCCAGTCTCCTACATGGATAGTCTACTGCCATCAACATTCCTCAGCCTCACAAAAATGGACACAGAGAGAAGATTCACTCAAGCACAAAAGCTATTACTGCCTGACATGGCCTTTTCCCGAGTCCCCAGTAATCCACAGGGGCATAACATTACAAACATTGAAACAGGCACACCGATTTCTTTGCCGACCACGTTAAGTTTCTGGCCAAACTACAATTCTTGAGGTCCCTGGGATATTTTAAACAGGAAAACATTTTTGAAAATCTGCTTGTACCTCCCTTGCCTCAACAAAATAAAGAGCAATGACTTGGACTGGAGAGCGTTCTTGCCACCTGACTTAGGGAAGAGTAGGGAACACTCTGAAATATGATTCTATGATGTCAATATCAAGGACCTTATCTTCCAGCATTGTGCCTTGCTGGAAGAGTGGAGAATCCATGTGAGCTCACCGGCACCAGAGAAATGTCCTCACTTCTGAACCAGGACAAGGAATTATTGGAATTAAGACAGGGAAAAAAAGATGTAGTCACATATTTAAACAGATTAAACCGATTAGTAGCAGAAACGGCATGTCCAGAGGAAAAATGAATGTCTCTATACTATCAGGGTTTTACGAGATGAATTCAAGGATGTATTGGCTCAAATAGACCCACAACCAACAAAATGCACTGATCTTATCTACCTAACTTTAAGATTGGATCATAGAATGACGGAAAAAGGGGGAAAGATCTGTGGGTAGGTTTGACTGGGGGTTTTGTCTTCCTGTACCCAGTGGAGAACCAGGAACAGAGCCCATGGAACTAGGGGCTGTGCGTTCTCCACTATCTAGAGAAGAGAAAGATCAGGGAGACAAAATGAGCAATATATGTAACGTGGAAAAAAAGGCCATTTCATTAGAGAATGCCCCGCTAAACCAAAAACAAATTTACAGTAAATAAAACCAAGAACGTAGCCGGACCTGTATTAGAAATGGAGTCCGTGTCTAATCTGAGTACTCTTAACAAGGAAACGATCCCAGAGACTCTTCTGGTTCTGTCAGTTACTTTAACTGAATCCACAAAAAACAGGACACACATTCTGTTGCCTATGAGGATAAAGGACAAAGATAAATCATTCCCTATTAAGGTGAAGATTTATTCGGGTGCCACAGGTAATTTCATTGACAAAAGTATTGTGAAAAAGTAGAATTTATCCAAAATCTCAATTAAGAAAACAGAAATCATTTTAGCAGCTGATGGGAAGCCTTTAACGTCTGGCCCCGTCATTGAAATAAAATGTCCCTTGTCAGGCAGAATCTCAATGGCACACTGAAAAGATTATTCTCAACATCATTGATGACACACAGTATGGGGTTATTTTGGGAATACCATGGTTATGGAAGCATAAACCAACCATAAACTGGAAAGATAAAACTGTACACTTCTTTTCGTCAGAATGCAGAAATCAATGTGTCAGATCTGCTGCGTTGCATTGTCAGAAATAGGGGGTCTTCAAATTGCAACAGCAGCAGAAAAAGACATATTACTACCTGAATGTTATATGTCATATCACAACGTTTTTAGTGAAGTCCAAACAGAAACACTCCCACCATCTAGAACCTACGATTGTCAGATTGACCTTATCCTTGGGGCAACCCTTCCATCGTGCATAGTATACTCGCTAACTGAACCAGAGACAAGTCTCTTATCAGAGTATATAGATCATTATACATCCATAGGGTACATACATCCCTCTCCTTCCCCTGCAGCCTGATTATAGGAAATTGAATGATAACACGGTGAGAAACAGATATTCTCTCCCCCTCATATCTGTATTTTTGGATCAAGTGAACGTGCAAATATTTATATCACGTTGGACTTGCGCACAGAATACCATTTGGTCAGAATGAGAGAGAGAGACGAATGGAAGAGCGCTTTTAAAACAAGATGTGCTCCTAATGAATATCTGGTAATGTCATTTGGGCTTTGCAATGCCCCTGTGTCATTTCAGTTTGTCCTGAACGATGCATTAAAAGAACACATGGAGAAATTTGTGGTGGTTTATATACACGATATATTGAGCTATTCTTCAGATGAGAATACACACTACACACATACCTATCTTTAGTTTTGTCATGTCTGAGACACCATAGTTTGTGTTGTAAGATCAGTAAGTGTGAATTCCATGTGAGAGAGGTGGAATATTTGGGGGTAATACTAAGCCCTTCAGGTTTAAGAATGTCTGAACAAAAGATAAAGGCAGTTCAGGAATGGCTGATGCCCAGGTGTGAGAGAGATATTCAGTGCTTTCTGGAGTTAGCCAATTACTACAGGCGATTCATAGACCATTTCTCTCATGTGGTGGCCTTGATCAAACTGCTACTGAGGAAAAGAGTCACCTTTGTCAGGACTACCGATGCGGAATAAGCTTTTGCATTTTTGAAAAGAGCATTTACAACTGCACGTATCTTAACCCATCCTCAACCTGATCTACCATACAGTGTGAGGTGGAACTAAATTACACAGTGGCTGAGAAAGAACTATTGTTTGATAAATGGGGGTATACCCATCAATTACCCTACTATTACCTGGGTAAGGAAAACACAATATAAGAAAAAGTGGTATGGAGGAAAAAATTAAAAACAGTATTTTTCGAAAAGGATACTTTTAATTATCCTTTCATATGTGTATAAATTCACATCTCAATTTCTTAATTTTTTGCTGAGCATACACAGAAAACATATATTTACAAAAACAAAGACAAAACTTCTGTACATTTAACGAAACTCCGCTACTGTCCTAGACAATGATTTTCAAATCTGGATCCACCTTTCAATAGTGTGGAACCCCAGAGGGCATATACATTGCATAAGGAAGTCAATATCTCCACAGATTCAAAAGCAATGCAAAGTTGTAAGATCCCAGTATATTCCAATTTTTTGGTCCCTCTGTGAAACCAAAGTGTCGACGCGGACGCGTTTCAGCCAATTAATTCCTTTTGGCCTCTTAAGGACAAAGAAACAGCAGCAATCTACATAAAAAGAAACACACACAAGTAACGTAAATGACAAAAACCCTTTTATACTCGCCATTATAAATGCAGGTCCTTAGCCCCAGAAGTGCAACACAGACCAGGAAGTCCCACCACAAGAGACAGAACACCAGATGTCGTGAAGCAAAATCACCTAAAAGCCATGTCTAAACCTACCTAAATCTATATATATATATTTGCACTTGATCCTTCTCAGCCTCGGCGTCATGTGATCAAGGCGTTTCGTAGGCTGAAACGCGTCATGCAGGCATCGCTGTAAAAACTAGAATAAAATAATTTTCTCACTTGCATCCTGGGTCAGCTTTCGTCTGTTCCTGTTCTCCTCGAGACTGTTGGTGCGCAGGAGCACACTTGGCGAAATTCTTCGTTATATATATATATATATATATATATATATATATATATGAGTTACATCTCCAAACACCTCACTAACTCAAAAACACTGGTGATTCAACCACCACCACCAACCGATAACGTGTTGTCCCCAATTAGGATCCAATTTCTAAAGAGAGAGTTCCTAACGGGCATAACTAGGGGCCTTTCTTCAAGGAATTACGTACTACTCAACTAAACTTGGGCTGGTGTCTCAGCTCAGCATCTCAAGTAAACGTGCAATATCCTTGCATGGGGTGGGGTGCTCGGGGTCCGATCCTTCTACCGTTTCTAAAACGGAAATGGTAGTGCAATTAAAAGCCGTCTGGTCACAACTACAATACCTCAAGGTGCTAACTCAGAATGCACTCTTCATACCTTAATGCTATCAAGCTGGGTCCCTTTGTTCGTATTTAAGGGTTCCAAAGAATTCATCCGGCGTGGTTGCTCGCTGATTAAAAAACAAACGAACAAACGGAAATACGGTATAAATCCGGAGGTACTACAACATCAAAGTTTATCTCGCTCCATACCGTTACTTCATCGTATTATCTTACCTTACTACTCTCCCCTCTCCTTGGTCTCTATCCCGTATCTGTCAGAGCCAACTCTCTCGCTGCGCGAGTGTATTAAGGGGAGGACTATCGGAGACTTATTTCCTGGTAAAGAAATAAATAAGGGACTAATGGCCTCCCGCGGTAGCGGGACAACGGATCGGCCATATTGGAATAGAGCGTTTCTAGACACCAACATTATTACGGGCTCCTCTCTCTTCTACTGGAATACATCCACTCGTAGTTGTATTATACTATAAGTGCCTACGGAGCTATATGTAGTCACAAGCTAAAAGATAAACAAAACATAATAATAATAATAATAAAGAGGTGTATTAACATAAAACAAATCTTATGGTGAATAATATAAGGGGAAAAATATTCAGAATAGATTAAATCAGAAGCAATACCACCCAAAATTCTACCCAATGTGCGGAAAGGCAGAGGAAAAGAACCTGTAAACATAAAGGCTCACAATCTAAAAACACATATTAATGTGCACATATATATACAGTGTATGTACATGTAGAGTATTCTTCTAGTGCATTTGCTATCCCTGGGCTCGAAATCTTTATTCTCATATGAAGCTCCTACTGTATCAATGCCCAAATTTCATCCTTATCGTTTAAGCCTTCAATTGCTGTTCGATACTTCTCAATGAACCTTGCTTCCTGCCGATTCAAAGTGTTTTGCAGAGTAGTTTTATTTAGAGGACGCATAACTGCCAAGACGGTCCACCTGAATTCATCCTCATCATGGTCAGTTTCCACAAAATGCTGTACTAATGGGGCACCCGGAGTTTTGCAACAAATCCTTGATTTATGTTGTTGAATACGGAGTTTAACAACTTGAGTTGTTTGGCCAATATATGTTTTTTTACACGGACATTCAATCGAATAAATCACGTTTTTCGAGTTACAATTCGAGAAACCCAATTGGACATGTTTTTTATCGCCAATGGTTGTGAACTTAGAGTAGCTTGTTTGGGGACAAACCACACAATTCTGACATCTGAAGTGTCCTTGTATTGGTGGTAGTCCCATCATCGTTCTTACATCACTTTTTGGTGCTGTTGGTCTAGATGCCTTAACCAGATATTCTCTCAAATTTTTTCCTTTTTGGAAGGCAAATAGCGGTGTAGCCAACCCCAGATGGTCGACCAACCGCCAATTTCTTTGTATGATCTGCCTCACTTTGTTTGCTTTGGGATTGTATGTAAGCACACAGGTAAGTTGATCATTCTTTTCCTTGTTTTTTGGTGTTAGCAAGGTTTCCCGGGGTGTGAACCATGCTCGTTTAAGGGCATTCCTGACTAGTTTCTTTGGGTACCCTCTATTGCAAAGTTTTGTCCGTAAAGTAGCTGCGTTGTCAAAATAGTCGTTTTTATTCGAACAGTTTCGACGTATTCTAAGGAATTGCCCATATGGCAAATTATCCTTAAGATGTCGTGGATGTCCTGAACTGTATGCTAGAAGTGTGTTTCTATCAGTAGGCTTTGTAAACAGGCTGACTTCGAGTGACCCTTTGTTATTTTTGACCCACACATCAAGGAAATTGATTTGGGTGTTGCTTACATTTTTTGTAAATTTCAAGTCCTGTGTACGTGTATTTAGCCAATTATGGAAGGCTTCTAGGTCTTCTTGGTTGCCAGTCCATATCAAAAAAATATCATCAATGAATCTGACCCATCTCGCAATGTGTGCAGAGAATGGGCCAGTCTCATTGAAGATAAGCAAGGTCTCAAATTGGTCCATGACCAAATTGGCTATCTCCGGGGCGAAGCTACAACCCATGGCTACACCTTTTACTTGGAGGTACAGGTCATCTTTAAAGTTAAAGAAGTTATTTTTCAAACATATTTTGGCCATCGAGATCAAGAAATCGGTTGGGACCTGGTGTGGTCTAGGTCTTCTGTTAAGTACCAGTGTCATAATCAAAAGTGCCTCATCTTGTGGAATGTTTGTATAAAGGCTTTCGATGTCGAAGGTCACCAAAAGATTTTGGTTACCATCGAACATCGAACCCTCAACCTTGGAAATGAAATCCATGGTGTCTCGAATGTATGCTTTTGTGTCGGAAATAAATGGTTTCAGAAATCAATCGACATATTTGGCCAAAGGCTCTAGGATAGACCCGCAGGCTGAAATAATCGGCCTCCCTGGTGATTTGGTGGCATCTTTGTGGATTTTAGGCAAGACATACATAGTCAGAACATTCTGTGTAGTGATGTTCAAGAATTCAAATTCTTTCTTACACAGAAATCCACTGTCAAGGTGTGGAAATATGGATTTTTCTGGTCAGTTATGTCCCCTATCTTGGACCCCAACGGTTCTATGTGCATATTACAAGTACATGTATGTTCCCTCCCGTTCCAGTTATGAAGACGCAAATACATGTGCGTCCACCGTTAACATGTCCTCTTTCAGATCCGCCATGAATAGGCCGGATATTCCATTCCTAAGTACAAAAGGCCACCGCCTTTATATGGTTCACTTATGCCATTTTTACAGTCCAGGCAAGTAGGCCCTGATTCTGTCATCAAGCTTTTCTTGCTTTCTGTCTCTGAAGCTCCAGTCCGAGCCTGCATCTGTGACCATGAACTTTGTCTCATTCCCTGCGCGGCTCACGAAGCCTGACATCAGCTTGCTGCCTGCCAAGAACTGTATTTCACCTTAGAAATTATCTGCTCCGATTCCTGCCCAATGCATTCCTGTCTAGTAGTTTAAGTAAACATTCTGCCAGCTACCGAGCAAAGGCCCGGCTTCTCTGTCTTTATACAAGTAATTTATAGCCCTGATTACTATGGAAGATTCTTGCCCTCGCATCTAGTGTAGACACTTAGACGCTTGTACACGCACTAACAGTCAGTATAGTCAGTATAGAATAAGATTCTACTCTAAGAGACCTTTCTTTTGGATAACATAGTTCTTTAAACATAGGATGTTAGATATGATTTGGGATTAGGTTGACTTGACCCTCCAGACATCTGTCGCCACATGTAGAGCTAAATGTCAAGTCCCCTCCACCCCCTAGATGCACGTCAATCACACGTCATGCTGCTGCGCGCGCATTCCTGTCAAGTATTTCTGCTGACATTGCGAAATTCTTTCATGTAACCGCCCTCTTATGACATCACATCTGATGACGTTCTTTAAATCACTCCCAGTTACGCCTATTTTTGCTACGCATGTGAAATGTTATCTTTGCTATCAATTGTTACGCCTCTTGTATTGGCCTCACTGTAATGCCTATTGTATAAAAGTAATTGATTGTCAATAACGTATGTACTTCACTTCCTGAACCTTCGTGGTGATGGAACTTGGAGCAACCGATTATAATCGACCATTGGAATAAAGCCCATTCCGAACCTCTAATACCACGGATTCTGCCTCTTATTTACTGAGCTATTTTATTATGTTTCTGTATCAAATTAAGTCCCGGTAATTAAATTATTTACCACATGAATGGCGCCCGAATAGGGACACTTTCTCATCTCACGCGCCGGCGGTGCGTTGCAGGCCCGGTCTCCTGCCACAGCTGGACGGACAATAACGCGTACCAGCAGGATTTCCTGTATCTCCCTCCGGTCAAGCGGGGGCGACTGAGGCTGCGATCAACACCCAGACGAGGCGGTGAGAAGTGCGAAGTATCCCGACCAGAGCCTAGCTGAGAGAGCAAGATCCGAGGTATACAGAGGCCCACCAGTTTCCGAAGTCCCAAGTCGAGTCCGGTGTCCGAAGTTTTCGAGTCGAGTCGAGTCCAGTCCGGTTCAAGTTCAGTTCAGTTTCCGAGGCCTTCCGTTCCGAGCTACCCGGTGAGTACCATTACTGGGGAGGCGTTCTGGCGTGCACATAAGTTGTGCCGGTCCAGACGGGTTTGGGTACACAAATCCGGTCTGCACTGTTTCAGCAGTGTATCTGTACTGTTTAGCAGTATATCTAGTATATCAAGTATATAAATTCAGAATAATTCAGATAATGCCGAGTATTATGTTTAAGTGATTAAGTTTTCCTTAGATCGTCATCGTCATTGTTTGCTCATTTAAATGTTAAATGTTAAATGTGTTAATACGTTCTGCATATTGTGGTATGAATGACTGTTCATTATCGTGTTTATTGTATTAAGTTTGTTCAAGATCAAGTATCAGATCAGTTCTCAATATGCCGCTCTTTTCGAAATTAAGACAGATCACAACTAGAAAAGGGGTACTCGAAGAAGCTGTTCCTATTCCTCCTAGGGACACTCCAGGGTACTTCATGTATCACAAACATGGCCTAGATGCTATATTATTTCTTGATTTATGGGTAGACTACACTAAGGAATTACCAGAAAGTCAGAGGTGGCCCGCAGCTGGGACCTGGGATACAGAGTGCATCGTGAAAGTAGAGGAAGAATTATGGAAAAAGAAAGCTAGACAATCACAGAAAGACGCCATTGAGGTATGGCGTAAAGAATCGTATAGACGTACAGAAAAAGCACGTAGACAGGAAGAGAAGAGTAAAGAGAATTCAAGTGAAGTCCGAGAAAATCTATTAATTGAAGAAGGTGCACGAGTGAAATCAGAACAAGTAGACAGACAAAGACATGCCCTTATGAAAGGTATGTATCCCCTTCTGGCCGAAGGATTACCTAAGGCTACTGCGGGGATACCAAAAGACTTGCCACCCCCATTATTCCCAATAAAAGTACATCCCAAGGGGCATCCTAGAACCGCAGAAAATGTTTTTCTTTCCTCATATTTAGATGACGCAGCTCCCGAGTATGCTAACCCCGCCCCACATAGACCATTGGCCGGGGAGGTTCAACGCCAAGATCCTGTATCTGTATCTCTGCAGCACCAAATTCCGACACCAGTTCCGGCAAGCACATCTGTTTCCACATCTGCTCCTACAGCTACTTCCATAGCTGTGTCCACACCTATAGTTGCTGTATCACGTTCAACGAATCCTTTCACGCCCGATACCCCAGATGGGGCTACGGGAGGTGCTACCAACATTTTTTCTACGCCACCCAGAATAAATAAACTTACCTTTCAAGAGTCAGCACATTCACGTACCCCCAAACTCATAAATGCCCGTACGCTTAAGGAACTTCTTATAGATTGTAGATATGACCCTGTGCCCGGCAAAGAGGACGAAATGATCATGGCATCATTACGTATCAGACGAGCCGCGGTGTATTTAGGGAAGTTACCAGGAATGACTATGCATCTAGATAATATATACCATTTTGTCCAAACAGGGCGAGATTCTGAAAGTATCAACAGAGCTATGGAATACCAGAAAGTGGAAATACAGGGGGAACTGTTACGTTTCCTAATAAATTGTGTGATCAGAAATCAAGACCGACCGGGGGTAGACCCGGAAGCAATGCAAATTCTTACCAGATGGAGCCAGAATATATCAGAAGGGAGACATGATAAGCAAAATTGTATAATAGCCATGTGCCGAAAGATCCGTAAAGAAATAGAACGCTTACACGAAGAAAGATTAGCGGTAGACCAGTTCGAGCAAAGCGAGGAAGAAGGATCAGGACTGCCCACAGGACAGTCAGAAACTATAGCCTATGTAGGTAGAGGAAGATCTTGTAATAATACTAGATGTCTTACTGACACGATACGTCCGATATGTCTAGAAAATAACAGGAATTTTCAAACACCTAAAATAAATATGAGGTCCCCCGAGCATTCGTTCCAAGCCGCTGACAAATTACTGCGAGAACGAAGGGGTTATCATTTTCTTGATTCTATGGATGAACAAGAATTAGCTAGGTCAGCCGTTCATTGGATTGACAGTCCCGGAAAGTATGATGATGATACAGTAGCACACACATTTTTGAATCTCACCCCAGATGAACAGCGTTTAGCTGGGATTTATATGATTCAACAACTTCTTATACTATATAAAAGCCAACATTCAGACCCTGGTCCCTTACCTGATATATTGACTGAATTACTCACGAATAGATGGAGAGGTTAAGGTACTAAGTTAATTAAAGAAATACTAGAATCAAGAAAGCAGAACATTCTTTTTATATGCCCAGAACATGTCTCACTGCCCATCAAGGAAAGAACCACGTATTACATGGACAGACAGAACCCCTTACGAGAAGTGCACCCAATAAAGGGCGAGGACAATGAGTTTAAACGTGTATATGTATATACGCCCATATCGAAAATAGAATTGTTGGAAATGAAGAAAGTGGTACCCAGTCATGACAAAGACCCAGCGGGTTTCCACCGAGAAATTAAAGACATGTTACTCATGGGAGAGTATACCTATCCCGACATTATGACCATATTAAAGGTATTGATGCCTGCTGGCATTTACGAAAAACTGAAGGAAAAAGAGTGGGAAGTGGGAGACCAAAAAATAGATTGGACAGCATTAGAAAATGAAGAAAAGGCCCGAGGTCCAGGTTCGGGGCTTGGGGACAAAACTAAAGCACTACCAGGTTTACTAGTACAGGTACTGCCACGTTTATTAACCACGAAAAAGGAAGACTGGGGTGCAATCTCAGCCTGTAAACAAAAGCAAGATGAAGACACTAGTGATTTCTATGCCCGATTCGAAAAATGTTTTGGTATAAATAGTGGTATAAAAGCAAGTAGCGAGTCATACCCACATCTGTTTGTGACAAAATTAGTTGAAAATTCTTTGCCCCAAGTGAAGAATAGAGTATTAAAATTCGAGAGTACCTGGCAAGGTAATACCCCATCACAAATGCTACAAATGTTACAGTACCATTACAATAGAATTAGAGAAGAACAAGATCATGAACAAAGACGCATGAAAGACACGAAAATGAAAATGCTAGTCTCCCAGACAGTTCCAGCTGAAGGACATAAAAAGGGTACGACACATTCCGGTGATTCAGCAGGACCTGTAAAAGGGACATGCAACTATTGTAAACAGCCAGGTCATTATGTACACGATTGTCCAGTTCTGAAGCGTAATATCGCCACAGGTATTACAAAAGAAAGACCACGGCCACCTAGACAGGATCAGAATGAACAAGGAGCACCGCAGCATGCACAGTCCATGCCAGCTCCACAACAGTCTATACAGTTTGTGCCAGCCGCACCAGCGTTGCCTGCTGCTGCCACACAAACCACGACACGACAGCTGTACCAGACCGCACAGTATGACTATCCTGATTACCAACGATACGCATGAACCAGCCTAGAGAGGGAAGTTGACTTACCCCTTATCGAGGTCCCTGTAGACCAAGAAGGACCTTATGTACATAGTGAATTATTAGGTCAAGACAGAAAGTTTTTACTCGATACAGGGGCAAGTCGAACAACTATAAAACGTAGTGAAGTTCCAGGGGTACCCCTCTCAGGCTCACAGAATATTTCCCTTGGTTTTTCAGGAAAACCTATTGTTAATGAAGTGTCACAGCCTCTTCCACTTACGATAGGACCTTTGACCCGAACTACAGATTTATTGCTTACTAAATCATGTCCAGAAAACCTGTTAGGAATAAAAACACTGAAAGCTCTAGGAGCCATAATATGTTGTTCTCCAGAAGGAGTAAGATTGTTTTTACGTGATTTCAAAGGTCATTATGTGTCTAGAGACATGGATCCCCGATTGCAGACTTTACCTACACATCTATGGGCACAAGGCCCTACTGATGTTGGTTGCATGAATATTACACCATATCGAGTCACACTGAAGGCAGGAGTGGTACTACCACGAATGCGACAATACAAGTTACCTCCAGATGCTGTAATGGCTTTACTGCAAATCATTGACGAGCTCATTGCCCAAGGAGTGGTTGTAGAAACAGACTCCAATGTATGTAATTCACCGATAATTCCGATTCTTAAACGAACAGATCCGAAGGCCCCGCCAGTATATCGATTGGTTATTGATTTGCGCGAATTAAACAAATGCATTGTGCCACAATTCCCTGTGGTTCCAGATATCTCGTCATTACTGACAGCTATTGATTCCAAAGCAACATTCTTTACTGTAATTGATCTCAAAAATGCCTTTTTCAGCGTCCCAATAGATCCGGAAAGCCAATATTTGTTCGGATTTAGTTTAAATGGACGTAGCTTCAAATTCTCACGCGCACCTCAAGGATTTACAGAAAGCCCCAGCATCTATAGCCAAGCACTGAAACGAGAACTCGACAGTATACACATGCCAGTCAACACTGCTTTGCTTCAATATGTCGATGATCTGCTGATCACCGCGAGAAGCGAACCCGAATGTGAGAAAGCATCACTGACAGTTTTACGATTTCTAGCCGAAAAGGGGCACAAGGTGTCCCCTTCTAAGCTGCAATTCTGTGTCCAGCGAGTTGTTTATCTTGGACACTCGCTGTCCAAGGAGGGAAGGCAGCTTACACCCGACCGCATTCAGTTAATAGCTAACATGCCAATACCCAAGACACAAAAGGAGGTGCGGGCTTTTATAGGCCTCACTTCATATTGTAGGCAGTGGATCCCTCAGTATGCATTTCTAGCAAAACCACTCATTCAGTTGACAACACAGGAGGCAGCCACATCGACTGTTCTCCCTTGGACTCAGGAACATACACAAGCTTTTGAAAGCTTAAAGAAAGCTCTATGCCAAGCACCTGTTTTAGCAACACCATGTTACAGTAAACAGTTTACACTCTTTGTTACAGAACGCGAAGGTACTGCTTTGTCAGTACTCACACAGGAACAAGCAGGATCACACAAACCATGTGCTTATTTTTCTAGTACATTAGATCCCGTAAGCTCAGGCTCTGCCTGCGTGCCTGAAATCAGTGGCAGCGACAGCTTTAGCAATCAGACAAAGCGATGCCATAGTGTTAGGACATCCATTGACAGTACAAGTACCACATGCAGTGGAGGTTCTTGTGAATCGAACGCAAACACAACATTTGACTATAGCAAGACTTACAGGGTACGAACTCACATTGTTTCAGCCACATATAGAAATCAGACGTTGTAACACATTGAATCCTGCCACACTTTTACCTGTAAATGGAACAGACCCACTAGCTCATGACTGTATTGAAGTTATTACAATCACGACGAAACCCAGACAAGATTTAACCGATGTTCCATTGTCAGACCCAGACCTGACGTTGTATGTAGATGGTTCATGTATGAGAAAAGGTACAGGAGAACTAGTGGCCGCTTACGCAGTCACAACAGACACTGAAATTATTGAAACAAATTGCATAAATACCTTGTCCGCTCAAGCCGCAGAGCTCGTCGCTCTGACACAAGCCTGTATTCAAGCCACAAATAAAAAAGTCAACATATACACTGATTCACGTTATGCATTCGGAGTTGTACATGACTTCGGCGTGCTGTGGCGAGAGAGAGGTTATTTAACTTCTCACGGTGCCCACATTCAGCACGGACCCCTCATTCATGCCTTATTAGATGCAATACATTTACCCATTGCAATATCGATTATGAAATGCAAAGCACATACGAAAGTTACTGATATCATTTCTCAAGGCAATGATTTAGCTGACAGAACAGCTAAACAGACTGCTCAAACTCAAACATCCGACATGACAAAGACAATAGTCCCGACGCCAACACATTGTATGACGGTTAAAGATCCTACTCTTGACGTAATTGATATACAGACACATGCTACACCAGACGAAATAAAGAAATGGATTGAATTAGGAGGGATCCAAACGGATCAAGGATGGATGATGAAGGAAAAGTCTGTGTGGTTCCTTCCTGATTCAATGGTCCAAGTCATTATTAACACTGTCCATAGTCCAGCGCATCTAGGAGAGAAAGCTATGCTAGACAGCATTCAACATATTTGGTTCAACAAACATTTACGAGCAGCAGCCAAACAAAAAGTCGGTACCTGTATGATCTGTTGTCAGTTCAACCCAGGAAAAAGCATTCCCGTAGAACAGGGTGGATTTCAGCCTCCTGCTCACCCTTTTGAAGTCCTCCAGATGGATTATATCCAGATGGAACGATGTCGAGGATTCAAATATGTTCTCGTAGTTGTTTGTGCTCTTTCCCGTTGGACGGAAGCATACCCGGTTTCAGATTACACGGCCCCGACTACTGCCAAACAGTTAGTTCGAGAATTCTTCCCACGATACGGTTTACCACGTGTTGTTCACTCTGATAACGGCCAGCCGTTTTCATCCGAACTAATGAAACACGTTTCACTTTTGTTAGGATATCAGTGGAAGTTTCATTGTGTCCGACACCCCGAAGCAGCAGGTCTCGTAGAAAGACATAATCAGACTCTGAAAATTAGATTGTCCAAAATATGCAGGGAGAAAGGTGTCGACTGGGTAGTAGCATTACCAGTTGCGCTCTTTTACATGAGAATGGTAGCACACTCTCGAACAGGGCTATCCCCGTATGAAGTGATCTTCGGCAGACCACCAAATATGTGGGGGACGCCTATACCACGTAAAATAACTGATATTGACTGTAATATGCTGACAGATTATTTGGCTTCCTTGATGTCTGCACTACAATCTTGTCGTTCACAGGTAGCTGCAGCTTTTCCTGACAACACTGAAGTGAAACCCCATGACGTAATTCCGGGGGATCTCGTTTTAGTGAGGAACTTTGATCGAAAGACTCAGCTGGATCCTAGGTGGAGGTCGCCTCAGCTCGTGTTATTAACGACGAGGACAGCCGTGAAGATCGAAGGCAGGAAAGGCTGGATTCATTCAAGTCATATCAAGAAATTTCATGGACTACCAGCAGATGTGAATACCACACCTCGTGTGTCTTCACCCATTGACTCAAAACTTCCTCTTGTTGAAAGAAGTAATTCCGAACATTATAAACTAAAACTCAGGCCCAATCAGTCAAGCAATTTGATTGTTTAAGTCCTCTCCGAGGTGAAGCGGTTGAATTGTCTCTGACATGTATCCCTTGGACCTGAATAGAGATAACACCCGAAAAATGTTGAAACGACAGGCGTACTGTAAATCACTGCGTAGTCATTGTACAGTGACGTTATTAATTTTATTTTCCTTAAGTCTTTTAATAATTACTGCAAGTATATTGTTGCACATATATTATCCTATTTCTAGACATGTTTATAATGTTACTGCTGAACATTCTTTTAGTGAATTACCTCCGCATGAATTGGCATATAGATTTGCGCTGCGCAATAACACTTTTATTAGTATGTTACATCATTCCCATCAGGTTAGCAATGCTACAAATTGTTGGATATGTGGCCGACTCCCTCCCTATCAGAACTATGAAGGAATTCTACCTCTCTTTCCATACCCGTTCACACACAATGGCTCCTGTGGAGCATGGTTTAGTCTAATTAATTCCCTTGATTCGAATTCTGCAGTTTATCAAGATAACTGGGTATGGGGAAATCTGAACTTAGTTTTACTTAAAGTCTGCCACCCCAACAAGGAGGGACTTCCCCAGAGAACAGGAACTGATCTAGAAAATGAAGTATATGGATTAGGTAATTTTACGCTTAATCTCCTGATCTTGAATGTCGAATCCGAAGCTAATCCAAGTTTGCCCGCCATGTCAGTATTTTCAGTAAAAGGTGAATTATGTGTGAGAAAGAATGGTTCCATACATATGGGCCATAGTAGATGCACCACTGTAATAGAATTTAGTGATCAAGGCAAGTCGACATTTAGAGCTTCCCGCCATTCCTATTTTATATGTGGTCAGACGGCATATGTACGTTTGCCTCTAGATTGGGATGGTACCTGCTACATTGGATTCCTTTTGCCACCTGTTTTTCTAGCTCCTCCTGATTATCACAGAAATACTCATTTAGTACACAATAGAGAAAGGAGAGATCTCCCAATAGTCGACTACACTGAAACAGCATGGGAAAAATACACAGATTTCAATAAAGGTCTCTTTCCCTATATAGGTACCGTTACTAATAGTAAGCTGATACGTAGATTGACTAGAACCCTTGAAGCAGTAGTGAACGAAACTATTTCCGCCCTAGGCAATTTAACAGAAGAGCAGTCTGCCATGCGGATTGTTGTGCTTCAAAATCGTCTTGTCCTTGACGTCATCCTGGCCGATAGGGGCGGAGCTTGTAGGGTCATCGGATCAAGCTGTTGCATTTTCATACCAGAAAATTCGCCATCTGTATATAAAGCCATAACCCGCCTCCATAAGATTGTAAGCCAGATACACCAGAATCCAGGCACCTGGACTTGGTCCGGTTGGTTTTGGAGCGTGTTATCAGCCTGGGGATGGAGAGTTCTATCCTTCCTAGGTATTGGCCTTCTCATACTATTCAGTTGCTGCTTATGCCTGCAATGTGGACCAGCGATCTGTGGTCTGTGTGCCACATCGTGCATTCCACATCAAGATTTTCGTTCAAAATCCCGGAAGAAGAAAGAAGAACAAATGATGCTATACGAACAGATCAATGGATTGATGAAGATTGATGTCTCTTGACGGGCAAGTAGGGGACAAGGAGGGAATGTGGAAATATGGATTTTTCTGGTCAGTTATGTCCCCTATCTTGGACCCCAACGGTTCTATGTGCATATTACAAGTACATGTATGTTCCCTCCCGTTCCAGTTATGAAGACGCAAATACATGTGCGTCCACCGTTAACATGTCCTCTTTCAGATCCGCCATGAATAGGCCGGATATTCCATTCCTAAGTACAAAAGGCCACCGCCTTTATATGGTTCACTTATGCCATTTTTATAGTCCAGGCAAGTAGGCCCTGATTCTGTCATCAAGCTTTTCTTGCTTTCTGTCTCTGAAGCTCCAGTCCGAGCCTGCATCTGTGACCATGAACTTTGTCTCATTCCCTGCGCGGCTCACGAAGCCTGACATCAGCTTGCTGCCTGCCAAGAACTGTATTTCACCTTAGAAATTATCTGCTCCGATTCCTGCCCAATGCATTCCTGTCTAGTAGTTTAAGTAAACATTCTGCCAGCTACCGAGCAAAGGCCCGGCTTCTCTGTCTTTATACAAGTAATTTATAGCCCTGATTACTATGGAAGATTCTTGCCCTCGCATCTAGTGTAGACACTTAGACGCTTGTACACGCACTAACAGTCAGTATAGTCAGTATAGAATAAGATTCTACTCTAAGAGACCTTTCTTTTGGATAACATAGTTCTTTAAACATAGGATGTTAGATATGATTTGGGATTAGGTTGACTTGACCCTCCAGACATCTGTCGCCACATGTAGAGCTAAATGTCAAGTCCCCTCCACCCCCTAGATGCACGTCAATCACACGTCATGCTGCTGCGCGCGCATTCCTGTCAAGTATTTCTGCTGACATTGCGAAATTCTTTCATGTAACCGCCCTCTTATGACATCACATCTGATGACGTTCTTTAAATCACTCCCAGTTACGCCTATTTTTGCTACGCATGTGAAATGTTATCTTTGCTATCAATTGTTACGCCTCTTGTATTGGCCTCACTGTAATGCCTATTGTATAAAAGTAATTGATTGTCAATAACGTATGTACTTCACTTCCTGAACCTTCGTGGTGATGGAACTTGGAGCAACCGATTATAATCGACCATTGGAATAAAGCCCATTCCGAACCTCTAATACCACGGATTCTGCCTCTTATTTACTGAGCTATTTTATTATGTTTCTGTATCAAATTAAGTCCCGGTAATTAAATTATTTACCACAAAGGGCTCTGTTAGTCAAATGCAAAATTTCAGCTTTCAGACGAGCTGTAGGGTTACATTCAAGGGGTCGATAGTGTAGCTGATTACTCAGTTGCCTAGTAATTTCCTCATCATATTTGTCTGCATCCCATAGCACAATCCTTCCACCTTTATCCTTTAACAAAAGGCACTTAAAAACCTAGCAAGTAATCCACTAGTGGTAGTGAAACCCGCGGATAAAGGTGGAGGGATTTAATCTATTCTGAATATTTTTCCCCTTATATTATTCACCATAAGAATTGTTTTATGTTAAATCACCTCTTTATTATTATTATGTTTTGTTTATCTTTTAGCTTGTGACTACATATAGCTCCGTAGGCACTTATAGTATAATACAACTACGAGTGGATGTATTCCAGTAGAAGAGAGAGGAGCCCGTAATAATGTTGGTTTCTAGAAACGCTCTATTCCAATATGGCCGATCCGTTGTCCCGCTACCGCGGGAGGCCATTAGTCCCTTATTTATTTCTTTACCAGGAAATAAGTCTCCGATAGTCCTCCCCTTAATACACTCGCGCAGCGAGAGAGTTGGCTCCGACAGATGCGGGATAGAGACCAAGGAGAGGGGAGAGTAGTAAGGTAAGATAATACGATGAAGTAACGGTATGGAGCGAGATAAACTTTGATGTTGTAGTACCCGCCGGATGAATTCTTTGGAACCCTTGAACACGAACAAAAGGACCCAGCTTGATAGCATTAAGGTATGAAGAGTGCATTCTGAGTTAGCACCTTGAGGTATTGTAGTTGTGACCAGGCGGCTTTTAATTGCACTACCATTTCCGTTTTAGAAACGGTAGAAGGATCGGACCCCGAGCACCCCACCCCATGCAAGGATATTGCACGTTTACTTGAGATGCTGAGCTGAGACACCAGCCCAAGGTTAGTTGAGTAGTACGTAATTCCTTGAAGAAAGGCCCCTAGTTATGCCCGTGAGGAACTCTCTCTTTATAAATTGGATCCTAATTGGGGACAACACGTTATCGGTTGGTGGTGGTGGTTGAATCACCAGTGTTTTTGAGTTAGAGAGGTGTTTGGAGATGTAACTCATATATATATATATATATATATATATATATATAGATTTAGATAGGTTTAGACATGGCTTTTAGGTGATTTTGCTTCACGACATCTGGTGTTCTGTCTCTTGTGGTGGGACTTCCTGGTCTGTGTTGCACTTCTGGGGCTAAGGACCTGCATTTATAATGGCGAGTATAGAAGGGTTTTTGTCATTTATGTTACTTGAGTGTGTTTCTTTTTATGTATATTGCTGCTGTTTCTTTGTCCTGAAGAGGCCAAAAGGAATTAATTGGCTGAAACGCGTCCGCGTCGACACTTTGATTTCAGAGAGGGACCAAAAAATTGGAATATACAGGGATCTTACAACTTTGCATTGCTTTTGAATCTGTGGAGATATCGACTTCCTTATGCAATGTATATGCCCTCTGGGGTTCCAAACTATTGAAAGGTGGATCCAGATTTGAAAATCATTGTCTAGGACAGTAGCGGAGTTTCGTTAAATGTACAGAAGTTTTGTCTTTGTTTTTGTAAATATATGTTTTCTGTGTATGCTCAGCAAAAAATTAAGAAAATGAGATGTGAATTTATACACATATGAAAGGATAATTAAAAGTGTCCTTTTCGAAAAATACTGTTTTGTTACATTTTACCATGGTTTTATGTACAACGTTAACATATTTTTCTAGCTCAGGCATTTACGCCGCTACCACCTGCATATTTCAATTACATTTCATTATGGTTTTATATCTTCTATATTTTCTATTGATTTTACCAAGTGGTTGAGTATGTACTTTTAAATGCTTTGTACTTTACTTGCCTTTTATGTCTATGATGAGTCCAACCCATGTGACTACCCCATGTGATGTTACACGTACACAGCACTAGCACTTTAAATTTGTAGCTCTGTGAGCTTAACGCTGTCATGTGATCAAGGCTCTTGGAGAGCCGAAACGTTATGGCCGACGCTCTGGGCAAATAAAGAAAATTGCACCTTATACTGGTTCGTGTACCAACTTCTTGAAGCGTCAGCACGAGTTTCGAGTCTGGTGGAGCTGGTAGATCTGATATATATATATATATATATATATAGATTTAGATAGGTTTAGACATGGCTTTTAGGTGATTTTGCTTCACGACATCTGGTGTTCTGTCTCTTGTGGTGGGACTTCCTGGTCTGTTTTGCACTTCTGGGGCTAAGGACCTGCATTTATAATGGCGAGTATAGAAGGGTTTTTGTCATTTATGTTACTTGAGTGTGTTTCTTTTTATGTATATTGCTGCTGTTTCTTTGTCCTGAAGAGGCCAAAAGGAATTAATTGGCTGAAACGCGTCCGCGTCGACACTTTGGTTTCAGAGAGGGACCAAAAAATTGGAATATACAGGGATCTTACAACTTTGCATTGCTTTTGAATCTGTGGAGATATCGACTTCCTTATGCAATGTATATGCCCTCTGGGGTTCCACACTATTGAGAGGTGGATCCAGATTTGAAAATCATTGTCTAGGACAGTAGCGGAGTTTCGTTAAATGTACAGAAGTTTTGTCTTTGTTTTTGTAAATATATGTTTTCTGTGTATGCTCAGCAAAAAATTAAGAAAATGAGATGTGAATTTATACACATATGAAAGGATAATTAAAAGTGTCCTTTTCGAAAAATACTGTTTTTTATTTTTTCCTCCATACCACTTTTTCTTATATTGAGAAAGAACTATTGGCCATTAAAAAGCCCTTCTCTGAATGGAGAATATTACCTTTGGGTTGCTCATCATGCAGTGACTGTTTATATTGATCATCGGAATCTCCAGTATATGAAAGAAGCGAGACACCTGTCTCAGCGACAGATGCGTTGGATACAGTTCTTTGCAGAGTGCGATTTTGTGGTCACGTTTTGTCCAGGTAGCGAAAATCGAAAGGCAGATGCCGAATCAAGGCAAGACTCACTAATTAGTAGGAAGGAGAGATCCATATACTTCATAATGGCTCCTTCAAATGTATTATGTGTGGTGCCTGAGGGTAATTTTTGGGAAACCATAAGAAAGACTGTAAGAAAGACAGGTACTCTGTAACGTTGGGTGGAGTGGGCAGGAAAAGATCCACAAACAAGCATCAAACAGGGGTTACCATTCTTTAATCATCGACTATATGTACCCACACAAGCCCTTCAAAAAGAGGCATTCAACTTGTGTAATAAGTCTGTTCTGGCTGGACACCCTGGTTATGTAAAGACAGTGGAACTAATCAAGTATTGTTTTTGGTGGAATAACATGTCTCAAGACTTAAAGAGATGGACACAAGAATGTGACATATGTGATATATGTGCCAGAGCTAAGGCTCAACATGTCAGGCCCTGGGCGTAGTTCGCGGAGTTTTGCTATGTGGAATTCACAAAGTTACAAAAAGAAAAACTCTGCGAAGTTCCATGAGTGGCCGAGTGCAGTGCGAACTGCAGTTTGTGCTGGTATTCCTGCCACTCGGGTAGACATTGTACCCGAGCGGTTGCACCCAATCGCGAACTTACTGTTCGCAATCGCGAGCGGGGAAAAAACTCCGCTGCACATCGCAAAGTGGAGTTTTCTGCACTCCACGAGCTCGGCGGAGTGCAGAGTGCAGAAATCTCTGAAAACTCCGAGAATGGAGCGAAGTTCACTGTCCAAGCCTAGTTATTATAATCAATGCCCACCCCCAATATACCATGGAAGTCTGTGAGTCTGGACTTTGTTACTGGGTTACCTAAGGATCATGGCTATACATCGATCTTTGTAATAGTGGACAGTCTGACAAAGATGGGTCATTTTGTTCCTTTTCATACCCTACCTACCGCAAGAGAAATGGCAGAGTTGATATGTGAAAATGTAGTAAAGCTCTATGGGATCCCCAATACCATAATGTCTTGTAGGGGGCTCAGTTCTCTGCTAGGTTTTGGCAGGTTTGGTCTAAAGGATTAAACATCTCAGCAGCTTTGTCTTCAAGTTTCCATCCCCAAACTGATGGACAAACAGAGAGATTAAACCAGACTTTGAAGCAGTATGTAAGGTGTGATGCCACAAAAGCCACTGAGTCATGGGTATCATTTTGAAGTGAGCTGAAATCCCTTACAATAATGCCTGGCATTGTTCTATCCGTCCCTCCCCTTTCAATGCTAACTATGGTTTACACCCCAATTTGTTCCCTATAACCATTCACTCTGAAACAGATAAAACCCTGCTGTATTGGCTCATGTAAAAGAGGTACAATGGGTGAAGGGAATTATACAGAAGCATTTGGAGGTAGTGACGGACAGGGCCCTCTAGGGCCACGCGGGTTATATACAATCACCTGCTATGCCTTCCCCAAAATGAAGAGTCGGTCAGACAGTAGAGAATGCAAATGTACTTTATTCAGTATATACTCTGCAGAGGAGCCCAGTCAGGCCTTCAACCTAAGATGTCTGCCAAGGGAACTGACGCCCCAGGGTACGCTAATCCATAATAAACCCTTCTGGAGACTTCCGACACGCCTCTAATGGAAAGTTACCGTCTTGAGCCGGGCATGATAAAGGAGGTACAGAGAGATGAGCTAACACCTGCCAAGCGGGCACACTATCAGCACTCCAAGGTCACTGTGCCGAGTCTCAGCGTCTCCTAACATGGGAGCAGAGCTACACATTGAGATTGGAATGCAGAGAAAGAATATCAGTTCATTAGCAAGTTGGGTTACAGCCTTGAGCAGGAGAGAAAATAATAACGAAGTACAGTGTTTACTGAGGCAAGCAAGTAGAGAAATAAGGCCTAGTACGAGCATAGCCCAAGCAGTCTTCTAGTGATTGTGAAATACAAAATGGAGTCACACAAGCTAACTAAAGCTTACATGTTGCAAGGATAACTCAGTGGGTTGTATAACATGAATACAAATGGCGTCTATTTAGCCACATATTGCTAACCTAATATAGAATGTGTAAGTGCACTATGGGAAGAGGGATTTCAAACCTAACACAAGCAAAACAACAATATTAAATATGGGCTTATAGTCATCGTTGTGAACGACCTCCGTATCAGCCTGGTTACAAGGTGTGGCTGTGTTCGAAGTATATTAGGTTTAAACTCAGGACTGGAGCCTATTCCATCCCAAATTCATCAAAAGAATCAATCCAGTACCTTACAAGCTGAAATTGCCAATCACTCTGAGAATACACCCTGCAATCCATTGCAGTCTCCTTAAGCCAGCTAGAACAATGAATAGAAGGGCCATGCTGCCAGTAACGAGGGAAGGTCAACCTGAATAGGAGGTACGACAGATCATTGATTTCAAGACAAGAGGGGGTCAGCTATGGTATTTAGTGTCATGGAAGGGATACACAGCTGAAGATGACACATGGGAACCCAGTAGCAATGTCAATGCTCCTTTTGCAGTGAGAGCCTTTCATAGAGTGAACCTCTCTAAACCTGGTAGTAAGAGGCACATGAGGGGTGGGCCTACCATCATGAATAGACATTCTAAAGTGCCTCAAATTTTGATCCTAATTCCGTGTAGGACTAAGGTTGCGGTTTCATTAAATAGGAACCCTTGTGAAATAGGATTCTTTGGCAGGATTATTTTTTATACCGCAAAGAAAGCTACAAATTGGCAGTGCTGGACAAAAAAAAGAAACTGCATGTTCCATGGTGCAATGCAGAACAACCATCTGAAGTCTATTAGAAACCTATATAGGAAGCTTTGCAGAAGTTGAGCATAATGATCGTATCTTTGTTCCTGTTTTGGTTGTAAACAGCAAGGAGCGTTTCCTTTTGGGTAATGTACAAGCATATTTCCTCTATGGATTTAGCCATTTAGTCTTCTGTGGAACTCTCTTTCCTGGACTCCGAGTTACGTGTTTTCTGACCTTTTTAGGTCGAGCCTAGACAGCGCTTTCGCTGTGTGAAAGACATGTTGTATTGCATTCTGTGTGTATTAAAAAATTAACTGCTTTCTATTGGCTGTTGGCTATGCCATTCAAAAATGTAGCCTTTGTATCGGTGTTGGGTTGTAAAAGTCCCTCCCTTCTCTCCTTCTAGCGATTTCAATAGTGAGTATTTAGTTTGGCCATCACACTGTGTAGCGTATGATGGCACCTGTTACAGAGACGTGCATCCGTTAGCAATTATCCTTATTGTAACTGCAGTCTGACTTCCATTCTGACCTAAAGAAGCTCTGTGGCTTTGTTTCTGTTTCAGCGTGCCTCTGTTAGCAATCATCCTTATCTTAATTGCAGTTTCACATCAATTCCGACCTAAAAAGCCCTGTGCCTTTGTTTATGTTTTAACGTGCATCTGTTATGAATTATCCTGATGGTAATGGCAGTATAACTTTTATTTCAACAGTCACACTTAAAAATGATAATAAAAAACCATGGAGGATTTTATTTTGCTCATATTAAACATTGCGTGTTAATAATTACATAATACGGTACAGCGTTTTTAGTTTCCTTTTCTGTTGACGTTGTTGGGGTTTGCTTTCCGTTTTGCCAGCGGACATGGGCAGAGATGCTGGAGTCATGTAAGGTGTGGCTGGAAGTAAATCGCAATGCATATGCACTTGTTTCGGCACCAGCTTTTTAGAGCTAATGATGGTGAGCACCAGCAGGACCCGGGCCAATTAAAGCTGATGTTATTAAAAAATAAGTTTAAGCATTTTTAGTTTCCTTATCTGTTGACATTGTCGGGGTTTGTTTTCCGTTTTGCCAGCGAACATGGTTAAAGATTCTGGAGTCATGTAAGGTGTGGCTGAAAGTAAATCGCAGTGCATATGCAGTTGTTTCGGCACCAGCTTTTTAGAGCTAACAATGGTGAGCACCGGCAGGACCAGGCCCAATTAAAGCTGTGTCTGTTGGTGTGATTATTACAACTATACCAAACAGTCAAACTTAAAAATAATGTTAAAAAACCATGGAGCATTTTATTTTACTAATATTAAGCTTTGCGTGTTATTAAAAAATATGGTAGATCATTTATTTTTCCTTTTCTGTTGACGTTGTCGGGTTTTGTTTTCCGTTTTGCTACCACTGCTATTTAATACTTTTACTGCTCTTTATATACTAAACTCCAATAAATGGCGTGACCTATTGCCACTGCCAATGCTTGTTTTTTATGTCAAGAGGATAGTGAACAGTTCAAAAGCCGTTCACCTGAGGATTTAACAGGGGCAGTTGGTTGTTAATTGTATGAAGAGATTCAGTCCAGACAAATGCCGTCTCAGTTAAGTGCATTCATATTTTTGTTTTGATTTTCACTTGTTATTTTATAAAAGACCAGCAAGAAGCTTAAAAAATGCTAACATTGGAATATTATGAGACTGGTACATTTTTCAGATTCCTTCTTTACCTCATGTTGGATTTATACTGGGTATAAAAGAAACAGCGTGCTATCACAATCGCAGTAGCCTTACTGTGTTTTGAATCAAGACCTTCAATTTTGTCAATTTGTAACTGGGCAATGATGCTTTTGAATTTTTTTCCAAAGGATTCTTCTTTTTATAGGAATTGCAGGATATATGTGGTATGTATGTTGTGCCTGTTTTGTAATGCAGGCAAAGGTTATCTTTGGGGATGTACATTTAGAATATACATTTGGTCATTACTTTCTTTTGTAGTTTGTTTGCTTGCAGTTATTTTTATTTCATATCCAAGAAACACCACATTGAAGGATAAGTGATTCCAAGTGCTGAGCAAAACAGTCATACAGATTCCCTTGGAAAAATACATTTCATAGGTACTAGTTTAAAAAGAAGTTTAAATTTGAGATAGGTACACATCAGAATCTATATCACCTTCTTATGTTTGTTCTTGCAGATCTCCTTCCCTGCAGTTCCTTTCCCTACTTCCTTTCCCCCACTCAATCCTTCTAATCTTCTGTACCTTTATGGTAATTCAGAATTGGAGTGATTGAGGGGTGGAACATATATGAGCATCGCACTGATCCTGAGAAGCTCGGTGTCATTTGGGCCCATATCCTGACAGATTAATAATGTAATTTTAGATGTCATCAGTGATGTACTTGATGATGTCTTAGAAAATATCATAAGTGATGTAACATTTGAGGTCATCAGCAGTGCATGGTGATGACACAAGTTCTAGTTAATTGAAATACCTATATATGGCCTGGATTTCATGATTACCTTCAGAGGTTGCTTCAGTAAAAAAGATTGTCTTGATAATTCCCCTCTCCAAGGAGGAAAACGTGAACCACCAATGTATGTGCGCTTCCCACAATCACTGATGATTGTTGAATCAGTATCTGTGGTTGAGACATTACTGCACCAGAATTCCCGAAGTGCTTATATGGAGGATATCTTTTTGTCTGTGCAGGGAATGAGTGAGTAGTTTATCTCTGAGATGATTGTTCCCCTCATGAATATAAGAAGTATAAGGGGGAAGGCGTGAGCACAGACAAATGAAGATCACCATTAAGTAGTTGGGAAGTAGAGCTTTTATGAGACGCTTAGGCAGCGGGCACCTCTAGTGGAGTCACACTTCAGTACTGTAGTTAACCACACAAACCACTGATATGTCAGTGAAATTACAGGTGGACACATTTGGGAAGAATCTACAGCTGTAATTAGGACAACAATACAGTGGGGACGGTGCTCAAAAGCATTTGAGTATAGGAAGTGGAACTACTGGAGTCCCCTTTCATGTAGTCGTTACAGGTCTTTATGAATCGGCTCAAGACGTTCAGTAGTAAAAGTGCAAAGAGGGCACTAGTTTCACCAACTGTACTTTATAGATTTTAGTCTGATTTTTGTTGTTTGTGAGCATGTAAGGGTGCGTAAAAGAGTTCTACATGAGCGCTACTTCACAGATTGCAAAGCACCCAAATGGATTGGCCCCTTTATGTTAATGGATGCAAAACATATGGAAGAACAGGACTACGGCTGTTTTTTTTTAATTATTTGTTTTTATGAAGATTTTCCTTTGCCATTGTGTTTGTAGATATATTATAGTATATGCATTTTAAACAGGAGTTGGACCTCTCTTATGTGATGCTGGTATCAATGTTTAATCACATATGGAACCTAACAACAAAGGCACGTCTGTCTAATTGCGAATTCAAATTGTGAATACAGGCTTGTTAGGAAAGCAGATGATATATGGCCGGCTTTGGAGTATGAGGGTTGCATATCAACAAGGATTCTGCAAAGGCAGAGTACTCCCCGGAGTAAACCAGTGTATCATCTAACGCACCATTCTTGCATGCCGAGCCACTTAAAATATACATTGGAATCTTTGTTGGGAAGATTTCAAGAACAAGCAGAATAGATAAACAGCTGCAGACAGCCACTGCCTCAAACTCGCAGGTTTCCAACAAACACGTTTATTGAGAGGCTGCTCACGAAATATTCGCCCGGGCATCAAAGGGAAATGACAACGATTTTGTTTGAAGGTAAGTATGTTCCAATAATGCTATTTTCTTACTTAGGCTAGACGCATGTCCTAAAGATTCTATTTCTCTTTTGTGTCTGCAGGGGTCCATTACAACTTGCATTCTTCCAAACGCACTAGTAGTGTGTGTTTAAGTAAATTCTCTGGGGCAGATTTACAAGGACTGGCGCATCCCTGCATATCAGCGGGGATGCGCCAGGTAAGATGCGTCACGCAATTTTACCCTTGCGCCACCACAGATGCGCCGTATTTACAATGCGGCGCATCGTGTCGCAAGGATAAACAGATGCGTGACGCATCTGATGGCGTAAGGGCGGCGCATTGCTGGAGTTGTGTCGTAAGCGCGACACAACTCCAGCAATGCTCAGAGGCTGCCCATACCTAACATGCTGCGTCAAGCCTTACACCTGCTTCAAGCAGTCGCAGGGTTTTGACGCAGCGGCGTCGGAAAAGTGACTCAGTGAAATCTTGCAGATTTCACTGCATCACTTTTCCAAGGCTTTTTCCAATGAAACGCCCACCCTGCATACATTAAACCTGACGCAGGTTTAATGTGGCGCAGGGCTTTACAACGTGACGCATCTCCCTAGACACGTCATGTTGTAAATACGGTACAACTTGGCACATGGTTTACGCCGCCGCTGTGTCACAGAAGTGACGCAATGGCGGCATAAATGTGACGCAAGGGGCTTGTAAATCTGCCCCTCTGTATTCTTTGCAAATGGCGTATGTATTCCCAATATGAAACACATGCTCTCCCTTCAGGTATTCGGTTCCTTTGCCGGAAGCAACCAATTTGAAAGCGTACATAGCAATGCAAGCCAGCTTCAGTCATTCTCTTTGTGAAAAAGTGGATTATTAGTTGGAGTGGATGGTAGTCCATCACATTTAATAATGGCGCTATTCTTGTTAGGTCCAGTACGTGTTTTGGTAATTTAGCCAGAGCTCTGCACCTTATAGCTCTGGCACAGAGCAGACAGGCTTACCTTAGGAAAATGCGCGAAGCATTTAGAAGTACAAAAACAGCAAAAAAGTTGAAAAAACACAATAAAACCCCCACTCCAATTTATAAAAATTGAGAAAACCTTAATGATCAGTATGACACAAAAATGACAAAACTCAAATACGGGGAACCAGAGATATGATTTTGAAAGATTTGAATAACATTTCAGCCCCAAAAAGTGAACCGCACCAACTGCAAGCAACTAGTCGCACGAGACCAGGACAAAGGTATGGTTTCGGGACATCTGAGATGGAGCGCAATCAGATACCAACGTCAAGCATGTCTTGATAAAAGAGTTACCTTCGTACTTAGAATTTTTTCGAAGAAGGTAAAGTCCTCAGGGGGGCAAGGCAGCAGTTTGGATCTGAAGAGGAGGTCATCGACGATAGGTTGGCGAAGGACAAGTTCTAGTGAAGCTGTCAATGAAAACCTCAGAACATGAAAAGTCCAGACATTTTGCCAAGAAGCAGCCCATGTTGATTGGATGCTGCTTGGCGTTGATCTCAGTGAAGACTTTTATCTTTTGATTTATTCTCTTTTCTGGAAGTTGCATTTCTTCAGCGGGACAAGGTTGCAGGCTGTAGCTGGACAAGAGGCAACTAATGGTATGCCACTTGGCTTTGGGACAGCTGAATATCATTGGCTGCTGTCGAGAAGAATGTAGCGTGAGTTGTAGCGAAGTCAGGTCCACTGGCAATATGTGCCCTCAGTTGATCGGCTTACAGGTAGGTACTGCCCTTTTGTTAGTGTTCTAGGCAGAAACCTTTGAAAAGATTCTAATTCCCAGCTTCTAGGTTAGGTGTGAAGAGTACACTGACATTGATCTAAGGGCCCCGGAACTTTAGGAACACCACTTAGAGGTCAGTATTTACTTCAGGAGAAGCCAACAGCAGGGTCAGTGCAGGTCCAGTTGGAACTGGTCAAGTGGGCTCCTCAGGAAAGTTAACTTCTTTCAGCTTTTGTGTCCCTGTACCTTAATAGGAGGTCAGCCAACTGACTTGTGGAGTCCACTTCTCATTCCTGCGAACAAGTGACACCTCTTCAATGCTGGACTATTATTTATATTTCCTGATACACTGAAAATGTTATTTGGATATACTCCTATGGGGCTTCTTAGATCACAATCTCATAACACTTTACCTCCTCATGGGTTGCAGAACCCCACCGCCTGCCTACTTGCAGAAACAGGCTTTGAGGTATTGCCTTCCAGAAGAAAAACAGGACTTGAATGCCCACGTGCTGATTTACCACTCTAAGACCAAGCTATCTGACTCCTCACTGCAGATGGTCAGGGCGACTGAGAAGGCGGTAGGGTGAGGTTTTCTTATGAGGGAAAGTGCAATATTCAATTAGAAAGTCAAAGCCAATAGGGATCTTTTGGAGACCTCAATCTCCTCTCATACAAAAGCTTATCATGTCTCACAGATGCTGGATAAAAGACGGTGATTGGAGGCTGTGAAACTAGATTATATGAAACACTTTACGACCAGACTCCTTTCCAACAAGGCAATCATAACTGTTTTTCTAAAGGAGGGGAAGGGCCCACTGGAATGTGGGAACTACCATCCTTTCTCTCTCCTGAACGTTGGTGTCAAAATACTTGTGAAGGTTCCAGCATCTTTACTCCGGAGAATGATCCTGTCACTAATCCATAATTCACAGGCCCAGTTTGTACCCGGCAGATCATTTAGAGATCACGCATGAGCTCTAATCCATCTTCTTTGGGAATCTCAGTACATGGTAGAAGACCTGGTGGCCATGTCTTTGGATACTCAAAGGGCCTTCAACCATGTTGTGTGGCCTTACTTATTTAGGGTAATGGACTACTTCATCCTAAGGCAGGACTTCATTATGAAAGTCCATTGGCTCTATGAGGGATCAACCACTCGAAATCATTTTCTGCACAATAGTGATCAAAAGAACAACCCGTCAGGGCTGCCCACTTTCCCTGCTGCTCTTCCTCCTCACTCTGGGACTGCTGGCCATTGTGATTCGGGCTTCTCTGCTCATACACAAGTTATTCCTATGGTGATGGGACAGGTCAAATATTTCTTTGTTTGGATGGCATACTAATGCCCATGTCTAAACTGCGGGCATCGATTCTAGCCTTAATGACTCTATTGACCAGCTTTGCAGTGTTCTCCAGATATAAGGTGAACTGGGGAACGTGTGAGACCATGCCTATGTCCCAAACAATGACTAAGTCTCATATACAAGGGGGAGGGGAACTCGATGGGCCCCGCAAGGGATGAAATATTGTAAAAAATTTAGCAAAACGGTCACATCTTTAACTCTCACTGTGGGGCAGGGTACAGGCTGTGAAATGGTGACTGCACCACATTTTAATTACATTCTAGGGATGCTGCCTATGTTTATCCCCCACTCCCTCCTACTGAGTCTAGACCCAACATCAAATACTTTGGGGTGCAGTAAGTGACAGATTCGTATTCCAGACTATTTTCCCACACTGAGGCAGGGGGACTTTTTTTGCTGCATATTGATGCCTACTACCTAGCCACCCACTTGACTCACATGGTCCACATGGCATCCAAGGCCAGGGAACCCCTTATTTGGTTATAGATAGAATAAATCCATTTTACGATGCAAGGCCAACCTGAGGCCCCTGTATGCCACAAAGTTAGACCGTTGGATGAAAAGTAATCCAATAGTTTATACCATTCTTAAAACATGGAAACAGGCACATACGCTACTGAATATCGATCGCTAGTTCCATTATCAATACCTCTTTGGAATAACACAGGATTTCAGATTGGGGAACTTACGATTGATTGGTCTGAGTGGAAGGGGCAAGGCCTCTAGACACTGGTTCAGATGCTTGAGGAGGATACTCTTAAATCCCTCACTGAGCTGAGCTCAGAATATGGCCTAGGGCACAACAAATAATGTAAATATCTTCAAATGAGCTACTCTCTCCAAGGCAAGCTAGGTGGGGGCCCGCTGCTACTTCCTATATTACTGAACCACTCATACCTTGATCAATGGGGTCTGCTAGTGGGGTAATTGCAGGATTGTACAATGAGCTGATTAATTATACCTTTTCTCTTTTTACACTAGATTCCACTAGACTATTTTGGCAAGAGGCGGTGGGCCACATGTATACTGTCAAGGCCTGATCTGCTGTACAGAAATACCATGACTCCTTCCTCAGAGAGACTAGACTGAAGTTTTCATACTTTAAACTGCTTCATAACTGGTATTGGTCACAAGTTACATAGAGCCGGTTTACTTCCCCATTCTGCATGCTGGAGATGTGGGGGAAACAACTGTGATATAGTGCATATCCTATGGAGTTGCATTAAATTGACGGGTTATTGGTCTGAGATGTGGTCGATTCTGGATGACGTCTGGATTACTCTGTCTATTTACCCAGCCCTTTTCCATGACTTTACAGGCAATATTCTTCACACTAAGCATAGGAAATGCTGCAGCGTGAAGCTTGGTCAAAACTATTTCCATATACTGACATCATTTCATATATTTCACAGACTGTTTCCTCTCTGGGCCCATATCAAACACTTAGCAACTTTAGATCCTCCAATGAATCTTTTACATGAGTTAACAGGGACTTGGATATCGAGAGGACATGGGGCAAATTCTTACGAGGACCTGTGCTAAGAAGATCTTACATTTATGCTGACAATTATCAACTTTTTCAATAGACGTTAATTAATAAAATTTACTACAAGAAGTTTCCACATCAAGAATTACTCAAGTACGATAATGTTTCTCATGTATTTTGTTTATCTAAGCTTTGTTCATTTAAATCATTATGGTGCCGATTACGATCCTGTAAAAACCGGGTACGAACCGTCGGACGGAGCATATTCTCCGTCCGACGCGTACCCGGTCGCAACAATATACAAACATGGAAGTACGATTCGCACGGAAATACTATTTCCGTACGAATCGTACAAAACCCCGACCGACGAAAATAAACATACAAATGTGATCCGGGAAAGCGCCGACGTGACGTCGGGACGCACGCAGCCTGCCATTCACGAACCAGGAAGTACGATTCGCACCGACGTCATCCCGCACGGAGAATATTTTCCGGCAGCCAAAAACTGCAGGGATATCAGGACGACGCGAAAGAGGAGTACCTGCACGCGACGGACAGACATGGACCCGAACCTACGTGTCATCCCGGCCCTCATAGCAGTCGACCTCCTCTACAGGTTACGACGCAGATGCCGCAGAAGGTCAGAACAACAAAGGGAGGGGGGAAAGGGGGGGGGCAGGAGCAGGGGCAGGCCACAAAACCCCCACCCAAGTCACACAGCTCACATGCCCTGGACATACCTGACCTCCAGGCCCTGGTCACTACGAGGGGGTGGGGGCGTGTCCAGCAAAGCCAGCGTCCGCCACAACGGAAGTGGTTGACGATGCGAACCGGCAACACAACAATACAGGTACGTCCCGTACCCACGCCTTAAGAGCGTGGGTATGAGTCGTACCACACCCACACCTACGTCACCCCAACAATGGCGGGACGGCTGTACCCACGTGGTAAAGGCCTGGGTACGGCCCGCACAAGCATTCCACAGTGTGGGTACGGATATCTACGGACCGTACCCCCACCCCGTATGTATGGAGCGTACCCCCACCCCAACT
Organism: Triturus cristatus; assembly: GCF_964204655.1. Classification (NCBI taxonomy): domain Eukaryota; kingdom Metazoa; phylum Chordata; class Amphibia; order Caudata; family Salamandridae; genus Triturus; species Triturus cristatus. Next base: position 1,114,842,990 of record NC_140592.1, on the reverse strand, counting down.
GTGTAATGGCTGATGATGGTATGATCAATACTTCACTAAGAAATCCAGAAGCATTAAGAGATCTGTTTGCCAAATCATCAATTTCAACAACTTTATAATTTCTATCCTTTCCTCGGAAGTAAGAAAATTCAATTGTTCACTGTGTGTCGGTACCCAGACGCCCTCTCTGGGTTTTCAATTGTGAGGGATAAAAAAGTAGATTTCCTGTATATAAGGAGTATCGGACCTATATTATGTTAGCATGATGCATCTATACGTACTCTCCCTGTTTGATATATATGCTTTTGCTTGGAGGAAACTCGTTTATTTCCTCACTGTATATCTATTGCTGAAAGTGTAGGCCGAGAACCATACAGACGCCATCTTCTGAACACGTGCAGTTGTCAGGCCCCAGTTCATCTGAGTTATTGGTAGCAGCTGAAGGTAGGCTGTACACTTGACTGTTCTAAGACTCAAGGTCGCATTTGGCTTTGGGGGCGATAAGCGCATTCCTGAAGGCACCGTGTATACACTCTCAGGCACCAAGACGAAAGGGAGTCACCCCTCCTGACCTTACCAGTGATAGATAGTCAAGCCTTTGTACTGGTCTGATGTGTGCCATATATGGTCCTTTCCTGGAGCTCGAGGGCCAACTGGTGTTTTTTTCGTTTTACAGTGATTGTATGTGTTGAATCGAATAGTATATAACCTCATGTTTGAATATGAGCCAACAGTCTTCTCGGCGCACCTGATGGGCGAGGTTCGGAGAGACTCCTCTATAGAGTATTTTGTTTAATAAACGGTTGAACCTTCTTCACTGCCAACTGACTGATTATTTGGTAATGGTATTGGGACTATTGGTAGGTATAGTCCATTAGTTTATTTTTATGATTCATCAGTTGGCGACTCTGGTGGGACTCCGTGACTGGGTCGTCCTCCCCGTAAACGGGTGGTAAGGACAAGGGGTAATTCTGGTCGAGCGGGTGGACGACAAAGGATCCTTTGAAATGTAGCCATCTTTGGTATGAACTTACTCCGCTCTCACGATCAGAGTAACCCCAGCTGCTAGTGACCCTTCACCGGAGTCCTACGGGCGTAACCCAGGAGCTGACCATGTTGGTCTTCAGGAGTTGGCAGTAGAGAACACGCAATTGTACCTGTGTGCACCAGGTGAGTGGAATTGTTTTGATGTTCTTGACATGCACTGTTGAGCAGTGTTTTTGAAGCATTTAACTGCGTAAGTATTTGGTGGCCAGTGTACCACGGAGAATCTTGGGGGTCTGACGGGGCAGCATTGTGGTGGCTGCACGTATAGATGCTCCACGGACCTTTTGTGAATAATAGAGATGCCGATCGGACGCCCGGTGTGGCACGTGTGGTGCGCGCCCGGCCGGACTGCTCTCGGAAAAGCCTGTGGCTGTACCTGGGTAGCCTTGGGAACACATCTGAAGCGGTGCTAATGAAGCGGGCTTAGTCAGAATAGTCCCATGAGTAAACCAGGAAGGCTGCGGGATGGTCTGTAGTTCGGTCTGTGGTTATACCAGTCTGACGGTCTCTTGGTAGTCTTCGGACTGCTTGATTTGGTATCTGTCGGTCTTGGAATTATTTGATTGATTCTCCACGAACAGTAGTCGACGGGCTCTGTTCTTTGTTTGAAAAGACGTCATTTTGAATATCTTTGTATGTATATGTATATCATTGTCTTGTGTATGTTTGAATGAGCGTGAGGTTGTATGTTTTGCGAATGTTTGAACATGGCCATGTTTGGAAGTTTATTTTAATGATCGAATGAGGAACGCGTGATGACAATAACCATGCCGTGTTTTAGCAAATTGAGTTGGTTTGGATGTTGTTGCCGCCCTAATGATACGCGTTTGGCTGAAAGTCAACCTGCCCCGCCTGAGGGCAGCCCAAGTTATGATATGTATGTAAAGCATGATATTACACCTCTTTTGTTTAATACACTATGGCATAAATATACTAAAGTTAATGTGGAATTACAATGGCCCTTAACCGGGTATTTTGATGAAAAGTAGATACATTTTCTGCAGGATCAATTATTTTCTAAACGTAGTCGACAGTCAATGTTTGACTCCCTAAGCCTGTGGCAGAAGGAAGCAAAGCGTAGACGTATGCGGGAGGAGAAAGTATGTAGGATGAAAGGAAATCAGAAGATTACGCAGAAAGCTATAGCTTATGATAAAGCACAAACTGAACAAGGGATTGATTGTGCAGATAGACAATTTAGATTGCAAGTGAATAAGACCTATGTGGCTAGGACTGAAGCAGAAGATGAGATAGAGGATTTATTGGATACTCGTCCACCTCCACCTTATGCTCCACAGAGTATATATCCCGTTGTTCCCCCGACTCTAGTAAAGGCCCCTTCAGCTTCCGCCCCTGTTGTTTCCTCTTCCCTTGCCTCTCCGGGAACGTCCTCTGTTTTGTCTCCCTCAGTGTCTGAGACGGCTACTTTATGGTCTGTTATACTGCCGTCTTCGGTTATGTCCACAGCTGTTTTGTCTCCCCCCACCCTAGCACGACCCCATCTCCAGCTGTTTAGACTCCATTTCGTGCTCCGGGGGATTTAGACGCACAGAAGTTGTTTACCCGTTTGGCTGTAGGACAGAATGAGAAACAGATGATTGAGAATCAGTCATCCCAGTGGATGCGACAGCCTATTTACACTATAACTGATATGAGGAACACGCTTCGAGACTATGAGCCTGTTATGCAGCAACATGCCTTGAAACACATGGCTGCACGTATTATTACTCTCTGGGAACAGTGTTTTTTTCAGGAGGGATGGCCCCCCAAGTGATGTATGACATCCGGGACAGGGCTCATAATTCTGAACTTAGCCCAGATGAAGCGTATAGAAATGTGGAGGTTTTATTAACTTATCGAGAACGGATGCATAAAAAGTGTCCCTCGTGGGACACTCAGCATCCTATGCGAGAAGTTCATCCTATCTTTCATCCTGAAATACCGGAACTAAAGGATGACCAGGGCGTGGTGACTAGACCTCATGTAGAGGCCCGAGTACAGGAGCAATGGGTTTACACCCCCTGGAAGAGGAGTGAAGTGCTCTCGCTAAACTCACAATTACCCGAACCCCGTAAGAATGCCACGGCCTATTATAAAGAACTCACAGAAGCGGCCTCTTCGGCCGTCATGACCTTAGCTGACATAGAGCAATTTTTTGCATTGTTAGTTCCCGTTGACGTATGGCATCAGGTGCATGATCAGGACCATGCTGAAGAATTAGGCAGAACATGGGAGCAGATAAAAGATTAGGACAAGGATCTTAAGCCTGGAGATAAGCCGAAACCTAAATTATTGGCATTACCTGGCCGTATTATCACTTACATGCATTCCTTAATTCCGACTCGTAAGGTGGATTAGGACAAATTGACCGCATGTAAACAGAAGAAAGATGAAAGTGTTTCTGATTTTTTCACTAGATTTGAGGGCGTATTCATTGATTTTAGTGGACAGGATTTATCGTTGGAAGGCGGTATACGATTATTTGTTAATCGTTTTTTGACCAATTTGTTACCAGAAGTCTCTGCACGGCTACAAGCCGCTGAAAGTACCTGGACCCCTTCCACGCCCTCGGTAATATTGAGTATGGCCCAATATTATGAACATAGAGAAAATGAGGGTAAGGATAAGACGGAAAAGAGAACGAAGGATCTTAAAACACGGGTGTTGCTGCAACAAGTTGTTCAAGGACGAGGCAGAGAGAGAGGTGGTAGAGGGTTCATCCCGAGGGGGGCGGGAACTGGACGAGGCAGAGGGCCGGCTGTCGTTTTGGGAATAAATCAGTGTGCTTATTGTAAGGAGGAAGGGCATTGGTGATTTCAGTGTCCGTTGTTGCCGGCCCAGAACGGGGCTATGAGAAGTAGAGGAAGAGGTCGGGGAAGTGTGGATCGCAGTGATATGCGACGAGAAGAGGCTATGCAAGTTGGACAAGAAAATAATTATTTTGATAATCTAAGAGGTAGGCAGTATTATAATGAGGAATGTGCAATGGACGCGACCGAAGGTTATGCTTATACATAGGATAGCCATGGACAGAGTAAGGGCCAGGTGTCAGTACCCGTTGATCAGCAAGGACCTTATGTAGAGGCGCATTTGATGGGGACATATGAAAAGTTTTTAGTTGATACGGGTGCAATGAATAGTTCTATTTCTCGTTCCCTGGTCCCAGGGGCTGCTCTGTCCGGGCACAATAATGTTTTGGTAGGATTCTCGGGAATTCCGGTGGTGAGCCCCATCTCCAAACCTATTCCTTTTACAATTGGTCCTGTTACAATAGACTCCCCGTTTCTTTTGACTTCCCATTGTGGCGAGAATTTGTTGGGCTTGACTTTGTTGAAGAGATTACATGCTAAGATTCATTGTTCACCTGATGGTGTTTACTTAACTATTAATTCCCTTGGGAAGCATACTTTGCAGTGCTTCACTAAAAATGAACCCCTCCCTCCTGAATTTGCTGCTATTCCGGCAACATTGTGGGCCACTGGTGACACAGATGTAAGAATATTAAAGATTCCGCCCGTTTCTATTACTTTGAAGCAACATGCTGGGCTTACTCACATACCTCAGTACAAAATTTCTCCGGCATGTGAGAAGGATTTGCTCTCCATCATACAAGATTTGGTAAAAAGGGGTGTGGTGGAAGAGACAGCTGCTAATGTGTGCAACAGCCCCATTTTGCCTATCTTAAAAAAAAGCCCCTGTTGGAAGCGATCCTGACTATGCTGATACGTATTGTTTTGTGATTGATTTGCGCGAAATTAATATAATAGTGGTGCCCCAATACCCTGTGGATTCAGAAATCACTACTATTCTCATTATGATTCCTCCTACTGCTAAATATTTCTCTGTGATTTATTTAAAAAATGCTTTCTTTAGCATTCCGATTCATCCTGATAGCCGCCATATTTTTGGCTTCCCATTGTCAGGTCGCAGCTTCCAGTTCTGCCGCGCTTCCCAGGGGTACACAGAGAGTCCTAGTATTTATAGTCAAGCTTTGAAAACATTGTTGGATGATTTGGTCTTGCCCCCTGGCAATGTGCTTTTGCAATATATAGATGATTTGTTAGTGGCCTCTGATACAGAGGAAGGTTGTAAGAAGGCCACTGTACAATTATTGTCTCATTTGGCTGCTAATGGCAATAAAGTATCCCTTTCTAAATTTCAATATTGTCGACAGGAGGTGACCTATCTCGGTCAACTACTGTCGAAGGAGGGGAGGAGACTAACCCCTAAGCCTGTGACTACCATTTTTAATATGTCTGTACCTCATACTCAGCATGATGTTCGTGCATTTCTCGGCATAACTTCTTACTGTCGCCAATGGATCCCTAATTTTTCCCTTCTTACTAAACCTCTTCTGTATTTAACCACTAAAGATGTGCATGAACCTTTACCCTGGACTGATGCTTGGCAAGATGCTTTTGACACTTTGAAATCTGCGCTTTGTTCTGTACCTGTTCTTGGTACTCCTGACTACCGAAAACCTTTTGTGCTTTACGTACACAAGGTGAACGGTTGCTTGCTTTCTGTGTTAACACAAGGATTTGGTGGTAAGCAGAGACCTTGTGCCTATTTCTCGGCGGTGTTGGATAACGTCGCCAGAGCACTCCCTAGCTGTTTAAGAGCTACTGCTGCGGTTGCGGTGGCTATTCGACAGTCGGAAGGGCTCGTTCTGAACACTGACCTCACAGTGATGGTACCGCATGCTGTGGATATATTATTGAACAAAACAAAGACCCAGCACCTTACGAGTGCGCGTCTTACAGGATACGAATTGACTTTGTTTGCTCCACACATTACGATTAAACGATGTGCCACTCTGAACCCTGCTACGTTACTACCCCTCCCTTCGAATGAAAAGAACAATGATGTTCATGATTGTATATTTCGGACTGAGGAAGAAACGAAGGGACGAGTAGACCTGACTGACACTCCTCTAGCTGACCCTCAAGGGGAGTTGTACGTCGATGGCTCTTGTTTCAAGTTACCAGATGGCACGACAACTGCTGCATATACGATAACTACTCTTCACACTATAGTTGAGGCTTCTCGAGTACCCTATCAGTCAGCACAGGTGGCTGAATTAGAGGCATTGTTTTGGGTCTGTGAGTTAAGTGAAGGACTGAGAGTAAATATTTACACCGACAGCCAGTACGCCTTTGGCGTGGCTCATAGTTTTGGTCGACTTTGGGCAGAAAGAGGGTTTCTTACTTCTCATGGTCAGCGAATACAGCATGGCCCTTTGATTTTGCGATTACTGACAGCATTGACGTTACCAGAAATAATGGCTGTAGTCAAATGTAGTGCACACAAGGCAGTGGTTGATGCAGTGGGGAGGGTAATGCCTTTGTTGATCAAGTAGCTAAGGAAACTGCGAAATCCAAATTGACCTCAATGTTTGTGACTAGCTCTGCTAGGTGGGTGGCTGAAACAGAGATGTTTGATAATACCATGGAGAGTGTCCGAGAAATACAGAAAGAAGCTACCCCTATTGAACTGGCTCACTGGAAAGAGCGAATTGGGAGATTAGATGCAGATGGTTGTTGGATTGATCTGACAGAAAAGCAGCGGTGGCTGTTGCCTAATGCATTAGTGAATGCGGTGGTGACAATGACACATGGTTCAGCTCATATTGGGGTGAAAGGTATTTGTGCATTATTAGATCCTGTATGGTACAATCCCAATATTTCTAGGACCACTGTTCATTTGGTACAATATTTCATGGTTTGCTTATGACATAATCCAGGGGGCAGGGCGCCTGTTCTAAGTGGAAACTTTGCACCACCATCTTTGCCTTTTGAGGTGCTTCAAATGGATTATATCCAGCTGGAGCGCATCAACAATTTATGTCCTGGTCGTGGTATGCGCTTTAAGTAAATGGGTGGAAGCCTACCCGACAAAAGAAAACACTACTTTGGCAACGGCAAAAGCATTGGTAAAGGAGTATTTCCCTCGCTACGGATTATCTCGTGTGATCTGGAGTGATAACGGAACTCATCACACATATGTGTAATGGACTACAGATTAAACAGAAATTCCATGCGGCTCGACACCCCCAGTCCACTGGGTTGGTCGAGAAGTATAATGGGATATTAAAGCTCAAATTTGCTAAAATTCAAGAAAGTACTGGATTGAGGTGGCCAGATGCTTTGCCGCTGGTATTAATGTCAATACGAGTTACCCCACATTCTAGTTCTGGTTTGTCTCCATATGAGGTCATTTTTGGGCACCTTGCTAATGTTTGGGGCATCCCGAGACTCAGAACGTTTCGTGATATAGAGTATCCTATGCTGACAGACTATTTGTATGCTTTGAACTAAAGATCTTTGTTCCATTCATCAACAGGTCTCAGCAGTTTTGCAGCCCCTGCCGGAGGTTCCTGGGCATCGCTTGGAACCAGTACAGTGGGTTCTGGTCCGTAACTATCAGCGAAAATCCAGCTTGGATCGCCGTTGGTCTGAACCGTTTCAAGTCTTGTTGGCCACACAGACGGCGGTAAAAGTGAACGGCAAGCGACACTGGATTCATGTGTCACATCTGAAAAAACTACCGCTCCCGCTTCCATATGATCAGCGAATCCAGGCTGGGGTTCTGACTCAGGAAAGTGAGCGAGTTCCTCGATTCATCCCTTTTTCTGACGCCCAGGTAATTGGAGAAGGGCAAGGAGAAGGTGCACCGGGCTCGGAAGGGGCTCTGTCATCAGCACAATTGATCAGCCAGATTCTGTTTTTCCTACAGCTAACCCAGAGGCTCGCAGTACCCCTGTTTGACCGGATTCGTCATCCTCTGTTTTGTTCTCTGATCAAGAAGTGCCTGGCCATACTCGATACAACCTGTGGCCCAGAAAACAACACGGTACACAAAGTGAACATGGTAGGAGATAGGGAGAGACTTGAGTGATAGGGTATAGACCTGTGCTATGAATGTCTGTTAGCTACGCTTCTGGTGTACTGAGTGAAACACTGGACTGAACGCGCTGAGAGCCTTGAACATTTGTTTGCTCTGTTCAGAAAGAAAGACTGAATTTCATGTTCAAAGGGGCCCAGGTTGTGTTTTCTTCAAGGGTTGTGTGAGAACATTACTCCAACGTGAGAAGTTTGTTTTGGTATTATCTGTGATGAACTATAGGAGCCTGCCTGTGAGGCTCTAAACGGACACAGGAAAGAAGCACCCTCTGGCAGGTTGGACTGCATTGCCCTAGTTTCTTGTTGGACTTTTAGTTAGCATGTATCCCTTTGCTCGTTTTGTTCCTGAAGAGGAACGTCCTTTTGTACCACGCTATTTTTCTACATATATGCCTGTTTTTTCTAGTTGGACCAATCGTATTAAAATTGCATTTATAGCTACTATAGCAATATTGCTAATTATATTACTGGGAGTATTCATATATTTAGAATTTCGCCACCCTATGCATACTACCCCACCTCCGGAACATGTGTTTCATACTTTAGCCCCCTCATAAGGAAAGGCATCGTCAGACCTATGTGAAAAACGCATTCATTGAAATGCTTCATCAAGCACATAGTGCCACCAATACTACAAATTGTTGGGTTTGTGGTCTTTTACCATCTGTTATGCACAAGCACGACTTATTTATATCCCTACCTTTGTCTTATCTGGGAAGTTGCGAGGCTTGGTTCAAATTGCTTTGTATGGGTGAGTAGACAAAATATCGGAAATGTATTATCGATATACAGAAATATCGAAGTAAAAATATCGATGGAATAAAATATCTCTGTTTTTTTATATCGAAGTAAAAAATGTCGATATGGTTATGTGTAGTAAAATATCGAGGTATAGTATATCGAAAGACATAATATCGTGTTGTGAAAATATCGAAAAAGGATAGTATTCTGTGATTTTGTTATTTGTTAAAATGTATTGTTTATAAGTGTTAGAAAATGTTTATTTAAGTGTATTACAAATAATAATTATGTTTATATTAATATTATATATTTAATTTTGATATATAATTTTAGGAGCGGGATGTTGAGTTTATAGGGGATAAGGGTGGGGAGTGTTTTAAAAATATATATTTTTATTTAAATATTTTAAGAAATATTTGTACAATTCGAATTTAATTTGTGAACAGAATTGCTATATTTAAATTTTAATTAGGAAATACATTTTATTAGTGGGATGTTGTGTATATAGGGGATAAGGGTGGGGAGTGTTTTAGAAATAAATATTAAATTTCAATTTTTATGAAATAATTTTAAAAATAAATTTAGGAATAAAATTTTAAATTTTAAATTTTAATAATAAAATAAATTTAATAAGTGGGATTTTGGGTTTATAGGGGATAAGGGTGGGGAGTGTTTTAAAAATATATATAACATTAATATTTTATAAAAAAAGAATGACATTTCAAATTTGGTATTAAAATTGAAATTTTAAAATTTTAATTATAAAAAATATGTAATAATTGGGATTATGGGTTTATAGGGGATAAGGGTGGGGAGTGTTTTAGAAATATATATAAAATTTAATATTTATTACAAAAAAATTACATTTATAATTGTTCTTTCAATTAAAAATTAAAATTTGTAAGAAGAGAATTATTTTAATAAGAGGGATTTAGGATTTATAGGGGATAAGGGTGGGTAGTGTTTAGAAATTTGTAATTTTTTTTTAAAAATCGATAAAAATTAGTTAATTTTTGCTAAACATTTTTACATTTCAAATTTCATCGTAAATATTGATTATAATATTTGATTTTAGAAGTGTGAGGGTGGGTTTATAGGGTTAAGGATGGGTAGTGTTTGTAAAGTTATTTTTTTAAATAAAATAATAAGAAAATATTTATTAAAAAAATATTAATTTAAACAAAATACTAACATTTATAAAATCAAAGGTTTAGAAATACATTTAGGAGTGTGTTGTATGTTTTATAGAGTATTATTGTAGGGAGTGTTTTTAAGATAAATTTGTCACAATAGTATATTTTGTTATAATTGAACAAATCAGATTATATTTTGAGAGAAATTAATGTATTTGCCATTTCAAAGATGACAAATATTTTTAGGCCTGGGATGGGTGTGTTCATAGGGGATAAGGTTGGGTATTATAATAAAAATAGATATGTTGTAGTAAATTTTATTATGAAATGAATAAAAGATAAAACACATATAGATATAGAAATGTAGGAAAATAGGATTATAAATTTGTTTTAAATATGACCAATATTTTATTGGATTTATGTGGGTTGAGGGTGGGGAGTTATTAAAAATAATTATTTTTAGGGGCATATTATTGCTAATGTTGACTAATGAGGTTTTTATGATTACAATTTATATAGTAGTGATAATTGAAAAATATGTATGTTTAGTGTCCAGTAACTACCCAAAAATGTAATAGGTTTTTGTTGGATTAGTTAATATTTTATATGTAGTGTCTGGCAGTTACATTAATTTGTTACAAAGGGGAGTGGGAATAGCAATTTATTTATGTTCAGTGTCCAGCACCTACTCGAATTTATTATAGACTGGAGTGGGAATTGTAAATTATTTATGGTCAGTGTCCAGCATCTACTCTAATTTATTATAGACTGGAGTGGGAATAGTAAATTATTTATGGTCACTGTCCAGCACCTACTCTAATTTATTATAGACTGGAGTGGGAATAGTAAATTATTTATGGTCACTGTCCAGCACCTACTCTAATTTATTATAGACTGGAGTGGGAATAGTAAATTATTTATGGTCACTGTCCAGCACATACTCTAGTTTATTATAGACTGGAGTGGGAATAGTAAATTATTTATGGTCAGTGTCCAGCACCTACTCTAATTTATTATAGACTGGAGTGTGAATAGTAAATTATTTATGGTCAGTGTCCAGCACCTACTCTAATTTATTATAGACTGGAGTGGGAATAGTAAATTATTTATGGTCAGTGTCCAGCACCTACTCTAATTTATTATAGACTGGAGTGGAAATAGTAAATTATTTATGGTCACTGTCCAGCACCTACTCTAATTTATTATAGACTGGAGTGGGAATAGTAAAATATTGATGGTCACTGTCCAGCACCTACTCTAATTTATTATAGACTGGAGTGGGAATAGTAAATTGTTTATGGTCACTGTCCAGCACGTACTTTAGTTTATTATAGACTGGAGTGGGAATACTAAATTATTTATGGTCACTGTACAGCACCTAATTTAATTTATTATAGACTGGAGTGGGAATAGTAAATTATTGATGGTCACTGTCCAGCACCTACTCTAATTTATTATAGACTGGAGTGGGAATAGTACAAAATGTATGGTCACTGTCCAGCACCTACTCTAATTTATTATAGACTGGAGTGGGAATAGTAAATTATTTATGGTCACTGTCCAGCACCTACTCTAGTTTATTATAGACTGGAGTGGGAATAGTAAATTATTTATGGTCAGTGTCCAGCACCTACTCTAATTTATTATAGACTGGAGTGGGAATAGTAAATTATTTATGGTCACTGTCCAGCACCTACTCTAATTTATTATAGACTGGAGTGGGAATAGTAAATTATTTATGGTCACTGTCCAGCACCTACTCTAGTTTATTATAGACTGGAGTGGGAATAGTAAATTATTTATGGTCAGTGTCCAGCACCTACTCTAATTTATTATAGACTGGAGTGGGAATAGTAAATTATTTATGGTCACTGTCCAGCACCTACTCTAATTTATTATAGACTGGAGTGGGAATAGTAAATTATTTATGGTCACTGTCCAGCACCTACTCTAATTTATTATAGATTGGAGTGGGAATAGTAAATTCTTTATGGTCACTGTCCAGCACCTACTCTAATTTATTATAGACTGGAGTGGGAATAGTAAATTATTTATGGTCACTGTCCAGCACCTACTCTAATTTATTATAGACTGGAGTGGGAATAGTAAATTATTTATGGTCACTGTCCAGCACCTACTCTAATTTATTATAGATTGGAGTGGGAATAGTAAATTCTTTATGGTCACTGTCCAGCACCTACTCTAATTTATTATAGACTGGAGTGGGAATAGTAAATTATTTATGGTCAGTGTCCAGCACCTACTCTAATTTATTATAGACTGGAGTGGGAATAGTAAATTATTTATGGTCACTGTCCAGCAACTACTCTAACTTATTATAGACTGGAGTGGGAATAGTAAATTATTTATGGTCACTGTCCAGCACCTACTCTAATTTATTATAGACTGGAGTGGGAATAGTAAATTATTTATGGTCACTGTCCAGCACCTACTCTAATTTATTATAGACTGGAGTGGGAATAGTAAATTATTTATGGTCACTGTCCAGCACCTACTCTAGTTTATTATAGACTGGAGTGGGAATAGTAAATTATTTATGGTCAGTGTCCAGCACCTACTCTAATTTATTATAGACTGGAGTGGGAATAGTAAATTATTTATGGTCACTGTCCAGCACCTACTCTAATTTATTATAGACTGGAGTGGGAATAGTAAATTATTTATGGTCACTGTCCAGCACCTACTCTAATTTATTATAGATTGGAGTGGGAATAGTAAATTCTTTATGGTCACTGTCCAGCACCTACTCTAATTTATTATAGACTGGAGTGGGAATAGTAAATTATTTATGGTCACTGTCCAGCACCTACTCTAATTTATTATAGACTGGAGTGGGAATAGTAAATTATTTATGGTCACTGTCCAGCACCTACTCTAATTTATTATAGATTGGAGTGGGAATAGTAAATTCTTTATGGTCACTGTCCAGCACCTACTCTAATTTATTATAGACTGGAGTGGGAATAGTAAATTATTTATGGTCAGTGTCCAGCACCTACTCTAATTTATTATAGACTGGAGTGGGAATAGTAAATTATTTATGGTCACTGTCCAGCAACTACTCTAACTTATTATAGACTGGAGTGGGAATAGTAAATTATTTATGGTCACTGTCCAGCACCTACTTTAATTTATTATAGACGGGAGTGGGAATAGGTAATAGTTTATGTTTAGTGTTTTAAGTATTTATCATGTTTTGTTATAGTTTGCAGTGATAATAGTATGTAAATTGTGTATATTTGTTATTATTGATTTAATTAATTTAAATAGCATTGGATGTGTAGAATTAGTTATTTTTACTTTGGAACATCTACTGTAATTATGGTTAAGTGCAGTGGTTATAGTATATTTTGAGGTTTACTATTTGGTATTTTATTAAATAAATTAAATTGATATAGCAATAGTAAAAAAATATTTAAGTGTATATTAATTGTATTTTATTATTATATATTGGATTTGTACAACTTAATTAAATATTTATAGTTTAGGATAATAAATACACTTAAAGTTTTAATGTGATATGTTTATTGATATATTTAGGTGCCGATTTGGTTCCTGGAGAAACCGGGTACGAACCGTCGGTCGGAGTGTTTTCTCCATCCGACTCGTACCCGGTAAATAAACATTACAAACATGGAAGTACGATTCCCACGGAAACACCATTTCAGTACGAATCGTAAAAAACATCGACCGACGAAAATATACATACGAATGTGATCCGGGAATGCTCTGACGTGACGTCGGGACGCATTCAGGCTGCGGTCCACGAACCAGGAAGTACGATCCGCACCGACGTCACCCCGCACAGATTATATTTTCCGGCTGCCAAAAACTGCCGGGAAATCAGGACGACGCGCACAAGGAGCACCTGTACGCGACGGACAGCCATGGACCCGAACCTACGTGTCATCCCAGCCATCATAGCAGTCCACCTGCTCTACAGGCACCGACGCAGAAGCCGCAGAAGGTCAGAATAACACCCAGGGGCAAAGGGGGGGCAGGGGCAGGACACATAACCCCCACACAAGTCACAAATCGCACATGCCCTGGACATACCTGACCTGTAGGACCTGGTCACCTCAAGGGGGTGGGGGCGTGTCCAGCAACGCAAGCGTCCGCCACAACGGAAGTGGATGTTGACGCGAACCGGCAACACAACAATACCGGTACATACCGTCCCCAGGCCTTAAGAACATGGGTATGGGCCGTACCATGCCTACCACTACGTCACCCCAACAATGGCGGTACGGCCCGTACCCACGTAATAAAGGCCTGGGGATGGGCCGTACCAGCATTGTTGGGGTGATGTAGGGGTATGCGTGGTACGCCCCGTACCCACGCTCTGAAGGGCTGGGGACGGTGCGTACCCCTACGGCACCCCATTGGGAGTCTGCACCGTACCCAGGCCCTCAGAGCATTGTTACGGGTTGTACCACGCGTACCCCCACATCACCCCAACAATGCTGGTACGGCCCGTACCCAGGCCATTAGAATGTGGGTACGCTCTAAAGGCCTGGGGACGGTACGTACCCAGGCCTGCAAACCGTGGGTACAGGAATGTACGGAGCGTACCCACACCCGTGTATGAATGGAGCGTACCCCCACCCCACCAGTGTATGTATGGACTGTACCCCCACCCCACCAGTGTATGTACAGACCGTACCCCCACCCGTGTATGCATGCAGCGTAGCAACTCCCCACCCGTGTATGTACGGACCGTACCCCCACCCCACCAGTGTATTTACGGACCGTACCCCCACCCCACCAGTGTATGTACGGGCCGTACCCCCACCCCACCAGTGTATATACGTACCGTACCCCCCCCCCACCAGTGTATGTACGGACCGTACCCCCACCCGTTAATGCATGCAGCGTACCAACTCTCCACCCGTGTATGTACGGACCGTACCCCCACTCCACCAGTGTATGTATGGACCATACCCCCACCCCACCAGTGTATGTACGGACCATACCCCCACCCGTGTATGCATGCAGCGTACCAACTCCCCACCCGTGTATGTACGGACCGTACCCCCACCCCACCAGTGTATGTACGGACCGTACCCCCACCCGTGTATGAATGGAGCATACCCACACCCCACCAGTGTATGTATAGAGCGTACCCACACCCGTGTATGAATGGAGCATACCCACACCCCACCAGTGTATGTACAGAGCGTACCCACACCCGTGTATGAATGGAGCGTACCCCCACCCGTGTATGAATGGAGCGTACCCCCACCCCACCCATGTATGTACGGACCATACCCCCACCCGTGTATGAATGCAGCGTACCAGCTCCCCACCCGTGTATGTACGGACCGTACCCCCACCCGTGTATGAATGGAGCGTACCCACACACCACCAGTGTATGTACGGAGCATACCCACACCCGTGTATGAATGGAGCGCACCCACACCTGTGTATGAATGGAGCGTACCCACACCCATGTATGTTCCGACCGTACATGCCCAGACATAGGAGGGGTGTGTGCAGAGTCCTCCCAGCAGTGCCCAGTCATAGGAGGGGTGTGTGCCTATCACTCCCAGCAGTGCCCAGACATAGGAGGGGTGTGTGCAGAGTCCTCCTAGCAGTGCCCAGACATAGGAGGGGTGGGTGCAGAGTCCTCCCAGCAGTGCCCAGACACAGGAGGGGTGTGTGCAGAGTCCTCCCAGCAGTGCCCAGACACAGGAGGGGTGTGTGCCTATCACTCCCAGCAGTGCCCAGACATAGGAGGGGTGTGTGCAGGGTCCTCCCAGCAGTGCCCAGACACAGGAGGGGTGTGTGCAGAGTCCTCCCAGCAGTGCCCAGACATAGGAGGGGTGGGTGCCTATCACTCCCAGCAGTGCCCAGACACAGGAGGGGTGGGTGCAGAGTCCTCCCAGCAGTGCCCAGACATAGGAGGGTTGTGTGCAGAGTCCTCCCAGCAGTGCCCAGACACAGGAGGGGTGTGTGCAGAGTCCTCCCAGCAGTGCCCGGACATAGGAGGGGTGTGTGCAGAGTCCTCCCAGCAGTGCCCAGACATAGGAGGGGTGTGTGCCTATCACTCCCAGCAGTGCCCAGACATAGGAGGGGTGTGTGCAGAGTCCTCCCAGCAGTGCCCAGACATAGGAGGGGTGTGTGCCTATCACTCCCAGCAGTGCCCAGCCATAGGAGGGGTGTGTGCAGAGTCCTCCCAGCAGTGCCCAGACATAGGAGGGGTGTGTGCAGAGTCCTCCCAGCAGTGCCCAGACACAGGAGGGGTGGGTGCAGAGTCCCCCCAGCTGTGCCCATGGAAAAAAAGGGGTTGAGTACACACAGATACAATGGACACAATTGTCAGTCAGGTGCTCAAAGACCCAGCAGAACACGAAACACATGTGTGCGAGGCTGGGAGTACACACATGCATAGTGCGGAAAAGGGAACATGTACACATGAAGTCCTGTCAATATACTCCACTCACAAGTAGAGTGACCCCCAAGGATGACACAAATGATGCAGGTGGAGCATGCAAGGCCAAAGTTGAAGGGGTCCGTCACACACCCAGCAAATGTAGACACCCTGCAGGGAAGATGTCAGGGTCCACAGAGGAAGGTACACACCTTGGGACAATGTCACCATGCAGTAACAGCTTACATGAGCAAAGTTTGATCGCAATACCGTGTGATGGCACACAGATAACAGGGTCCACCCCACGAACAGCACACTACAACATATCCCAGACACCTAACACATTATCGCCACCCCAAATCATGGAGCAGCACCACCAACAGCAATACCAGAAAAGCAGTAGTGTGCCAAGGAAAATAAAATAGCTTTATTCAGCAATGTTCTAAAATGAATTGTACGAAGAGTTCAAAATGCACAAGGCCCATAGGGCAGTCCATAGTTCCAATCCAGGTGGGGGACACATTGGGATGCATGTCCCCTAGCTTGCCTGCACAGTTAAGACTACCTTGTCATCCACAGGGGGGGCATCATGTGGGGGGGAGGACCAGGCACCGCAGGGACAGGAGGGGCAAGGGCAGGTGTTGTGGGTGCAGGGACGGACGACTCCAACACAGGGGGTGGGGCAGCGCCAAAGGTGGATTGGAGCACGGCGCTGCACACTACTGCCAGGTCGCCCAGCGTCTCCCCTGCACCCGAAGGAACCACAGGCCCCAAGGAGTGGGGGGGGTCGCAGGGATGGGTTACAGCGCTACTGGTGGAGGGTGTGGACAGGGGGGGAAACTCAACTCCCCTGCCGGTGTCCTGCCTCCACCGCTTGCGGGGTGGTG
Source organism: Triturus cristatus (assembly GCF_964204655.1). NCBI lineage: Eukaryota > Metazoa > Chordata > Amphibia > Caudata > Salamandridae > Triturus > Triturus cristatus. Next base: position 1,114,825,910 of record NC_140592.1, on the reverse strand, counting down.
CCACACTGGGGCTGATGGACACTCTGGGCAGGACTGACCCTGTGTCCGACTCTTGGCCTGGAGAGCTGAGGGGAGTGGATTTGGAGGGTGGTGGTCGTGAGGAATGTGGACTCCCACTCTGGCTGCGTGTCTTCCGTTTACCCCCCGACCCAGTGGGTGTGCCTACTTCACCCTGTGTGTGTGTGCCAGGAGGTGTGCGCTTTGCCTTCCCTGGTGGTGTGGTGCCTGTGTCTGGTGGTGTGCGTGCATGGCTACGTCTGGGTGTGCTTTGGACAGGCATGGGAGTGGGAAGTGTGGATGGTTCAGGGGTAGGGGGGGACGTAGCGCTGCAGGAGACCCAATGCTGCAGTCAGTGTCGAGTCTATGGACCTCAGCAAGTTGCATTGGTCAGACTGCGCAGCTGAAATGCCCTCCATGTATGCCTCCATCTGGTTGAGCACTTGGCTGTGGCCATGGAGGACATTAAGCATCGCAGTCTGACCAACCTGCAACTGCCGCAGGATGTCCACAGACTCGGCATTGGTGGCAGCAGTGGAGACAGGGGCAGGGGGTGTGGTGCCTGGCAAGAAGGAGACACATGGTGACCTAGCACGGCGGGAAGAAACACGAGCAAGTGGGAGGCCGGTGATCGGAACGGAGGGGGCGGGTAGTGATGGAGTGCTGGTGTCAGCTGTGTGAGCAGCCTCCGCCAACTCGGAGTGCTCAGCCTCGGACCCGTCTGCGTCATAGTCGGTGGTGGTTTGACTGGACAGGTTCTCCGCTGCACTCCCGTCGGCCTCCGTGCCACTCGATGTGCCAGACAACTCTGCACTGCTGGCACTGGTGCTCGCTCCCTCCTCACGGTCCATGCCAGTGTCTCCCTCGTAGTCCCCCAACAATGCTGTGGGCAAGGTGAAGAGACAGGAGAAATCAGACACCTGTATACATATGTCACATGAGTCAACTCTACATAGGTCACATGTAGTGTTTTCCCACACAAACATCACACACTGGCCAGACTGAGCAAGGAGACTTCAGGTTTGGACATGTAGGCCTTGCCCGCACCAACCCCCTCCCCTACCTGAGACAATGTGATTGAGACAGAGGAAGTACTTACACCTCTTAGTCTGGGATGCAAACACATGGCCTGCAATTAATCCTGATCGCACACAAACTACCCCTGGTACGCCTGTCCACATATATCACTGACAAACAACCATCATCAGATAGTTGTACCAAGACACACAGGCACTGGCCCCTGTGAGTATGCACCAGCTAATTTAGGTCACCCTGTACAGTGGACACATGTAGCACAGTATACGTGAATACAAATGAGGCCAGGGTACTATGCCACAGGACCCAAACTATGCTGAAGACACAGAGAATGTCCACATTGTCTGATGACACACATGATACCTAGGAAAAGGAGCCCCAGGGGACTGTAGTGGCCACACTACTCCATGGCCCTGGATGGATATGACTGGAACACAAGCCACCATCCCTGCACTATGCACATCTCACACTCAAGCACATCATGTCAGAGGGCACAACATTCGACATGCAGGCAGTAAGGCAGTAAGGCAGTACACATGAAACACACACTTCCATGGCGGGACTCAGCATCAGTGCCAACTAACATGGACCCCACAATGACAGAACTGGCCAGGGCACAGGCAACGTGCAAAAAACTGTTACACATCACCCCCGCACATGATGCAGCAAGCATTGGGCACTTGGAGTAACTGCCAGCCTAGATGACCTTGTGCAAGAGTGACTACACACAGACCAGGGAACACATGGCAAGGAGGGAAATGGAGGAAGAACAGCACCGCTTTACTTTGGGGAACAGGATATGCACTGCACATTTAAACCCTGGCAGTGTATCCATGCAACTGCGCACTTCCAAAAGCTGGTCACACACAACAAACACACATGTACCTACCCCCTTCCTGCTGCTGCTTCTCCGCTAGGTGCCTATCCAAGTCATGGAAGACCACCGCCAGCACATGCTTATGGATGTGGGTCAGACGGCGGCGCCCACGGTTTTTGTGGCTCACAGGTGAGTCCCCCAGCAGGACCCGTGCGATCCTCCGCGTCCAGCACCGGATGTCCTGCCAGCGTTTCCTCACCTGGGCTAGGCGCCGCTTCCGACCATCCGTCCTCCTCACGGCACTGACGGCTTGCTTCCAGATCTCCCCCTTGGCACAGACGCCTACCTGTGAGGATGCAAAAGTGACAATACATCAATCCACCTTATCAATGATACAGAGACACACATATTACAAATCATGCATGTTTGAACTGGCCATAGTATGTAGCCAACTCATTGCACCTTTGTCATAGTGACATCATCCTCCTGGGAATGGGCAAATGCAGTAGGTGCCATTGAAAGTACACAGGTGGCATGAGGGGTGCAACACAATCAATGATGCAGGCTCACACTGTGCATCCCAAGCTACACCAGGAATCTGAACAGTACCCCTAAGCAGTCACATGCCCCAGCCCACTTACGCCACCTCAGCAGAGTACACAGACACACACAGGCACTGAACAATCACCTGGCATTGGCAACTGCCGCTACAAACCTCACTCTGCACATGTGCCACTAGACTGGGGGTGTCACAGATGTGGGGCTGTCTCAGCATGGCAGACATCCAGCACAACTCCCTGCTCACATCAGATGGGCAGGGTGTATCCATCCCACATGCAGCTGGGGTGCACACTCCACATATGCACACACCCACATGACAGGGGACTCACACACACCAATGTCCAGGGGACGAACACATCATTTGGACACTCTCACCACAGGTACACTGAACAGACACACATCTGTGGGTCCTTGTACCTGTCATCCTGGGGGGAGCACAGACTCACATCAGGACTGTAGGAACAACATTTCCAGGAGGATTAGGCAGTCCGAAAGCGGCATGCACCATGCAGTGATCGTCACAGTAAGCACCATGCTAGTGCATTGTGCACACAGGAACTACAGCATGCTCTGCATGGGAGACATGAGCCCTTCCCCCCCCAGGTACCACTATGAAGAACCCTGCATGTCTGTCACACCTGGACACAATGCCAGAAGTCACAGTTAAAAAAGGGGCACAGTTTAAGCTAATGGGGTCTGCACTCACCTGCTCCCCTGGTCGACCATACAGCATGGTGTACTGTGGGAGGATCACATCCACCAATGCCATATTCTCCTCCATGGTGAATGGCTGGGCCCTCTCCACAGACCTAGACATGGTGCCAGAGGAATCACAAGCAGCAGCAGTGTTGTGGAATGAAGGGATGTGCAGGCAAGTGCTCTCTCAAGGGACCTGGCTGCCTTATTTCTTCCTTGCTGGCCTGTTTCATTTACAGGAGTACAGAGTGATTGGCTCAGTCACATTTGCATCCTACGTGTCCTCCAATCAATTTAAAACTACCCCAGTGACAGGCTATGCATGGTTTTAAAATTGAGCATGATGTAATGTCAACAACCACATTGCAACAAAGTACATTGTCTCCAACCGACTTCTGCTGGCAACATGATGCAAAATTCAAACCTGAAACTCGGTCTCCATGACAACCAGCATGCATTTAGGCCCCTATACTTGTCCCTCATGTGTCCCCTATGGCAATCCTATTTCACAACACAGGTACGGTGCGTCCCACAGCCCTAGGGCACCCCAAATGCATTGCAACGGACCGTACACACGTGTGTAGGGTCCCTATCACTATGGTGGTGCTGGCGTATGCGTACGCCACAGTAGTCCGGACCGTACACACGCGTGTGTACGGTCCCTATCACTATGGGGGTACTCGCGTACGTGTACGCCATAGTAGTCCGGACCTTACACACGCATGTGTACGGTCCCTATCACTATGGTGGTGCTCGCGTACGTGTACGCCATAGTAGTCCGGACCGTACACACGCATGTATGGTCCGTATCACTATGGCGTACGCATACGCCAGCATCACCATAGTGATAGGGACCCCACACACACGTGTGCGGTCCGTATCACTATGGTGTACGCATACGCCAGCACCACCATAGTGATAGGGACCCCACACACGCCCTCGGAGCGTATGTACGGTGGGATTCACACCTGACAGTGGTGACAGGCGGCACACAGGAATGAATTGAGCTGTCATACATGGCCAAGGCTGGACATCAAGGCATTGTCTGTGCAGTACTACATGTGTCGGGCACATGTGGGTCAGGCTGTGATGTGGCACCATACTCCTGAGGTGTGAAGCTAATTACAGTATGATGGGCTGTGTACACATGTCACGTGTGATGGTGCCCTATGTGCCACACATCCCCTTCACTCCTTTGACATGTGTGCATGTAGTACTGACTTGGTGGGCCATGCGTCACTGGCATGGCACAGTCACCGACACCCGCAAATGTCCCCTGATTCCAGGTACACAGAATGTTACCCCTGACAAGTGAATGACCGCGTTGCACGCTGTAGCTATGTCATGTGTGTGTCATGTGTTCCCATAGGTTTGCTGTAGGTGTTTGGTCTAATGCATCTGCTGTTGCTGCAACCAACATGTGTCTGTGTGTAGATGGGCATGGCACACTGTTACGCACACCAGCACACATGTGTAAGCCGACGCTAGGTGTGTATGTATGCATCGACACGGAGTTCCAAAACACGGACATATCTGCATACTCGCAATGTGTGATCAGTCTTGACATGTCATCCTTCATGGCAAGGTGTGTGGTGTGTCCTTATTCTATGACATGTGACCTGTGCCTCTAGTATTCCGCAACCTGTCTGTGCAACAAACATCCTTCTTCTGCACATATTTGGATGTCTGTAACTCCTGTAATGCGTCTGCCTGCTCACTTACACTGGCCCACAGCTAGTTTCATGGCATGGCATATTGAGGTTGAGAATCAACGTTTGTAGCTGGCTCTTGGTAGGAGTGTCACATGCCTGGCATACGTGTCCAGGGCATGTTGCACAGACCTGACTCTGTATGTAGCATATGTGTATTGCCTGTTGAGCATGTGCTCTGTACATTGACATTGGTGGTGTACTGTACTCACTCTTCGTTGTCTCTTCTAATTCACTGCAGGGCTCCGCCTCTCCTTCGACCAATTCCGGACTTGGCTGACATGCGGGAAAATGACTGTATACGCCACTACCGCTTCCCCCAACGCTTGATTGAGGACCTGACGACACAGCTGGCACCACACCTCCAACCGCTACACAGGTATCCTACTGCACTGACACCCAAGATGAAGGTGATGGCCACGGGTACCTTTCAACATACCATTGCCCATGTCGGTGGCATGTCCCAAACGATGTTCAGCCGTGTTCTGCATGATTTTTTAGAGGCCATGTTGGAGCACCTGGATGAGTTCATTAAATTCCCAACTCCTGAGCAGTTGACAGCTGTCAAGCGTGAGTTCTATGCCCTGGGAGGGATGCCCCATGTCATTGGGTCCATAGATGGAACACATGTGGCTTTGGTACCACCACAGGCACAGGAGGTAGCCTTCCATAACCGCAAGCATTACCACTCCATTAATGCCCTTGCAGTGTGTCTTGCCAACATGGTGATTTCACATGTCTTTGCTCGTATTCCAGGATCAGCACACGATGCGTACATCATGAGGCGTAGCAGGGTGCCTGAAATGATGCTGCAGCTGCGCAACAAACGAGCATGTATTGTTGGTGGGTATACTCTGGCAGTCCTGTATTTAAAGTCATCTTCCTGTCTTACTGCTCCTCCTGACCCACTCTTGTCCATGATGTTTCCATGTAGGGGACGCTGGCTATCCCAACATGCCATGGCTGATCACGCCTCTCCACAACCCCAGCACGGCTGCTGATCACCGCTACAACAACGCCCTTGGGCGGACCAGGCGAGTGATAGAGAGGACGTTTGGCCTCCTGAAGAGCCGATTCCGTTGCCTCCACAAGACCGGTGGCGCACTCCCATATGCACCGGTGAAGGTCTGCAAGATATTCCTCGTGTGCTGCATGCTGCACAACATGGCAGTGGAGAAAGCTGTGCCACTCATCCTGGATCCAGATGAGCAGGACCATCCACCCGTGGAGGATGAAGGGCTTGGGCACGAGGCAAGTGATGTGGAGGAGGAGGAGGCGGTAGAGGACATGCGGAGTCGGCTCATACGCGACTTCTTTGCTTAGTGGTGAGTTCCAGTGTCTGAGTGTGCACGCATTGGGCTGTGTGTGGCATGTGTTGCAATGTGTGTGTCCATCTGCATGTCTTCCAAGTGAGTCTGAGGTGTGTTTGGAAGTGTCACTCCAGTGATGGTGCAATAGAAGAATGTTTTTCCAGAGTCATCATTGTCACCTAGCATGTTGACAACCTAATACGTGTCGAGTACATGCACATGCATGCGGATGTGCTTCTTTTGGCTGACTTCTGGTGTGTCTCCCATCCACAAGTACTTGCACATGCTGTCTGCTGGTGGCATTGGTGTGCTCCTGCTATTCCTCATGAACACAGCAACATGTGCTGAATCAGCGTTACATGCACGGACAAGTTCGAAAATCTCCTTCGGATAAGGGATGCAGCACGGCTTTTTGGGAGTGGTATTTGTTTTGAATATGTGTGCACTGCTCCTGTTCATGTTTGGATACTTTACATACATGTAGAATCACCATGGGGCACATGACCTGGAGCAGAATTCACCTAAATTGATGGTCAGACTTGGTGACAGTCATCTGTAATGGGATTGTGATGGAGCCATCAATGTGTGTAACACTGGCCTCGGAAACATACGGGTTGCACCGGGTTGACATGGTGTGTGAATTCCCCATTAGGGGCTCATTGGTGTATAGCAGGCTCTCCGTGAGCAGCAGGGGGTGTTTAGCTGTAACCCGTCACTTGTGTGCCAGTGCAATGGATTTCCAGCATCTGTGGTGGTAAGGGGGGTGCCAGTGTTGGTCCCACGTGTTCATCCACATGACCTGTGTATGTGTTGACAGAGTTGCATTAGCATTCCGACACACATGAGTAATAAAGGTGTCCCTCTGCCTCCAAGGTGCCTCATCTCTGTCAATGGTGGTCTGTTGCCACTGTGCATGCGGCATGTCTGGCATTGTTCTCAGAGATGGTGCATATGAGTCTATGTGTAGAGTAGCAAGATGCAAGCTGTTTGTCAGGGATTAGATTCTGTATTGTGCATGATGTCCATGGCTGTGTAGGTATTGTGGCATGTCAGTCTCCATGACGGCCACTGTGCTGCATGTGAATTTATTTATTTTATTTATTTATGAAGCTTGTAAAGCGCACGGCTACCCCCAGAGGGGTGTCCCGGCGCAGACTTTGAAAGAGAAGCAATTTTAAGGGATGGTGAACAGCCAGGTTTTCAATTTATTACGAAAAAGAGATTCTGAAGGAATAAACCTAAGATCTAGTGGTAGGCTGTTTCAGAGTTTAGCCGTCATTACGGTGAATGCTCTACCGCCCATTCTGGAGCGGCGAAAGCGAGGAACAGTAAGGAGACGTAGGTTGTTCGACCGCAAGGATCTGACCAATTGGGATAGCACAAGTCTCTTTCTCAAGTAACCCGGGCCTGACCCATTAAGGGCCCGAAAAGCAAGAGTCAGCATCTTGAACTGAATGCGACGGGAGATGGGAAGCCAGTGTAACTTCTTACGGTAGGATGTAACCGACTGACGGTAGGGGATATTACCTATCAGTCTTGCCGCCGCATTCTGAACGATCTGAAGACGTTCAATTTGGTACAAGGGGGCACCGGCATAGAGACTGTTGGCATAATCCAGAGGTGACGTAATCAGGGCGTGGATGACAGTTCTACGGGCATCCAAAGGAAGGTACGGAAAGATCTTTCTAATCATACGCAGTTTCCCGAAGCAGGCTGCCGTGACCTTATTAATTTGAGCTTTACAGGAAAGAGCGTTGTCGAATTGAAAGCCCAGATTACGAGCTGTTTGGACAGGAGTGGGAGGGGGGTTAAGCACAGTCGGCCACCACAGAGTGGCAGGTAGAGTAGTTTTCTGATTAAAAAATAAGACCTCCGTCTTATCGGTGTTGAGCCTGAGATGATTAGAAGTCTTTCAGGAGCATATATTGCCAAGACAATGGCGAAAACTGGCGAAGCTGGAGTCAGAGTGATCTCTAAAGGAAAACGTAAGCTGAGTATCATCAGCATAAGAGATCACTCTGACCCCCCAGGACTCCACCACCTCGGCCAAAGGGGCAAGATACACGTTGAAAAACAGAGGGCTCAGCGCAGAGCCCTGAGGCACACCACAGAGGAGGGGTTTACCCTCTGATTCGAACGGTTTGAGAAGAACCTTCTGAGTTTGTCCTGTAAGAAAGGAGGCAATCAAAGATAGAGCGGCGCCACCCAATCCAATCTGCCTCAGACGATCCAATAGAATTTCTTGGGACACCGTATCAAAAGCGGCGGATAGGTCGAGGAGGACCAACATGGCCTCCTCGCCCCTATCCACACACTCCCGGATCGTCTCAGAGACCTCTAATAGAGCAGTCTCAATACTAAAACCAGTTCTAAATCCTGACTGTGAGTCATGAAGCAGTGAATTGGCTTCTAAATAATCTGCCAATTGTAACTGCACAGCCTTTTCCAGGACTTTCAATCCATTGTGTGTGTGTGTCATGTTGAACCAGACATTCCTTCCTTGACATACACCTTTTGCATAGTTCCTTCCTGAGATCCTTGTCTTTGTGTGCTACTTGTGGCATTGTTTCCTTGACATGGCGCATGCTGCTGCAGGCCCTGCAGCAAGGGCACCCAGTGTCCACGCAAACGAGCTGGTGTTCATCATGGATTGCTTGCTGACATGTGCTATGCTGATCAGCAGCATCTGTGCCTCATGCGGCAGCACACTCTGCATTATGCACAAGATCCCCAGTTCCATCCACCTCAAGGCAAGAGGGAGACCATCCCCCAGGTCAACTACGACATCCGTGGCTAATCCTACCCTGCACTCTACGGACATGTGCGTTAGAAATCCCATGATACTTGTCCACATCCAGGGTGCATCTGCACAGCTCTGCTACTACATCCGGCGACCAGGCCACATCAACGTCAAACAGAGATGGGGGGAGTGGATCACTGCCAGCTGCAGGATGACCTTCTCAATCCACGCACACACTCAGGATGCAGCCCACAACCACAACACAACCTTGTGGCACTGTGATCCAACACCCCATTGTGCCATCTCCATGCATCCAACCTTGGCCGGCCCACCATTCTCCACATCCACCTGACTCAAGCATGCAGGACATGGTTCTGCCACGTGTCTACACATACCTGGGAGTAGCACCCCAGGACACTCCACATGATCCCTGACCTCTGCGCATGACTGTTGCTCTTCTAAATAGGTCTGTAGGCACAGTTGTGCGGGCACCCCCTCAGCTGGTTGGGTCCATCACGGGTGAGTATGGTGCTCCATGTCTGTCTTGGATGGTACATTGTGACCCATGTGTGTCATGTGCCAGACTCAGACCCCAGGGTATGGATGTTTGGAGTTAATTCAGAAATCAGGCATGGTTTGACTTTACAACACACACGTAGTGGAATAATGCTAAATGACGGCATCATCTTGTGATTGTGATGAATTTTATTAGTGCTGGGGTACGTGTTTGGGGGGTGACAAGAGGTGCTTGGCGGGAGTGTAGAATCCAAAGTTCACAGGGGGAGTTGGTGTCCTTGCCATTGAAAGTCATCAGAGTCTGTGCCACAGTCTTTGTCAACATTGGTCAGACAGTGACCAGCAAGGCCATATGGCAGAGAATGTCCTTTGCTGCTGTGCTGCTGTTGGGCCAGAGGGCCAGGTGCCAGGCCAGGTGACCTGGGAGATGGTGATGTTCCGCTGACTCTCACGGTCTTTTTCGTGGACGACCCACCTTCCTGCGGGGACCCTCAGAAGCCTGCCTTGACGATGCAAGGGACGCTCCGTCAGATGAATCCTCCTCCTCCTCCCTCCCTGTTTCTGGTGCTGCTCTACGCCTGGTGGCACAGGGAGGGTTTGCCAGGCTTTGGGCGATCTGACGGAGGGATTGGCTCACGTCCCTGTGCACCGCCAGGAGCTCTGCCAGTCTTGCCTCCATCCTGGCATGATGCTCAACCTGCAAGGTCTTCATCTCATTGAGGGTCCCCACTACCTGGGCGATGCCTCTGGAGTCACACCGGTATGCGTCCAGGATGTTTCTGACGTGTGCCATAGCCGGGTCCTGAGCCAACTGGGCAGGTTCGCGCCTCCGCTGTCCTCCACTCCCACCACCCCTGCCCACTTGCACCTGGCCTGCCGTTGTGGGCACATCGGGTCTCCGGGACCCCTGAGGGATGGCATTTGCGGTGTCGCCTGCCTCCTCCTGGGTGCCCGGAGAACATTGTCCCTCCTGGACAGACTGGCTGTGTTGTTGTGTGCGGGCAGGGCTCCTGGGTGTCTCCTGGGATGTGGCAGGAATGGGGGTGGTGGTTGGCACAGTTGTACCTGACGCAGGTGCTGCAGGTGGTTGGACACCAGAGGGGCCTGGTTGGTCTGGGTCATCCACGGAGTGGTGAGAGTCGTCGCTGCCGGTGGGGTCCTCTTCATGCAGAGCCTGGTCCTGTGAGTCTTTTCCCCCAGTGTTGGGGGGAGATCGACGACGTTGACCTGTGTGTGTGTAACACTGTGTTAATTGTGTTACATGCGACATCCATGTTCATTCATTTTTGATTAGGCACAGTTCCTCTGGGTGGTTGGATTTGGCTGGCATTCCTCTCACAGTGCACTTGTGCATGGGTATGTCCCTTGGCCACAGCTTTCGACACTTTACCTATGTGTGACACAATCTTAGTTGATGCATATTTTGGGAACGCAGTCAGCAGTGTAGTGAGCGGGCGTAGCAAGCCATGCAGAGCCGCCTTACGTGTTGCACTGTACGTGGCCAAATGGTGTTTATTCCATGCTATTTGAGAATGCAGGTAGGTAACTTAACTATTTGTGACAGGGTTCTGATGAACACAGTGGGTAGGTATACTGGGTGTAAGGTTCTGTTTGTGCCTGCAGCACGGATGTACTCGTGCACAGATTGACACATGGCCTAGTGTTTATCAAAGGTTGAAGGGGGATTCACGCACTGCCAAACCTTGTCTACATGCACACAGTCCACCTGCTGACGAGCGGACATGGCCACACCACCCAAGGGTGATTTGGTCACCCTCTGTCTCCCTTTCTCCCTCCCTCTATCAGCCTCCTTCCTCTGTCTGTCTCCCTTTCTCCCTCCCTCTATCAACCTCCTCCCTCTGTCCGTCTCCCTCTATCTCCCTCCATCTATCAGCCTCCTCCCTCTGTCCGTCTCCCTCTATCTCCCTTTCTCCCTCCCTCTATCAGCCTCCTCCCTCTGTCCGTCTCCCTCTATCTCCCTTTCTCCCTCCCTCTGTCAGCCTCCTCCCTCTGTGCGTCTCCCTCTGTCTCCCCTTCTCCCTCCCTCTGTCAGCCTCCTCCCTCCCTCTGTCTGTCTCCCTGTGTCCACCACTGTCTCTGTCCCTCTCTCTGCCCCTCTCCCTCCCTCTGTGTGTCACCCTCTGTCACCTCAGCCCAGCTTCCTGGGCACACACAGTTTGCAGGTCTTGCAAAGGACATTGGCTTGTTCATGTGGGTTTGTTTCTTCTCTGCCGGCACCCATTGGGCGGAGTGTCTGAGTCTGCGCTGCTGCTGTGGTGGTGTGTGCTGACACTCTTTCAGTGTGCTGCGTCTTCATTGGCTGCTGTTATGTGCAAATTGTGCCTTCATACCCATGTCGTCCTGCAAAGCGGCCACCATTAGCAGGCAAAACAGTACTGTGTGGGGACACACTGTTTGTATGGCTGTGCGCTAAGCCATATGGGCTGAGGGCATTGTTGTGTGCTTCAGAGTTGCTCTATGTTAGTTTTGAGGCCCACCCTCCCGGCATCAGGGACATTCTGTCTTGTGTTGGTGTTTTGTGTGGCCTGTGACTTGGCATGGCCTTGCTTGGGGCATGGGGCATGGAGGCGCTAGTGGCATGTGTGTGTTTTTGGAGTGTGGTTGTGTTCGGTGCTGGCTTTGGGGGGGTTGCGTGCATGATTGGTATTTGGGTTGTATATGGCGTTCCCTCCATGTGAGGTGAGTTGTTTGTGTACTCACCAGGCTCTCGGACTCCTTCTAGTCCGTCTACTACCAACGGCGGCAGCGTGGCCATCACCTTCTCCTCCCAGGGTTGTTAGTGTACCGGTCTGCGGGCCGGCCCTCCTCCAGTGATGTTGGCCTGGTTGTGCTCGTCCGTCATTTTGCGGCGGACCGTCCTCCGCAGATCGTACCACCTGGCTTGGCACTCATACCTGGTCCTTCTGGTGGCCCCAACAGCATTCACGGAATTGACTATCCTCTCCCACATGGCAGATTTTTCTGATATGCTGGTCCGTCTGACCAATGTTCCAAAGAGCTGTGGCTCGACTCTGATGATTTCGTCGACAAGGGACTCCAGCTCGTCCTTTGTGAACTTTGGATTCTTGTTGGTGGGCATGGTGTGGGGTGTGGGTGTGGATGGTTGTGGAGGGGGATGTGGATGGGTGTGGGTGTGGATGGTTGTGGGTGTGCAGGTGTGTGTGTGTGAATGTGATGAAAGTGTGTTTGTGATGGTGGTTGTGTGAAGGAGTGCAAGTGTAAGGTTATTGATGGTTGAAGTATGGTGCAGTGCGTTGTCTCTGGGGTCTGGCAGCAGTGGATCTGTTGCAAAGGATCATGGTTTGTGTGTGTTGGGCCTTTTTATTGGTCCATTTGTGGGTGTGGCTGTGTTTGAACTTTGGGTGGGTGTGCTATAAGGAGTGGTAGTGGTTTGGGCCTCTGTTTATCTGTTTGTCAGTTGCAGGTCAGTGTATAGGATGTATTTGGCCTTGTTGGATATGTTTTGTGGTCTTGTGTGCCTCGAATTGACTCTCCTTGTATTTTTTTTGTTTGTCCTGGTTCAGTAGGAGTGTTTTTAGCGTCTGTACGGTGCGTACATGGGCCATGTTGTTGTACAGTGCTGTCCTTTGCTATGGCTTAGTACGACTCGTACATGCCCGATGTTGGGTGAGGGTGCTGGTGTGTGGGCCTGGGGTAGGGTGCATATGAACACGGGCAGGGTGTTGGTCCGCACCGTCCATCGGTGGTGGTGTTTCGCACTGTACATACAGGGGGGGCTGGGTGTAGGTTCCGTACATACATGGGTGGGGAGTTGGTACGCTGCATGCATACACGGGTGGGGGTATGGTCCGTACATACACTGGTGGGGTGGGGGTACGGTCCGTACATACACGGGTGGGGAGTTGGTACGCTGAATGCATACACGGGTGGGGGTACGGTCCGTACATACACGGGTGGGGTGGGGGTACGGTCCGTACATACACGGGTGGGGAGTTGGTACGCTGCATTGTAATTGTAAATTGTAATTGTAAAAATATTTGTTAAGCGCGGTTGCTGCCCGTAGGCGTCCAAGCGCTGAGTTGAAACAGAGAAGTGACGGGAAGAGGAGCTAAGGTACACAGGATTTGGCAAACAGCAGTGTCTTTAAGTTTTTACAGAATAAGAGGAGGTCTGGGTTGGACCGGAGTGAGAGGGGGAGAGCATTCCAGAGCCTGGTGGTATTCAAAGAGAACAGCCTACCCCCAGACCTGGCTCGCTTCACTCTGGGAACAACGGCGAGGAACGCCTCCGTCGACTGAAGGTTCCTGTTAGGGTGGTAGGGGATGACAAGGTCGTTGTTAATGGCTGGGCCCGTTTTCCAGAAGGCGCGGTGCGCCAAGCACAGCGCCTTGAAGGCCACTCTCTGCCTCACTGGCAACCAGTGGAGACTTTTTAGAGCAGGTCTGGCCGACTGGGTGCGCGGAATTTTCAGCAGGGAACGTGCTGCACAGTTTTGCACAACCTGCAATTTTCGGAGGGTTATCTCAGGTGCCCCCACGTATAGGTCATTGTTCGAGTCCAGGCGAGACTGGATGAGACCTTGTACAGCGACCTTTTTGGCCTCTAGGGGAAGTAGCGGGAGAACCTTCCTCAAGATTCTAAGTAGGCCAAAACATGTGGCGGACAGTTTTGTGGCCTGGGTGGAGAAGGAGAGTTTGTTGTCCAGCCACACTCCCAGGCTTTTAACACTTTCCTTAGGGATGGGGGGGGGGCCCAGTGCACTGGGCCACAAGGAAGTGAAAGGCACAGGAGAGGTTGGGCCTAGGAGCATGAGCTCCGTCTTTTCTCCGTTTAGTTTTAGGGAGGAGTTGGTCATCCATCCCTTAACGTCCTCTAGGCATTTTAGCAGATCGGCTGGGGAATGCCTGTTGTTCTCAGTGGCCAGCGAGACCACAAGCTGGGTGTCATCGGCGTATGACACGATTTTAATGCCATATGGTTCGACAACACCCGCCAGTGGCCTCATGTACACGTTGAACAATACAGGGCTCAGGGAGGAGCCCTGTGGTACTCCGCAGCTCAGGGGTTTGCTAGAGGACACTGTCTCACCGTCGAAGATCTGAAACGACCTCCCAGACAGAAAGGAGTCAAACCACCTTAAAGCGTCACCTGAAACTCCGATGTTATGGAGACGGTCCAGCAAGGTGGTATAGCTGACCGTATCGAAGGTGGCACTTAGATCAAGGAGGATCACTGCCACTGATCCTCCCTGGTCCAGTATCCTTCTAGTTTCTTCGGTGACCGCTAACAAGGCGGTTTCCGTGCCATGCTTCGGTCTGAAGCCTGTCTGGGATGTGTGTAATAGAGAGTGGTCCTCCAGGAACTGGACCAGCTGCGCATTTATATACTTCTCTAACACCTTGCTAGCCCAAGGGAGAAGTGAGATGGGGCGGTAGCTGGAGTGGTCATCTGGGTCTAGGCTGGGTTTCTTCAACAGCGCCCGTACCATGGCCTGCTTCCAAGCTGTGGGGACAGAGCAAGCGGATATGGACGTGTTTAGAAGATCCAGGATTACAGGCAGGGTGGCTTTGCTTGCCTGCATCAGGACTTCTGGAGGAGCAGGATCACAAGGAGAGCCCGACTTGACTTGTCGTGCCACTTTGCTTAAAGTGTCGAGGTCCAGAGGAGGGAAGTGCTCGAGGGAAGGCTGGTCTGGGTGAAGAGGTGGTCTAGGGGGGGGTGGATTAATCACATCCGGGGTTGTGGCTGCGGTTGGGAAGGTAGAGTAAATTTTTAGAACTTTGTTGTGAAAGAAATCTGCAAGCTCGTTGCATTGGTCCTGGGTTTTGTTAGGAGGGGGTGCCGTGTTGGCACTGGAACATTGCTTTATAATTTGGAAAATTTCTTTGGGCTTTGATTTCGCTTCTAGTATTTTCTCAGAGTAGTGGGTTGCCTGGGCCGTTCTGATCCCTTTTCTGTAGGCTTTGATCGCCTCTTTGTAGGAAGCCTTTTTATCTGGGAGGAAGTCTAAACGCCAGGCTCTCTCTCGTTGCCTACAAAGGCGTTTTAGCTGTCTTAGAGAGTCGGAGAACCAGGGGGCAGATTTCTGTAGTCTCTTCGAGGAGGATCTACGAAGCGGGAGGATCGAGTCTAGCGAGTGGGTGATCCAACTTTCATAGTTGACGTTTGCCACATTGGGGTCTAGGCAGGGTGACGGGCGAGTGGAGTCCAGGTTATGCAGCCAGGACTCCAAAGGGAGTTTTGACCAGTTCCTCCTGGTGGTGACTTGGGAAGGTAATTGGGGGGTTTTGTGTGTGACCCAGGTAAACGGGACCAAAAAATGGTCTGACCATGGAAGGGGGGTGGGTTGATCAACAGTTAGATCCAGGCAGTTACTAAATATAGGGTCAAGTAAATTGCCTTTTTCATGGGTCGGGGCTGCAACCAGTTGGGACAGTTGGAGAGCTTCCAGATCATCTAATAATTCCTGAGCAATGTGGTCTGAGGGGGAATTAAAATGGAGATTAAGGTCCCCTAGGATCGTGTGGTTGGCGGAAGAAAGAATTCTTTCCGCTATAATTTCTGGAAGAGACCTATGGAACACTTTTACAGGCTCAGGGGGGCGGTAGATCAGGGTGCCGGAGAAAGAGCTATTTGCGTTGAACTCTATGCAGAATGCTACACTCTCACACTCAGAGATAGTTTCTGCTGTAGTACGGCATCGGTACTGGTTCTTCAATATGATCGCCAGACCTCCGCCTCTCCCTACCGGTCTATCCAATCTAAGGATATGGTAGCCTACGGCTAAGGCTTGAACCACATCTGGCTCAGAGTGAGCAGTGAGCCACGTTTCTGTCAGGAAAACCGCGTCTGGCTTTTGCTCCTCGAGCAGCATGGCAATCTGTGTGCTATGTTTTGGTAAGGAGCGGCAATTTAGCGCGTACATACGGTACGTTTGTGCCGTGGCCGACGGGGATTTACGGAAGGAGTGTTTGCACCCCGAACATCGGGCGGGTAGCTCTGTGGGAGCATAGATATGGGAGCACTGGGGAGTGGCAGTCCTACCTATGCTGTATAAGGCCGCCGAGCTGTAGGTCCTGCTCTGGTTAGGGTGGGAGCCAGGGTTTGTGGCCCCGGGTCCCGGCTGGTCGCGGACGGGCGCAGACGGGCGCAGACGGGCGCAGACGGGCTTGCCTTAGGCGCGCCTTCGGCGCGCAGACGGCGCTCCCGCTGCGCTCGTCCGCTGCGCTTGCGTGGGAGGCACATTTGAAGTGAGAGGGTGTGGGCGTGGCCTGTAAGGTGGGCGTGGCCTCGCGTGTGCAGCGATGGCGTCCCTGACAGAATAATGTCCCAAACAGCGCTAAATCCGCTGATTTGTAAGGATCCTGCTAGGCGCTTCAGCCCAGAAGATAGCACAGGTAAGAGTGCAAGTGATTTAAAACACAGACAAAGAATCAACAATTTTAAAAATTTCACAAGTTTTCTCTTCCGGCTTCCGCCTCAGAGGTTAGGGTTCAACTAAACGCGCTCGTGATCAGCGCTGTAGTTATAGGCGGGGGTGTGGGCGTGGCCTGTAAGGTGGGCGTGGCCTCGCGTGTGCAGCGATGGCGTCCCTGACAGAATAATGTCCCAAACAGCGCTAAATCCGCTGATTTGTAAGGATCCTGCTAGGCGCTTCAGCCCAGAAGATAGCACAGGTAAGAGTGCAAGTGATTTAAAACACAGACAAAGAATCAACAATTTTAAAAATTTCACAAGTTTTCTCCTCCGGCTTCCGCCTCAGAGGTTAGGGTTCAACTAAACGCGCTCGTGATCAGCGCTGTAGTTATAGGCGGGGGGTGTGGGCGTGGCCTGTAAGGTGGGCGTGGCCTCGCGTGTGCAGCGATGGCGTCCCTGACAGAATAATGTCCCAAACAGCGCTAAATCCGCTGATTTGTAAGGATCCTGCTAGGCGCTTCAGCCCAGAAGATAGCACAGGTAAGAGTGCAAGTGATTTAAAACACAGACAAAGAATCAACAATTTTAAAAATTTCACAAGTTTTCTCCTCCGGCTTCCGCCTCAGAGGTTAGGGTTCAACTGCATACACGGGTGGGGGTACGGTCCGTACATACACTGGTGGGGTGGGGGTACGGTCTGTACATACACGGGTGGGGAGTTGGTACGCTGCATGCATACACGGGTGGGGGTACGGTCCGTACCTACACGGGTGGGGAGTTGGTACGCTGCATGCATACACGGGTGGGGGTACGGTCCGTACATACACGGGTAGGGTGGGGGTACGGTCCGTACATACACGGGTGGGGAATTGGTACGCTGCATGCATACACAGGTGGGGGTACGGTCCGTACATACACTGGTGGGGTGGGGGTACGGTCCGTACATACACGGGTGGGGAGTTGGTATGCTGCATGCATACACGGGTGGGGGTACGGTCCGTACATACACTGGTGGGGTGGGGGTATGGTCCGTACATACACGGGTGGGGAGTTGGTATGCTGCATGCATAAACGGGTGGGGGTACGGTCGGTACATACATGGGTGGGGTGGGGGTACGGTCCGTACATACACGGGTGGGGAGTTGGTACGCTGCATGCATACACGGGAGGGGGTACGGTGCATACATACACTGGTGGGGTGGGGGTACGGTCCGTACATACACGGGTGGGGAGTTGGTACGCTGCATGCATACACGGGTGGGGGTACGGTCCGTACATACACTGGTGGGGTGGGGGTACGGTCCGTACATACACGGGTGGGGAGTTGGTACGCTGCATGCATACACGGGTGGAAGTACGGTCCGTACATACACTGGTGGGGTGGGGGTACGGTCCGTACATACACGGGTGGGGTGGGGGTATGGTCCGTACATACACGGGTGGGGTGGGGGTACGCTCCATGCATACACTGTTGGGGGTTTGGCGCGTGCATCCGCGGCCGGGGGGCGTTTTGCGCGTACATGCGGGGTCTGTGGTGGGGTGCTCGGCACGTGTGCGGGCACGTGTCTCCATGCTTGCTATGGGAGTTCGGTCCGTACGGTGTTATTTCCATACAGTTGTGAAATCGAAAGGACGGGAGTGATCGTACTTGCGCGGTCGGACTTCATTTTTCCGATTCGTACGGTAAATCGTCCGGGGATGTGTCGGACACAATTTCCGACCCGAGGATGTGTGGGGTAATTTTCCGGATGTGATTCGTATGGAGTTTTTCCCATGCGAATCGTACTTGCCAGTTTGTACGCTACTTGTACGATTCAGACGGAAAAAAGTCCAGATTCAATTCGGACAGGGGAAATTTTTCCAGGATCCGAATCGGCACCTTAATGTTATTAGTAGGAAAAAAATCAGAATATTTTGTATTGGAATAATGGGT
Source organism: Triturus cristatus (assembly GCF_964204655.1). Classification (NCBI taxonomy): domain Eukaryota; kingdom Metazoa; phylum Chordata; class Amphibia; order Caudata; family Salamandridae; genus Triturus; species Triturus cristatus. The sequence goes on along the minus strand of NC_140592.1, from coordinate 1,114,807,198 downwards.
AATGGTATTCTGAAATTTTATAATATTTATTTAGTTTTATTTTTGTAAAAACTATTTTTTATATATGTTAAATATTGATAATAGAAGGTAAATATAAATTATCAGAGAACCACAATTAATAAGACAAGAACATGGTTTTTATTGTAGTTTTTGTAATTTTTTATTGTTTATTCATTTGAGTAGGATCAATCATAAATATCATTATTTACATTGTAATTCAATTCAAACATATTGAATATATTTCAGAAAAAATGTTATGTACATTTACTATATTTTGTAAAATTTTTTAGTACATTTAAATTATTTATAATGTAGTAGAATTTTGTGTTTTAAATTAAATGTAACATAGCAATAGGTTTTGTAAATATTTATACAAAACTTTTGGCAAATATTTTCATATATAAACATTTTTAACATTTTAATATTTGTAGTACAAACATGTTATACGTTTTTCATTAATATTAATATGTAAAATATTAATATTTTTTTTTTTTACAGTGTTTTCAAAACAAACACATTTTTTTTTTTTTTTTTTTTTGCGAAAACCTTTATTGTACATAAAAATCAATACAAACATGGGCCTACAATCACCAGGGCCGGCCGCTAATATGTACATGATCAACAACATCAGGGCAGCAACAGGACCCCTGGGGCCCAGCCGAATTAACGAGTTACTGAGTACACCTCAGAGATTATCAGGATTCATAGATTTTAGAAATACAAACAAAGAAAAAGAAAATAACACCAAAAAGCAAGGCGGAAACCATCGAAAAAGGGGGCGTCTAACCACATCCGGGGAACTGCACAATACATACTCCACCCTCAGGTGGACAATGAGGATGAGCAAGAGGGAGGTGGGGGCGACGGGAGAACCACAACCGTCTACAGGTAAAATGTAATAGTCCGGGAACCTCAGGATCAGGGGGACAAGGCAGCATCAGATGTGTCCACGAGGGGGGGCGTGCAGATGTTCCCTCGGTACGCGTTCCACTGACCCCAGATTCTACCCCACGCCCCCGGCTTACCCCGAGACACATACACAGTCTTCTCTCTGCACATGCACCAATCCATGCTCTCCTTCCATACTGACACGGTGGGAGGCCGTCGGGAACCCCAACGCTGTGCGATGTCCCTCTTAGCAATCATGTTCCCAAGGGCCGCCCACCGAGTCTGAGCCGCATTATAGTCATTAGGCTCCCACACGTTCAACAAACATCGGCGAGCCTCGGGCAACAAAGCGACCCCAGTGACGCATTCCATGAGAGCATGCACCCGGCGCCAATACTCCGCTACCTCACAGCACTCCCAGAGAACATGGAGAAAAGTGGCGCTGAGCCCACAGCCGCGCCTACAGAGCCCGTCTTCAGAAAAACCCATCAAAACTAAACGAGGGCCCGTCACGTAGACACGGTGGAGAATTTTAAGCTGGACAAGACGGAGACGCGCGGGTATGGCCACTTCCTTAGGGGAGGACAGCGCAGACTGCCAGTCCTCATCGTCCAGATCCACACCATCCCCGGTCCACGCCTCCCGAAGGCGCACGAGGAGATCCGCCCGCACGTTTATTAGTTTTTTGTAGATAAGGGAAATAGTACTGTCGGGCAAGTGACCGTCAAGTATGCGGTCCTCGAGTGGCGAAGACACAGGGACTGCAGTCCCAGCCCCGAAGGCCGAGAGCAAGGCGTGCAGAACCTGGACGTACCGAAAGAACTCCCGCTCACTCAATTCGTACTCACTCTGCAACGCAGCAAAGGATTTAACCGCACCCTTCACCCAAAGGTCACCTACTCTACTGATGCCAATCGTGTCCCAACGCTCGAAGCCCTTCGTCGTCCAGAGGCTTCCCAATCTTTCAGACAGAGGGGTCGCACCCGTCAAACGCTCATTCCAGCCCATGGCCACATTCGCAGCCCTCCACACGCGCACAGCAATCTTAGTGGGACCGGTTAAGTTCCTCCCAGCCGACCGAGAGTAAAGCGCTCTGTTAAAGTTGCCGCCAGGCAACAAAAATCTATCCATTTCGAAAGCCGGATTCGGACCAGGTGCGTACGTTGCATGGTTAATAGCAGATAGCTGGGAGGCCCAATAGTACCTCTTGATGTCCGGGAGTGCAATGCCCCCGTCATACCAGGGGAGAGTCAGTTTTGCAAGAGCAATACGTGCACGACCATCCCAAACAAGCCTCCTCTGTAAGCTCTCCACCTCCCGGAAGTAGGCCGCCGGAATAATATCAAAGGAGTTCTGAAGTGCGTAAAGGAATCGGGGAAGAGACATCATTTTAAAAAGCGCCGCACGACCGAGGGGAGACAAGGGAAGCTTACACCAACGGGCCACGTCTAACCTCAATCTCCGAAGTGGAGAGAGGAGATTATGCTCGTAGCGGATCGCCGGGTCCAATGAGACGTACACCCCCAGGTACGTAAAGCCGGAGTGGGACACCTTAATAGGAAAACGAGAAGGCAAGAGAGGAAAGTCACCGGATATAGCATAGACACAAGATTTGGACCAGTTAATAATCAAACCAGAGTTCTTGCCGAAGGAAGTAAGGATGTCAAAGAGCACATTGAGTGACTGACGTGGTGAGGTGAGGTACAAAAGAATGTCATCCGCGTACAACGAAACTCGATCCTCGAAGCCAGGGGCCCACCGGATCCCTCTTATCGACGGTTCCCAACGCAGCCAAGCAGCGAGCGGTTCCAAAGCCAGAGCGAAGAGCAGGGGAGACAACGGACACCCCTGCCTAGTGCCTCTCCCAAGAACGAAGGGCCGGGAAACCCTTCCATTAACGACAACCTGAGCCAACGGAGCAGCGTATAAGAGTTTAACCCAACTAATAAATCCCGCCCGAGTCCAAACTTTGCCAGGGCGGCCCAAAGATACGGCCATTCTATCGTATCAAAGGCCATCATGGCGTCCAAGGAAACCAAGATGGCCGGCTCTGAGAGATATTCCGCCCTTGCAAGTACGCCATGTAGGCGCCGCAAGTTAAGGGCCGTATTCCGGTGCGGGATAAAACCGGATTGGTCCGGATGCACCAGGTCACAGATAACAGTAAGCAGGCGATTAGCAAGAACCTTGGCAAGGATTTTCGGCTCAGCGTTCAACAGAGAAATAGGCCTGTACGAGGTGCAACGGTCCCGAGGCTTACCGTCCTTGGGAATCACGACTATAGTGGCCAAGCGCTGGTCAGCAGGGAGAGAACCAAGTTCAAGTGACTCCGAAAACATACGACGGAGAAATGGCGCAATTTTATCCGGTTGCAGTTTGTAAAGTTCAATAGGGAGTCCGTTGGGGCCCATAGCCTTGCCTGAGCGAAGGGAACGAATCGCGGTAGCAATCTCGTCGACCGACAACGGGGCATCTAACTGCTCACGCTCATCCACCGACAGGCAGGGCAAAGCAATATCCTTCAACAAGTGACGGGAGTCAGCCTCATCCCTATCAGACACCGGGGAGTACACAGCACGGAAGTAATCAGCGAAACACTCCACAATCTCACCAGGGTCAGTCACACTCACTCCCTCCGACGTCTGAAGCACGGGGACCACTCGATTCACTCTCTCCTTCTTATCAAGCCAAGCAATCAATTTACCCGCCTTATCCCCAGCATCATACAGTCTACCCTGCTGTTCCCTATACATTGTTCGAGCAGCCTCCGTAACAAGGGATTTATATTCGAATTGCTTCAGGCTGAGAGCGTGGAGCCCGTCCTGAGTGACAGCCGTCTCCAAGGCAGCCTCCAACCCCGATATCTCGGCCTCCAACGCAACCACCTCCCCGTTCTTAGCTTTCTTGACCTCCACGATCAGGAATAGGGCGTGTCCTCGGAGAACCATTTTGAAAGCCTCCCACAAGGACACAGAGGACAAGACGGACCCCTCATTCTCAAGAAAATACTGGTCAAGCGACTTAATGAGACCCTTGCGGATCTTGGGGTCACGCAGGTACCAGGGGTTAATGGGGGCGACCCGCCCAGCGGATCGCATCCCAGTATCGAAGAGGAGCCACAATGGGGAATGATCGGAAATGCCCCTGGCCAGGTGCTTAACCTCCCGGACCCGGGTGGTCTGGGCCGCTGGCATAAGAAAGTAATCTAGTCTGGAGAGACTCCCGTGAGCCCCGGAGTGAAATGTGTACTGACTCTGTGTCGGATGTATCAACCTCCAGCAGTCCACTAGGCCAAAAGTGTCCAAGAACCCGCCGAGCCACGCCTGGGCGGCAGAGAGGGCTCTGGGAGGGTAACGATCCAACTCGCCAGAAATCACGGAATTAAAATCCCCACCCACAAGCAAGAGACTATCAGGAAGTTCAAGTAACATACGACCCACATCAGAGAAAGTGGAGGTCTGGAGGCCCGGGGGAACATAGACCGAGACCAATGAAAGAGTCTGACCCTCCCACCGTCCAGTCAAGGACGCATAGCGCCCTCTATCATCAAGAGTAACTTTGTCAATCTCAAGCGGGAGGGAAGATCGCAGTAAGATGCCCACCCCTCTGGATCCAGTGGTGAAGCCAGAATGCGCAACCAATCGGTAGCCCCCCCTGTTCATGGCATGACATACATTACCCACCAAGTGCGTCTCTTGAAGGAATACCACATCAGGGGCCAATCGGCGCAAAAATTGCAACACCACCCCACGTTTGATACGGTCCCCCAATCCGTTGACGTTCCAAGACATGAGTTTCAACCCGTCCCCCCATCCCAACACAAGAAGCTGGAGTCCCCGGGCACGCAGCCAGACACCTAAAACTGAAAGGAAACAAACATACCGCCTTGAAAAGAAAAAACACACAACCCAACAACCACTGTCCCCCTCCCACCCCCACGCCATTACAACTCCCCCCACCCTGCACCCCTGCGGACTATACAGCCCCCCCAACTTGCAGTGTGCCTGTCGCCCTAACAATCCCATGCTACAAAAAGACCCTAGAGGAGGGAAGGGACCCGTCCCCGCCCGCATCCAAACAGCACATTAATAGACAAAATATACAATTGAAGTAGAACCTGGCTGGGCGCAGAAGGAAATGTCAAAGTAGAGGACCAAGAATCATTCCTGCGGAGGCCCTCCGCCCTCAGCGCCGCCAGTACGCCCAGATCGTTCGCCCCGGTCCGGCAGGGAGTCTAACCAGTCACTCACAATATCAGGGCGTTCAAAAAAGATAGTCCGATCTTCATATTCCACACGAAGCCTGGCAGGGAACAGCATAGAGTATTTAAGTTCCAAATCTCGAAGACGGCGCTTCACCCCCTGAAAGCCCATTCTCTGTTTCTGAACGAGTTGGGTGAAGTCCGGAAAGAAGTTAACGGAGGCATTCTCATAGTTAACTGGGCCGTGTACCCTCTAGGCCTGCAGGATCGCATCCCGGTCTCCGTAGTGAAAAAGTTTTGCAATAATAGGCCTCGGGGGAGCTCCTGGTCGAGGCCTACCGCCCGGGACACGATGAGCACGCTCCACGGCAAAGAACTTGCTCAGGCCTGAAGGAGCAAGATGATTGAGGACTAGATCTTCGACCATGAGGTCCACCGGACGATTGTCGAGAGTCTCCGGCACACCTATGACGCGGATATTATTGCGTCGTGCCCGACCCTCGAAATCCTCCAGCCGGCGGGACATCGTGTCGTTCGCCGACTTTAGATCGCCAAGAGTTGCCTGGAGGTCTGATACATCCGTGACAAGAGTGGATGTCCTCAAGTCCAGCGATTGAACCCTCTCGTTAGTCTTAGAGAGATCCGCCCGAATTAGCGTGACATCAATGGCAACCGTGTCAATTTTACGGGCCAGAGCCTCGTACTGCAGGGCGATGGTCTCCCTTATGCCGTTGATGGCACCCATAACGTCTTGCAGCGACAATTCCGTGGGCACGGACGGGCCACCACCAGAGTCCTCCACGGCGGTACTTGCTGGCCCGGGGGATCCTTTACCCTGGGTATAACGATCCATGATGTTACTCTGGACTGGTCCCCCACGGTGGGATGTCTTGGTCCTCCGTTTCTCGGGATCCCCCTTGCCCGCCATGTTAAGCGATGCTCACCGGAGGGGTCCGCCAGGACCGATAGCAGAGGGGTGCCAGCAGATCAGACACCGACTGTCCGAGATCCCGCTCGGAAAAGTGGAGAAAAAGGCACAAATCAGTCCAGTACAAAGGCCGGAGGACGCCCCAGTCACGCGAAGCAGCTCCTCAATCAGGCCATGCAGAAGTGCAAAAGCGAAACCGAAAGTGGGGGCGCGGTCATTGGCAAGGCTCCGATGCCGTTGTTGTTCAACTACTCCCCGGCCCCACAGTTCACCAAAGCACTGGGCACAGCTTCCAGGTGGGCCTCCAAAATGCAAGACGCTATATTTCAGGTCTCCCAGGTCCGAATTTCGTTCTGAAAAGAGTTATGGATTCAGCCAAGGTTCATCTTCCAGAATCCGTTCACAAATCCAGGATAATGTCAGGATAAGTTGCGAGGAGCGGCAAGGGTCCGGGGAGCCCTGTGCCTACGCGTCCATCTTGGTTGCGCGCTAGGCTCCTCCCTCCAACAAACACATTTTTAACATAAATAAAATTTTATCATTCATGCAAAATATTTGTAACAATTTTTCATACATTGTTTTGTTGTATTTTCTTTTTAGAAATTATAATAATAAATATTTTATATTTTGTAATATTAATTTTTATAATTTTACACATGAGGAAAAAATGTTGACACTTTTTAGGTACATGAAAAAAATAGGTCTATTTTAGCTAAATAATACAAAAAATGTGTGTGTGAATTTACATTTTACCTGATTTAATGAGGTCTTTTTTGTATAGTAAAATGTTTTATTATGTTTTGGGAGCTCTATTTTGTAACCCGGTAATGTTGTTTTGGGTCATTTGGGTTGAAGGGAAGCTCGCGGTTGGGAGTTACTTCGCGTCGTGAAAGGTAAGGTTTGTTTTATATGTTTTAGATGGTTTAAAAATTTATTTTGAGACTAGTTAGATACTGTTTAGTGTAGATGTATATATATTAGTTATATTTGGAAATGTTATGTGTTAGAGTTGCGTGTTGTGTTTTTACGTGTTTTTAACGTTGTGTAGGCATGTTTCGAGAGTTAGGTTTAAGGTGTTTAATGTATATTTAGAACTCTTTTAAATATAGTACTATTGTTAGTAAGTGTTTATGTGTTGTTTTATGTGGGTGGGAATGTATGTTGTTTTGTTTTTATACTTTCTTTTCTAGGTTCTTCGTTTCGGATGGAGTCGTTTTTTTTTTAAAGAAGTGTGTGTTCGTTTTATTGAACAATATGTTTTTTACACTTCTTTAAATGTTTCGGTTTTCATGGAGCGTTTTTTACTATTTTTATCTATTTTCGGGTTTTTCATGGTTTTCGGATGGATATTTGGTGCATGGATTATGGATTTAATCGACAGTTGTATTTTTGCATTTTTTTTTGGGAACCTTTTTTTTTATGTTTGGATTGTGTAACGAGGAAATTGATTTTTCAGAGTTTGGAATAAACTTGGTGAGTTAATGTATTATTATTTCTTGTAGGTGGGTATTGTTTAATATTATTGTTTAATTTTATTTTATTACAAATATTATTAATGTGTGTTAATATTTTTTTGACAATATGTATAAATATGTTACACACAGTAATTATTTTTGTGATAAGATAAATATATTTTATATGTTTTATATGATTGAAAATTAGTAATTAGTCATTTATTTGTATTGGTCTTTTAAAGAAGTGTTTTAGCTATGATGTTTACGTATTCTAGGCCTTTGGTAGTAGGGTACAATTTTACTTGTTGCTCTAGATATTTATACATTTGTTTAGTTTGTTTTGAGGTTTTTGGAGTTAGCTGAGTTATGGATTGTTCCATTCGGAACTCTTGATAACTCTGTTCTTTTTGTAGGCATGATATAAATCTTTCTAGTGTTGGTTTTGTTCTGCCTGTTGATTGCAGGAAGGTGTTATGCCATCCTTCAACTGCGTTATTAGTTTTTGATTCTCCAATTAATGTGCTTCTGTATACGTTCCACCAGGGAATTAAGAATTTAGGGTTTCTTCTGTGGCCAGATCTATGTAGTCTGCCGACCCATGGATCTTCGAAATAGTCCAATAGTGAACTTAGTTTTTCTTCATTTTGTTTGTAGAAGGCACTGTCTATTAAAATGTTGTAATGTTCTGTTACGTCTGTGTCAGGTACATAAGCTAGTGCTATTAGTTTTTTTATTTGATATGCGAAAGCTGAATTACTTGCATATTCAATGCTTAGGGCTGATTTTTGCATGTGTCTCCATAGGCACTGATTAAAATGATAGTAACAGCCTTGGATGGAGGTATGGGGGTGTATTTTTAATATAGTATTAATCATTGCATGTTCAAAATCTAGGATTATTTTTTGTGGGGAAAAGTTATTTGTTTTTTGTTTTATTGTATTTAATAGTTCAGTGTATGTGGAGTTATGTTTGTTTGGTAATAATGTGTAAATTAATGGTATATTGCAATTGTGATATAGGACGTGTATTGTATATAGTTGGAAAAAGGGTTTGGGACATATGGTAAAAGTCCCATCCATCATCCAGTTTTGTGATTCTTGTAGTCTACAGAGATTATTAGCTGTTCCAAATATTATTATTTCTCTTGTCATTGTTTTTATTATCAAAAATGACGAATGGTTCTTTGTTTAAAGTTATACTTTGTTCTGGACTTAGAATAACTTCACTAAGGTGCCGATTCGGATCCTGGAAAAATTTCCCCCGTCCGAATTGAATCTGGACTTTTTTCCGTCCAAATCGTACAAGTCCCGTACAAACTGGCAAGTACGATTCATATGTGAAAAAGTCCATACGAATCGCATTGGGAAAATTCCCCGACACGTCCTCGGGTCGGAAAAGGTGTCCGACATGTCCCCGGACATTTTTACGTACGAATGTGAAAACTGAAGTCCGAGCGCGCAAGTACGATTCGTACCGTCTGTCCGATTGAACAACCGTATGGTAAAAAGACCGTCCGGAGCGAACTCCTATAGCAACCATGGAGACGTCCAAACAGGTGCCCGGTACGCGCCGAACACCCCCCCAGCCCCCCGTATGTACGCGCCGGGGGGCTGGGGGGGCGCATACATACGGTGGGTTGGGGGGGTACGGCACGTACTGGGCCCCCAATTCCGCTCGCATCGCGGCGTACTTCGCTTTTCCAGACTTTTTGGGTGGCGTAAAAATATTGTCGTCCGGGCTGCTGTTGGTTCGATTCGTACTTCCTGGTTCGTGAAACGCAGCCTGAATGTGTCCCGACATCACGTCGGCACTTTCCCGGATCACATTTGTATGTATATTTTCGTCGGTCGGTGTTTTTTACGATTCGTACGGAAATGGTGTTTCCGTGCGAATCGTACTTCCATGTTTGTAATGTTTTTTTCCCGGGTACGAGTCGGACGGAGGAAACGCCCCGACCGACGGTTCGTACCCAGTTTTTCCAGGATCCGAATCGGCACCTATATGTGTGAGGAATTGGGGTTGAAGTAGCAGTGGTTTTTTTAGTACGTGCTATAGTTCTTTTGAGTGAAGTTACAGATGGCATTTGTGTAGTAGCAGTTTTAGGAATTTTGGGAAGCTGCTCTTTTAAAATTACACTTGTCGGTTTTTGAGAACTTGTGCTAGCTTCTTTTATAGTTTCCAATGCAGATCTGACTTCTATTTCAGTAATGTTTGGTGGATGGTTATTTTCTCTAGTGTATAGTACTGTTGTTTGTCGTGTTGTAGCACGCCCATAGCACTTATTAGAGTAGTGTTTCGTGCATTTCCAGTTAACTTTTAAACCATACACTTTTTCCTGTGTAAGTGTATCCCATATAGCATAGTAACATTTTTCCCTTCTGGCTTGTCATGAATTCTGCTTCTTCAGTCATTTTGATGTAGCTTTATCTATGAAAAATATATATTATAGTTATTATATATGCTGTTGTATGAATTTCAGTAGAAAAAAAAGATTTAGTTACAATATACTTACAACGTTGGTTTTGATGTGTTTGAGTAGAATGCTTTTTCTTCTTTATTTGTGGAATTTTCTGCCAGTATTTTCTTTCTCTGAAAAATAAAAGTAGATTTGTTTCAATATTTGTTTCTATATTTTTATAGGGAATGGTTAGGGGATTTGTAATTGGGATTTAATTAGGGTGGTTTTTTAATCTATTAGTTGATTTTTGGTTGTGAAATTCTTACTTTGTTAGTTGTATCTTTTTTGGTGCTGTTCTGTATTTTCTTAGTTTCTTTAGGAGTTTCCTGTAGGGAAAACATGAAATAGAAAGAAGACATTTATTTATTTATAGTGTATGTATATTGTAATTACAATTTATTAGTTTAGAGTCTTAATGAGTATAATATAGTAAACTTACTTTTGATAGTTTTAAATATTAGCTGTATGTTGATTTCCTTATATCTGCAGTTGCAATCCAGTAGATTTTCTTCTTCATTCAATTTCTTGGTTCTGGACTGTGAATGAAGTTGAACTTCTTTTTATAGTGCTTTGGATGTTGTAATTTGTGTTTTATTGGTTAGTTTGAATTTGGAGTGTTTTTATTGGTTAGTTCGAATTTTTTATTTTTTTATTCTGGCAGTTAGTTTCCTAATAAGGAAAACGCTAATTAGTGGATTTGTGGTGTATTATTTTATATTTATTTTTCTAAACATTATATTATGTATTGTATGCATGAATTGATAAAGTATAATTTAATAATATTGTTGTTTAATGTAGGAAGGTTGTTAAGAATGTTTTAGTAAATAGTTAAGATTTTTTATCAATTTTTAAATGTAGTAAATATATTATTGTTTAATATGAATTTTGTGTAGAGTTAAAAGTCAATGGTGCCGATTACGATCCTGTAAAAACTGGGTACGAACCGTCGGACGGAGAATATTCTCCGTCCGACGCGTACCCGGTCGTAACAATATACAAACATGGAAGTACGATTCGCACGGAAATACTATTTCCGTACGAATCGTACAAAACCCCGACCGACGAAAATAAACATACAAATGTGATCCGGGAAAGCGCCGAAGTGACGTCGGGACGCACGCAGCCTGCCATTCACGAACCAGGAAGTACGATTCGCACCGACGTCATCCCGCACGGAGAATATTTTCCAGCAGCCAAAAACTGCCGGGAAATCAGGACGACGCGAACAAGGAGTACCTGCACGCGACGGACAGACATGGACCCGAACCTACGTGTCATCCCGGCCCTCATAGCAGTCGACCTCCTCTACAGGTTACGACGCAGATGCCGCAGAAGGTCAGAACAACAAAGGGAGGGGTGAAAGGGGGGGGCAGGAGCAGGGGCAGGCCACAAAACCCCCACCAAAGTCACACAGCACACATGCCCTGGACATACCTGACCCCCAGGCCCTGGTCACTACGAGGGGGTGGGGGCGTGTCCAGTAAAGCCAGCGTCCGCCACAACGGAAGTGGTTGATGACGCAAACAGGCAACACAACAATACAGGTACGTCCCATACCCACGCCTTAAGAGTGTGGGTACGAGTCGTACCACGCCCACACCTACGTCACCCCAACAATGGCGGGACGGCTGTACCCACGTGGCAAAGACCTGGGTACGGCCCGCACAAGCATTCCACAGCGTGGGTACGGATATGTACGGACCGTACCCCCAACCCTGTATGCAAGGCGCGTACCCCCCATGCCAACAGTGTACGTGCGGACCGTACCCCCACCCCGTATGCATGGGTCGAACCCCCACCCCAACCGTGTATGTACGACCTGTACCCTCACCCGCGTATGCATGGAGCGTACCCCCACTGCAACCGTGTATGTACGACCCGTACCCTCACCCGCGTATGCATGGAGCGTACCTCCACCCCAACTGTGTATGTACGACCCGTACCCTCACCCGCGTATGTATGGAGCGTACCCCCCATGCCAATAGTGTACGTACGGACCGTATCCCCACCCCATATGCATGGAGCGAACCCCCACCCCAACCGTGTATGTATGACCCGTACCCTCACCCGCGTATGCATGGAGCGTACCCCCACCCCAACCATGTATGTACGACCCGTACCCTCACCCGCGTATGCATGGAGCGTACCTCCACCCCAACCGTGTATGTACGACCCGTACCCTCACCCGCGTACATATGGAGCGTACCCCCATGCCAACAGTGTACGTACGGACCGTACCCCCACCCCGTATGCATGGACCGTACCCCCCATGCCAACAGTGTACGTACGGACTGTACCCCCACCCGGTATGCATGGAGCGTACCCCCACCCCAACCGTGTATGTACAACCCGTACCCTCACCCGTGTATGCATGGAGCGTACCTCCACCCCAACCGTGTATGTACGACCCGTACCCTCGCCCGCGTATGCATGGAGCGTTCCTCCACCCCAACCGTGTATGTACAACCCGTACCCTCACCCGCATATGCATGGAGCGTACCTCCACCCCAACCGTGTATGTACGACCCGTACCCTCACCCGCGTACATATGGAGCGTACCCCCCATGCCAACAGTGTACGTACGGACCGTACCCCCACCCCGTATGCATGGAGCAAACCCCCACCCCAACCGTGTATGTACGACCCGTACCCTCACCCGCGTATGCATGGAGCATACCTCCACCTCAACCGTGTATATATGACCCGTACCCTCACCCACGTACGTATGGAGCGTACCCCCATGCCAACAGTGTACGTACGGACCGTACCCCCACCCCGTATGCATGGAGTGTACCCCCACCCCAACCGTGTATGTACGGCCCGTACCCTCACCCGCGTATGCATGGAGCGTACCTCCACCCCAACCGTGTATGTACAACCCGTACCCTCACCCGCGTATGCATGGAGCGTACCTCCACCCCAACCGTGTATGTACGACCCGCACCCTCACCCGCGTATGCATGGAGCGAACCCACACCCGTGTATGTCCTAAGCGTACATATCCTGAAATAGGAGGGTTGGGTGCAGAGTCCTCCCAGCAGTGCCCAGTCATAAGAGGGGTGTGTGCAGAGTCCTCCCAGCAGTGCCCAGGCACAGAAGGGGTGGGTGCCTAACACTCCCAGCAGTGCCCATACACAGGAGGGGTGGGTGCAGAGTCCTCCCAGCAGTGCCCAGACACAGGAGGGGTGGGTGCAGAGGCCTCCCAGCAGTGCCCAGACACAGGAGGGGTGGGTGCAGAGTCCTCCCACCAGTGCCCAGACACAGGAGGGGTGGGGGCCTAACACTCCCAGCAGTGCCCAGACACAGGAGGGGTGGGTGCAGAGTCCTCCCAGCAGTGCCCAGACACAGGAGGGGTGGGTGCAGAGTCCTCCCAGCAGTGCCCAGACACAGGAGGGTGGGTGCCTAACACTCCCAGCAGTGCCCAGACACAGGAGGGGTGCGTGCAGAGGCCTCCCTACAGTGCCCAGACACAGGAGGGGTGGGTGCCTAAAACTCCCAGCAGTGCCCAGACACAGGAGGGGTGGGTGCAGAGTCCTCCCAGCAGTGCCCAGACACAGGAGGGGTGGGTGCAGAGGCCTCCCAGCAGTGCCCAGACACAGGAGGGGTGGGTGCAGAGGCCTCCCAGCAGTGCCCAGACACAGGAGGGGTGGGTGCAGAGTCCTCCCAGCAGTGCCCAGACACAGGAGGGGTGGGTGCCTAACACTCCCAGCAGTGCCCAGACACAGGAGGGGTGGGTGCAGAGTCCTCCCAGCAGTGCCCAGACACAGGAGGGGTGGGTGCAGAGTCCTCCCAGCAGTGCCCAGACACAGGAGGGGTGGGTGCCTAACACTCCCAGCAGTGCCCAGACACAGAAGGGGTGGGTGCAGAGTCCTCCCAGCAGTGCCCAGACACAGGAGGGGTGGGTGCCTAACACTCCCAGCAGTGCCCAGACACAGGAGGGTTGGGTGCAGAGTCCTCCCAGCAGTGCCCAGTCATAAGAGGGGTGTGTGCAGAGTCCTCCCAGCAGTGCCCAGACACAGGAGGGGTGGGTGCCTAACACTCCCAGCAGTGCCCAGGCACAGGAGGGGTGGGTGCAGAGGCCTCCCAGCAGTGCCCAGACACAGGAGGGGTGGGTGCCTAACACTCCCAGCAGTGCCCAGACACAGGAGGGGTGGGTGAAGAGTCCTCCCAGCAGTGCCCAGACACAGGAGGGGTGGGTGCCTAACACTCCCAGCAGTGCCCAGACACAGGAGGGCTGGGTGCAGAGTCCTCCCAGCAGTGCCCAGACACAGGAGGGGTGGGTGCCTAACACTCCCAGCAGTGCCCAGACACAGGAGGGGTGTGTGCAGAGTCCTCCCAGCAGTGCCCAGACACAGGAGGGGTGGGTGCAGAGTCCTCCCAGCAGTGCCCAGACACAGGAGGGGTGGTTGCCCAACACTCCCAGCAGTGCCCAGACACAGGAGGGGTGTGTGCAGAGGCCTCCCAGCAGTGCCCAGACACAGGAGGGGTGGGTGCCTAACACTCCCAGCAGTGCCCAGACACAGGAGGGGTGGGTGCAGAGTCCTCCCAGCAGTGCCCAGACACAGGAGGGGTGGGTGCAGAGGCCTCCCAGCAGTGCCCAGACACAGGAGGGGTGGGTGCAGAGTCCTCCCAGCAGTGCCCAGGCACAGGAGTGGTGGGTGCCTAACACTCCCAGCAGTGCCCAGATACAGGAGGGGTGGGTGCAGAGTCCTCCCAGCAGTGCCCAGACACAGGAGGGGTGGGTGCCTAACACTCCCAGCAGTGCCCAGACACAGGAGGGGTGGGTGCAGAGTCCTCCCAGCAGTGCCCAGACACAGGAGGGGTGGGTGCCTAACACTCCCAGCAGTGCCCAGACACAGGAGGGGTGTGTGCAGAGGCCTCCCAGCAGTGCCCAGACACAGGAGGGGTGGGTGCATAACACTCCCAGCAGTGCCCAGACACAGGAGGGGTGGGTGCAGAGTCCTCCCAGCAGTGCCCAGACACAGTAGGAGTGGGTGCCTAACACTTACAGCAGTGCCCCTGCAAAGAAAAGGGTGGAGTACCCACAGATCCAATGCCCACAAATGTCAGTCAGGTGCACAAAGATCCTGCAGTACATGTACCACATGTGTGCGAGGCTGGGAGTATACACATGCATAGCGCCGAAAAGAAAACATGTCCACATGAAGTCATGACAACAGTCTACATACACATGTAAAGTGACCACCAAGGACGCCACGAATGATGCAGGTGGAGACATCGCTCAGCATGCATGGCCCAAGTCTAACGAGTCCGTCACACACCCAGCCAATGTAGACACAGCTCAGCACCACATATTGGAAAGACCCTGCAGGGAAGATGTCAGGTTACACAGAGGAAGGAACACACCTTGGGACGATGTCACCATGCAGTAATTGCTTACATGAACAAAGTTATGTAGCCAACAGCGTGTGATGGCACACAGATACCAGGATCCACCCTATAACCAGCACAAGACTACAATTCCCACACACCCAACACATAATCACCACCCAAAATAATGGGGCCGGTCCACCAACAGCAATACCAGACAGACAGTAGTGTACTAAGGAAAGATAAATTGCTTTATTCAGCATCCAAAAATCTGTTTGTCCCTTGAAAGTTCAAAATGTACAATGCCCATAGGGCAATCCAAAGTTCAAATCCAGGTGGGGACACAGTGGGACGCGTGTCCCCTAGCTTGCCTGCACAGTCAGACTACTTCGTCTTCCAGAGGGGGGAGGGCATCATGTGGGGGGGAAGGACCAGGCACCGCAGGGACATGAGGGCGAAGGGTAGGCGTCATGGGTGCAGGGATGGAGGACTCCACCACAGGGGGTGGGGCAGGGCCAAAGGCGGAGGCCAGGATGGCGCTGCACACCTTAGCAAGGTCCTCCAGCGACTCCCCTGCACCCGAAGGAACCACAGGCCCCAAGGAGGGGGGGGGGTCAGAGGGATGGGTCGCAGCGCCACTGGGGGAGGGTGTGGACAGGGGGGGGACTCAACCACCCTGACCGGGGACTCCCTTGACCGCTTGCGGGGTGGTGTCACTGTGGGGCTCAGGGACAGAGCGGCCATGAAGGAGTCTTTGCCGGATATGTGGCCAGGAGAGCTGAGGGGAGGGGATTTGGAGGGAGTGGATTTGGTGGAATGCGGACTCCCACTCTGGCTGCGTGTCTTACGTTTGCCCCCCGACCCAGTGGGTGTGCCTACTTCACCCTGTGTGTGCGTGCCAGGAGGTGTGCGTTTGACCTTCCCTGCTGGTGTGGTGCCTGTGTCTGTTGTGGTGGGTGCATGCTGATGTCTGGGTGTACGTGGGACAGGCATGGGAGTGGGAAGTGTGGATGGGTCAGGGGTAGGGGGTTGGACGAAGCGCTGCAGGAGACCCACTGCTGCAGTCAGTGTTGAGTCAATGGACCTCAGCAAGTTGCGTTGGTCAGCCTGCGATGAGAAAATGCCCTCCAAGTATGCCTCCATGTTGTTCAGCACTTGGCTGTGGCCATGGAGGACATTAAGCATCGCAGCCTGACCAACCTGCAACTGCTGCTGGATGTCCACAGACTCGGCATTGGCTGCAGCAGTGGAGACAGGGGCAGGAGGTGCGGTGCCTGGCAGGAAGGAGACATGCGGTGACTGGGCACGCTGGGAAGGGACACGAGCAAGTGGGAGGCGGCTGATGGCAATGGAGGGGGCGGGGAGAGATGTTGTGCCACTGTCAGCTGCTGGTGCAGCCTCCGCCCACTCGGAGAGATCATCCTCGGACCCGTCAGCTTCATATTCTGTGGTGGCAGTGGACAGGTCCTCGGCCTCACTCTCCTCTGCCTCAGTTCCACTCGATGTGCCAGGCACGATGTCACCGCTGGCACTGGTGCTCGGTCCCTCCGCTCCGTCTGTGCTGATGTCTCCCTCCGTGTCCCCCGAGAATGCTGTGGGCAAGGCGAAGAGACAGCAATTAATCATACACCTGTATACATATGTCACATGAGTCCAATCTACATAGGTTACAGTGCATAGCCTGAAAAGAATGATGAGTAACATCTACAAAACTAGGTACATATGTAGGGCATGCAACACACAGTTGGTTGACCCACCATGCCACTGAAAAACTATGGAGAGCATGACACAATAGCAAATGACATGAAATGGATTTTGACAGAGGAGCCAGGCCCTGGGGACAATCCAGCACTGCATCTGCACCACACAGTGTCGCCGAAAATAGGGATGAGCAGGGACCATATCCATGAACTTGAGGCACATGCTGCATAGGTAATACTGAAAACATGCCCACCATGACTGGCTCACTGCACCTTGAGCGTATGTCCAGACAAACATCACACACTGGCCAGACCTAGCAAGGAGATATCAGGTTTTGACATGTAGGCTTGGCCCGCACCAACCACCCCCTACATGAGACAATTTGTTGAGACACAGGAAGCACTTACATCTCTTAGTCTGGGTGAAATACACATGGGCTGCATAAATGCAAGATTGGACACCAAATACCCAAGGTGCGCCTGTCCAAATAATCATGTACAAATGGTCATCATCAGATGATTGTAACAAGACACACAGGCACTGGCCACCGTGAGTATGAACAAGGAAAATCAGGTCAGGCTGTACAGTGGACACTTGTACTACATTTTACGTCAATATACATGGTGCCAGGGGACAATGGCACAGAGCACAACCTATGCTGTGGACACTGAGAGTGTCCACATTTTGTGATGACACACATGACACCTAGGAAAATATGCCCCAGGGGACAGTAGTGGCCACACAACTCCATGGTCCTGAATGGGAATGACTGCAACACACGCCACCATCCCTGCACCATGCGTATCGCACACTCATGCACATCATGTCACAGGCCACAACATAGGACATGCTTGCTGTAAGGCATGACACTTGAGAGACTAACTTCCATGTCAGGACTCAGCATCAGTGCCAACTGACATGGAACCCACAAGTACTGAACTGGACAGGGCACAGGCAAGGTCCCAAAACCTGTTACACACCACCCCCACACATGATGCTAGAGGCATTGTTCACGTGGATAAAGTGCCAGCCTAGATAACCTTGTGAAGGAGTGACTACACACAGACCAGGGAACACATTGCAAGGAGGGGAAGGGAGGCAGGAGAGCACCGCTATACTGTGGGTAACAGGATCTGCACAGCACCTTTAAACCCTGGCAGTGTATCCATGCAACTGTGCACTTACAAATGCTGGTGACACACAACAAACACACATGTACCTACCCCCTTCCTGCTGCTGCTTCTCCTGTAAGCGCCTGTCCAAGTCTGGAAAGACCACCGCCAGCACACGCTTGTGGATGTGGGTCAGACGGCGGCGCCCGCGGTACTTATGGGTCTCAGGTGAGTCCCCCAGCAGGACCCGTGCGATCCTCCGCGTCCAGCACCAGATATCCTGTCAGCGTTTTCTCACCTGGGCCAGGCGCCGCTTGCGACCCTCCATCCTCCTCACGGCACTGACGGCGTTCATCCAGATCTGCTTCTTGGCAGAGGCGTCTACCTGTGAGGATGAACAAGTGACACTACATCAATACACCTGGCACATGTCACAGAGACACATATTAGAACAAATTTGCTGTTTACAACAAGGCATAGTATGCATCCAACGCATTGCACCTTTGTCATAGGGACATGATCCTCTGGGGAAGGGCAAAAGCAGTACGTGCCATTGAAAGTACACAGGTGGAATGAGGGCAACGACACAATCAATGCTCCAGGCTCACACTGTGCATCACAAGCTACACCAGGATTATGTGCAGCACCTCTAAGCAGTCACATGCCACAGTCCACTGACGCTACCTCAGCAGAGTACACAGACACACACAGGCACAGGACATTCACCTGCCATTGCCAAATGCAGCGACAAACCTCACTCTGCACATGTGCCACTAGACGGGGGAGGGGCTCACAGGTGTGGGGCTGGCTCTGCACGTCAGACACACAGCACTGCTCCCTGCTCACATCAGATGGGCAGGGTGTATCCATCCCTCATGCAGCCTGGGTGCTACACTCCACATATGCACCCACCCACATGACAGGGGACTTACACACACACCCATTTCCAGGGTACGAACACATCATGTGGACACTCTCAGCACAGGTACACAGAACTAACACACATCTGTGGGTACAGTCACCTGTC
Source organism: Triturus cristatus (assembly GCF_964204655.1). Taxonomy (NCBI): domain Eukaryota; kingdom Metazoa; phylum Chordata; class Amphibia; order Caudata; family Salamandridae; genus Triturus; species Triturus cristatus. The sequence continues at coordinate 1,114,788,098 of NC_140592.1, read as the reverse complement.
ACACTGGGCTGACCACATAATCAAATGAGGACTGTAGAGGCTACATTCCCAGGAGGACAAGACAGGCAGAATGTGGCATGCACCATGCAGTGATTGTCACAGTAAACACAATGCAAGTGAGGATGGCAGACATGCACCACAGCATGCTCTGGCTGGGAGACATCAGGCTTTCCCCCCCCAGGACCCCCCTACAGTACATAGCATGTGTGTCACACCTGGACACAATGCCAGAAGTCACAGTCACAAAAAAGGGACACAGTCTGTGCTATTAGACTCTGCACTCACCTGATACCCTGGTCGCCCATACAGCAGGGGGTACTGTTGTTGTAAATTGAAACAGCAATGTGATTAAGCATTTACTAAAGACATTAATCCTTTCCCTTCAGGTCATGTTCTCTCCGTTATGTTGACCGAAGTTTGGACTCCATTTTGTATTGTCATGCTGCCACGTGTTCACCACGAGAAGAGTCCAACCTCTGTGTTAGTTGCTCTTGTAATCCGCCCAGTAACAGTCTATAAATAGCCCTTTTGTCCATCTGGCGCATGCCCAGACTTGACCACATCTGTTATCAGTTAGCCTTGCTTGACCATGTGTTCGGGGGCTCAAGGAGTGTGTTAGCTCCGCCCATGTATTGATTCAGTATCGAAAATGACCATAAATGGTAATGTTCTTCGGCCTCATGTTGTATCCACCCACTTATGGGCCCCTCTGTTGTGTATAAAAGGGGGCCATGTACGCAAGTTCTTTGTGCTACTCTATGCAATACTGAAGAGTGTTGTGTGGATTGTAGGACCACCCTTAAGGGTTAATAAATGCTGTTTTTGTACTTTGCAGTTTCCGTGCCAACTTCCTTATAGATTCCGTTACAGGAGAGCGAACCCTTGTGTCTTGCGGGCCTAGCTGGGGCCTGTATTCATCAATTGGCGCCCGTCACGTGGGGCTCATCGGCGACTCGGATGCTCGAAGGACTGGTCGCGACGAAGGTGAGGAGTTTGGCCGGGGACGTGATCACTGCCAGCGGCGTCTTAGCCCTGGCATCCCGAGGTTTTTCTTCCTTCCCTTCCGAGCTGACCGTCTGGGTGGCGCCGGTCATCGACTGAGACCTCTTCTGTCGGTCCTGCCGTGAGAGCCGTTTGGGCGATTTTGGAGCTTGGCAGTTGGAATCTGGACTCTTGATTGGTAAGAACCGTTGTACGGTACTTGCTCCGAGTTTTTGAAGCCTGGTTTGGCTATTTGAGTTTGATTTGTGATGACTAGTCATATTTTGTATTTGTCTTTGTGAAAATATATGCGTTGCAACACATATAGGCAGGTAATGTGGAGAGATTTCTCCGGAGCTGTGTGACTTTGAACGGCGCAACGATTAAGTGCCATTTTTCTCTATAATATTGCATATTTTGCATTATTCCTGAGCATGCCTGCTTTTAGCGCACTCCGTAAGTGGTGTTGCTGCTTTGGAAACCGGTTGAACCTCGAGGAATCTGCTCCAGCTCCCCCAGAGGGGACTCCTAATAGGGATATGTATGTGAAGCATGGTCTTTCTTCCATAATGTACAGCACAGTATGGAGGAAATATACAAAAAAAGATCCTGAGTTGCGATGGCCTTTGTATGGATCGTTTGATATACGTAAGATTGAGTATGTGGAACAGTGTATGTGTAAGCGACGTGCTCGTCAGGATATGTTTGAGTGTGTGCGGTTATGGGTGAAGGAAGTGCGTGAGCGAGAGAAGCGTGAGAAAGCGCTGTTTGATAAAGAACAGCGGAAGAATGATCATGTGCGAGCACAGGAAGCGAAGCGTCGGGAGGACAGAGAGCAGACGGACAGACAAGAGAAAGAGCGTAGGCTACAAGTTTCGGGTCAATATGTTGTTCGACGGCCACTTTATCCTGTCCTTAATAATACTGATGATGATTTTTATTTGCTAGATCGCTCTCCGCCCCCTTATGTTGGCGCATCCGCTCCGCGGCCGCAAGATTCTGACCCGGCTTCGGGTAAGGTAGATACACGGTCCATGCTGTCGGCCGAGCAGATGGCTGAGCTTCGGCAATATTCATTCCGTGCACTTAAGGGCAAGGTATCCATAGAGGAATTATTCCATACTTGGGGGTCGTGGCAGGAGAGAGATAAAGTGTATTTTCTGGGTCATTTCGCGGATGAAGTGATTGATGCTTTCCGGAAACGTTCCGGTGTCTTTGAGCCTGACGAAGTGTCTTCGGATGCCAAAGCATTGCGTAATGGTGTTTTCTCTTCTCCTAAGGCTCCAGATGCGGCTCGGCGGCTGTTCGCCTTGCGGGACACGGTGCTGGCCCTTAGAGAAAAAGCGCGCCAACAAGCAGAGGAGGAGAAGCAGTCGGATTCGTGCACAGCAGAGGGCCACCCATCCACCTCCCAGTCAGATAAGGATGACGTAGTGCATGTTAAACCAATGCGAGAGGCGGCGCCTTTGTATGTTCCTCCTAAAGGAGCGGGGACTAGCTCGGACATTAACTCCGCCGATGCTAAGGGATATTTTGTGTATAATTGGGTTTATACTCCGTGGCATAGGGCTGATGTTATTGCATTAAAGAATGCATTGCCTGACCCCCGCAAGAATCCAGCGGCCTTCTACGAAGAAGTAGAGGGGGCCTTGAATTCTTGCATTATGACCTTAGCGGATATAGACCTGTTCTTTGGCCTTATTCTACCACCGGATACGTGGCGATCTGTCCGAAAGGTAGATGATACAGTTGCCTTCAAGGCCCGGTGGTCTGAGCTTGAGGATGAGGATAGGGAACGGAAGCCCGCACAGAAACCACCCCAGAGTATTTTAGATCTCCCTGCTGCTATTGTGGCTAAGTTGAAAACAATTATCCCCCCTAAAAAGATTGACTGGAATATGTTAACTGCATGTAAACAGACAGCTGACGAGTCAGTTGCAGATTTCTTTACGCGCTTTGAGGAAACGTTTCATGACTTTAGTGGCCAGTCGCTTACTGACGAAACGGGCCGCCACCTTTTCGCGGATAAATATGTGGCCAATCTGCTACCGGCAGTTGCGGCCCGTCTAAAAGCGAGTGAGAGTTCTTGGTCCTCCGCGACCCCGACGGCCCTCCTGACTATCGCTCAGTATTATGAGCGTCAGGAGCACGAAGCGAAGGGCCAGGAGGAGAAGAAATCGAAAGATCTAAAAACCAAGGTGATGTTGGCGCAAGTATATGGCCCGCCCCGACGGGGTAATAATAGAGGAAGGGGAGGATCTTATGGTCCCCCTTCGGGCCGATCTGATTTGAATAGGAACCAGTGTGCGTATTGTAAGCAATCGGGCCATTGGGCCAGGGATTGCCCAGTGTTGCGTGCTTCGCGTCAGGGGCATACTCCGGGTGGCCCGAGAGGTAGAGGGAGTTTCTCGAGCTTTAGAGGGAATTCTAACGATAATGTCCGTTTCGACACTGCTGGGCAGCACCGAGATAGATCAAATGTTTTCGATCGCCAGCATCAGTATCACGTGTCGGAGATTGACCGATCGGGATATCATGATTCTCAGCATGCATAGGAATGCGTTGGATGGGGGTTCGAATCAGTTGAGGTGCCGGTCGATCAGACGGGTCCTTATGTATCGGCTGAGGTTTTAGGCTCTACCGATCAGTTCCTAGTGGATACAGGAGCGACACGTAGTGCATTGTCTAGGCAATTGGTTCCGGGGGCTCCCCCGTCCGGCTTAATGGTTACATCGATAGGGTTTGACGGTACACTCTCCCGAAGCCCTCTTTCACAGCCCCTTACATTTAAGGTTGATTCTTTTTCTGCGCCCTGTCCGTTTCTGCTTGCCCCGTACACACCGGATAACATTATGGGCCTTGATATGTTAAAGCATTTTAGGGCTACGATCCGCTGCTCCCCTGAGGGTGTGAGGGTGATATTAAATGACAACTACCCCCGGTCTGAGCGGATGTGTGCGATATCAGAGGATGCGTTGTTAGCTACCCTCCCTCGTGCTTTGTGGGCAACTTCGGACACAGATGTGGGACAAATGGTGATTCCTCCGGTCCACATTAGTGTCCAGGAGGGGGCGGTGTTACCACGCCTCCCGCAGTACCGTATTTCCCAGGAGGGCGAGGAGGCTCTCATACAGATTGTACAAGATTTGATTGCAGTAGGAGTAGTGGAGGAAGTTCCCTATAATATCTGTAACAGTCCGATTCTCCCCATTCTGAAAAAGGACACGGATGCTAAGGTCTATCGGTTCATAATTGATTTGAGAGAGGTAAACAAGATCGTGATACCTCAGTACCCAGTGGTTTCCGATATCACGACGTTGCTTACCTTGGTCCCGCCTACGGCGACCATGTTTTCAGTGATTGATTTAAAAAATGCTTTCTTTTCCATTCCCATTCACCCCGATAGCCGATATCTTTTTGGGTTTACACTAAATAATAGATCTTATCGTTTTTGTAGGATCCCCCAGGGCTACACAGAAAGCCCTAGTATTTACAGTCAGGCTTTGAAACGACAGTTGGATTCTTTTGTTCTGCTCGAGGGGGTCGCCCTCATTCAATATGTCGATGACATCTTGCTGGCGGCTGACACCCTGGAGTTGTGTGAGAAAAGCACGTTATCCTTACTTTCCTTTTTAGCATCCCACAATCATAAGGTGTCTAGGAAGAAATTGCAATTCTGTAGACCAAAGGTGACTTATTTGGGTCACCTTTTGTCTAAGGAGGGGCGTGCACTCACACCGGATCGTATTCAAGTAATTTTGGACACACCGAGACCATCCACGCAGAAGGATGTGCGTGCATTTTTGGGTCTTGTTTCTTTTTGTAGACAGTGGATATTGGGGTTTTCACACATAGCTAAGCCATTGCTAGCTCTCTTGACAAAGGACACGCCTATCCCAATCCCTTGGTCAGATGAGTGTGATGCTGCTTTTCAGCAACTACGACAGGCCCTTTGTTCAGCACCAGTGTTAGGGACCCCTGATTATGCAAAACCCTTTTCGTTGTATGTGCATGAGAAAGATGGATGTGCATTATCAGTTTTAGTGCAGATGCATGGCGATAAGCAACGCCCTTGTGCATACTTTTCGGCTGTACTTGACCCTGTCGCCCGAGCATTACCAGGGTGTTTTCGCTCGGTTGCGGCGACAGCTGTGTCAATACGCCAAAGTGAAGGAATTGTGTTATCCCATAAGCTATTGGTATTAGTCCCCCATGCTGTTGATGCCCTGCTTAATCAAACAAAGACGCAGCATTTGACCAGTGCCCGTTTAACGGGATATGAGTTGACGCTCTTGGCTCCTCATATTACGTTGAAAAGGTGCGTAACATTAAACCCGGCCACATTGTTGCCATACCCTGAGGCCCAGCCTGAGGCGCGGAAAGCGCATGATTGTATTCTTGTGACTGAGGAACAAACAAAGGGTCGTATTGATCTCCAGGATACGCCCTTTCCAGATGTAGATGGAGAACTGTGGGTGGACGGATCATGCCTGAAGCTACCAGATGGTACGACTTCAGCAGCATATGCAATTACCACGTTGCAAACGATAGTGGAGACAGCACGCATACCACAGAAGTCAGCTCAAGCAGCGGAACTGATAGCATTAACACGAGCATGTGAGCTCAGTACAGGATTGTGTGTGAATGTTTATACAGATAGCCGCTATGCCTTCGGAGTAGCGCACGACTTCGGCCTACTCTGGAAGGAGAGAGGGTTTTTAACGTCACATGGGGTACAGATAATGCATGGAGAGTTAGTTCACAATCTTTTAACCGCATTGACATACCCAAAGAAAATTGCCATCGTTAAGTGTAGCGCCCATAGGAAAGTAGTTGATAGAGTTGGAGAAGGGAATGCGTTAGCAGACCGAGCAGCACGGGAGACTGCGATGCAGCCCGGCGCTACTGCCATGTATGTAGTGAAGTCGCAGGTGGAAAGATGGCATGATGCGAAAGAGGAAGTGCGAGAAATGCAAAGGACCGCTTCTGATAAAGAGCGGGAGCAATGGGCTAGAGAGGGGGAGTTGGATGATGAAGGCTGCTGGAGGAATAAGCAGATGGATAGATGGAAATTACCCACGGCTTTTGTACAACCTATGGTTCAGATGGCACATGGGCTAGCACATGTTGGAGCTTCCGCAATTGTGAAATTGCTTACCCAAGTCTGGGAGCATCCAGAGATTGCTAGCACGGCAAAGAGGGTGGTGCAGACCTGTATGATCTGCCTGAGGTATAACCCAGGAAAGGGTACTCGAACTCCAGCAGGAGGATTTGCGACACCCACTGCACCCTTTGAGGTTCTGCAGATGGATTACATCCAGCTTGAGCGCTGTAACAATTTGAAGTACGTTCTAGTAGTGGTTTGCGCCTTCAGTAAATGGGTTGAGGCGTACCCTACGAAAGACAATACTGCAATGACTACAGCGAAGCTACTGCTGAAAGAGTTTTTCCCTCGATACGGCGTCTGTAGACTTCTGTGGAGTGATAATGGGCCTCACTTTGTAGCAGATGTTATAAAGTATGTCTTGAAGGGCCTAGGCATCACTCAGAAGTTCCACGCCGTGTTTCACCCTCAGTCTGCAGGACTAGTCGAGAAGTATAATGGTACACTGAAGCTTAAGATCGCTAAAATTCAAGCTTCGACGTCTTTGACTTGGCCAGACGCCCTGCCACTGGCGTTACTGTCAATTAGATCAGTACCGCACTCTCGAACTGGCCTTACACCATATGAAATCGTATTCGGACGCCCAATGAACATTTGGGGTCCACCAAGGCCTAAGGCTGTGTATGATGTACCTTGTGTAATGATGAGCGTTTATCTGGCACAGTTAACGGATAACTTGGTTTCTATTCATCAACAGGTCCGAGGGGCGCTCCCTGATCGGTCTACCGGTGAAGGACATGGTCTCCGGCCTGGTGACCATGTCATGGTGAAAGTCTTCGACAGAACGAACAGTTTGGAGCCGAGATGGGTGGGCCCTGAGCAGGTCCTCCTCGCGACGAGGACGGCTGTGCGAGTCTCGAACAGGAAGAATTGGATCCATTCCTTGCACTGTCGAAAGGTACCGCCCGGATTGGTGGAGCCTGCCGTGCTGACCGATCAACGAGAAATCCTGGCTGCAGAGACAGGCCGTGCTGCGGAGCCAAACGTCACTGAGGAGCTCTTTCCGGACCACGCGACTCCTGGAGGAAAGCGATACCATCTTCGACCAAGGAAGTGAGTTTTCCAGTACCGGGACATACTGTCAGAACGGCCCTTGGGTTAGTGAAACGGAGAGCCGATGAGGCAAGGGGGGGGGATCAGCCCTGCATTAGTGTAGTGACACCCGTCTTGGCCCGCTGGTGAAGAAATCGACCGCTGCCCAAGGGGAAGAGTTCTGACAGACCTTTTAGTTTCAGGAAGATATTAGGGTATTGTTCTTTTTGACATGGAGAAGAAGAAAATCCTTTGCGCATTGGGGTTCATGCTCACAGTAGCTATTGTTGGGATAACCACATGGTTTGTGGAGGAGGTAACCCCTGCGCGGGAAACACTTGTGTTGACGACTCCGGTGCCTGCGGAGCACTACTTTTATACATTACCGTATCAAGAGTTGAAGCATCGACAATCTTATTTGAATAACACTTTCATTCAGATGCTGCATCATACCCACGTTGCTACGAACGCTACGAACTGTTGGATATGTGGGATGATGCCAGCGCATCAGAAGAAAGGAGGTACGCCATTCATACCACTTCCTTTCTCTCATAATGGCTCTTGTAGAGCATGGTACACTCTGTTGTTTGCCACTCGGAAACCGACAGTGGGACGATTGCTTTTCAGACTCAATAAAGAATGTCATCAGGATAAAAATGGATATCCGCAAGCGAATGGGACAATTTGGGAATGGGAAGAGTACCGACCAGACAATGAATCCATTCCCTATATCTTCACGAACACCAGAGACACTGTGGGGAAGGACAAATTCGTGATCCAAGTGGCACAAGCTCAAGCGGACCTGTGTGTCCAGAGTGTGGGTTTTATTCCTGTTGGTGTCAGTGATTGCATCACTGTCTTGAACATTGATGGATTGAATAATAGTACCTTCCTAGCGTCCCATAATACCTACTTTGTGTGTGGAAATAAAGGTTATTACCGTTTGCCGGCTGGGTGGTCTGGGGTATGCTATGTATCATTCCTATTACCTCCTGTATTCCTAGCACCCGCATCTTATCATAAAGATTTGAAATTGTTGAATAATGTGACTGTAAATAGGTATAAACGTACTCTATCGATTGATGATGTGGATCAGACTGATACCAGCTTGCAGCAGTATATTGATTTTAACTTAGGACTGTTTTTCTTTGTTGGAGCCGCTTTGAACAGTAGGAAGATCCGAAGATTAACAAGAGTGGTAGAAGCTGTGACAAATCAAACTGCTGCTGCTCTTGGGAATCTTACGGAAGAGTTACAAATCACTAGAATTGTTGCACTGCAGAATCGTATGGTATTAGATGTAATGTTAGCTGATCGAGGTGGAGCTTGTAAAATTATTGGAAGTAGTTGCTGTGTGTTCATCCCTGATCATACGCCATCAGTTTATAACGCTATTAATAAGTTACATAAAATAGCAGCTGAAATCCACACAGAAAACGGCACTTGGTCCTTTTCTGGATGGTTTTGGGCATTGGTTACTGCCTGGGGATGGAAGGTCTTAACTGGTCTCTGTATCATTATAGCGATTCTGTTCCTTTTCTGTATGTGTGTTCAATGTGGACCTTTGTTCTGTTCCGTATGCATTTCATTCTGCATCCCAGATAAGAAAGCTATCGCCGATGTTGCTCACCAGAAGCGTTTAGCTAAAGAAGTCGAAGGAATGATGACAATTGACAAATATGATGATTATTCTGGTAAACCGGATGTCTTCAGTAAATGCTGAAAGGGTCGTCTGTTGTAAATTGAAACAGCAATGTGATTAAGCATTTACTAAAGACATTAATCCTTTCCCTTCAGGTCATGTTCTCTCCGTTATGTTGACCGAAGTTTGGACTCCATTTTGTATTGTCATGCTGCCACGTGTTCACCACGAGAAGAGTCCAACCTCTGTGTTAGTTGCTCTTGTAATCCGCCCAGTAACAGTCTATAAATAGCCCTTTTGTCCATCTGGCGCATGCCCAGACTTGACCACATCTGTTATCAGTTAGCCTTGCTTGACCATGTGTTCGGGGGCTCAAGGAGTGTGTTAGCTCCGCCCATGTATTGATTCAGTATCGAAAATGACCATAAATGGTAATGTTCTTCGGCCTCATGTTGTATCCACCCACTTATGGGCCCCTCTGTTGTGTATAAAAGGGGGCCATGTACGCAAGTTCTTTGTGCTACTCTATGCAATACTGAAGAGTGTTGTGTGGATTGTAGGACCACCCTTAAGGGTTAATAAATGCTGTTTTTGTACTTTGCAGTTTCCGTGCCAACTTCCTTATAGATTCCGTTACAGGAGAGCGAACCCTTGTGTCTTGCGGGCCTAGCTGGGGCCTGTATTCATCAATTGGCGCCCGTCACGTGGGGCTCATCGGCGACTCGGATGCTCGAAGGACTGGTCGCGACGAAGGTGAGGAGTTTGGCCGGGGACGTGATCACTGCCAGCGGCGTCTTAGCCCTGGCATCCCGAGGTTTTTCTTCCTTCCCTTCCGAGCTGACCGTCTGGGTGGCGCCGGTCATCGACTGAGACCTCTTCTGTCGGTCCTGCCGTGAGAGCCGTTTGGGCGATTTTGGAGCTTGGCAGTTGGAATCTGGACTCTTGATTGGTAAGAACCGTTGTACGGTACTTGCTCCGAGTTTTTGAAGCCTGGTTTGGCTATTTGAGTTTGATTTGTGATGACTAGTCATATTTTGTATTTGTCTTTGTGAAAATATATGCGTTGCAACACATATAGGCAGGTAATGTGGAGAGATTTCTCCGGAGCTGTGTGACTTTGAACGGCGCAACGATTAAGTGCCATTTTTCTCTATAATATTGCATATTTTGCATTATTCCTGAGCATGCCTGCTTTTAGCGCACTCCGTAAGTGGTGTTGCTGCTTTGGAAACCGGTTGAACCTCGAGGAATCTGCTCCAGCTCCCCCAGAGGGGACTCCTAATAGGGATATGTATGTGAAGCATGGTCTTTCTTCCATAATGTACAGCACAGTATGGAGGAAATATACAAAAAAAGATCCTGAGTTGCGATGGCCTTTGTATGGATCGTTTGATATACGTAAGATTGAGTATGTGGAACAGTGTATGTGTAAGCGACGTGCTCGTCAGGATATGTTTGAGTGTGTGCGGTTATGGGTGAAGGAAGTGCGTGAGCGAGAGAAGCGTGAGAAAGCGCTGTTTGATAAAGAACAGCGGAAGAATGATCATGTGCGAGCACAGGAAGCGAAGCGTCGGGAGGACAGAGAGCAGACGGACAGACAAGAGAAAGAGCGTAGGCTACAAGTTTCGGGTCAATATGTTGTTCGACGGCCACTTTATCCTGTCCTTAATAATACTGATGATGATTTTTATTTGCTAGATCGCTCTCCGCCCCCTTATGTTGGCGCATCCGCTCCGCGGCCGCAAGATTCTGACCCGGCTTCGGGTAAGGTAGATACACGGTCCATGCTGTCGGCCGAGCAGATGGCTGAGCTTCGGCAATATTCATTCCGTGCACTTAAGGGCAAGGTATCCATAGAGGAATTATTCCATACTTGGGGGTCGTGGCAGGAGAGAGATAAAGTGTATTTTCTGGGTCATTTCGCGGATGAAGTGATTGATGCTTTCCGGAAACGTTCCGGTGTCTTTGAGCCTGACGAAGTGTCTTCGGATGCCAAAGCATTGCGTAATGGTGTTTTCTCTTCTCCTAAGGCTCCAGATGCGGCTCGGCGGCTGTTCGCCTTGCGGGACACGGTGCTGGCCCTTAGAGAAAAAGCGCGCCAACAAGCAGAGGAGGAGAAGCAGTCGGATTCGTGCACAGCAGAGGGCCACCCATCCACCTCCCAGTCAGATAAGGATGACGTAGTGCATGTTAAACCAATGCGAGAGGCGGCGCCTTTGTATGTTCCTCCTAAAGGAGCGGGGACTAGCTCGGACATTAACTCCGCCGATGCTAAGGGATATTTTGTGTATAATTGGGTTTATACTCCGTGGCATAGGGCTGATGTTATTGCATTAAAGAATGCATTGCCTGACCCCCGCAAGAATCCAGCGGCCTTCTACGAAGAAGTAGAGGGGGCCTTGAATTCTTGCATTATGACCTTAGCGGATATAGACCTGTTCTTTGGCCTTATTCTACCACCGGATACGTGGCGATCTGTCCGAAAGGTAGATGATACAGTTGCCTTCAAGGCCCGGTGGTCTGAGCTTGAGGATGAGGATAGGGAACGGAAGCCCGCACAGAAACCACCCCAGAGTATTTTAGATCTCCCTGCTGCTATTGTGGCTAAGTTGAAAACAATTATCCCCCCTAAAAAGATTGACTGGAATATGTTAACTGCATGTAAACAGACAGCTGACGAGTCAGTTGCAGATTTCTTTACGCGCTTTGAGGAAACGTTTCATGACTTTAGTGGCCAGTCGCTTACTGACGAAACGGGCCGCCACCTTTTCGCGGATAAATATGTGGCCAATCTGCTACCGGCAGTTGCGGCCCGTCTAAAAGCGAGTGAGAGTTCTTGGTCCTCCGCGACCCCGACGGCCCTCCTGACTATCGCTCAGTATTATGAGCGTCAGGAGCACGAAGCGAAGGGCCAGGAGGAGAAGAAATCGAAAGATCTAAAAACCAAGGTGATGTTGGCGCAAGTATATGGCCCGCCCCGACGGGGTAATAATAGAGGAAGGGGAGGATCTTATGGTCCCCCTTCGGGCCGATCTGATTTGAATAGGAACCAGTGTGCGTATTGTAAGCAATCGGGCCATTGGGCCAGGGATTGCCCAGTGTTGCGTGCTTCGCGTCAGGGGCATACTCCGGGTGGCCCGAGAGGTAGAGGGAGTTTCTCGAGCTTTAGAGGGAATTCTAACGATAATGTCCGTTTCGACACTGCTGGGCAGCACCGAGATAGATCAAATGTTTTCGATCGCCAGCATCAGTATCACGTGTCGGAGATTGACCGATCGGGATATCATGATTCTCAGCATGCATAGGAATGCGTTGGATGGGGGTTCGAATCAGTTGAGGTGCCGGTCGATCAGACGGGTCCTTATGTATCGGCTGATGTTTTAGGCTCTACCAACAGTTCCTAGTGGATACAGGAGCGACACGTAGTGCATTGTCTAGGCAATTGGTTCCGGGGGCTCCCCCGTCCGGCTTAATGGTTACATCGATAGGGTTTGACGGTACACTCTCCCGAAGCCCTCTTTCACAGCCCCTTACATTTAAGGTTGATTCTTTTTCTGCGCCCTGTCCGTTTCTGCTTGCCCCGTACACACCGGATAACATTATGGGCCTTGATATGTTAAAGCATTTTAGGGCTACGATCCGCTGCTCCCCTGAGGGTGTGAGGGTGATATTAAATGACAACTACCCCCGGTCTGAGCGGATGTGTGCGATATCAGAGGATGCGTTGTTAGCTACCCTCCCTCGTGCTTTGTGGGCAACTTCGGACACAGATGTGGGACAAATGGTGATTCCTCCGGTCCACATTAGTGTCCAGGAGGGGGCGGTGTTACCACGCCTCCCGCAGTACCGTATTTCCCAGGAGGGCGAGGAGGCTCTCATACAGATTGTACAAGATTTGATTGCAGTAGGAGTAGTGGAGGAAGTTCCCTATAATATCTGTAACAGTCCGATTCTCCCCATTCTGAAAAAGGACACGGATGCTAAGGTCTATCGGTTCATAATTGATTTGAGAGAGGTAAACAAGATCGTGATACCTCAGTACCCAGTGGTTTCCGATATCACGACGTTGCTTACCTTGGTCCCGCCTACGGCGACCATGTTTTCAGTGATTGATTTAAAAAATGCTTTCTTTTCCATTCCCATTCACCCCGATAGCCGATATCTTTTTGGGTTTACACTAAATAATAGATCTTATCGTTTTTGTAGGATCCCCCAGGGCTACACAGAAAGCCCTAGTATTTACAGTCAGGCTTTGAAACGACAGTTGGATTCTTTTGTTCTGCTCGAGGGGGTCGCCCTCATTCAATATGTCGATGACATCTTGCTGGCGGCTGACACCCTGGAGTTGTGTGAGAAAAGCACGTTATCCTTACTTTCCTTTTTAGCATCCCACAATCATAAGGTGTCTAGGAAGAAATTGCAATTCTGTAGACCAAAGGTGACTTATTTGGGTCACCTTTTGTCTAAGGAGGGGCGTGCACTCACACCGGATCGTATTCAAGTAATTTTGGACACACCGAGACCATCCACGCAGAAGGATGTGCGTGCATTTTTGGGTCTTGTTTCTTTTTGTAGACAGTGGATATTGGGGTTTTCACACATAGCTAAGCCATTGCTAGCTCTCTTGACAAAGGACACGCCTATCCCAATCCCTTGGTCAGATGAGTGTGATGCTGCTTTTCAGCAACTACGACAGGCCCTTTGTTCAGCACCAGTGTTAGGGACCCCTGATTATGCAAAACCCTTTTCGTTGTATGTGCATGAGAAAGATGGATGTGCATTATCAGTTTTAGTGCAGATGCATGGCGATAAGCAACGCCCTTGTGCATACTTTTCGGCTGTACTTGACCCTGTCGCCCGAGCATTACCAGGGTGTTTTCGCTCGGTTGCGGCGACAGCTGTGTCAATACGCCAAAGTGAAGGAATTGTGTTATCCCATAAGCTATTGGTATTAGTCCCCCATGCTGTTGATGCCCTGCTTAATCAAACAAAGACGCAGCATTTGACCAGTGCCCGTTTAACGGGATATGAGTTGACGCTCTTGGCTCCTCATATTACGTTGAAAAGGTGCGTAACATTAAACCCGGCCACATTGTTGCCATACCCTGAGGCCCAGCCTGAGGCGCGGAAAGCGCATGATTGTATTCTTGTGACTGAGGAACAAACAAAGGGTCGTATTGATCTCCAGGATACGCCCTTTCCAGATGTAGATGGAGAACTGTGGGTGGACGGATCATGCCTGAAGCTACCAGATGGTACGACTTCAGCAGCATATGCAATTACCACGTTGCAAACGATAGTGGAGACAGCACGCATACCACAGAAGTCAGCTCAAGCAGCGGAACTGATAGCATTAACACGAGCATGTGAGCTCAGTACAGGATTGTGTGTGAATGTTTATACAGATAGCCGCTATGCCTTCGGAGTAGCGCACGACTTCGGCCTACTCTGGAAGGAGAGAGGGTTTTTAACGTCACATGGGGTACAGATAATGCATGGAGAGTTAGTTCACAATCTTTTAACCGCATTGACATACCCAAAGAAAATTGCCATCGTTAAGTGTAGCGCCCATAGGAAAGTAGTTGATAGAGTTGGAGAAGGGAATGCGTTAGCAGACCGAGCAGCACGGGAGACTGCGATGCAGCCCGGCGCTACTGCCATGTATGTAGTGAAGTCGCAGGTGGAAAGATGGCATGATGCGAAAGAGGAAGTGCGAGAAATGCAAAGGACCGCTTCTGATAAAGAGCGGGAGCAATGGGCTAGAGAGGGGGAGTTGGATGATGAAGGCTGCTGGAGGAATAAGCAGATGGATAGATGGAAATTACCCACGGCTTTTGTACAACCTATGGTTCAGATGGCACATGGGCTAGCACATGTTGGAGCTTCCGCAATTGTGAAATTGCTTACCCAAGTCTGGGAGCATCCAGAGATTGCTAGCACGGCAAAGAGGGTGGTGCAGACCTGTATGATCTGCCTGAGGTATAACCCAGGAAAGGGTACTCGAACTCCAGCAGGAGGATTTGCGACACCCACTGCACCCTTTGAGGTTCTGCAGATGGATTACATCCAGCTTGAGCGCTGTAACAATTTGAAGTACGTTCTAGTAGTGGTTTACGCCTTCAGTAAATGGGTTGAGGCGTACCCTACGAAAGACAATACTGCAATGACTACAGCGAAGCTACTGCTGAAAGAGTTTTTCCCTCGATACGGCGTCTGTAGACTTCTGTGGAGTGATAATGGGCCTCACTTTGTAGCAGATGTTATAAAGTATGTCTTGAAGGGCCTAGGCATCACTCAGAAGTTCCACGCCGTGTTTCACCCTCAGTCTGCAGGACTAGTCGAGAAGTATAATGGTACACTGAAGCTTAAGATCGCTAAAATTCAAGCTTCGACGTCTTTGACTTGGCCAGACGCCCTGCCACTGGCGTTACTGTCAATTAGATCAGTACCGCACTCTCGAACTGGCCTTACACCATATGAAATCGTATTCGGACGCCCAATGAACATTTGGGGTCCACCAAGGCCTAAGGCTGTGTATGATGTACCTTGTGTAATGATGAGCGTTTATCTGGCACAGTTAACGGATAACTTGGTTTCTATTCATCAACAGGTCCGAGGGGCGCTCCCTGATCGGTCTACCGGTGAAGGACATGGTCTCCGGCCTGGTGACCATGTCATGGTGAAAGTCTTCGACAGAACGAACAGTTTGGAGCCGAGATGGGTGGGCCCTGAGCAGGTCCTCCTCGCGACGAGGACGGCTGTGCGAGTCTCGAACAGGAAGAATTGGATCCATTCCTTGCACTGTCGAAAGGTACCGCCCGGATTGGTGGAGCCTGCCGTGCTGACCGATCAACGAGAAATCCTGGCTGCAGAGACAGGCCGTGCTGCGGAGCCAAACGTCACTGAGGAGCTCTTTCCGGACCACGCGACTCCTGGAGGAAAGCGATACCATCTTCGACCAAGGAAGTGAGTTTTCCAGTACCGGGACATACTGTCAGAACGGCCCTTGGGTTAGTGAAACGGAGAGCCGATGAGGCAAGGGGGGGGGATCAGCCCTGCATTAGTGTAGTGACACCCGTCTTGGCCCGCTGGTGAAGAAATCGACCGCTGCCCAAGGGGAAGAGTTCTGACAGACCTTTTAGTTTCAGGAAGATATTAGGGTATTGTTCTTTTTGACATGGAGAAGAAGAAAATCCTTTGCGCATTGGGGTTCATGCTCACAGTAGCTATTGTTGGGATAACCACATGGTTTGTGGAGGAGGTAACCCCTGCGCGGGAAACACTTGTGTTGACGACTCCGGTGCCTGCGGAGCACTACTTTTATACATTACCGTATCAAGAGTTGAAGCATCGACAATCTTATTTGAATAACACTTTCATTCAGATGCTGCATCATACCCACGTTGCTACGAACGCTACGAACTGTTGGATATGTGGGATGATGCCAGCGCATCAGAAGAAAGGAGGTACGCCATTCATACCACTTCCTTTCTCTCATAATGGCTCTTGTAGAGCATGGTACACTCTGTTGTTTGCCACTCGGAAACCGACAGTGGGACGATTGCTTTTCAGACTCAATAAAGAATGTCATCAGGATAAAAATGGATATCCGCAAGCGAATGGGACAATTTGGGAATGGGAAGAGTACCGACCAGACAATGAATCCATTCCCTATATCTTCACGAACACCAGAGACACTGTGGGGAAGGACAAATTCGTGATCCAAGTGGCACAAGCTCAAGCGGACCTGTGTGTCCAGAGTGTGGGTTTTATTCCTGTTGGTGTCAGTGATTGCATCACTGTCTTGAACATTGATGGATTGAATAATAGTACCTTCCTAGCGTCCCATAATACCTACTTTGTGTGTGGAAATAAAGGTTATTACCGTTTGCCGGCTGGGTGGTCTGGGGTATGCTATGTATCATTCCTATTACCTCCTGTATTCCTAGCACCCGCATCTTATCATAAAGATTTGAAATTGTTGAATAATGTGACTGTAAATAGGTATAAACGTACTCTATCGATTGATGATGTGGATCAGACTGATACCAGCTTGCAGCAGTATATTGATTTTAACTTAGGACTGTTTTTCTTTGTTGGAGCCGCTTTGAACAGTAGGAAGATCCGAAGATTAACAAGAGTGGTAGAAGCTGTGACAAATCAAACTGCTGCTGCTCTTGGGAATCTTACGGAAGAGTTACAAATCACTAGAATTGTTGCACTGCAGAATCGTATGGTATTAGATGTAATGTTAGCTGATCGAGGTGGAGCTTGTAAAATTATTGGAAGTAGTTGCTGTGTGTTCATCCCTGATCATACGCCATCAGTTTATAACGCTATTAATAAGTTACATAAAATAGCAGCTGAAATCCACACAGAAAACGGCACTTGGTCCTTTTCTGGATGGTTTTGGGCATTGGTTACTGCCTGGGGATGGAAGGTCTTAACTGGTCTCTGTATCATTATAGCGATTCTGTTCCTTTTCTGTATGTGTGTTCAATGTGGACCTTTGTTCTGTTCCGTATGCATTTCATTCTGCATCCCAGATAAGAAAGCTATCGCCGATGTTGCTCACCAGAAGCGTTTAGCTAAAGAAGTCGAAGGAATGATGACAATTGACATATATGATGATTATTCTGGTAAACCGGATGTCTTCAGTAAATGCTGAAAGGGTCGTCTGTTGTAAATTGAAACAGCAATGTGATTAAGCATTTACTAAAGACATTAATCCTTTCCCTTCAGGTCATGTTCTCTCCGTTATGTTGACCGAAGTTTGGACTCCATTTTGTATTGTCATGCTGCCACGTGTTCACCACGAGAAGAGTCCAACCTCTGTGTTAGTTGCTCTTGTAATCCGCCCAGTAACAGTCTATAAATAGCCCTTTTGTCCATCTGGCGCATGCCCAGACTTGACCACATCTGTTATCAGTTAGCCTTGCTTGACCATGTGTTCGGGGGCTCAAGGAGTGTGTTAGCTCCGCCCATGTATTGATTCAGTATCGAAAATGACCATAAATGGTAATGTTCTTCGGCCTCATGTTGTATCCACCCACTTATGAGCCCCTCTGTTGTGTATAAAAGGGGGCCATGTACGCAAGTTCTTTGTGCTACTCTATGCAATACTGAAGAGTGTTGTGTGGATTGTAGGACCACCCTTAAGGGTTAATAAATGCTGTTTTTGTACTTTGCAGTTTCCGTGCCAACTTCCTTATAGATTCCGTTACAGGAGAGCGAACCCTTGTGTCTTGCGGGCCTAGCTGGGGCCTGTATTCATCACTGTGGGAGGATCACATCCAGCAATGCCAGGTTCTCCTCCAGGGTGAAAGGCTGTGCCCTCTCCACAGATCTTGACATGGTTCCAGGGAATCAGGAGCAGCAGCTGGGTCGTAGAATCCAAAGATGTGCAGGCAAGTGCTCCCTCATGGGACCTGGCTGCCTTATATCTGCCTTGCTGGCCTGTTTCATGCACAGGAGTACAGAGTGATTGGTCACTCACATTTGCATCCTATGTTTCCTCCAATCCCTTCAAACCTAGCACAGTCAGTGGGTTTTTATTGTTTTTTTTCTTGAGCATGATGTTAACTCCAGAACCACATTGCAACAAAGTAGATTCATTCAAACTGACTTCTGCTGTGCACCTTCCGGAAAAAATTCAAACTTTAAACTTGGTCTCCATGACAACCAGCATGCATGTAGGCCTTTATACTTGTCCCTCATGTGTCCCCTGTGTAATTTGGAGTTTCACACACAGGTACAGTGCGTACCGGGGCCCTAGGGCACCCCAAATGCATAGCAACGGCCCGTACAGGCGTGTGTACGGTCCGTATCACTATGGGTACGCATACGCGAGCACACCCATAGTGATAGTGAGCGTACAGGCGTGTGTACGGTCTGTATCACTATGGGTGTGCTCGCGTATGCGTACCCATAGTGATAGTGAGCGTACAGGCGTGTGTACGGTCCGTATCACTATGGGTACGCATACGCGAGCACACCCATAGTGATAGTGAGCGTACAGGCGTGTGTACGGTCCGTATCACTATGGGTGTGCTCGCGTATGCGTAACCATAGTGATAGTGAGCGTACAGGCGTGTGTACGGTCCGTATCACTATGGGTGTGCTCGCGTATGCGTACCCATAGTGATACGGACCGTACACACGCCTGTACGCTCACTATCACTATGGGTGTTCTTGCGTATGCGTACCCATAGTGATACGGACCGTAAACACGTGCGTACGCTCACTATCACTATGGGTACGCATACGGCAGCACTCCCATAGTGATAGGGAACGTACACAGGCCCTCTGAGCGAATGTACGGTGCCTTTCACACATCACAGTGGTGACAGGCAGCACACAGGAAGGAATAGAGCTGACATACTTGTCCATGGATGGACATCAAGGCATTGTCTGGGCAGTACTACATGTGTGGGGCACAGGTGTGAAAGGCTGTGATGTGGTACATTACTCCTGAGTCGAGAAGGCAACAGATGTATGATGAGATGTGTACAGATGTTATGTGTGACGGTGCAATGTGTGCCAGCCATGCCCTTAACTCCTTTGACATGTGTGCATGTCGTACTGCACACTTGGGATGAGCGTCACTGGCATGGCACAGTCAACAACACACGCAAGTGTCCCCTGATGCCCGCTACAGGGGTTACCACACCAGACATGTGACTACCCACGGTGCACGATGTGTCTATGTCATGTATGTGTGGGGTGTTCCCATTAGCTTGATGTTGGTGCTCCCTCAAAAGCATCAGCTGTTGCAGCAACCAACATGTGTCTGTGTGTAGATGGACATGGCACACTGTTACGCACACCAGGCCACATGTGGTATCGGATGTGAGGTGCGTATGTATGCATGGGACACGGAGTAGCGTAACAAGGACATGTCTGCATCCTCTCAATGAATGTGTGGTGAGTCATTACATGTACACCTTATTGGCAAGGTGTGTGGGCTGTCCTAGTGTAATGTCATGTGACCTGTGGCTCTAGTGTTCCGCTACCTGTCTCTGAAATCGACATCCTACTTTTGCTGTTGTGTTGATGTATGTCACTCCTGTGTTGCGTCTGGCTGTTCACTTACACTGGGACACAGCTAATCCCATGCCATGGCATGTGGAGGTTCACAATCTCCGTGTGTAGCTGGGTCTTGGTAGGAGTGTCACCTGGCAGCCATATTTGTCCAGGGCATGTGGCACATACCTGACTCCGTATGTAGCATATGTGTATTGACAGATTAACATGTGCTCAGTACAAATAAATTGTTGTTGTAGTGCACTCACTCTTCCTTGTCACTTCCAAATTACTGCAGAGCGCCGCCTCTTCCCCGACCAATTCCGGACTTGGCTGACATGCGGGAGAATGACTGTATACGGTGCTACCGCTTCCCCCAACCATTGATTGAGGAGTTGACGGCAAGGCTGGCACCACACCTGCAACCGCTGCACAGGTATCCTATGGCACTGACACCCAAGCTGAAGGTAATGGCAGCACTACATTTTCTTGCCACGGGTACCTTTCAATATACCATAGCTCATGTTGGTGGCATGTCCCAGAGCATGTTCAGCCGTGTGCTGCATGATTTCTTAGAGGCCATGTTGCTTCACCTGGATGAGTTCATCCATTTCCCAACTCCTGAACTGTTGACTGGGGTCATGCGTGGATTCTATGCCCTGGGAGGGATGCCCCATGTCATTGGGTCCATAGATGGGACACATGTGGCTTTGGTACCACCACAGGCACAGGAGGTAGCGTACAGGAATCGCAAGCACTACCACTCCATCAATGCCCTTGTGGTGTGTCTGTCCAACATGGTGATTTCACATGTCTGTGCTCGTTTTCCAGGATCAGCACACGATGCCTACATCATGAGGCGTAGCAGGGTGCCTGAAATGATGACGCAGCTGCGCAACGAACGAGCATGTGTTGTTGGTGGGTACACTCTGTCTGTCCTGTATTTTGCGTAGACTTCCAGCACGACGGCTTCTCCTGTCCTACTTATGTCCATGTGGTTTCCATGTAGGGGACTCTGGCTATCCCAACATGCCATGGCTGATCACACCTCTCCGCAACCCCAGCACGCCGGCCCAGCTCCGCTACAACACCGCACATGGCCGGACAAGGCGAGTGATAGAGAGGACATTTAGCCTCCTGAAGAGCCGATTCAGATGCCTCCACAAGACCGGCGGCGCCCTCCCATATGCCCCGGCGAAGGTCTGCAAAATCTTCATGGTCTGCTGCATGCTGCACAACATGGCAGTTGAGAAAGCTGTGCCACTCATCCTGGATCAAGATGATCAGGACCATCCACCTGTGGAGGACGAAGGGCTTGGCAATGGGGCTAGTGATGTGGAGGATGTGGTTCCGCAAGAGGACATCTGGAGTCGGCTCATACGCGACTTCTTTGCTTAGTGGTGAGTACCAGTGTCTGTGTGTGCACGCATTGGTCCCCGTGTGGAATGTGTTGCGATGTGTGTCCATCTGCATGTATGCCACGTGAGTCAGAGGTGTGTGTGGATGTGTCACTGGAGTGATGGTGCCAGTGATGAGTGTATTTCCCCAGTCATAATTGTGACCTAGCATGTTGTCATCCTTACATGTGTTGAGTACATGCACATGCAAGTGGCTGTGCTTTTTGTGGCTGACTTCTTGTGTGTCTCTCATCCCCAGGTACTTGCGCATGCCGTCTGCTGGTTGCATTGTTGTGGCACTGCTATTCCTCATGGACACGTTACATGCACGGACAAGTTTGGAAGTCTCCTTAGGGTAAGGGATGCATCAGGGGTGTATTGGGTGTGGCAGTTGTTTACGATGTGTGCACACTGCCCCTGTCGATGTTTGGTTCCTCTGCAGACATGTCGCATCACCATGGGACACATGACATGTAGCTGGGTACACCTGAATAGATGGTCAGACTTGTTGACAGTCATCTGTGATGGGATAGTGGATTGTGATGATGGCATCAATGTGTGTAACACTGCCCTCGGACACTTACGGTTTGCATTGGCTTGACATGGTGTGGGACTTCCACATCGGAGGATCAATGGTGTATGGCAGCCTCTCCGTGAGCAGCAGGGGGTGTTTAGCTGTTAGCCGACACTTGTGTGCCAGTTCCATGGCTATCACGCATTTGTGCTGCAGAAGGGGGGTTCCAGTGTTGGACCCACATGTTACTCCACATGACCTGTTTATGTGTACTCCGAGTTGCCTCTGCATTCCGAAATACATGAATAATAAAGGTGCCTATTCTCAGTCAATGCTGGTGTGTTGCCATGGTGCATACGGCATGTCAGGCATGGTTTTCCCTGATAGTGGCTAAGTGTCTATGTGTCGAGTAGCAAGATGCAAGCTGTTTGTGTGGGATTAGACTGTGTATTGTGCATGATGTCCATGACTGTGTGGGTATTGTGACATGTGCCATCCCCATGCATCCAACATTGGCCAGGCCACCATTCTCTGCATCCACCTGACTCAAGCTTGCAGGACATGGTTCTGCCACCTGTCCACACATACCTGGGTGCCTCCCAGGACACTCCACATGATCCCTGACCTCTGCGCATGGCTGTCACTGTACTCAATATGTCTGTCGGCACGGTTGTGCGGCCACCCCCTCAGCTGGTTGGGCCCATCACGGGTGTGTATGGTGCTCCATGTCTGTCTTGCCTAATACATTGTGACCCATGTGTGTCCTGTGCCAGACTCAGGCCCCAGGGTGTGGATGGTTGAAGTCAAATGAGAACTCAGGCATGGTTAGACTTTACAAGACACATGTAAGGTAATAATGCAAAATGTAGGCATCATCTCTTTATCGTGTAACTTTTTATTTTGGTTGGGGTACGTGGGGGGGTATGACATCAGGGGCTTTCCGGGTGTGTGGAATCCAAAGTTCACTAGGGGAGTTGGTGTCCTTGCCATTGGAAATCCTCAGAGTCCATGCCACAGTCTTTGTCAACATTGGTCAGACAGTGACCAGCAAGTCCATGTGGCAGAGAATGTCTTTTGCTGCTGTGCTGCTGTTGGTCCAGTGGGCCAGGTGCCAGGCCAGGTGTCCTGGGAGATGGTGCTGTTGCGCTGACCCTCACGGTCTTTTCCGTGGACGACCCGCCCTCCTGCGGGGACCCTCAGAAGCAGGCCGTGACGATGTTTGGGAGGCTCTGTCGGATGTCTCCTCCTCCTCCTGATCCCTCCCTGTGGGTGGTGATGTTCTACGCCTGGTGGCACAGGGAGGGTTGCCCATGTGGTCGGCTATCTGACGGAGTGAACGGTTAATTCCCGTGAGCACCGTCACGAGCTCAGCCTGTCTGTCCTCCATCCGCCCTTGGTGTCGCAGTAGACAGGCATGTTGCTCCGCATGTTGCTGGGCCTGCTGGGTCTTGATCTCCTCGAGGATGGACACAACCTGGGCCATGCCCGTGGTGTCCTGCCGGTATGTCTCCAGGATGTTTCTGACATGGGAATAAACCGGTTCCGCAGCCAACTGGTCAGGCTCGCGCCTCCGCCGTCCTACACTCCCACCACCCCTGCCCACTTGCACCTGGCCTGCCCTTGTGGGCACATCGGGTCTCCGGGACCCCTGAGGGGTGGCATTGGCGTTGTCGCCTGCCTCCTCCTGGGTGCCCGGTACACCGTGTCCCTCCTGGCCAGCCTGGCTGCATTGTGGTGGTGGGGCAGGGATCCTGGGTGTCTCCTGGGATGTGGCAGGAGTGGGGGTGGTGGTTGGCCCAGTTGTACCTGACACAGGTGCTGCAGGTGGTTGGACACCAGAGGGGCCAGGTTGGTCAGGGTCGTCCACAGAGTGGCAAGAGTCGTCGCTGCCGGTGGGTCCGTTATCCCGCCGAGCCGGGTCCTGTGAGTCTTCCCCCCCAGTGTTGGGGGGTGATCCACGACGTTGACCTGTGTGTGAGAGAGACAATGTTAATTTTGTTCCATGCAACATCCATGTTTCATTCGTTTCTAAGTTGGCACATTTCCTCTGGGAATTTGGATATGTCTTGCATTCCACTCACAGTGCACTTGTGCATGGGTATGTCCCTTGGCCACAGCTTTTGCGACTTTACCTATGTGTGGCACAGTCTTACTTGCTGCGTCAATTGTGACTGCAGTCAGCAGTGGAGTGGGCAGGTGTGGCGAGCCATGCATTGGCGCCTTCCGTGTTGCACTGTACGTGGGCACATGGAGTTGTTCCACACACTTATATAATGCATGTAGCTGGCGTTGTGTTCGTGCACAGGTTGAGACATGGCCCAGTGTTTTGGAGAAGAGAGGGGGATTCAGGCACTGGCCACCCTTGTCTACATGCACGCAGTCCACCTGCTGAC
Organism: Triturus cristatus; assembly: GCF_964204655.1. Taxonomy (NCBI): domain Eukaryota; kingdom Metazoa; phylum Chordata; class Amphibia; order Caudata; family Salamandridae; genus Triturus; species Triturus cristatus. Next base: position 1,114,763,953 of record NC_140592.1, on the reverse strand, counting down.
GAGCAGACATTCCCACACCCCCCAAGGCTGAATTGGTCTCCCTGTGTGTCCCTTTCTCACTCCCTCTCTGTCCCCCTCTCCCTCCCTCTGTGTGTCACCCTCTGTCACCTCAGCCCAGCTTCCTAGGCACACACTTTTTGCAGTTCTTTGAATGGCCCTTGGCTTGTTGATGTGAGTTTGTTTCTGATCTCCAGGCACCCATTGGGTATAGTGTCTGTGTCTGCGCTGCTGCTGTGGTGGTGTGTGCTGCCACTCTTTCACAGTGTTGGCTGTTCATTAGCTGCTGTCATGTGCAAAAACATGCCGTCACCCCCATGTCTTAATGCAAGGCATCCGCCATTTGCTGGCAAGTCTTTCCTGTGTGGGGACACACTGTTTGTCTGGCTGTGACCTAGGCCATATGGGCAGAGGGCATTGTTGTCTGCTTCTGAGTTGCACTATGTGATTTTTGGGGCCCACACTCCCGCCATCCGGCTTACCGTGTCTTGTGTTGGTGTTTTCTGTGGCCTGTGACTTTGCATTGTCCAGCTGGGTGCATGGGGCATGGTGGCGCCAGTGGCATGTGCGTGTTCATGGAGTGTGGTTGAGTCATGCGATAGCTTGGGGTGGTTGCGTGCCTGATTGTGAGTTTGGTTGTGGATGACGTTCCCCCCATGTGAGGTGAGTTGTTTGTGTACTCACCGAGGCTCGGAGTCCTTCTAATCCGTCCACTGACACCACCGGCAGTATGGCCATCACCCTCTCCTCCCAGGGATGGTATTGTACAGGTCTGCGGGGCGGCCCTCCTCCAGTGACGTTGGCCTGGTTGTGGTCGTCGGTCATTTTGGCTCGGACCCTCCTCCGCAGATCGTACCACCTGGCTTGGCATTCATGCCTGGTCCTTCTGGTGGACGCAACAGCATTCACAGCATCGACAATCCTCTGCCACATGGCTGTTTTTTCGGACATGCAGGTCTGTCTGACCAATGTTCCAAAGAGGTGTGGCTCGACTCTGAGGATTTCGTTGACAAGGACCTCCAACTCTCGGCTAGTGAACTTTGGATTCTTGTTAGTGGGCATGGTGAGGGGTGTGGGTGTGGATGGTTGTGGGGGGTGTGGGTGTGGATGGTTGTGGGTGTGTGGGTGTGGTTGTGCAGGTGTGTGTGTGAATGTGATGAGGGGGTGTTTGTGAAGGTGGGTGTGTGAAGGTGTGCAAGTGTAAGGTGTAGTAAAGGTTCAAGTATGGTGCTGTAGGTTGTCTGTGGGGTCTGGCAGCAGTGAGTCTGTTGCAAAGGCTTATGGTTTGTGTCTGTGGGACCTTTTTATTGGTCCATTGGTGGGTGTGGCTGTGTTTGAACTTTGGGTGGGTGTGTTATAACTTAAGGAGTGGTTGTGTTTTGGGCCTCTGTTTGGGATTTTGGCAGTTGCAGGTCAGTGAATGTGTTGTTTTTGTGCTTGTTGGACATGTTTTGTGGCTTTGTGCCATTCGAATGGTGTATTCTTGTGTTGTTTTGCATTGTCCTGGTTGTGTATGTGCGTTTTTAGCGTGTGTACGGTGTGTACTTCGGGAATTTTGTTGTACAGTGCTGTCCTTGTGTCTGGCTTGGTACGACTCGTACATGCGCGATGTTGGGTGAAGGTGCTGGTGTTGGGGCCTGGGGTGCGCTCCGTACTTAGAATGTTGGGGTGGGGGTACGCTCCATACGTACGCGGGTGAGGGTACGGGTCGTACATACGCGGTTGGGGTGGGGGTACGCTCCATACGTACGCGGGTGAGGGTACGGGTCGTACATACACTGTTGGGGTGGGGGTACGCTCCATACGTACGCGGGTGAGGGTACGGGTCGTACATACACGGTTGGGGTGGGGGTACGCTCCATACGTACGCGGGTGAGGGTACGGGTCGTACATACACTGTTGGGGTGGGGGTACGCTCCATACGTACGCGGGTGAGGGTATGGGTCGTACATACACTGTTGGGGTGGGGGTACGCTCCATACATATGCGGGTGAGGGTACGGGTCGTACATACACGGTTGAAGTGGGGGTATGGGTTGTACATACACGGTTGGGGTGGGGGTACAGGTCGTACATACACTGTTGGGGTGGGGGTACGCTCCATACGTACGTGGGTGAGGGTACGGGTCGTACATACACGGTTGGGGTGGGGGTACAGTCCGTACATACACGGTTGTGGTGGGGGTATGCTCCATACATACGTGGGTGAGGGTACGGGTCATACATACATGGTTGGGGTGGGGGTACGGGTCGTACATACACGGTTGGGGTGGGGGTACGCTCCATACGTACGCGGGTGAGGGCACGGGTCGTACATACACGGTTGGGGTGGGGGTACGGTCTGTACATACACGGTTGGGGTGGGGTTACACTCCATACGTACGCGGGTGAGGGTACGGGTCGTACATACACTGTTGGGGTGGGGGTACGCTCCATACGTACGCGGGTGAGGGTACGGGTCGTACATACACTGTTGGGGTGGGGGTACGCTCCATACGTACGCGGGTGAGGGTATGGGTCGGACATACACGGTTGGGGTGGGGGTACGCTCCATACGTACGCGGGTGAGGGTACGGGTCGTACATACACGGTTGGGGTGGGGGTACGGTCCGTACATACACGGTTGAGGTGGGGGTACGCTCCATACGTACGCGGGTGAGGGTACGGGTCGTTCATACATGGTTGGGGTGGGGGTACGCTCCATACATACGCGGGTGAGGGTACGGGTCGTACATACACGGTTGGGGTGGGGGTACGCTCCATACGTACGCGGGTGAGGGTACGGGTCATACATATACGGTTGGGGTGGGGGTACTCCTCCATACATACGCGGGTGAGGGTACGGCTCGTACATACACGGTTGGGGTGGGGGTACGCTCCATACATTCACGGGTGGGGGTATGTCTCATACATACACGGGTGTACATACACGGGTGGGGATCCGACTCGTACATAGGAGGGCTGGGGGGAGTGTTGGGCACGTATGCGGGCACATGTCTCCATGGTTGCTATGGGAGTTCGGTGCGGACGGTGTTTATTCCATACGGTTGTAACACCGGACGCACGGGATGGATCGTACTTGCGCGGTCAGACTTCACTTTTCACATTTGTACGGTAAATCGTCCGGGGACGTGTCAGACACATTTTCCGACCCGAGGACGTGTGGGGAATTATTCGTATGGACTTTTTCCCATGCGAATCGTACTTGGCAGTTTGTACGGCACTTGTACGATTCGTACGGTAAAAAGACCGGATACGAGTCGTACGGGGAAATTTTTTACAGGATCGTAATCGGCACCATTATTTGGTGTTTATGTTGTTTGATTTTAGTCGATATTAGTAAAATGGAGATATTTTAGTGGTCGATATTTTAGTTTACGATATTTTGTAATGAAGTATATGTTTATTAATGAGCGTCGATATTTAAGGATTTCGATAACTGTGTTTGCGATATTTTGTGCATCTATATTTATGTAGTTCGATATTGTGTGTTCGATATTTTTGTAATGTTTTAAATAAGTATGTGATGTCGATAATAATGTGATCGATAATTTTGTATCGATATATTTGTACGTCGATTTTTTGTCTTTCGATATTTTGTCAGTGATTCCTTTGTATGATGTATATGCATTACATTGTGGACGCTCGAAGGTTTTCAGAGAGAGATTATGAAATGATCTTAGCATATATTGAGGTTCATCAAGGATTCAACCCCGATGGGAATAATGGAGAGGGAACATTAGATCTGAATGCCTGTATGAATATGTATATCACGCATGAAAATACCACTTGGTTGAAAAATGAAATTTTGGACTTTGTTGAATTCAATTTCACTCAATATTATCGACACTTTCAGGACCGTAATGTTACTGAAGATAGGGCTATTCCAGTGCCTGTATTAAACAGTACCTCTACGTTTTGTGTTCAAGGAGTAGGGTACATATCAGTAGGAGAAAGCCGATGTAATTACACTTATCAGTTGCGTACCTTTAGCAGCCCTCCGTTGTTAACCCCTCCTAATGTATATTTTGTCTGTGGAGAAAGTGCCTATACTTGGCTTCCTCGAGGTTGGACTGGACGTTGCAACCTGTCCTTCCTGTACCCTTCAGTCTATATTGCCCCTTCTAATTATCACAAGGATCACCGACTAGATAAACGTAGCGTGCTTATTAGGAGAAATAAAAGGGTGATAGATACCATCGATATAGATTAGACCGATACTCCACTGCAGCATTTCACCGACATTATGAAGGGAGTGTTACCCTTTTGGGGGCCTATGATTACTAGCCAAGAAGTACGACGTTTGTCTAGAGTAGTTGAAGGGGTAGCTAACACTACTGCAGGAATACTGACCAATATGACAGTAGAGCTACAGGCGACCAGACTCGTTTCTATCCAAAACCGTTTGGCTTTAGACGTTTTCTTGGCAGATCGAGGAGGAGCATGCCGTGTGATCGGCAGCTCTTGCTGTGTTTATATTCCTGACTCCGCCCCTTCCGTTTATTTGGCTATACAGAAGCTACATCATTTAGCTTCCGAGATACATGTAGAAACTGGTACGTGGTCTCTCTCTGGTTGGTTCTGGGGTTTGCTGTCTACTTGGGGAGGGAAAATTTTGATGGTGCTGGCATGTATAGCCGGTATCATATTCACGTGTTGTATTTGTGAACAATATGGACCTGCATGTTGCTCTTATTGTGCAACAAAACTCACTTCCTCTATGTCTGGTCCATCCCCAACAGCGGTAAAAGCTCAGCTAGTTCAGCAGGAGCTCAAAGACCTAATGCAGATTGATGAGGGAATATTTGAAGATTGAACTGTTTTAGTTAGCTACATCATGCTAAAAGGGTCGTTCTGAGGGATAAAAAAGTAGATTTCCTGTATATAAGGAGTATCGGACCTATATTATGTTAGCATGATGCATCTATACGTACACTCCCTGTTTGATATATATGCTTTTGCTTGGAGGAAACTCGTTTATTTCCTCCCTGTATATCTATTGCTAAAAGAGTAGGCCGAGAACCATACAGACGCCATCTTCTGAACATATGCTCGAGCACGGGCCGTGATCACGCGTTGATCACGTGCAGTTGTCAGGCCCCACTTCATCTGTGTTACTGGTAGCATCTGAAGGTAGGCTGTTTACTTGACTGTTCTAAGACTCAAGGTCGCATCTGACTTTGGGGGCGATAAGCGCATTCCTGGAGGCGCCGTGTCTACACTCCCAGGCACCAAGACGAAAGGGAGTCACCTCTCCTGACCTCATCAGTAATAGATAGTCAAGCCTTTGTACTGGTCTGATGTGTGCCATATATGGTCCTTTCCTGGAGCTCGAGGGCCAACTGTTGTTTTTCCTTTTACAGTGATTGTTTGTGTTGAATCGAAAAGTATATAACCTCATGTTTGAATACGAGCCAACAGTCTTCTCGGCGCACCTGATGGGTGAGGTTCGGAGAGGCTCCTCTTTAGAGTATTTTGTTTAATAAACGATTGAACCTTCTTCACTGCCAACTGACTGATTATTTGGTAATGGTATTGGGACTATTGGTAGGTATAGTCCTTTAGTTTATTTTTATGGTACATCAATTGTTTTGATACTTTGTGTCAAAAATGTTGCTGAATTAGAAAGGGACCTAGGGGCATATGTATCATGTTCCGTTTTTGCAATTCTCAAATAGCGATTTTTAGGGAATCGCTATTTGTGAATTGCAAAACGGGATGTAATAAAAAATTCGCAAATGTTTTGCGATTTCTTAGCATTCCTTAATTGCGATTAGCAAATTGCTAATCGCAATTAAGGAATACCTTCCCATTCATTCCTATGGGCCAGGAGGCCCATAGGAATGAATGAGAAGACATTCTCAATTAGCGGTTCGCAATTAGAGAATCGCAAATTGAGAATAATTTCAAGGGTGCAAGGGTGTCATAAGGACACCCTGATGCACCCCTGAAATGAGCATGTGTGCGCATGTGGTGCACATACATGCCCTAGGGGCATGTATGTGCGCCACATGGCACTTTGAAAGATACCAAAAAGTGCATCTTTCAAAGAAATCGCAAATTACCACCAACTTAAAGTTGGTGGTAATTTGCGATTTCTTAAGGAGAAATCGCACAACTTGGGTGCTTGTTACATTGCATTTAAGGAATCGCAATTTGCAATTCCTTAGATGCAATCGCAAAATAGAGAATCGCAAATTTGCGATTCTCTAATTTGCGATGCCCTTTTGGGATGATACATCCCACAAGGCCTTTTCACGTTCGCAAACGGGCCGATTCTGAGAATCGGCCCGTTTGCAAACGGGAAAAGGGCTTGATACATATGCCCCCTATTGTTCATGAGACTAAAAAGAAACTCTCGGAAATGTTCTCATAGCATCTGAAATGACTACTTCAACTAGAGTCTGCTTTTAAAAACTAGGAAAGAAAACATTTTGAGGCCTACACAGAAACTTGTGACATTATTACCATGTTATGATTAATATAAAACACACATTAATAAGAATAATTCAATTTTCTTAGTAAAATGTACTCATTACTCTTTTCTCCCAATGTTACATGTCAATATTTGTTACCACTAAATGAACATTTCACACGTTTTATTTTTCCAACAGATTACTATGCAACACTTTGGTTATTCACAATTATTTTCAACTATTATTAGAAAACAGACAGCAAATCGTGTACTGTCAAACATCTTTAAACTAAGCATTTCAATCATTTTTCAAGTAATTAATTATGTAAGCATTCTTTTCATTTGCCAGGTTAGGTAATCAGCAGCACACATTCTGATTTAGCCCTGATTTCTTAAACGCGTGTTTGTATTGCATGAGTAAATAACAGTTTTTCTCTCTTTATTTACGTCTTTCACATTTTCAAGTTTTCAGAACACTTCTGCATGCTTTTACGGTGCAGTAAAAATTCTCATGTTTTTCGTCATCATTTATTTTGCACCTTTTAATAAAATTTGTATTGTAAATCTCATTTAATAGTGAGATTTGATAGAAGCAATCGTCTTTAAGCCTTTACGCTCTATCATAAGCAATGAGTGGCAACAGCCCTGGCAATGGCCAAGCCATGCATTCTTCTCCAAGCTCGGAGTGGTTGTACGAAATGGCCAGAAGAGTGAAATGTGACTGGATCATGCACAAAATGAATGACGAACTGGGCATCTATGAAAGAGTATGGGATCTCCTTCTATCCTTGTTAGAGTGACAGGTGGTGAGGTCTGAGGGGAATGTTATGTTATGCTCTCTTGGTATAGCGCAACAAATCATCCCAGAAAGGAATTGCTCGGCTCTTCATTTGAAGTATAAGACTAGCAAGAAACTGACTAAAAGAGACAGATTTTTGGGAGTTTTGAAAAAAAACTGAAATCACTTGGGGTGGGGGGGGGGGGGGGGTGGCACCTGGACTACGTGATCATAGTGGGGCTATGGACTGAATTCTCTAGCGAGCTTATTTTGCCCTCTGCAGAGCTCTTATGCCCAGCCCACCCCTCATTCATATCACTGTTCCTCGGAATGTTTGGATCCATTGGTAGTCACAGAGTAGTCAGATGATACTTGCCTCACAACCACCCTAGTCTGTTTTAAAGCTTGCTTTTTCATAGGGACATTGAATCCAGGATGATGGCGGTCTGGGCTTGGGGGGGGTCAGTGTCACATGTACACCCACTTATTTGTTGTTGCTGGTTAGTGTACTCGTGTCTTTGCTTGACTACAAGTGTAGACCCAAGGATACAGTTACAAGGGCAGAATGTGACAGATGGGGTTGTTGCTGAAACACTGCCGGGCCTGGCAGTTTGCCTAGGTAGGTTTGGCCCCTTGAAGAAGAAGGATCACCTGTTCCAGAAGGGTGGAGTGTAGTGGGATGGAGGGGTTAGATGTTGTTTTTACCAGGAGGTGGAACAGCAAGTTTAGACTGGGATGGTTGCAAGCCTTTCAAAATCCAGCCTCATGGAGGTTCATGCAGACATCAGGCAGGGGCCACAGGAGGTCCTTAGCCGAATGGTTGTACTTGACTCAGGATAGCTAGTAGGACACAGTATGCATTTACTCTCGCCCTCATTGTCTATTTATGTGCCACAAGGGAGAAGGGGGATGTTTATGTTTATGTTTAAGTCTGTCATACTTAGTCCATTCTAGCGCTATGTATGCACTACATGTTGTAAGATTAAGTACACAATAAATAATTATTCCATTATTACTATTAATAAATAATATTCATTATAATATTCATTTTTCAAATATTCATTCACTGTAAAAGTGCCAATAATCACACAAACTCAAAGCATACATCCATTCCCTATTTACTCATTAAGGATAGTGTCATCTGCCTGCTGTCCAATTTTTCTCACTCTTGGCTACTACTGACCGCCAAATAATGTGCTCATGCTATTTTGGAGTCTATTTCTGTCTTCAAGCTTATTACTCCTGCGGAGGGAGCGTTCCTTCAATTTTTTGGCTCTGTAATATACAAATCATTTTTAGATTGGTTTTTAAGCTTGCCAATTTCCAATCTTAAATTGAGAAAGCTTCGGTAATACGACTACTGTGACTACCGCTACTACTAATAACAACAACAATAATAACAGGACCACTGATAATTATAATAACACTATAGCATAATAATAATACCATTAAGTAGAATAGGACTAAGCAAACATGAATAATATACATAGGCCCTCATTACGAGTGGGACAATTCCACCCCCAGCGATAACTCTGGCTGAAATGAAGCCTCCTGCAATTACAAGGCTCTTCACGCCCAGCAGTGTCAGGCTCGCTTACTTCATATCTGATGCTTCTGAGCCACAGACACAGGAGCATGTGTTGCTGCTGCAGGTGACGCAGGTTGTAAACAGCAACAGAGGCCTTTCCAGGCATCCACAGCAGCACAGGCAGAGCAGACAAGGCTCCCTGGGACAGAGAGAAATCCACTTTGAATCCCAGGCCACTGCACCAGCCGTGCACAACCAGGCAGCCCGCCTGCTGGGACATTTGGCACGCACAGAGCAGGTGGAAAACACCAGCGTTGTTCTCCCTGGAACAGGGAAATGTGCACAGTATTACCTCCTCAACAGACCTCCCCCTCACAGTCCTTCCACACATGAACAATAGCTCCTCCCCCACAGGTATCCCAAGCTGAAACTCCCTTGGTCCCATCCCTACCCTCCAAGCCACTCCCACATCCTGTGGCACATAACCCCTGACCTACCAACCAACATCCTGCACCACCAAGCACAAGAAGTCGAAACAGGGAGGGAGGGCTGGGAACCAGAACTGTGACGGAGAGGTCTACGACTCTGAGTAATGAATATTACTGGTAAGTGACCGGTCTTTGGACTCGGTAGTTCTGTGTCCATGCATTTGTTTTGCATTCTGAGAAGGAAACTTGGCTGGTGCGGGTATATTGGCAAAGGTAGAGAGTCTGTTCCCTGGTATCTCTGCACGAATTTTAAGCCAACTTGTGATGAGGGCCTTTATGTAGACTAGTTACTTCTATTATATATTTTTATGATGATATTTTTCCGAAGCATGCCAATTTTCATTTTTAAATTGAGATCAGAGTCGTCATAATAGCAACAACAGCATTAATATTAATATAATAATTATTCCACTGGAATAGGATATTGCACGCAGAACTATGAATATTGTAATATTAGGGGTAAATAACAGACTCATGTGCACACATTTGCCACATGGCAGTAAATGTGTGTGGGGGGGATTTTCTATTGGCTTTGCTTTGGGGTCCAGGAAGTGATGGGTAGGCAGAGATGAGAGAGCCCGCTCTTGCTGCTCCCCTGTACCTTCTGCTCTCCCCCATACTGTAGTATGGTGGTGGCAGCTGCTGGCCTGCAAACCTCTTCTCTCGGCTACCAATTCCGAGCCCTGTGTATGTGCTCCTACAATAACTGGGCTTGAAATTTGCAGACCAAATACCTCTGGGCCTGGAAGGTCTAGGAAACTCGTTGATAACCAGAGCGGGATTGGCCCAAGAAATACTGCTCCGGGCAACTTGTAATGAGGGCCACAGTGGCACTCTTTTTGTTAACTTCGAAAAGCAGAAAGACTGATTTGACCCTGCTGGGTTTCAAACGTGTTCTATATATCAGAACAGAGGCAGAACGGTATGATCCTGTGAAAAAGATAGCCACTTCTGCAATATTTTTGTTTCTAAGAGTTTTCGGAAAGCCTATTTCAGCCATGTGGCCGTCCTGCTCCATTGGAAGTATGAGATTGGGAGCAGCTCAAGAAGGCTGCATATGCAATGTTTGGCAGATATGAGGGAAAGCACAAGCCTGGAGGCCATCCAAGCAGACAAACACAGTATGTCAGTCTGGACCCCACCTCCCCCAGCGCCTTGAGACCCTTACGAGTGAGTAGTCGCGCTTAACAAACACCTGATTGATTGATTGATGGAAGGAAGGAAGATAGGGTGGTGCTCCTTTGAACTGTTTCCAAGATGACTGGTGAAGATGTGTGTCTTCTCAGTGGTTACCTGTGCATGAGCACAACGTGAAATATTGTAGTCACATTCTTGCCCTGAAAAAGCACAGGGTGGGAAGTCGTTTCCCTGCAGCTGAAGTACATATACCTATAATTGTTTGTAACCCCCGCACCTTCCCAATACCATCGCTTATCACTCCTTCTTTATACAACGAATCTTAAGAGCTGTGCATCTAATAACCTTGTTGATTTATCTGTTTCTTTCTTTGTTATTGTACAATATACATATCAGGAGTGATAACACACTTTCAGGTTGGCATCAATGCCAACGCTATTCTTCTTGTATCGCCCTCTCAGACAGTTGACATCATATTTCAATCGTGCTTGTTTTTTTTTATTTCAGAGCCCACGTTGCCCACTTTTGATGACTTAATATTGTCAGAGGCACCCGGGGAGTACAGCAGGTGTTTTGTGCTCCTTTAGTGCTTCGAGGAACGAGGGGGCCCTCGACATTTTTCTGAAGTCCAAGGCATAAGCGCAAAGTTAGCACCTGCAGGATAAAACGGGATTTACTTAATTTGCATGGTGCTGTAACCCCAAAGAGAAGAGATATGTTTAAAAGGTTATTGGCACAAAGTTCTCGGTAGTAAACTACATTGCACGGCTAATTTGCGGCACATGTGTCCTTCCATAGGAAGTGATCATGCTTATTTGATAACATAAGTGCCACTTAAGTGTACAAAACTCTTAACAATTAAAACATAGCTAATCAAAATATAAGCCTTCAATCTAAAATTACCCAGGTGCAAGTTTTGTAATGCAGTAGAAAGAAAAAAAATCAATCAATTAACAATGTGTACTTAGAGCTAATTATTAAAGAGAATGTAACTAGAGCAGATGCCCCTTTGACACTCGGTCATCATTCAATACCCGTTCAGTTTTACTGTGCCTTATTTCATTTCAAGCAAATGTATTTCAGATCAAACATTATTAAAGACGTGTATATGAAAGATAAACAAATCATCCTGAGCCCAATTAAAATATAGCATGTCTTAATTCAGTTGCCTACATTCTGGATTGAATAAAAAAAAGCATATTAAAGCCCATATGTGTACATATACATAGATAATTGTACTTTAAACTCACGTATTTATAGTTTTTCCTCCAGGTGCTGCTAGTATTTTTGAAATAGCAATGACCGTAAGGAGATTGCCCTACAGCGAGGAAAAGCATATTTCAAGTGTTCTCTAATACCGTTAATCATCAGGGGTAATAGAGTATATAAGCGTTGGGAGGTGGTTTATCAGTAGGTGCCGGTAGGTACCTACAGCTAGTAATAACACCATAATCACAAATAAGGTCCAGTCACGCCTCAATAAATTAAACAAGGCAGATATGATGAGTGGTTGGGCCTAGTCAAGTTTTTACTTTCTGTCTTAATCACTTTTTGGAGCTTTTTCTCTCTGTGTTGAGCAAGCTGTTCTTTGGAACTGGATTTCCAATTTGACAACGGCAACTGCTGCAGTGAGATGCCTTGGTGAACCCTGGAGGTCTTTGTCTTTGTTGTCAATGCCAAGAAGCTCCAGAGCTTTCAGTGGGGAAAACCTGCATGTTCAGGCTGAGTCGCAGTTTGGCATCACCTGCTTGACTCTCGTCTTCGATACCAGTCTTTTTCTAGAGCTTTTTCACAAAAGTTGGCAAAAAGTTCTCAAACTTTCAGACGTTTTTATGAAAGATTCCTTGGGGGTCAGAAAGGGTCCATAGCAGCAGCCAAGGGTTCAGGAGCTCTGGTGGATTCTTGGGAGTCTGGGACTCTAACACCCACAATGCACCTGGTCAATCCAGGAAAATCCAGGTGAAGCTGGTTAGCAAGAGTTGTCCTCTTAGTGGATGTTGCAGGTGGATTTTTCCAGCACTTTTCTACCTGTTGCTGCTCAGATAGTTCACTCCTTATCCTTGAAGACAGGCAATGTCCTTCTTGTGTGGAGCCTTTGAAGTGCAAGAGGTGCAGTCCTTCTGAGTGCAGTCCTCTGATGTGCAGTCAAAGGGCCCAGAAGGGCAGTCCTTCTTCAGATGTTTGAGGCAGGGATCTGAGGCGTTGATGCAGATCTTCTATATTTATTTCCCATTCTGGGCTGCAAGAGGGAGGGACGCCCTAACCAATGGGCTTCCAGTTGTCCCCTGCGCCATGACATCTTCCTCAAAAGTGTGGCATATTCTTGTTACAGAATGCACATTTTACCAAAAATCAAAATGAATAAATTCTCTTTGGAGTGCAGGTCTGGCTAAACCACAGGTGTTGCTAACTTTTTCCCTATACTACCCTTCCAGGCACTCTCTCCTAATCTAAAAAGAGGGGCTCTCATCAGGCTGGGGATCATGGAAGTAGGGGCTGGCTTGGGTCCTATGACATCTGTATGGTCAGTTTCTCTCCCCAGCCCACTTCCTGTTCGTGGATTCTCCAGGAAGAAAATCTCCTCCCACCAAATGGTTGTATTGTTTCAGCCCCAGGCCTCTTCACACCTAATCAGGGAGCAGCTTGGCTTAGTCTGTCAGAGGGTGGCCAATCAGAAGAGACTGCTATAGGGCTGTATTCGGTAACTTCCGGAAAGTGAGTTGTAAAACTACTTTCCTGATGTAGTTATAATGAATCTGATCATGGCAAGTTGTTGTATGTATTGTAACTATTCTTTTGAGACTTTGGATTATGTTGCTAGCTAACTCCTGTCAAAAGTTAGACTTTACTAAAGTTTAATGTAGCCTTCCTATGTTAGCCTATGGAGCTAGCAGTACTACAACAGGGAAAAAACACTTTGGCTGTTGTTCTCTCACCAGGACATATAAAACATATTTTATGATGTCCCTGTTTTTATAACAAGGCACTCTACCCTTGGGGCTCCGAGGGCAGACCTTAGGGGTGACTTATATGTAATAATAAGGAAGTTTAGACTTTAGAAGTACTTTTAATGCCAAAATCGAATTTGGACACAGTTTTATCTAAAACCAACCTGCAAGGCAGACCTGGCTTTAAAATGACACCAGACACAGCAGCAGTGCACTGGAGTCTCTAAACTTACATGCCCTACCATATTCTAGGGACTTACAGGCAGGTTTTCTTAGGGAATTGTAATTACACCAATTACCATATAGCTTTTCAGAACAGATCACCCGCCCTGGGCCTGGTTAGCAGAGCCCGGGGCACTTTCAGAGTCAGTAACCACCAGTATAATTCAAAATATGGGGTGATCAGGGGAAAAATTTAGACTTTCCTACAATAAGCATTAAACAAATCATGTTCATAATTTTTAACCCAATAATCGCATAAACAACATTTGCAGAAATTGATTACATTTCCAATAAATCTCTTACCCCCATCCACATTCTGAATTCTAGATTTTGTCTTTAATATAACTGAAAAAGAAAGAAAAATTACTAGATTGTTTTACTGGGTGGTGGCAATATGTTTATATAGATTTTAGTCATTCTTTTAATTTGCATATATCAATGTATCATCTGGTCATAGAACTCTCATAGTCTAATATTAGTTGAGTAACAAATAGCTACTTCTAGAATATAATTTAAAGCTTTAATCAGTGTGGGACAAGACCAATTTTTATTAATTAACTTCAGGGGTTTATTAGTCAAAATGCACCCATAGTAGATTGCAGGCTGCTGGCACTCTTGTAAGTTCAATCAGTGTTTCGGTCCTTTTTGCTATCCTGCCCTTTACTATTCCAAGATCACTAATACTTCATAATTTGTTTCGCATGAAATTCATTTTCCTTCAAGTTGTAGAGTATATGCAAAGCAAGGAGTGCCTGTAGTAGATTTCACAACTTTGTCAGAATTTGCTTGCAAATGCAGCCGATGTATAGGAATAAATAGGGGTCAGACATTTCAATATCATAATATTTATTTAAGATTACCTGGGTGCTGAATGTATTAAACATGGCCATCAGTGCCTGAATACAACAGACAGTAATAAACATAGTGGTGGTTTCAAGCAGGGTTGCATGTTCACCCCTCAACTATTTAATGATTCAATTGCTTACTGGTAATGTTCATTACTCCAAATACCTATCACATAAAGAGCCCAAAGGTCCCGTACCAGAGTCTAGAGGGCTTGTGAACCATTACAACCATGCTAGAAAAGGAATGACCCCTTTTAAGGACAGTTCCCATCACACACCAAAGGTGTCATGCTTCATCATAGGGGTACCTCCTCGCATCCAGAACCTAGTCGGGACGTGAGCTACAACCCCCTAGCTATGAGGGAGGAGCTCAGGGATGTTTTGATGGAGGTCGGGTTTTCCTAAAAACCCTAAGTGAGCGTAATGTGTTGTGTGGGGGGAATGTGCAGTGCTAAAGCGAATGACGAATAAAACTGCCTACAAGATTAGCCTGGAACTTTGTTGTGCTATCATGTGGCAGGATTAAAAGCAAAAATCTTGTAATGTAGGTGCCGACCTTAGAGACAGCTGCAGCAGCTGTCAAAGTATCACAGCCTTCATCAGGATCAAAATGTGAGCATCTGCAATACGTGAATGACACACCAATGAAAATGTGTGAAGAACAAACAACAAGAGAGCAGTATATAATACTAGACCAGTGATCCTGTGATTCAGCAGATTCACTGGTGGGCCCCGTGGTAAAACAAAAGGACAACACACCGCAAGGTTTACTTTGTGAAACAATTGTAACAAGCATGGTTGAGCCAACGCACAAGAGACAGTCATTACTGTTACAACTTTATGTAGACAGTACCGACCACTATTGAACTACCATAAGTGGGAATGGCAAGCAACACTCTCCTACAACTCTCAGGGAGTATACCGCATCTGTCCTGAGCTTTTCAGCCAAGGGTACATATGCCAATCAACCTAGTAAGTACAGTTGATGGCGTGGGGATTAAAATATGTAAGTAATATTAGAAATAGGTGAAAGAAAGAAAATAATAAATTACTCAGAAGAGCATAAACCGACCCAATACTATATGAATGGTCGTCAGCAAGAGGCTGTAAGGTAAGGGGCACTCGTGCTGTGATAAACAATAGTCATGTTGGTAATAGGCCTCACTGCGTGTGCTGATTTGTGGTGACCCTAAACCGACATTTGATTAGCCCCTCGAGGAGGTTGTGAAAACTTGTGTCTACATTGACCCAGATACAAAGTATAAGACGATCCCCTCATATTTAGGCACTAAGGGGGATATTCACAAGATCTTATCTATGCTTTATCCCCACCTAAATGCATCAAAAGTGGAGATAGATGTAACACCCCATTCACAAGCCGGTGCAAACTGCAGACATCGCCAGTATTCCCGCGATAACTGCCCCATAATTTACCTCTATGGCGGACACCACAAACTAACGCTAATGCGATGCAGAGTAGGCGTTCCAGTGCAAAAACACAGAAAAAAAACACAACATCACTTTCACAACGAACTGCCAGATCTGCGATGCGAACCAAAAACAGGCGATAAGCCGCTGTAGCAGCAGGGAATTAACACCTACCTTTTGTAGGGGTGGGCGGAATTTGCGTAGTCGCGCTACGCAAAGCTCGGTGAAACGGTAAAAAATATCCCCGAGCATGCAGAGTTCTGCGAACACGCAGAATTGCTTGTTCCGCCCGTACGCCTTGCTTTTTTGCTGTTTGCGTGCTCGGGGGGAAATATCTCGCGAACACGTATTTTGAAAGCGCGAACAAGCAAAAAATTCCGCGAAGTCACGGAGTGTGTAATTGTTTGCAATTCCGCGTTCTCCGCGGAACACAAAATTACCCAAATTCCGAAAATTCCATGAGCGGAACAGAATTTACCGCTCAGGCCTAGCCTTTTAATGATGTTAAGCATAAAAGGGAGCCCAGCCAAGAGCCACACCGGAAGACCCAAAGATGCCATAGTGACAATGATCATGCAGCGCAGATGCCCATGAGGGCCACAACACCCACCGCAACCGCCTGCAGTCCTCTCCCCGGACATACACATACCGTGCATGGCACAAGAACCACAAAAAGCGCATGATGACGCACATTGCCAAAAAAATACACACATGTGGTGGTAGGCCTGTGACGGCCGCAAGGCTTTGGGTGCCACTAACTCTGTGCAACCCCAGTCAGCGCCACATGGTGGTAGGGCCGTGACGGCCGCAAGGCTTTGGGTGCCACTAACCCTGTGCACAACAACTCATGGGCCCATTATTATTGAGAACCCTGGAGCGTCCGTCATCCAGTCAGCACCGGCAGAGGGGAATGTGACGTTTTCGGCCCCTTATATTTCCGGGGTCACATGGCCTGTGACACCTGTGCTGGATGGGTGTGGTGAGTGTGCAAACCTGCCCTCAGGGAGTGGCCATGACATTCTGACAACTAGACCAGTGACCTGCACACCACCAGCGAGTACGCCTGTGACAGGTAGCTATGTGGGCCCCCCCTCGGAGCATAAGAGAAGTGGTCTGGCCTGGCGTACGCTGGACCAGCGCAGGGCTCGCAACAATGACTCGGGGGCTCTGGGCATGGTTCAGTCCATGTTCGGACAAGGAAGTGACTAATACGTGTGTCCCTGCTTTAGTGTCCACGGCACCCGGAACACAATTAGCAACGTAAGGGGAATCACTGTCCCTACATTCATCTGCGCATTCATACATGAATGATGGAAGACATGACACAGCAGTGCGTTACTGGATGTTTATTGCACATCCACTAGAGTTTTGCAGCTGGAGCGGTACAGGGCCATGCTGGGCACATCACACAATATGGGCCCGTGGAGGGCCAGTCAGAGTCCATCTAGGGATGACAAGTACTGCGGAAGAGGAAGGGTACAGTCCGCAGTCTGGTCGCCGTGTCATTGGTCATCGTACAGGAAATGGCAGTTCATGTCCTGGTCCAAAGTGAGTGCAGCGGAGTGTATCAGGGTCAGTGGAAGGTCATGGGGCCATTTGCAGCACCAAGCAGAAACAGACCAGGTGGCAGAAATGAATGCTAGTGCCTCCTTCTGAACTCAAACCCATCCATGTCCTTGTCCTCGGATGTGTGCTCTACCCCACCTGTGGGGGTTGCAGTACCGGCTGCAGCACTGTGTGCCACTTACACATCTTGGGCCGGAGGAGGATTGTCAGCCGCACTGTGTGGCAGTGACACATCATGTCCTGGAGTGGATATGCCTGCCGCACCATGAGGCACTGACACACTAGGGGGCGGATATATGGATGGTGTGGGGGCAGCAGCATTCATCAGCACCACGCCTTGTGGCAGCAATGCCATGATGAAGATCTGTAGGGGATGGTTGATCCCAGCAACATTTCGCTGATGTGCAGCAGTGGCTGCCATCCTTTCTGCCTCCATCCGCACCATGTCCTCCATGAGCCTCCGCATGTGTGCCAGCTCACGGCTGGCATCGCTGGAGCCACTCTGAGCGGACAGGTGTTCTTCTCTCTGCGTAAGGACTCCAGCGATGTCAGACAGGGCTCGTTGAAGACCATGAAACGGGCCTATACACCCATGGATGGTGTACAGTCTGGTAGCCATGATGCCGAACCCCACCTGCACCTGCTCAGCCATCTCCCTCTGGCCCTCCAGCACACGGCTTTGGAAGTCCATGTGTTGTTCCTGGGGATCTTGGGAGACTGCCGGGGCTGTGGGTGCCTCCTGCAGGGTGGTTTGGGTAGTGGGTGGGGTCTCCTCGATGCATCTGGGCTGCCCTGATCCTGGAGGTGAGTTGCGGATGATTTCAATGATGTCTTGGAGGGGTTGGGTGTAGATACTGGGGATGTCCTCCTCGGCATCAGTAAAGAGTGTCTGGGACTGCTCTGCAGTAGGTGTTGACGGTGCCCCTGCAATGTGAAGGGGAGATGGTGTATTACAATGTGTCCACATGTATGTAGCCGCATGGTACATGTTGACATTCAGACAGCATGGCACAGTCTCCACACTGATGACTGTCAACACCAGCTCCTCCATGTCATCGAGCACCAGCTGTGGCGCTGGCTCCCACCTCCAGTCTGCATTGCTGCCTTCTGGTCGGCTGCGAGTTTCTCCTTGGTCTTCCGCTTGATGTCAATCCATCGCCTCTTGGCCTCATCCATTGACCTCTTGTGCTCTCTGACGGCATTCACCTTGTCCACGATGTCCCGCCATATTCCATTTTTGGTGCCCAATGACACGTTGGAGGTGACGAACAGTTGTTTATGGTGTTCCATCACCTCCGTGACTAGGATCCTGTTTTCCTGCGGACTGAACTTTGTCTTCCTCTTCTTCTTGTCCTTGCCCTTCCCTGTCCCCGAGGTCCCAGGCTGGTCATCCGGGGTGCTTGTGAGGTTGTACTCATCCTCTGCGCATGCTCCGGCTGCCTCCATGGTGCTTGGGTGTTGGCCAGTTTGTGTTTGAGTGTTTTTTCTACTTTTATAGTGATTTTTCTCGCCTGCCATGTGTGTATTGCAGGCCTGGCGCTGCTTATCACTGGTTTCCTCTTCGCGCTTTGGCCCATTCAATGTTTTATCGCGTTGGGGTTTATTTTTTTATCGCCATCGAGGTGCTTGTATCGCGGACATTGTCCGTGTTTTGGGCGGACTATCGCATGGTACCTCCATGTTGTGAATTCCACGTTGACACTGGGTTATTTTCCTGCGATAGGCTGTGATGTGTAAAGTTGCGTTAACATTTTTTGTAGATGTTTAGCACGGGTTCTTGTGAATATGCGGGATACCAGAATCCGCTGCTGGTCAATGGGCTATACGTTATGAAGAGCGGTTGGTGTACAGTGATGGGCTATATAGCCGGCACGATCGTAGGACTGGAAATGGAGAGGCTGTTATACACAGCCCCTGTATAACGGCTATGCAACTACGGAGGTGGCGCGGGCACCATGCTGGACAACAAGAGCTGTGCTGTAGCTTAACGGGTATCTGTCTAATATGCTCTCCGTTAACATTTAGTTGTATGCAGTTACCAAAAGTAATGGGTATACTAAACATAATTGGAAAACGGAGGAGCACATAATCCTGCTACACGGAGAAAGTAAAGCGTCAGAGTATCTAAACTCATGCCAAAGCGAGGTGCGATCAAACAGCCAAATGTTTAGCGTACTTACCACTCTCCGTGAGCGTTGGGGTCCTGTACGTATGTCCATCAGACAGGGAGGAAACCCGCTGGTGGACATCATGCCTTTTATAACAACAATGCATAGCGGGCTACGACTTCCGGGTTTGGAAGCCGGGAATTGTGGGAATTGAAGTCCATATCCCCAAGCACACACAAAACAAGGAACAAGGTGTAGCAAGTTCAGCAGACTCGATGTGTCAATGAGTCTAATTAGAACTATTTGGAGCAGGGCTTTAATAAGCTCAGAATCCAGGGTAGTGTGAAGTATTACTGACACGTGACAGCAGTGGTGAAAATATCATCACTATTATCATGTTCTATAGGATGTAATTCCACAGTGTCAGTTGTCAATTCATAGAATTGTTAGTAGCTGGAATTTACTAATAGCAGCATCAAAACGGGCAACAGACCCCCCGTTCTGGGTGGGGCTATGAGAGAGATAGACACAGAATATCATTGTTAAGCCCAAGTGTTGATGTGCTCAATCTAAAAACCCATCTCTGTTTAATCTGCAGAAGTTTCTTAATGAGATTAGGTGTCATAGCATTCAGATTGGGTTTGTCAAGCACTGTCCAGGTGAGTGTATCTGCTTGGTGATGCATTTCTAAGAAATGTTTGGTCAATTGTGTTGTTTGTTTCATGCATCTGATCGTGCTCTTATGTTCAAGTATGCATGTACGTACTTTGCGTGTCGTCATGCCCACGTACCTGAGGCCGCATGGGCAGGTGATGGGACCCTCTCACTATTACAATTAGTATGATGTGTTAGTTCCCCAAGTCTGTCTGTGCCAAAGTGGATTGTCTTGGTGACTGTAGTTTGAGCACATGCTGCGCAAATGACTTTGGACCGATGGAAACTGCCACAGGGTGTTAGGCCTCTGAGTGATCCCTAGTGGAGGTCTGGTGTGGACCAGGCTATCTCTTAGGTTATGCCCTCTTTTGAATGCAAACAAGGGTTTTGGCAAAGTTAATTGTCCTTTGTTAAGGATTTTACAGTTGTTCATGACTGATTTCTTGACTGATTTTGAGAGGGGGCTAAAAGTGTTGACACACACCAATCTTGTTTGTGGTTGTCTGTTGGGGGAGTCCTCCAACAGGGCATCTCTATTGTTGTTTAATGCTCGTTTCGCCGATTTCTTGATGAGCGCTGCCAGATACTGCCTGTCCAATAAGTTACCCCATAGTGTCAGTGAATGTTTGTTGTATTTGTTCACAGTGGAACAATTTCCCTTAATCCCAGGAATTGACAAAAGGGTAGGTTCTCCCATAGTGACTTCGGGTGATGACTGTCATATTGGAGCAGGGCCTTAAAACCTTTTTCGAATACCACTATTTACCCTTACCTCTATCCAGGTACCATGTGACATAGCTCGAGCCAATTAAAAAGCCTACAAACAAAAGTGTTGCCCAATTTCTCTCTGAAGCTCCTCCTACCATACTGACAATAAAGAGGACTGGAACCCATCAAAGTTCATGTACACCACCAAGCTTTAAGTGAATTCATGTTGTGGATGGGAGCTGGGGGTGTGGGTTGTAAGTGATATGAGGAAAAGGGTGTTTGGAGTAATGAAGGTGACCAATGAAGTAATTGAATCATTATCTCCTCAACCCATTTTCTCATTTCACTAATAACTGCATGAGGATATACCAGATCTAAACAATAACAACCTGAATCACCATTAAATAACAGTAGAACTCTGAATTGTTGGCAACAGGAAAAAATTTATTGCAATAATCAGGAGCTACAAACATTCAGAAAATAGTACCACACAAAACTTTGGAACCAAACTTCAAATATTCCACATTTTTTATATCCAGTCTATAATGCAGACAAAGGTAGACGGTGAAGCCCAAGTGGCTGCCTTACAAATGTCCAAAATAGAAGCACCTCCAGCTTCAGGCCAGGAAGCTGCCATTCTCCAAGTGGAGGTTCCTAGAACTCCTCCTGGCAAATGTAGATTCTTTGAAGCATATGCAATAGACATCCGTGAGTTAATCCACTTGCTCAAAGTTGGTGTAGACACTTTCTGCCCATGAAAGAAAACACCAAAATTTACAAATACATTTTCACTTTGTCTAAGGTCTTGTGACCTAGACGCATAGATCCTGACCACCCTTAACACATCCAAATGGAGAGGAAGAACTAGGATAATGTTATTTCAGATTTCTGATGGAAGGAGGAGAAAATCTTAGGAAAAATTCCTAGATCTAATTTAAGAACTAATCTACCTGAAAAGAGTCTTAAATAAGGAGACCTGATAAATAACAAACTCAGCTCACCAACTCTACAAGTTGACATTATAGCCAATAAAAAGAACAATTTCAATGACAAATATTCAAATCTATTTCTAAAGGATGAACGAGATGGAAATGCAAGGCTTTGAGAACCAAAGAAAGGTCCCAAGAAGGGGTGATTGTTTAGATATTTTGTCTCATCGAGGAAAACCCCTCAAAAGTCTGGTACCCAAAGAATCCATCTAAGGACTAACCCAAAGAGCTCTAATTACCCTAATTGCTGCCCACTGTACAATTAGAGCAACAATAGCGAAATCCTTTTTAAACACTTCTTGAAGAAACTGTAGCACCCAAGTGGATTCCCAGCTAGTGGGGTTTAAAGATATATCCTTGTACCATTTAGAAAAGGAGGATCAATGATGATTATAATCCTGGTAGGTAACCTTCTTGATTGCTCTACTGAACATGCTACCGGAGAATAAAGGAACCTTAAACCCCTCATCTCAAAAGTCATACCGTCAGATGCATCCTCTTGCATGTGGCCAGAGGAAAGAGAGAAGACCTAAAGGGACACTGACTTGTTGGTATAATACATTTCAGTGCCTTCGGAAATCACTCCATATTTGGCCAAAAAGGGAGCTATTAGAATGAGATACACTCCCTTTTTCTTTAATCTGGCTAATATCCTGGTTATCGGGGAAGGTGAGGGAATGAATACGAGAGAAGAGGAAGCCATGGATGAGTAGGTGCAACTATCACCCCGAAACATGAGTCCTGCTGTCTGGACAGAAATACCTGTAAAAGAGCATTCCTTGAAGTGGCAAAGAGCTTTATCTGAGGAATGCTAAATCTTTGGCATACTTGTTAAAAATATAGGGGGCCATGCAAAAACCGTGGAAAGAAGAAAATATCCTGCTTAGCATGTCCGTCAAAATGTTGTTCTTCCCCAAATTTATATTGCAGATAGTGACCTCAGATGAGTCCCCATCAAACTGACTAGTTGGAAGGCTTGGTGGGCAAGAGAATCCCTGTCCCTGACAGTTTGCTTATATTTGACTTTGTGGCTGTATTGTCCTACTTTACTATGACGACTTAATTGAACAGAAGATGAGAGAAGTGAAGGTGTGCATGTTAAACTGCCTTCAACGCCTTCCAATTTGAGGAGCAATATCTTTCTACTGGAAGCCATTTGCCCTGTGTTGACTGACCTAGAGTGCCCCTCCCCCTAATTCCAACTTGCTCGAATCTTTGGTTAGAATATATATGAGCAGAGGGTAGGGCCATAGGGAATACCATTGCTAAATTTATGTGATCCAACCTCAACTGTATGATTTGCCAGATGTCGTTACAGCCTTACAGGCACCTTCTGTCCAGGGTTTCAGATGCTGGGTTCCATTGTGACAGAAGATGACAAATTAGGGGGTCGAGGTAGAGACAAGCCCAAGGTACAGCAAATACACAGGCTGTCTGTAGCAAGAACAAACAAAAGAGATATAAAGGAATAATGTAACAATCATAAAAGGAAGCAGCAGATCAAAACAATAGTTACCTTAAAAAAGTAAAGAACATATCATGTACCTTGAAGATGCAGCCATTCCCTGGCAAGAGCTTTGAACCATGGTTCCAGGGAAAGCATGAGGCCTCATAATTTCTGGGCTCTTATTTATGGCAAGCTGACAATCCCAAGAGTTGTTTGAAAATGAGTACCGATTAGACTATGTCCTGCGTGGCATTGAGGTTAGACTTATCAATGAAAACAATTCTGCAACATTTGGCAGACAATATTGACCTG
The DNA here is from genome assembly GCF_964204655.1 of Triturus cristatus. NCBI lineage: Eukaryota > Metazoa > Chordata > Amphibia > Caudata > Salamandridae > Triturus > Triturus cristatus. The sequence continues at coordinate 1,114,740,384 of NC_140592.1, read as the reverse complement.
ATTCTGAAGAATAACTTTTGAAAGAGAGTGGATAAGGCAACCGTCCATGTAAGAGTGGATTAGAATCCCCATACTGTACCGATTGGCCACAACTGTGGCTAAAACTCTGACGAAAACTTTTAGAGATGATGTGTGACCAAAAGGAAGTACCTTGAACTGCCAGTGATGAACTTCCACACAGAATCTGAGATATTTCTTATGAGGGGAATAGATTGTAATGTGTAATAAGCATCTCTTAAATCCAAGGTCAACATCCATTATCCTCGAGACACAAGAGGAATACTTTTCTTGAAGCATCTCCATCTTGAAGCAAGTCTTCTTGAGAAACTCATACAATTTCTTTTGGTTGATTATCAGTCTATATCTTTCTGAAGATTTTTTAACCAGGAAAACACTGAAATAGAAGCATTTCCCTCTTTGATCTTTCTGTACTGAATTTATTGCGCTCTTCTTCAATTGTTCTGCAAATTTCCTGAGGCAGAGCCAACGTCTTTGATGCATGTGCTGCGAATGATAAATGAACTGGTGCCAAGGCTGGAGGAGTGTTTTCAAATTCCAAAGTAGAACCTCTTTCTATTATCTGCTGGACCCATGCATCTGATACATTTTGCTACTATTTCTGCAGAAAGGAAGATGGGTGTCTTCTGACCGGGAGCTTGGCATAGCATTGAAGGAGGAAGAAGCGGATGCTTGGAGTTATGTCTCCTTGCCAAAATGGATTGACAAGTCTTTTTCCTCCCTGTTTGAAACAGAAACTGAAATCCTCTTCTTGAGTCTCTATGAGGAGATTCTGACTTTGACTGCACCATAAAGAGCAGTGAATGCTTCTGATTTTTAAAAGCCCTATGAAGCATACCCTTTAACTTGCCACTAAACAACTTAGTCACAGAAAAAGCTATATGAAGCAATCCTGCCAAACAACTATGACATCAATATACGGAAGGCTGCAACTTCTGTCTAAAAGCTTTCCTTATTTTAGTCGAGCTGTGACAACTCTAGTCATCTATAATAGCAAACACTGTTCAACTGTAATAAGTTATCACAGGGGATTGGGGCATCATGCCTCCTGCCAGAGCCAGCAGCCAAGTTGACAAAAAGGTCACAAAGCATAATTACAACTGCAGTTTCAACAACAACAAACAAGACCTGTCTTTTTTTCTTGTGACACCATCTCCTACCACACACTCATCGACTGACTAGGCCAGATTGGAATCACAGACTCTGCACTCAGATGGATGGCATCCTTTCACACTGGATGCACCCAGAAAGTTTGCCTTCCTCCCTTCACTTCACAACCCAAGAACACCATCTTAGGCATACCCCAAGGCTCATCCCACAGTCCTACCCTCTTCAACATCTACATGACACCACTTGCAGACATAGTCAGATCGCACAACATCTACATCATCTCCTATGCCGATGATACCCAACTCATTCTCTCGCTCTTAACGGACCCCACCTCGACGTAGACCAACCTACACAACTGTATGAAGAATGTTTCAGCATGGATGGAGCACAACTGCCTGTTGCGGAACACAGACAAGACTGAAGTTCTGATCTTCAGTAGACACACCATCGTCTGGAATGACTCATGGTGGACAGCGGAGCTCAGACTCACCCCCTCTCTGAAAGACCACACCGCAACCTCGGAATCATTCTGGACAGGGAAATCTCTACATATGGTCAACACCATCTCCTCAGCCTGCTTCCACAAGCTCCGCAAAGTTTCAACTGTCTCCACATCAGTACTAGGAAACCAGTGCCTCAGGACCTCATCCCCAGCCGACTGGACTACAGCAATGTACTCTATGCAGGCACCACCATCAAACTCATGCAGAGACTCCAGACAATCCAGAATTCAGCTGCCATACTGATACTCAATCTGCCCAAGAGGACCCACATCACCCAGCACTTGAAGGACCTCCACTGGCTCCCCATCCAAAAGAGATGCCAATTCTAGCACCTGACCCATGCCTAAAAAGCCCTCCTTGACCAAGGATCTGCTTACATGAACCAATACCTGTATTTCCACTGACCTCCTAGGAACCTTCGCTCAACACACTTCACACAGATACCACACATCTGCTGCTCTGGAGGACTCTCCTTCTGCGACCTCCCATCAAAACATGGAATGCCCTTCCCCTCCACCTCTGCACCACACCCTCGCTGACCAACTTCAGGAAGATACTCAAGACCTGGCTCTTCAAATAAGACCTGCAGCACAGCACCTGGATACCCTCTTGGATGATAAGCCGCACTATACAAGTATAACTTGATAGATAGATTGATTGATTGTGCCCAAGTTTTATGTGATTGTGCTTTCTAAATCACATACATTTAACTCAAAATACCTCTGAGAACATCTCTGAGATAGTGCATGTTCTGGAAACACAAGATAGTGCAGCAGTGCAAGCTGCAATAGAGAAACCAATCACTGCTCGCTGTTTCTGTACTTTTGCATAAAAACAATCACATAGCTATGCCTTGCTCAAATGTACACATAATGCACACCTTCATGATATGGCCCCAAAGGGAGGTTGGAGTGTATTTTCTGTGGTTGCTTATGAGTGACAGCTTATTTATACTAAACAGAACACAGGACTGCTGTTGCTCTTATGTCAACTTAAAAGACATTCGTCTCATTACATAGATTTGTCTTGAATCGCAGCATTTTATTGCAAATGAGACATACACTAGATTTACTTTAGTAATAGATGCACTATGGTAAACATTCAACAAATCAATAGCATGGTACTTTTATCTTGTTAGTTTCAAAAGAATCATCATGAGGCTGGTCTCGTTCTGACATCCTATAGCAGTGGTTACAGGTCCACAACTTGAGACACTAATCAGAAACATAGGTTCACACTGGATCTGCTTGTTACATTGTAGATGTCCAAGAGACAGTTGTTAGAGAACATCTTTGAGGGTGTGAGAGAATCCTAGTACTAATGTATAGGACACGGGCCCAATAAGAACCTCACAATCCAAACAAGCAATATCACAGGCCCTGGTTTAGTTCTTGGTGGATGGGACAGTCCGTAACAAACGTGATAGATATCCCGTCTACGGTATTACGAGTGTCATAGGATACAATGCATTTGTAATATGGCGGATGGGATATTAATCACGTTTGTGACAGAGTATCCCATCCACAAAGATCTAAGTCAAGCCCTAACTATCTCTACCTATCCTTTACAGGAGGCCTCTGAAGACAGCAGTAGAAGAAGGTGAATATGTCAGGAATGCAAGGAAAGTCTTTGAGGTGACACTGCAGAAGGAATTTCAAGAAGTACCACAAACAGAAATCTGATTAAAAGATTTACTTGATGTCTGGCTTGAAGATAATCGCAAATCACAAAAGGGTAGGGACCGGGAGCTTGAAGAAAAGAGAGGTTCAGTTACCATGCTCCCAAAGTTAATGCAGTAAACACTAGGGGGGTAACAGTTCCTATAACTAAGATAAGTTGGCCAAATTTAGTCACATCTCTCTGAATAGATATGAAAGAATTAGAAAGATACTGGAAAAACCAGGACAGGATTATCTGACGCTCACATCATTAACGGTATCATGGTCCATATCACAGACCACGCCCCACGGGCCTCACAGCCTGTAGAAAAAGACATCTCTTAAATTGCACTTTAACGGCATGATTATGAGCACATCACTGTCGGTCTTCTTCCCGATGTTCAAGGCACTCTTAGTATAGCAAGCTTCGCTGTTTACACATATTTATTGTGATGCATGTATGTATCGCCACGTCATGATGTGCGATTCTCGTGTTTCCAAAAACCAGCAGAATTGTTGTGTCTTTATTACTTCACTTCTATTTGATACAGGTTGGACAGAGGAACTCCGAGTAGGATGTTCCCACTGGTGCATTGACACTTGCATTAACACCTTATTATAGATAACATAGGGAGCCTGAGTGTTGCCGTCTCAGCCCCCTATTTTTAATCTTTTGTTTTCACTCACCTTTTTCACGGTCCTGAAGAAATTCCACAGGATCCATTAGGGACCAAACAGGCGTGAAACTTATTGACCTAGACCTTAAAAAAACTATTTTTACTATCACTATCACTCACTCACTGGCTGTCAACAGAAACGGAAGGAAAATATTCACCTCTCAGGTATAATTCTCCTCAGCTCCTAGTTGTCTCCATCACCTACTATTGTTATCTAGGCCACTCGGACTCCTTAATAAAGGTACTACGGAGTACCAACGTGGTTTTTTATCAACACACTTTCCAGCCCACACACCCGCACTCACAACTACGGCGTTACTCCATAAAAAATCTCCGATAAAGCGCCTTCTCGCAGGGCCCCTCGGGGACAGCAGTGCCACCTTCACGGGGAGCAACACCTGATGATGAAGCATGACGAGGGTGTGTGAGGGCACTTCTTCTAAAATGAGGAATTCCCCCCCTTTTTTACTGTATCTTTCTAATTCTTTCCTATCTATTCAGAGAGATTTTTCTGAAAGACCCAGAGAAGCGACTACATTTGGCCGATTTTTTCTAGTCATAGGAACTGTTACCCCCTAGTGTTTACGTGAAGATAATCTCAACAGGAGTCACCGGGAACACAGGTGAAGAACTGAGCCCATGCACAGGTTTCCTCAGATCAACAGGAGTTTAAATCCAAGAACATGGCCATGCCCAGGGCATGACTTTTTGGACTGTCGAATCCTTAAATCCTGCAGTAGATCCTAAAATTCTAGAATCTTGCTGTAGCCTCCCACTCAGATTATACATAGGGTATAGAATCTGAGGTGCCCACATGGGGAGAAGTTTGAGTGTGCTGGGGATGGGGCGGGTGGTGATTACTGGGCAGCACACATGTAAAAGCCACAATACGGTGATAAGATTCCTAGGGCCCGATTCACAGAACTAACTTAAGACAAAATCCTAAACTTACTACCATTTTGGTATTCACAGAAGGCACTTACTCATTTTGGTATTCACAGAAGTTAGGAGTCCTAACTTTAGGACTCCTAAATGCCTTCTGTGAATACCGAAAGTCTTAAAATTAGGATTTTTCTCAGTTTAGGAGTAGCAAAGTTAGGACTCCTAACTTTAGGACTCCTAAACTGAGAAAAATCCTAACTTTAAGACTTTCGGTATTCACAGAAGGCATTTAGGAGTCCTAAAGTTAGGACTCCTAACTTCTGTGAATACCGAAATGAGTAAGTTCCTTCTGTGAATACCAAAATGGTAGTAAGTTTAGAATTTTGTCTTAAGTTAGTTCTGTGAATCGGGTCCCTAGTAAGCAGCACAAATGACATCCCGAGTAGAAATGCCATAAGAAGTAGGTTGGAGGGGCATCCAATAATGCATAGGTCGAGAGATGGATTGGAAATAGTAAAATAACCTGTGACAACCTATGAAAGTTTTACATACTACAGCGTACATATTTTGTTATGACTGCGTATTCAGACATCACCCCAACCATTTATACAGGGATATTTTTAATAAATGCATAATTTTGATGAAGTGGCTATTAGGATGGCTTGTAATAATTTTTTGGTACACCATGTTCTGTTCTGCAGGTGTGTTTTTGTCGATATATCATTAGTGACATGCACTTATGTTTTTCCTGTATCAAGCGAATAATAATATTTCTTTTTGTAGCTTATACCAGGCATAAAAGTATATCCTTTTTCAAACCCGCTTGGGTGTGCAAGGCTGGGTGTTGGGGTTGTTCTCCTAGGGATTTAGCAAGGTCAGAAATAAGGGTACAATGCTATTGTACAGTCCACCTGAACCCACGGTAGCAGAGTGCATAGAAACTCTTTGGCAGAGCACAAGTATCAAGGTCTGGAGGTGGAGACCAATGCTTTACCGTTATAGAAGATATGTGATTGATTAGAAAATGCAAACTTCCTGTCCAACGTAATAGATGGGTTACTAATAAGGGTGGGCGTAGTTTGCGAAGTAGCACTTCGCGAAGCTACGCAAAGTGAAGTTCGCACTACGCGAGCTACGCGTAGCACTTCGCGAACTGCGAAGTAACATGTTCGCACTGTGCAAGATGTTGTTTTCAATGATTGCACAGTGCGGACAAGCAACCGGCACTGTGCAATCATTGAAAATGGCATCTTGCACAGTGCGAGCTGTAGTTTTCTGCTGCTCGAGTAGATTTTTACTCGAGCTGCAGCTTTCTCAACGCAAACTGGTAGTTTTTCATCGCGAGCGGTCGCGAGCATACGCGACCCCTCGCAATGAGAAACCTGACCTTCTCGCGTTGGGAATCTCGCCGGGAGGTTTATTTTCCATGCTCGCGATCGCGAACAAGGAAAAAGTCTTGCCAGGATGTCATTTTGCTTGCTCGCGGTCGCCAACTTGACGTTGAGGACAGCGAGCAAGCAAAAAATGACCGCAGCACTACGCTACGCGTGTTCGCACTGTGCTACGTGCAGTTCGCGTAGTGCGAAGTAGCACGAACTTCGCAAACTACGCGAGCGTAGCGTAGTGCTTCGCCCAGGCCTAGTTACTAACTGATGCAGCCTGGAATGTAGAGGCAAATATCCAAGTGAAGTCATTAGCTGCAAAGGCATAAACACCCTTATTTATAGGACCGATCATCTTCACAGTCTTTTCTGACTCATAAACACTGCATGGGATTGACAGAGTTAGTCATGCATGCTTAACTGATAAAATGCAAAATTGAAGTAGTTTGGCCGAGGCTTAACGTCTATATATCTGTAAAGAATGCTGGGCAGTGAAATGTCATGATACAGCTATTCAGAATTAACTCCGCCTATAGTATAGTAACAGGGTATGCTGTAAATTAAAAGTGGGAATTAGAAGTGCAAAGCCCAAAGACTCAAAGTGGACTAAAAAACATTCGGGCTGCAGGGTGACAACTCCAAAGTAAAGTATAGGGTCCTGAGCAAGGAAAAACTTGTGAGCACAAGGGAAATCTCATGAGAGCTGACACGTTTTGGGATTACTCTCTTCCTGTTATCTTGTTTTTTAGTATCATAATGTTATTACGACCCTGCATTCGCCTCTGAGACCCACAATGGAACGACGAGCACATGCTGAAGAGATCGAAAATCAAAGCAGAAAAAAGTTCAGGGTCACTTTACAAAGCTATATTTGTATCTAGGTTCAACTTAGCTGTAGATATTTAAGCATGTAAATCGCCTGCTATACCAATGATTCACAAAAGATGAATTTGTACACATAAATCAATTTACTCGCATGTAATACTACGCCAGTATGCCGTAATATTAAATGGAAGTACTTCAACATCCAGACTGGGGAATGAGCGCTCCAGGGCAGGAGTGTGATGGAAAGCCGATCGATCCCCACAAACCAGTGATTATATATTATAGATGTCTCTAGGGCAAATGTTCAACCTGGTTAAGAATTGATCGCATGATTTTGTAGAGTGTACTGGAGCGGAGTAATTTTGACTCCACCCTTTCACGTCTCGACTGTGCCATACATACATGCATGAGGTACCATATATTTGTGTGCCTTCATATTATTAATGTAAAGTGGTGCACTTGACTGAAATACTGAAGATGCATTCAAACACTGACATGAGTGTGCATACTGATGTTTTCCTTATAGTAATACCAAATTGTAGGTTTCGTTCATATCTGCATTTGTGTTATGTTATTTGAACGTATAAGGCTCACAGCTATCCCGAGGGGTTTCCCCAGTGCCGGCCAGGTAGGAAAGAAGAAAACGAGGGAATTACTGATTAAATAGCCATGTCTTCACTCTTCTACGGAAACTGAAAAAAAGTTTTCCTCCCATATTGAGATAGGAAGAGAGTTCCATAGGGAATGTCTAAGAAAGGAAAAAGACCTGCCGCCCATCTGAGTAAGTTTGATTCTGGGAATAGCAAATTTGAACAGTCCGGCAGAACGAAGAAGACTAGAAGGTGTGTGGAATTGGACTAAAGATTGCAAGTATTTAATTTTGAACATAAAGCTCAAGGCTTTAAATTTGACACGATTCTCCACTTTAAGCCAATGAAGATCAGGAAGAGAGTCGGTAGCTGACACAGTCCTTGGGAGCCGACACAGCATCCTGGCAGCTGCAATTTGCACCACCTGCAGCGTTTGTACTGTGGTTTTGTTTGAGCCTAAATATAGAACATTGCCGCAGTCGTGCTACCAGGGAGGGGTATCATCCACAGAATTTTCTTTAACCATTTTAGAATGGTATAGCAGGTTGAGGCCACCTTAGTGATTTGTTGTTTCATTGACAGGTGGTCGTCAATGATGAATCCCAGGTTACAAACTTGATGTACAGGCTGATGTACAGGCTGAGGTAGGGTACCCATTTCAGCGGTGTAGTTTGAGTAATTTTGTTAACTCCATGTATACACATTGTTAGACTTGGCATCTTTTGGCGTGTTTCCCCTGTGTTTTTGCTTTCTGACCTCCTGTTCTTGATGATGTGCTGGACTTCATTTTTGCTGGTTTAGTGTCTATGCACACTTTCTCACTGCTGTTCAATGTTAAAGTGCAAGTGCTCCTGCTGTAAATTGTGTTTATGGATTGGTATTTCCATGCTTGGGATATTTGATATACTAGTAAGCCCCTAGTACAGAGCACTCTGTGTGCCCAGGGCCTGTGAATCAAATTCTACTAGTGTGCTTGCAACACTGGTTGTGCCAAACACACAAGTAGCCTTTCAAAGGTGTCTCTGACCTGCCACTGCAGTGTCTGTGGGCGGTTTTTACTGACATGTCGACTTGGCAAATGCACCCACTTGCCAGGCATAAAATCTTCCTTTTTCTTACATGTAAGGAACTCCTCAGGTAGGCCCAAGGTACCTCAATGGGCAGGGTGCAGCGTATGTGAAAGGTGGGACATGTACTGGGTTAGTTAACGTGTTCTGATAGTGAAAGACTATCTATTTCGTTTTTCTCTTTGGAAAGGCTATCTGGCCCATAGGAGAACCTGGGAGTTGCCTTGTAACATTTTACAAACATAACTCCATTGGGATAAGATAGGGAAATGGAGTTTAGTATGCCTGAACTCAGAATGTAAAAATACATCTTTTAGTTAAGATGATTTGTATGTTGTGTGTTTGAAAATGCCACTTTTAAAAAGTGGGTGTTTAATTGCCTAACCATCCTGTGTGCCTGTGCCTTTTGTGTATTCCCTGTCTAGGTTTACACAGGAGCAGGGGATGTGCATTCACACTAGACAGACACAAGGCGGGGGGTTGAGGTGCATCCTGCCTTTCCTGGGTGACTCATAGACAGGCTGCATTTAGAGTAGTAGGAGAAGTTGTTGCTGGCACCTGAATCGACTGTGGCTGCCTCTCACAAAGCTGTCTCCACGTCCTGTGGTGAACCTGGCCGCAGCCAGCCTGAACTGGTTTATGTGTGCCAGAAGATCTTCGTTGGTACCAACTTCAAACGAAAATGTGGTATAAATATTGCAGCCCTGACCCCAGAACTTTAGAACTCTTTTGATTCAAGAAGCCTGCCAAGAAGAAGAGCTGGAGAAGCTGTGAGGAGAGACTTTCACTTTGCTGTGTGCTTTGCTGTCTTGGCCTGCAGTGGCTGCTTCTGTATTTGGCAGTGAAATGACTAGACTGGACTTTCTGCATCTTATTTTCTTGAATTTCTCCAAGGGCTTGGGGTAGTGCTTGCCCCCTGTTCAAGAAGTCTCAGGAATAGCAAAGACTTCAAGTTCATCTGCTACCAGCCCCAGGAACTGTGCGGTTTGGGCTGTAACCGAAGAAAAAGCAACCTGGCACAGTCAACGTTGCCGCCGGCTGCCCTGTGACCTGAAGGAACCCCAGAGGGCACCACCACTTCTCACACTACAACCCCAGTCTCACTAATGATACCCTCCAATGCCACCTCCAAACGGCTGCATGCACCGTGGCCTGTGGGCACAGCACTCTTTGCCACCTCGCTTAACTCTGCCGCCCTGGTATCCCAGACGCCCTTAATCCATGTCAACATTGACGCTGCTACCAACACTTTGGTTTGGGGACACCGCTCGTATGTTACACAACACACCGCCTCATCCCATACCGCAGTCTTGGCCCACTTACATTGGCTTCATCAACTCCAGTTTGTCAGCTGTCGACAGCATTTCCACAATGACGTTGTCTGCACCGTGACCTGCCAGCACCCTGACAAGCACTGTCCCCACCGCAGCCCTGGTCTCACAGAGGCCATTGGACAACTGTCACTGAGCCGCTAACTGCACCATGACCTGAGGCACCACTGCACTTCCCACCACAGCCCTGACACCCACAGATGTCAATGCTTACGACTTCAACCGCATGGAGTTTGACCTGGACTACGTGCGACTTCAAGGGCCTGATGACTCCTGCACCGAGCTCCGGAACCAACGCCTACTTATTCTGGTCCTTCGGAGCTCATTGCAAGATCCCTGATGCCCTGCATTTGTAAAGTTACTGTTTTGTAGGTCTCCCTGACACCATAACCACGAGCCAGCTAGAACTATTGGATTTGTGTGTTCACAACGCAGGAATAGCCCCAGATGGAGCTATCGACTTCAAGGAATTGTTTTTAAAGTCTATTTTTGCTTTATAACTGTATGTTGGATTATTATGGGCTTGTTCTTATTTTACACAGATAAATACTGCTATTTTTCCGATACTGGTGTGGTGTCCTTTTGTAGTGTTTTCGCAGTATTAATGTATGTTATGTACAAATGCTTTACACACGGCCTCTCAGATAAGCCTGGCTGCTTTTGCCACACTACCATGGGGGTGAGCAGGGGATATTTTGGGAGTTTAACTCTCTTATCCTGACTAGCAAGAAGGGTCTCTACTTGGACAAGGTAACAACCTGCCAACTAGCGACCCCCCATTCCTAACACACATGTAGTCATTTGAATAGTATCCTGCATTTATTTTATAACCATATATGTATCCATACCCATGCATTTAATCATGTGTATTGAAGTGTTCTGCTATGGTAAGTTGACCAAAGGATCTAAGCATTTGGACTCCAATGTTTCACCTTCAAAGTGAAAGTTTGCTCGGTTGCAGTGCTTTCTTTCCCTTTGCTGGTGATTTCGCTTGATCTCATAGTTTGCAAAAGGCACATTGTCTATGAGACCTAGTGAGGCTCAGGAGGAGAACTTTTGACAAGAATGAGAGGCGCTAACAAACAAAGGGAGGAATCCACTTTATGTTATATCCAGAGACGGGTGGAATCCAATGATGTTTTGATGTTTGGACCAGGAGATGGGAATATTAAATACAGTTGCCAAACTATACTATGTCAAGGTGGAAAAGTACTGGGACACATGCTGTGGGATCCTCAAATGATCTGTAGAGTTTAATTGGTGATCACACTTTAGATTTGGGCAGAGTCCTTTTAGACTCAAAGGGGTATAGACCTCTTTGCTATATTGATGTTGTGTGGCTTGCTATTCCATATTCCTGATTTTTGAGAAAGTATCCACAATGCTGACATCTCTCTGCTTTACTGGATCTAATTAGTGTTTCCCCAATTAATGCTACTTAGTTCAGTCTTAGTTTAGGTAATTTAGATTTACTCATGTATAGGCAAGATGACAGCAACTCATATACTGATCATCAAATTGTATTCCTTATATTCTGCATTGTTATTACTGAATTACTTGTATGCTTTATGCTATTGAGGTTAAACTTTGTCAGACGATTCGGATTGCCAGTAGTGATTCTGTATTTTTACAACATGTTCTTGGGACTTGTATACATCACTTTGATTTTGGGTCCTCGAATGGGTTACACCATAAATTGAACTTTTGGATGATGTTATCTCATCTTTATTCCTCAAACGTCTAAAAAGGTCCATCGCTGGGGAATTTGGATATTCAGCTCAGTGCTTTGGTAGATGGTAGCAAAATGAGGATGATTAGATCCTGGAACAGGGGAGTTAGAACACTTTGTTAGAGTAGTTCAGATCTAATCCCAGCCCTAAAGCCCATGTTTTGGTTTGGAGGAGTATTAATTGGGTTGTGCATTCTAATGGCTTATTCTTATTTGCAGTGTTCATGGAGATTGCATAACATTTGGTGGAGATGTTTTGAATGTTGTGTGAATGTGGCACTTAACTTAGAGAAGGTGAAGTTGTTATTGGGTCCAACTTGAACTAAAATCGTGGAACGATATTAAAAAGCGTAGAAGACACTATATTGCAAATTATCTGCTAAAGTTTGTGGTGCCTGTCGTAAGATGTCATCGGCAGCAAAATTGAGAAAGGGGCATATATCTTTGTGTGTGAAAGTGAGGTGTGATTGGTGTGGGGAAGCTGTACTAATCGGGAGGATTCCCCACAGGTCGAGGTCTCATTTAAGTGTGTCTGAGTAGATCAGAAAGTGTTATTCCGAATCATATCCTGTAAGATTGAATAATGTTGATTTCTTTAGTGGAGCAGACAAAGTTATTTGTTGCAATTTATTTGTATTTGTTTTGCAAGAGTATTGCTAATGAGATTGTGGTGTTGTGAAGAGTGTGAAGAAAGGTAAACTGCTGAAATGAGTAAGATTGACATCTCAGTGTGCCGTGCTAAGATTGGTAGGTTGATTTAATGCTGCGTTGTTACTGGTTATCTATGCCATCGAGTGTCACGCTGGTATTGTTTGTTGATTCTGAATGAGAATTGTGGGTAAATCATAAATTTGTGCTCTGAAACAAAATTCTATATGTGATTATTGGTGTTCTTGCTGGAAAATGAAATCTTTTAAAGTTATACATGATTTGTTGAGGGGAGATGTAACAATCCCTGATAGAGAGGGAGAAGAAGCACCAGCCGAAGATACTCCAGGTCATTATATGGCGATAAATGAAGGCCTTCACACATGCATTTGGCTTAAGCAATGGCGCAAGATCACCAAGAGATAAGGTGCATTGGTGTTTCCATGGTATGGTACGTTCTTTGTGAGAATCATTGAACATTTTAGGAGAATATTATACAATATGAAACCACAGCCTAGACCTACACAGTTTAAAGTGCTCAAAGCATGGGAGCGTGTGGCACATTCCAGAGAGAAGGAAAGAATTGGAGCTACAAAAGCAGTGCATACCTACGCTGATACAAAGTGGTACAGAACAGAGGAAGTGGAGAATTGACATGATAGAGGGAGCCAAATTATACCCTGTGTTAACAAGTGTAGAATTTGAGAAAGAGAAGGAAAGGAAAAGAAATGGGAAAAGGGACAAGTCAAAGGAACCAGATGAGAGAAGCAAAAACTGCAAGAGTGACTCTAGCGATTGTCTTCAAAATATGTTGTCATCAGAACACCCACCTCCATATAATGAGACCCAATTAATGGGAGTTGGAGGCATTATTGTGCCCTAATGTGATGAGACCCATCCCTGAGAATTTAAATCAGAACCCAATAGGAGTGAGTCCCGGGATTAGTGTTCCTGGTACTGCAACCACTCTTATGGCTGTAGGTGCTCCTACTGTGCCGTTCACCATTAGTCCTGAAGTTTCTATATACATCCCTAGTTCTGCAGGAATTATAAAACACAATTTGACTCTCCCTGCCAAGCTAAAGATACCAGAGTTTGAAAATGGGAGGATGTGTTCCTTTAATTCCAATGAATACCAGTTTCTCTTGCGATGCGAGTGCAGACCCCACGAGGATTCAGGCAGGATTTGGACCTTGAAGGTCATTCCCGGGATTGCCAGATCTAGGTACGCTCACCTGGGAGCCATCCCTAAATGCACATATAGCACACTCAAAGAAAGGGCAGTAACGAAAGCCCATGGAGTGCAGTCTAGCTTTAGCACTTAGGAATTAGAGGAATGGTTGCAGGCTATCAATAGTGGAAACTTGGAATTGAGGCAAGGAATCCTTATATCATCAATCAGGGTAAATTTTGTGGATGTAGATAAATTCAATATAGATGAAATGATAAATGGAAGAAGTGAATTGGCCCAATTAGATTCTTACCAAGAAAATGTACTTTTGTTTATAAGTAAGGATGTTACCAGATGGACGAGGCAGATTTATGATGAATTATCTGAATCAGCTCAGAAATACAAGGTAGATCTGGATTGGACTAAAGCCGTACAGAAAAGCCACCGACTCTGTTTTAGCCATAAGGACCTAGACTGTATGAGATTTCTGGGAATTAAATTTGAAATTCAAGAATTGATTCAAAACATTAGAATTTGGAGGGTGCTTGATAAGTGGGAAGATACATAGGCAAAACGGAAAGGTCCAAAAAGCTATATGGGAGAACCTGTAGGAGGGGGAGTGGGTACGACAAATTCCTCTGGATCCAGTGGAGCCTTTGCCCATATGCTTTGGAGTAGGAGTGATTTTGTGTCATTCACAACTGACTTTCCAAGATTATGAGAGAAGCCTGTAGAATGGTACAACAAGTGAAGCAGTTTATGAAAATCTCAAAGGTTTTATGAACGGATATGAATGCTTTTGTCAATAGTGTAGCTTCAAGTGATTTGTGGGCAGAATGTAAAATAGCCACAGAATGGCTTGAGAGAGAGCTGGTAAGATATCCATTGACTAACGGTCCATCAGTCACATTAATGAAAAGGTATAACCAGGTGATGATGTGGTTGAAATATAAGGTATCGCCTCTAGCTATTGACTGGGTCAAGATTGACAGGACAACCCAAGAACCTAAAGAGTCCATTCATGCCTACCATGAGAGATTGCTGCAGGCATTTAACTAGTACAGTGGTATGGAGATGCTGGAGCTTTAGGATATGGGAAATTTTGTGTCCAGGTTTGTGACAGTATTGAGGCCTGACGTTAGCATGATGATTCAGAAGCAGTTTATTTTATGGCAGAATGAGTCAGTTGATGAGAATTTGAGATATGCAAAGTACTGTAATGGCAAAATAGAAATGAAGCAGAAAGATTGAAGGAGAAATCGATGGTGTCACAAATGAAGGATGCTCAGAGAGAAGTCAGACTCAGCATTTCGTAAGAAATGTTCCTCCTATGCAAGGAGTGTATTAGTAGGAAGCTCCTGTGATGCAAGGTGGAGGTGGATTCCAGCCACAAGGTAGAGGTTGTGGTCTCCCAAGTGACCCAAGTACTAGGATTGATGTAGCTACCTTGAAGAAGTCCAAATCCCTGTCATTATTGCAAAAAGTTGGGGCATTGGCAATGAAGATTGGCATCTTAATCCTGCTAATTAGCGTCAGAATTCAGGGTTTGCACAGCCTCAGAATAAAAACCATTTGCAGTTACAAAATACACAGAGAACAAGGTCTCAGAATGTCAATGTGCCTCAAGTTCTAGTGATGCAAGTTCCACAACCCCCAATGCCACAACAAGCTGCCAACGACCCTAGTTTCACTATAAACCAAGCCCAAATATGAATCAGAATGCTTTCTGGAATAACAATACTTAACAGCAGTTTTCCTTGTTTGATAGGGTTGACAATTATAGCTCCAATCAGTCCTCCTGACGGTGCCTGAAGGGAGAGGAAGATTGCTTGTTTGGTGCTGTCTTGGAGGTAGACCAGAGTGGTCCATTTATAAATGGTTAAGTAGCATTCCAAACCTGTGACTCTCTGGAAAGAAAATCCAAGTTGTAGGAGTTGCAAATAAACAAATGACAAACCCCATAAACAACTATGTACCTGTAAAGATAGGGAATTCCAATGAGAATGATTAATTTGTGATATGCGATTCGAGTCTTGCAAGTTTGTTGGGACAGTATCTATTGTGCAAGCTGAATTACACGATATATTGTATCCCAAAGTGTGTAGAGTTCCAAACTCATGATGAAGATATCGCTTTTAATTTGGCTAACCAAAATCCAACAGTTGAGCTGTTCCCTATGATGACAAGTGAAGAGTTACCCCTAGATCTCAGAGATACTGTGAGGTTGCAAGTTTGGGTTTTTTCATAGAAGGGCATCGGACTGATCAAAGGGGTTGAGCCTGTCCATATACAGATAAAGCTTAATGTTGAGTACCCAAGAACCCAGCAATTTAATCTGACCCCTGAAACAATTGCTGGAATTACTCCAGTAGTCGAGACAATGATCCAACAAGGTATTTTGAAGAAGTTTAAGGGGAGCCCATGATGTAGTTCACCCATTATAGGCATACAGAAGCCTAGCGGTAGGTACCGGATAGTGCAAAATCTCTGTAAGATAAACAAGATTGTAGTTCCTTATTGTCCCGTGGTATCGAATCCTGCTGTGATTTAGTTTCAGATTCCATGTGAGGCTGAGTAGTTTACTGTCATTGATCTTTGACAGACCTTTTTCTCTATACCGTTGTATGATGACAGACAGTTCCTCTTTGTATTTCAGTTCGGCAATCATGTTGTGGCCTGGTGCCAAGTCCCACAAGGGTATATGGAGATCCCGTCCACTTTCAACCAGATTATTAAAAAGAACCTGGAGTCCTTGGTTATGCCCTGCAACTCTGTCCTAGTGCAGTATATTGACAATCTGTTGGTTGCATCAAATATTCAACAGGCCTGCAATACTGATACTATTGCTTTGCTGAACCATTTGGCTGAGAATGGACACAAGGTGTACCCCAATAAGCTGCAATACTGTTTCAGAGAAGTCCTGTATCTCGAATATCACATTGAGAAAGAAGTCAGGAAGGTGTCGCTGGAAACATCTCGGTGATTCTGCAAATGAGGCCTCCAACATCACAGAAAGAAGCCCGAATATTTTTGGGAATTGTGGGCTATTGTCGCTAGTGGATACCCAATTTTTCTCCAGTGGCCAAGCCTTTACAGAGGCTGACACACACAGATGTGTCGGATCTGGTATCCTGGGATAAGGATTGTTTGGTTGTCTTTCTAAAGTTGAGAGAACGTCTCTGCCACACCCTGGCACTTGGAATGCCTGAGTACAATAAAGCATTTTTGCTTTTCTGTGTTGAGATGGAGGGCTGTGCTCCCTTAATGCTTACACAAATGCATGGAAGTACACAGAGACCTATGGCTTATTTTTCTGCCACCCTTGATGCAGTAGCTGAAGACTTGCCCTGCTGTCTCAAGTCCATTGCTGCTGCTGGGGTCAGCACTGAAAGGTGTGGGTCATCCTCTAACTGTGTATGTGCCCCATTCCATAAAGATTTGTTGATGCGTCCTCGCACTCAACACTTGATTAACAGCCGCCTGACCCAGCATGAGCAAATCATACTTGCAGCTGAGAATCTCACATTAAAGAGATGTGATGTTTTAAAACCTGCCACCTTTTTGCCCCTTCCTTGGGGTGATAGTGATGATGGAGAAATAGAGCATTGTGGTAAATAAAATTCCTTTACCTGGACTTAATTTGATACAGAAACATAATAAAATAGCTCAGTAAAATGAGAGGCAGAATCCGTGGTATTAGAGGTTCGGAATGGGCTTTATTCCAGTGATCGATTATTATCGGTTGCTCCAAGTTCCATCACCACGGGGGTTCAGGAAGTGAAGTACATACATTATTGACATGAAATGACTTTTATAGATCATACATTACAATGAAGCGAATGCAGTAGGCGTAACAATTGATAAGGAAAATGACGATTTATCTGCGTAACCAAAAATGGGTGTAATAAGGAGTAAAAAGGAACGTAATTGGTTATGATGTCACATATAGGTGGATCCATAAGATAATACTTGGCATAGATGCGCGCGCAGCAACATGACGTGTAATTGACGTGTAACTAGGGGGTGAAGGGGACTTGACATTTAGCTCTACATGTGGAGACAAGAAGTCTGGGGGGTCAAGTCAACCTAATCCCAAATCATATCTAACATCCTATGTTTAAAGAACTATGTTATCCACGAAAGAAGGACTCTCGGACAGAATCTATTCTATACTGACTGTGCGTGCGTGTACAAGCGTCTAAGTGTCTACACTAAATGCGAGGGGATAGGAATATTCCATGGTAACAGGACTATGAATTACTTGCATGAGGACAGAGAAGCCGGGCCTTTTGCTTGGTAACTGGAAGAATGTTTACTTAAACTACTAGGCAGGAATGCATCGGCTGAGGGGGAAGCAGATAATTCGAAGGTGAAATACAGTTCTTGGCAGAGAATAGGCTGATGTCAGGCTTCGTGAGCCGCGCAGAGAATGAGACAAAGTTCATGGTCACAGATGCAGGCTCAGACTGGAGCTTTCAGAGGCAGAAGGCAAGAAGAGTTTGATGACAGAATCAGGGCCTACTTGCCTGGACTGCAAAATGGAGTAACTGAGCCATATAAAGCCGGTGGCCTTTCATATTTAGGAATGGAATATCCGGCCTATTCATGGCGGATCTGACAGAGGACATGTTGACGGTGGACGCACATGTATTTGCGTCTTCATAACTGGAACTGGAGGAAACATACATGTACTTGTAACATGCACATAGAACCGTTGGGGTCCAAGATAGGGGACATAACTGACCAGAAAAATCCATATTTCCACATTCCCTCCTTGTCCCCTACTTGCCCGTCAAGAGATATCAATCTTCATTAATCCATTGATCTGTTCATATAGCATCATTTGTTCTTCTTTCTTCTTCCGTGACGAATGAAATCTTGGTGGTGGAATACACGATGTGGCACACAGACCACAGATCGCTGGTCCACATTGTAGACATAGACAGCAACTGAATAGTATGAGAAGGCCAATACCTAGGAAGGATAGAACTCTCCATCCCCAGGCTGATATCACACTCCAAAACCAACTGGACCAAGTCCAAGTGCCTGGGTTCTGGTGTATCTGGTTCACAATCTTATGAAGGCGAGTTATGGCTTTATATACTGATGGCGAATTTTCTGGTATGAATACGCAGCAGCTTGATCCGATGACCCTACAAGCTCCGCCCCTATCAGCCAGGATGACGTCAAGGACAAGACGATTTTGAAGCACAACAATCCGCATAGCAGAATGCTCTTCTGTTAAATTGCCTAGGGCGGAAATAGTTTCATTCACTACTGCTTCAAGGGTTCTAGTTAATCTACGTATCAGTTTACTATTAGTAACAGTACCTATATAAGGAAAGATGCCTTTATTGAAATCTGTGTATTTTTCCCATGCTGTTTCAGTGTAATCGACAATTGGGAGATCTCTCCGCTCTCTGTTGTGTACTAAATGAATATTTCTGTAATAATCAGGAGGAGCTAGGAAAACAGGTGGCAAAAGAAATGCAATGTAGCAGGTACCATCCCAATCTAGAGGTAGACGCATATATGCAGTCTGACCACATATAAAGTAGGAGTGGCGATAAGCTCTAAATGAAGATTTGCCTTGATCACTGAAGTCTACTATAGTAGTGCATTTACTATGGCCCATATGTATGGAACCAACCTTTCTTACACACAATTCACCCTTCGCTGGGAATACTGACATGGTGGGTAAGACTAGTTCAACTTCGGATACAACATTTAGAATCATGAGATTAGGTGTAAAATTACCTAATCCATATACTTCATTTTCTAGATCAGTTCCTGTTCTTTTGGGGCGACCCTCCTTGTCAGGGTAGCAGACCTTGAGTAAAACTAGGTTCAGGTTTCCCCACACCCACTGATCTTGGTAAACTGCCGTGTCTGAGTCTATGGAATTGATTAAACTAAACCATGCTCCACAGGAGCCATTATGTGTAAATGGGTGTGGAAAGGATGGCAGGACTCCTTCATAATTCTGATAGGGAGGGAGTCGACCACACACCCAACAATTGGTGGCATTACTAGTCTGATGGGAATGATGTAACATACTAATGAAAGTGTTATTGCGCAGCGCAAGTCTATAAGACAATTCATGCGGAGGTAAGTCACTAAAAGAATGTTCTGCGGTAACATTGTAAACGTTTCTGGCAATAGGGTAATATATGTGCAACAATATACTTGCAGTAATTATTAAAAGACTTAAGGAAAACAAGATTATTAATGTCACTATGCAATGGCTACGCAGTGATTTACAATACGCCTGTCGTTTCAACATTTTCCGCGACTGTCCATGATTCAGGTCTAGAGGATACATGTCAGAGACAAATTCAACCGCTTCACCTTGGAGAGGACTTAAACAATCAAATTGTCTGACGTTCTAGGCCTCAATTTTACTTTATAGAGTTCGGTTTCAGTCTTTTCAACCAAAGGAAGTTTTGAATCAGTCTGTGAGGGAGTGCAGGGCACAATGTCTATATCCGAGGATAATCCATGAAATTTCTTGATATGACTTGAATGAATCCAGCCCTTGCGGCCCTCGATCTTCACGGCTGTCCTTGTAGTGAGCAGAACCAACTTGGGTGTCTTCATCTTGCTTCTGTTTACAGGCTGAAATTGTACCCCAATCTTCCTTTTTCGTAGTTAATAAACGTGGCAGTACCTGTACTAATAAACCTGGTAGTGCTTTAGTTTTATCCCCGAGTCCTGCTCCTGCAGTTCGGGCCTTTTCTTCCGCTTCTAACACTGACCATTCTATCTTTTGGTCTCCTACCTCCCACTCTTTTTCCTTGAGTTTCTCATAAATACCAGCAGGCATCAATACCTTTAATATTGTCATAATGTCGGGATAGGTATACTCTCCCATGAGTAACATGTCTTTAATTTCTCGGTGAAAACCCGCTGGATCTTTGTCATGACTGGGTACCACTTTCTTCATTTGTAACAATTCTATTTTTGATATGGGCGTATATACAAATACGCGCTTAAACTCGTTGTCCTCGCCTTTTATTGGGTGCACTTCTCGTAAGGGATTCTGTCTATCCATGTGATACGTGGTTCTTTCCTTGACGGGCAATGAGACATGCTCTGCGCATACAAAAAGAATATACTGCTTTCTTGATTCTAGAATTTCTTTAATTAATTTAGTACCTGCACCTCTCCATTTATTCATAAGCAATTCAGTCAATATGTCAGGTAAGGGACCAGGGTCCGAACGCTGACTCCGATATAGTATAATGAGTTGTTGAATCATATAAATCCCAACTAACCTCTGTTCATCTGGGGTGAGATTCAAAAATGTGCGTACTACTGTATCATCACTATATTTTCCGGGACTGTCCACCCAATGGACAGCTGCCCTGGCTAAATCTTGTTCATCCATAGAATCGAGAAAATGATAACCCCTTCGTTCTCGGAGTAGTTTGTCAGCGGTTTGGAACGAATGCTCGTTAGACCTTATATTAATTATAGGTATTTGGAAATTCCTGTTATTATCTGGACATATCGGACGTATCGGGTCAATAAGACATCTATTACTATTACAAGATCTTCCTCTACCTACATAGGCTATGGTGTCCGACTGTCCCACGGGCAGTCCTGACCCTTCTTCCTCGCTTTGTTCGAACTCGTCTACCTCTAATCTTTCTTCGTGTAGGCGTTCTATTTCTTTACGGATCTTTCGGCACATGGCTATTATACAATTTTGCTTATCATGTCTCCCTTCTGATATATTCTGGCTCCATCTGGTAAGAATTTGCATTGCTTCCGGGTTCACCCCCGGTCGGTCTTGATTTCTGATCACGCAATTTATGAGGAAACGTAACAGTTCCCCCTGTATCTCTACTTTCTGGTATTCCATAGCTCTGTTAATACATTCTGGATCTCGCCCTGTTTGGACAAAATGATATATTTTATCTAGATGCGCAGTCATTCCTGGTAACTTCCCTAAATACACTGCGGCTCGTCTGATACGCAATGATGCCAGGGTCATTTCGTCCTCTTTACCGGGCACAGGGTCATATCTGCAATCTATAAGAAGTTCCTTCAGCGTACGGGCACTTATGAGTTTGGGTGTACGTGAATGTGCTGACTCTTGAAAAGTAAGTTTATTCATTCTGGGTGGCGTAGAAAAAATATTGGTAGCACCTCCCGTGGCCCCATCTGGGGTGTCGGGTGTGAAAGGATTCGTTGAACGTGACACGGCAACTACAGGTGTGGACACAGCTATAGAAGTAGCTGTAGGAGCGGATGCAGAAACAGATGTGCTTGCCGGAACTTGTGACTCGATTTGTTGCTGTAGGGATACGGGTACTGGATCTTGGCGTTGGATCTCCCTGGTATGCGGTCTATGTGGGGCGGAATTAGCATACTCGGGAGCTGCGTCATCTAAATATGAGGAAAGAAAAACATCTTCTGCGGTTCTAGGATGCCCCTTAGGATGTACCTTTATTGGGAACAATGGGGGTGGCAAGTCTTTCGGTATCTCTGGAGTAGCCTTAGGTAATCCTTCGGCCAGAAGGGGATACATACCATTCATAAGGGCATTTCTTTGCCTATCTACTTGTTCTGATTTCACTCGGATACCTTCCTCAATTAATGGATTCTCTCGAACTTTATTTGAACTCTCTTTATTCTTTTCTTCCTGTCTACGTGCTTTTTCTGTGCGTCTATGAGATTCTTTACGCCATAACTCAACGGCGTCTTTCTGTGACTGTCTGACCTTCCTTTTCCATAACTCTTCCTCGACTTTCATGATGCACTCCGCATCCCAGGTTCCCGCTGCGGGCCACCTCTGACTTTCTGGTAATCCCTTGGTGTAGTCTACCCATAAATCAAGAAATAATATAGCGTCTAAGCCATGTTTGTGATACATGAAGTGCCCTGGAGTGTCCCTAGGAGGAATAGGAACGGCTTCTTCGAGAACCCCTTTTCTAGTAGTGATCTGTCTTAATTTCGAAAAGAACGGCATATTGAGAACTGACCTTATACTTGATTTTGACCAACTGACCTGATACTTGATTTTGAACAGACTTAATACAATAAACACGATAAAGAACAGTCATTCATACCACAATATGCAGAACGTACTTAAACACATTAAACATTAAACATTAAACCTTTAACTGAAACAACAATGATGATCGTCTGCATAACTAATCACCAAGCTTAATTCTTGACAATAACTAGATACTTCGGAATACTTGATATACTGCTAGACAGTACATATACACTGCTAAAACAGTGCAGACCGGATTTGTGTACCCAAACCCGTCTTGACCGGCACAACCTATGTGCACGTCAGAAATGCCTCCCCAGTAATGGTACTCACCGGGTAGCTTCGGAAACGGAAGGCCTCGGTAACTTGAACTTGAACCGGACTGGACTCGACTCGACTCGTCGGAAACTGGGCTTGACTTCGAACTGGTGGGTCTCTGTATACCTCGGATCTTGCTCTCTCAGCTAGGCTCTGGTCGGGATACTTCGCACTTCTCACCGCCTCGTCTGGGTGTTGATCGCAGCCTCAGTCGCCCCCGCTTGACCGGAGGGAGATACAGGAAATCCTGCTGGTACGCGTTATTGTCCGTCCAGCTGTGGCAGGAGACCGGGCCTGCAACTCACCGCCGGCGCGTGAGATGAGAAAGTGTCCCTGTTCGGGCGCCATTCATGTGGTAAATAAAATTCCTTTACCTGGACTTAATTTGATACAGAAACATAATAAAATAGCTCAGTAAAATGAGAGGCAGAATCCGTGGTATTAGAGGTTCGGAATGGGCTTTATTCCAGTGATCGATTATAATCGGTTGCTCCAAGTTCCATCACCACGGGGGTTCAGGAAGTGAAGTACATACATTATTGACATGAAATGACTTTTATAGATCATACATTACAATGAAGCGAATGCAGTAGGCGTAACAATTGATAAGGAAAATGACGATTTATCTGCGTAACCAAAAATGGGTGTAATAAGGAGTAAAAAGGAACGTAATTGGTTATGATGTCACATATAGGTGGATCCATAAGATAATACTTGGCATAGATGCGCGCGCAGCAACATGACGTGTAATTGACGTGTAACTAGGGGGTGAAGGGGACTTGACATTTAGCTCTACATGTGGAGACAAGAAGTCTGGGGGGTCAAGTCAACCTAATCCCAAATCATATCTAACATCCTATGTTTAAAGAACTATGTTATCCACGAAAGAAGGACTCTCGGACAGAATCTATTCTATACTGACTGTGCGTGCGTGTACAAGCGTCTAAGTGTCTACACTAAATGCGAGGGGATAGGAATATTCCATGGTAACAGGACTATGAATTACTTGCATGAGGACAGAGAAGCCGGGCCTTTTGCTTGGTAACTGGAAGAATGTTTACTTAAACTACTAGGCAGGAATGCATCGGCTGAGGGGGAAGCAGATAATTCGAAGGTGAAATACAGTTCTTGGCAGAGAATAGGCTGATGTCAGGCTTCGTGAGCCGCGCAGAGAATGAGACAAAGTTCATGGTCACAGATGCAGGCTCAGACTGGAGCTTTCAGAGGCAGAAGGCAAGAAGAGTTTGATGACAGAATCAGGGCCTACTTGCCTGGACTGCAAAATGGAGTAACTGAGCCATATAAAGCCGGTGGCCTTTCATATTTAGGAATGGAATATCCGGCCTATTCATGGCGGATCTGACAGAGGACATGTTGACGGTGGACGCACATGTATTTGCGTCTTCATAACTGGAACTGGAGGAAACATACATGTACTTGTAACATGCACATAGAACCGTTGGGGTCCAAGATAGGGGACATAACTGACCAGAAAAATCCATATTTCCACAGCATGACTGCCTCGATGTTACTGAACTTTACACCAAGCCAAGTCCAGCTATACAAGATGAGCCAATGAATGAATCTGCATTGTTTGTGGATGCCTTGTGTTTGTGATACCATAGAGCAAATGTAAAAACTCTCTATGTAGTCTGTTCAGTTTCAAGAGTAGTTCAAGCTTCATGGCTCCAAGGAGTATGTTCTGTATAAGTGGTTGAAATAATTGCTTTTACCAGAGCATGCTGTGTCTCAGACCCGCAGAGACGGCATCAGGAGTGGGCAGCAGTAATTGGTTAGGTCGCCCTGTGGATTCTATCCGTACGACACTCATGCGAAATCAACGTTATCTCTGCTCCCACTCGAGGAGGCAGAATTGCTCCCTTAATTGGGTCAGCGGGTCAGCTTCCTTTTTAGAGAGCAGTATATGAAGGTATCCACCTCTACCAAATCTAGGTTACTTTGTGATTGGATAATCCTTGATATGACCCCAGAATCCAAACACTGTGCAGATTAGGTATAATTGGTGCTGACGAATTTCCTACTGGTCATCATTGATTTTACCAATGACAAGAAACATGTTGACCTTTTGAGCTATCAGAGATCATTGCCTCTTTTAATAGCCACCACATTTTAAATTAGACAGGCAGACTCACGTATTAAAAAATTATTTTGAGGGCTTCTTAGTCTATTTTAACAAGCAGCTCAACACGCACATATTCTCCACTACACCAATATACATGAGCAGCTGTACACCAACACTTCACATACTGCATTGGAACAAAAGATCTCCGATAAAGAGCCCTATTGTGGGTGCCTGTTGGGCATTGCCGCACTGGCCCGACAAGAAGCATGTCCTATGATGAAGCATAACTCCCATCTGGGGGCCCGATTACGATGCGGTAAGAAATGGCTCCGACCATCGGTCAGAGCCATTCTTATCGCATTGTAATCTCCTGTTTGGAATAATTTCCGACCCATTTTGATGTAGTCGGTCGGAAATTATTCCAAACAGGAGCTCTGAATGGCTTACGACGGGCTCGGAGAGCCCGTCTGCCATTTGGGACGGCTCTTTCCAGCCGAGGGATTACGATGGCAGTTTCCTACTGCTTTTCTGTGCTGGCCTTCCTGACACAGAAAGACATTGGGAAACTGTCTTTGGGGGCCCCCAGCACGGCCCCCATGGGTGCAAGGCCGCGGAATGGCAACCTGGAGGTGCCTGGCACGGGGTGCAGGGATGAACTGTACCTCTGCTCTTTGATATGAGAGCATGAATTCCATTCGGAATGCATATTCCCATAGCAAAGTGTAGGATCGTGACCAAACAGAGTTCGGACGTATCCTAATAGCTAGGCTGGAACCGACAACGAGAAGTTGTTCGGTTCCATTTCAAGAGTGATATCGGACGGACTCCGGTCTGTCTGACATTGCAATTGGGCCCTTTGTGTTTGCGGGCTCCTGCTCCTAAGGTAGCGGACATCCTGTTGGATTCACAACTTGCTGACAGACCACATATTCTCTCTTTTCTCACCCATTAAGGAACTGCATATCCTTTATTCATCTACATCAAATTCAGTAGAGACTATGGGCCTGATAATGAGTTTGGCGGTGTGGGAGTGGGCCGCCACGTCAGCGCCCTGCTCCCACACTGACAAACTTGACTGCTGGCCATATTATGAGATTCCTCGTGGTCTGGCAGGAGGTCCCACGGCCCTGTCTATTTGAATGGCACCACAATGGGAGTTTCAAAGTCTGTTCCAGCATTGCATGGACTGTGTAATCCATGCTGTGCAGGAAAGGGGGTCAATGCACACAAGCATGTATCCCCAGGCTCAGAGGCAACAGAGGGCCCTGTAGGATCCCCTTAGTTTCCTCACCACCAGCATTTTTATGGCGTGAGCACCACCATGAGACCGCTGACTATAAAGAAACTTATAATATGCTTGGCGGTAATGCAGCGGCACCGCCAGGTATATTACTGTCTCAGATCGCCGCGCCAATCCCAGAGTTCCCAGATCCCTGCGGTTGCAGTGGTCTTATGGTAGTCCGACCACCCTGTGGGTTTGGTGGTCTGATGACTGACATACTCATAATTAGGCTCTAAGTCTGCAATTATTCCTAAACCTTCATGCCCTAGAGGTAATAGCTTGTATTAATTCGATGAGACAGAATTACACATAGATACATCTAGTGCTAATTAATCTGCAAATGCTTATTTTAAACTGCTAAAAGTGCTAAGTTTCCTGGAATTAATAAAAGGTTCTTTAAACCTATCATGACAATGGACACTGCCTATCCTCACAGACACAATTTGACTTGTCTTTTCACAGAAGTGGAGAAGAACTTTCTACATTTAGTTGAAGACAGGAGGACAATTATGGAATCTAGATCAAAAACCGACAAGAACATTAAGAATGAACATAAATGGACAAAATAAGAGATAGAGCATTTTAGTGTCAGGAAATCAAGAAACAATGACTCTAGATTGGAACCATAAAGGGAAATTGTGTATATTTGTGGAGAGATCTTCATTTGACAATCATTTTATGGCAAAAAGTGTGACCATTGATTTGAAGTTAGGGGAAACTGGAAATAACTTCCGATGGGTGATGATTCTGTTATTCCTGGAGTCTACTATATTTGTGTAGTACATGCTTATTTCACGTTGTCCAGGGGCCAGCATGGTATGTGCTACCAAGGTGTTGTTTTCCCAAAAATGTATCATGTAAAACATTTACATAGCCCTGGGGGAATGGAAGTCCAGGTCTAAGCAAGGAGTAAGTGCTGAAGAAGTAGTGAGAGATATTTTTGGTGTGATGATCCCATCTGTGTGTGGAATTTTGAATGACATTAAGATTAGAAGGTCTTCCACTAAAGTGGATAAGTTAGCTACTACTGCAGCAGGAGCTTTATTAGCTGCAGATACCAAATTGGTAGCGATTAGGCCCATGGTTTTACAGAACAGACTTGAGTTAGACATCCTGCTTGCTAAAGAGGCTGCACCTACATTCCTGACAAGAGTAAGGATTTGAAGAAGTTTACCAAGAATATTTCTGACCTACACAAGGATTTGTAGAGGTTGAAAGCGACAGGTGCTTGGAGAGCCACTGGAAGTGGATTTTCTGCAATAGGCAAATGGTTTGGAAACCTGGGAAGTGGAATTTTGGGTGCCAGTCTTTAACCCCTGGTTATAATTGCTATTTGTGTAATATTCTGAAGTGTGATCTATAAGGAATATAAGTTTATGGAAGTTTAACGGGGAGTGAAGAGGAAGAGAACAAATATAAAGCTAGAGGAGAGCTAGAGGAGAGTCAAAGTAAAGACTATGACATCATGAAACGTCTGAAAGAGTCTAGGTGGAGATTGTCAAAATCCACAAGGTTTTAGATGCTCCATCTGATAACATTTAGATCTTAGATTGTGATGGCTTGATTCACCATCAGAAGGGGGAATGGAGCAGCGTAATTTTGGCTTCAACCTTTCACGTCTCGACTATGTCATTTATATATGCATGAGGTACCATATATTTGTGTGCCTTAATATCATTAACGTAAAGTGCCACTTGACTGAAATACTGAAAGTGCATTTGCTGCATAATTCAGACATTTTCATGAGTGTGCATACTAAAGTTTTCCTCATAGTAATACCAAATTGCAGTTTCATACACCTCTGCATTTGTGTAGTGTGAGTAATTCTGTTAACTCCATATATACACATATTCATTTGAGTGGTATTCTACATTTATTTTGTAACTGTTTATGTGTTCATAACCATGCATTTAAATGCGTATTGAAGTCTTCTGCTACATTACTTGCTCAAAGGCGGTTAAGCATTTGCATTCTAAAGTTTAACCCTCAACATGAAAGTTTGCTTGGTTGCAAATTTTTCTCCTTCTTTGCATGTGTGATCAAATTAACTCATTGTTAGTAAAAGGCACATTGTGTATGAGTGATAGTGAGGCTCTGGAAGAGAAGTTTTGGCAAGGATGAGAGGCCCTAACAAATAAATTGAGGACCCCGCTTCATGTTATATCTAGAGACAGGAGGAATACAAGGATGTTCTGATATTCAGACCAGGACATGAGAGTATTGAATATGGTTGCCAAGTTCTACTGTGAGAAGGAGGAAAAGTACTGGGACACAAGATGTTAGATTCTCAAATGTTCTGTGGAGTTTAATTGGTGGTCACACTTTAGGCAGATTGCTTTTAAACTTAGAAGGGTACAGACCTCTTTGCGATATTGCTGTTGTGAGCTTTATGCTATACAATATTCCTGATTTCAGAGAACGTCTACAGAAGTCTCTACAATACTGACACTTTCCTGCTTTGCTGGATCTACTTGGGGTTTCCCCAATTATTGCTTCTTCATTTAGGCTTAGTTTAGGTAATTTAGATTTACTCATATATAGGCAAGAGGACTGCCAATCATATACTGATCATCAGATTTTTTCCCTTATATTCTGCATTGCTATTACTAAATTGCTTGTGAGCTTTATGCTATTGAGGGTAAACTTTGTCTGACGATTTGGATTGCCAGCACTGATTGTGTATTTTACAACATATCCTTGAGACTTGTATACAACAGTTTGGCTTTGAATTGTTAATCAACCTACACTTAATCCAAGTTTTCAACTTTAGGGTCCTTACTGTGTAGTCAAATGGGCTACAATGTAAATTTAACTTTTGGATGATGTTAACTCCTCTTTATCTTTCAGGAATTTTGGAAATTCGGTTCAGTGCTTTTGCAGCACAAATACCCTGAAGGTGCCCTGGTGCTGAGGAATCTAAACTACAGAAAAAAACAACCTGAGATTCAGCAGTGAAGAGTCAGGTCTTCAAAACTTACCACAAAGGTAGTGGCTGAAGATAAGACCTCAACATAGCAGGTGCACGTAGCACTAACCATGCAGTAGAATTCTGTATGCCTTGAATAATCTGGAGGAGGTACACTGGTAAGTTACAGTAAAACAACACTATTGGCCTGCTTCGTTCTGACCAAATTTTGTACTGCACTCTGCTTGTGCCACTCCATTGGTTGAGGCATTATGGGCTCATGAGCTACATCATCAGGAAAAGATGGCGCGGATGATCCGTTTGTGCTTAGAATTTGTTCAGCCGTTATTCCACACCGATGGGATTCCACAAATTTAAAAATTGGGTACGTTTCTTTTCGGTTAGGCTTAATTGGTGGACTAACATTTGTAGATTTCTTTAGTTTCTTTGTTTGATTATGGGCTTTTCTTAGTCTTTTTCTAGCTCTTTTGGTTAGTCCTTCATGTGTTGAGTTAGAAGTTGTAGCCAGGTTAGAGGTAACTTAGGAATGATTGAAGTCTGGAACTAATGTGTTATCAATAGGTTCATTTCCATCCTTAAAATCCTGAGGTTGTATAGGCTTATCCCTTGCTGATTGATTTACACTTTCTTTCTCCTTCCTTATGTATAATGATGTGTTCTGTTGCTGATTTTTACGGCTATATGAGCCTTTTATGTTTTTTATAGGTTTTCTTCTGGACCCATTTTTTTCCTTTGAATTCCTAACTTCACTTGGAGATCCCGCTAATAAAGCTTTAGTGTCTGGTTGATGACCATGATCTTGTTCAATCAAGCCTGCTTTACCTTCTAGAATTCAATCTGACATTGTCTGGACCTCCGCCACCATAGAACTTACTATGGATGGTGGCTCTGAAATTTTATCAATCATGCGTGCACAAGTGCAAGAGAGAAGTTGGTTATCTTTGTCTGTTTGAGCCTTAACTACCAGGTTTGAAAGGTGGATTACCCTGGTATCTATACCGGCTAATTAGACAACCAAAGTGTTTAACAAATCCACCTGACTATTCAGTTTAACTGAATGGTAATTAAGAGCAATGGCCATGGTGTCCATTGTACTAAGCAGACTACCCCAGATTCCACTTTCTGTCTCTTTTAATTTCTCATCTGGAGCACCTGCGCCATCCCAAATGTTTTCATCATATTTGGCTAATAGTGATAAGTCTGCGGAGTTGAGAGGATTAATCAAAGAGTCGCCTTGCTCGACCTTGCTTTGACCATTCAAAATATACGCATTCTTTATGGAAAATTCACTTTGGGCCAAAGGATGCTGATGGTTATTATTAATAAGACCAGTTTCCAGGATTAAGATGAAAGTATCCATTTTAATTATATCCCTACAGGCTTTTGGGCTTGAAGAGGCTTTGGGTATCATTTTTTGGTGGCGGCTACTAACATTGACTTGAATGGGAAGGACACGAGAGGTTATCCGGATAGAAGAAGACATAAAAACCTCTTCACTCGAATTATGGTCAGGACCAGATGATATATTAATCACAGAATTGATCAGTTTTTGACTAATAACCTGATGTGGTTGAGAGGTTGAACTTGCATTGGAAGCAGTTGCTGGCTTTATCTCGAAAATTGTTGAAGAGGAGAAATCTGGATTCATTACACCTCCTTATCCACCGGGTGATCTTGTTTTCTGTAATCCACCTATATTTGCACTAGGGGCATTAACCTGAACTTTTACCAGAAGTGGGCCATTCATTTTTGCTCTTGCTGTTGAAAAGACCCCATTGTGGCTTATAGGTAAAATACAGGGACTATTGTCAGCTAGTAAACGGTTGCTGTTCACTTCCTTATTCCCTGGGAAGGAGAGGTCAAGTTACAGTAATCCAGTCAACTCACAGTGGTGGACTTGATTACTAATAGATGGGAATCAGTGGGTAGAAGAAGAAGAAGAAGCTTAAGCAAAATGTTCAATAAGAAAAAGCAGACCGAAGAAAGTTTTCCAACCTGTTGTACCAAGGAACTTTCATTATCAAAAATAACACTCAAATTGTGCACTGCAATAATGAGTGCAGGTTGAGGGCCAAGATGGATGCATCAGAAACCAAAAGGAAAGTTTGTGAAGGTTAGAGGTTTCTCCTATCAAGGTCAGGAGGAACTCCAATTCCAGGCTTAGCGCGGGGAGAGAACCTCTTCAAAATTGCGATTTAGCTTTCGAGGAAATAGTTTTTTCATGGCAAAAATATTTTATTCTTGTGGATCAAAAGAACATTTCAGTGTGCAAATTCATTTTTGGTTTGGTAAACAATTATACATGGATAATTGCACAGAGTACAATTAGGCACATGTACCTCATTACACTCTTGAATACTCATGGAAACTATGACACAGGTTCTAAAGAGTAGTCCTGGAATTATTTGGGGATTTTTTTAGGACTCTACCTACCATAGACATAAAGCAACATCTATGCAACCATCAATAATAACAAGACCCAAGCACAAATCACGTAAAATACCAAAACCACACTTGCAAGCAGAGCATTACCCGTGTGCACCAACAAGTCAGCTCGCACAAATGTGAAAGAGTTGTGCAAGTCTTCAGTTGCCTAGGCTGTGTCAGTGGGAGTGGAACTTTTTTTGTAATGGGATCTATGCAGTAGTTTAATACCAGTAGCTTACAACTTTGTTGAATAGAATTATACTTGGAGAAGTGTAAGTGTGCCCAGGAGCTGTATTGATAGAAGTAAAGATGTGCTTTGCAACCAACCTCTCACGGTAAAGCTGCTTGTTAGACCTGACAGTCTTTGGTATGGTCTTCCCCAAAACCTTTGCCTTATCACTTCCTGTTTTCTGAAATGTTGTTGGCTTTAGAACTCTGCTAACCAATGCATGTACTCAGTCTTTAAAACACTGTACATCTGGCCTACACCTGATTGTCACATTTAATTTGCTTATAAGTCCCTAGTTAAGTGGTACTGCATATACACAGGGCTTGCAGATTAAATGTTGCTAGTGGGCCTGCAGCACTAATTGTGCCACCCACTTAATTAGCAATTTAAAACATGTCTCAGGACTGACATTGCAGTCTGTGTGCAGTTTCAAGCTGGAAAAATCATCCTTTTGCCAGGCCTAAACCTCTATTTTTAATACACATAGGTGACTGCTAAGGTAAGCCCTGAGTAGCCCAGAGAGCAGGGTGCAGTGTATTTAAAAAGCTGGGCATGTACTTTTAAGTTGTATATGTCCTGGTAGGGAAATACAACCAAATTATTTTTTTCACTGCTGTGAGGCCCACCTCACCCATAGGATAACATTGGGTTACGTTATTACATTTAAAGAGTGCTAACCTTTGTTTGGCAACAGGTAAATATTTCAAGTTTCATCTCAAAACATATTTAATGTAAAATCTTCTTTAATACTAAAGTTGGGTGTAAAGTCACAATACTGAAAATGCCACTTGTAGGAAGTTTCAAAAAAGTCAAAACATCTAGCTGACCAATTGTAGGCTGCTAACGTTTAGGTAGACTCAGACCAAATACGCGAGTCAGTTGGTGTATTTCATTTAGTTATTCATTTTTTATATCAATTCATTTTATGAATTCTCAAGACAGATGTCAGATACACATAACGTTCACATAACATCAAACCAAACATAATTGAGACATAGAAACAAATAACAATAACTTGAGGTAATTTCCAGTCTTAAAATAGAAAAAACATGTAACCCACAAATCACATTTTCAAGAAACACTGGGGTTTCCACTCAGCGGGGGTCAAAAGCATTTAAGGTAACCAAGGGTTAAAGCATTCAATGCAATATTTCCCTAAGTTACTATGCATATTCTTATTCAAATTCTTCCCCTGATAGAAAAAAAGAACGCGTTTCAAGTACCAACTCTATTTACGGGGACTCTCTTCAGGGCTGTGACTGAATTCTGTGGAAACCAATAAAGACATATATATTGTTTTAGTAAAAAACCCTTATTCTCTTTCATCTCTTTACACTCATGGTCATTTAAAAAAAAAAAATTATTCATTGAGTTTTCGCAGAATCAACAAACATGAGGTCCACAGTTATTACAGACGTTTAAATGCACTTACAGGAATTGCGTACATCTTGAGAAATGGTGGCATGTACAATACAGACTGACCAAATACCTTAGTACCATTCTTTCTCAAACATGAGGCAAAAAAGATGAGCAATATGGTGGAAAGTACATTGCATATTAGTCACTGATAGGCCTCCACTTCACAAATTACAATCTACAGCGGGCACTTAAATTTACAGCAGGTCAGCAGAGCAGAATCAATTCACTGCACTGTTGGTACCAGGATATGGCACAGTCCGATGAGTAGTGATATGCATGTCGCATTCACAATATTTGTGCATTAAATTGGCATGGGAATTACAACCCTATTTCTCTATTTCCAGCCGATGTGTCTAATGGGTGAGATAGTAAGTAGCCTTTTAGAGGGTCTCATATATCTTTAGGTTGTGAAGTCACTGGGAGTAGGTTAGCATAGTAATTCATTTGTTTTTGACAATATATCAAATCAGTGAGCCCTTCCTTAAATATGGGTGCCCTCCCTCTTCCTCATCTTCAAGCAATTAAGTCCTTGGCCAGCAATAGTGTTAGAGCAACATATTTACGAAATGGTTTATCCACAAATTCAGTATAACCCCGCAATGCTAACAGTGGAGTCTGTGCCAAGGTCAAAGTCGTCATTTGCTACAGAACTGCAAAGATCTGCAGCCAATATTCATGTACTCTAGTACAGCTCCAAGCTCAATGGAGAAAGTCGGCACCCTCCATGCCACATCTGTCACACCGATGGGTATCCCGCAGTTTGTATTTAAACATTTTGGCTGGCGTATAGAACAGACGGTGTGGAAATTGAAACTGCGTGATGCAAAGTCTACTACTTGCTGACACCTGTTCAGTCTGTAGACAACAATACAACCATTGTTTATCCGATAATTCATAACCTAACTCTATATCCCAATGTGCACAAGCGGAACAGGGGGTTATGGCCTGTTGCGTGTGAATCGTATGGTATAGTGTCAAAACAGTGTGCCCGGGAGAGGTGGCCTGGAGCAGCATGTGTAAGGGAGCTAGCGTTGGGGGCTCTAGTGGGTATGCTGGGGAATTTTCTCACACGCCTTGCCTGAGTCTAGCATAAAGAAACACATCTAGTGGTAAGGACAGTGTGTTATGAAATACTTGCTCTAGAGAACAGAATTTTCCAGTATAGTACAAGTCACTCCAACTTGTAATGTTCGTCCTCTCCATGACCTTCCTGAACCCTGTCTCTTGGAGTAACTGCATTCGTGGGTGGTAAAGCAGTGGGAGTAGCGGAGAGTAGAGCATTGGGGCCTGTAGTTGCTTCATGACTCGTTTCAAGGCAGTCACTGTGCACGTGACCGTCATGGTATCTTTGTCCCTTGGCTGAGGGATGGTACATATCATACCTGCCAGAGGAATGGGATCTGCTTGCCATTTCTCCACCGCAACCTGGGGCATGTACCTGGGTGGATGGAACAAGTAGTAGGCATAGTGAGTTTGGACACATATATAGTATAATTCAGAGTCTGGAATATCAAACTCGCCCTGCCCATAGGGTCTGGTGAGTGTGTTCCATTGCAGTCGTGGTTGCTTGCCTCCCCATGTTAATCTGATCATTTCTGAGCATAGTGCAGTGAAGAAGTGTCTACCTGGGTAATACAGAATGTTTAAGAATAGATCTAACACCTGCGGGAGAACCACCATTTTAATTAGTAAGGCTCGCACTGTTATGGAAAGCGGCAGAGAGATCCAGCGTGAAACGCAACTCGTTATGTGGTCAAGTGCCCTACCATAATTTGGGCAAATTAGTTCCTCCCTGTCTCTGGTGATGTGTATAAATAAATACCTAATTTCTGTGGTGCACCATTCTAGTGGGTAGTCCAATGGGAATTGCGTGGCCGTTGTAGTGAGGGGAAATATTCACGACTTCCCCCAGGTTATGTGGATGCTTGAGTGTCTACCAAAGATGATTAATTCCTGCAAAATGGAACTTAGGTGTTGTTGCAGGTCTCTGACATAAAGAGTGATGTCATCTGCATAAAGGGAGATGAGTATCTGGCGCATAGTGCAGAGTAGTGCTTTATCTTGGTGGTGTTGCTGCAGCCTAGCCGCCAAGGGTTCGATCACTAGCGCAAAAAGCAGGGGAGAAAGTGGGCACCCCTGCCTAGTGCCTCTGGTGATTAAAAAGGCTGATGACATCTGCCCATTAATTAAGTATTTGGCAGTTGGAGGCTGGTATAGCAGATTTATCCATGAAAGGAACAGGGCAGACAATCCCATGTGCTGTAATATGCTTGAGAGATAATCCCACTCCACAGAATCAAACACTTTGGTGGCGTCTAAAAAGACCAGCGCCAAATCAGGATCCACGTTCTGTAATATGGAGAAAAAAGTACGCAGGTTGTGAGTAGTTGCACACCCTCGGATAAACCCAGCCAAGTCAGGAAGGGCTAGCGTTCCCATCAGAAAATTGAATCCATTGGCTAGGATCTAAGCTAGGATTTTGGCGTCATTATTGAGAAGGGACAGCGGCCTATAAGAGTCGCACTGGTCTGCAGGCTTTCCTGGCTTCAATAAGGAGGTAATAAGCGCGATGGTGGGAGGATGCAAGTCGCCTGAGCATCTTCGTAAACAATTTTTAGGATGGGGGCTAACTGATCAATATATGCTTTATAGAAGTCTATGGGAAGCTCATCTAAACCTGGGGCTTTGCCTAATTTCATGTGCATGATAGCTTCATATATCTCATCCAATTTGAAAGGAGCATCTAGGAATTCCCTCTGTGAATGTCCCAGCCATCCCAAGGCTCCATCATCTAGATAACTGGCCA
Organism: Triturus cristatus; assembly: GCF_964204655.1. Taxonomy (NCBI): domain Eukaryota; kingdom Metazoa; phylum Chordata; class Amphibia; order Caudata; family Salamandridae; genus Triturus; species Triturus cristatus. The sequence continues at coordinate 1,114,704,302 of NC_140592.1, read as the reverse complement.
GTTTAAGCGATGCTGGACTGCTAGTGGAATAAAGCGAAGAGTAGTGGGTGGTAAACGCCTCTAGTATATCAGCAGTATCTCTACTTTGCGTACCATTGGAGTTTGTAATTTTCAATACATAGTTAGAGAAATGGAGTTTACGTATTGCTTCTGCCAAAGCTCTGCCCAGGCATTCCCCTTCCCAATATTTTTTAGCCACCCAGTATTTACCCCTGAATCGGGTCTCACATTCAGCTGTTTCTGTATATTCCGGGAGTTTTTCCCTGAATTCCCATTGGGATACCCCATCTGTGCCATCAGTGAGTAAAGTCTCCAGTCTCCTGTCCTGAGTTCACCCTGTAGTTTCTTCAATGTACCCTGGATGTCACGCAGAACGCCTGAGCTCTTGGAAATACAAAACCCACGGATTGTGAACTTAAAGGCCTCCCATGCTGTCTCAACTCTATCAACGGATCCCACATTTTTCTGAAATAAATCTGTGATTTCCTGCCCTAGTTCACTGCGGAATCCTGTGTCAAGTAGCGTGAGGGGTGATAGTGTCCAGTTCCTAATGGGAATGCCGTGCCCTGGGGGGTAAGTGTCAGTCTGACAGGAGAGTGATCCGAATGTTCTCGCCAGCTGTGTAGCAGAAACTATCGCTGGGCCCAATCCGGAAGACACTATACAATAATCTAATCTAGCCCAAGTTGCATGCATAGCCGTATAATGTGTGCCCTCAGTTGTTTGCGGGTGGACATATCGCTAAGCATCCATCAGTCCATGGTCAGTCAAAATGTATTGGAGCATCTTATGGGAGCGAGTATAGTGATGTGGCGCAGGATTAGACCTATCCATGGCTGGGTTGAGTATAGTATTAAAATCTCCCCCCATATTATGTGAGTGGAGCCTATTCCCAGGATTCTACCCCAGAACGTGGCAAAGAAGTCAGGGTCATCTACATTGGGCCCATAGCAGCCTACCAGTGTGACAGACTCTGTGCCCAAACCATGCAATAGTGTCCGTGTGGATCCTGTGACGTGCCGGCAAAGGTACATTTGAGTGCCCTTTTTATAAGTATGGCTGTCCCTCTACAGTATATGGAATAAGAGGAAAATATCCTGTGATCTGCCCATTTGCAGGCAAAAGAGCTATTGAGGCGAGGGTTCAAGCGCGTTTCATGAAGCAGTGCGACCTGGACATGATGTTGGTCCAGGTAAGCTAGAGCTTGCCTTCGTTTATGTGGATCTCCTAATCCTCTAACATTCCATGTGAGAATATGTAAGTTCTGATTAGATTCTGGTCTGGTCATGTAGGAAGATGCATTCTATTGTGCAAATTGGTGTGTAAAATATATCGGCAAGGCTGGTATGGTACGTGCAGCAAAGGTGTTTCCCATGCCTCATCTTCTTTCGTGTTGTGCCTCATTAACAAACCCCTACCCACCCCTGACCAGTCTCTTTTATGTGCTCATCATGACCGCCCAGATTGTGAACAATGGCATCCATCCGATTATTTATTGCATCCATTTTCCCTTCTATGGAGGCAATGAGGAGTGTTTTCATGTCATCATCCTGCTGCTGCGGCGAACCTTGTGCATGGTCCTCACTGGCGTTATCAGGATCGTCCTGTGGCGTGCGGGCATTTTTTTGGAATCAAATGTCAGCCGGGTTTGCTTGGCATCTGCCTTTCCCATTCTGCAAATTGTTATCAACTTTGTCGGTACCTGTGCTGGAGCCCTTGGTCCGCCACCCCAGTACTTGAAGGATGAACGCCAGGTGTCCCCTGCCCAGCAGTTCGGATGGGCCTTTAGAGACAGCGTCCTTGCTGCTGGCAATGCTGTCTGCCTGCTCCTCGCCTTAAATGCGGGACTTTGGTGCTGCATTCTGGTGTAGGGCGTAGAAACATGTATGCGCACAACTATATGTGAATTGAGAGAAACGCGTAGTATGTACAGCACATTCAGAGCCGGAGGTAGTCTGTCACAGGAGGAGGGGGTGTTTTGTGGGAGTCCTTCATACTTGCGCCTTTATCCTGCAGAGATGGAGTGCGCGAGCACACCGGACGATGGCTGCTGGACCATCTAGTGACACCCCAAGCATGATATGATGGTGGGCATATGCAGTAGCTTTTCCACGGGCGATCGTTTCCTTTGTGCGCTCGTCCACTTCCAAAAAGAAGGACTTGTGAGGCAGTGTACTACAGCATGGTAAGTAGTTTTCATGGGACAGGAAGAGGCATCTGCTGAACATGAAGATCAGCCTCGGGCACAGGCGTAACGAGCCACCAATGTCTGTTATGCAAGGAATGCTAGTATCAAAACTCCGTCCCGCCTCAGTGATTACTGCGCTGTATTGGGCACCTCAAGTGAAGCTGCGCTCGCGTGCCTTGAGTGGATGGCAGCTCAAGGATTGATGACAACGAAGTGCATGCAACATCTTTGTGTGACCAATTAAGGGAAAGAGGTTACCCCAAAAACCTCCTTAAAAATACTAAACAGAGGGCTTGGTTCACACCAAGAGAATGTCTCTTATCGAAGAAAGTCAAGGAGCATATGACCAAATTGGTGTGTGTCTCTACCTTCGGACAATATATGAACCAATTCCGCTAAATCATCCTCAAAAATTCGCAGTTGCTCCAAAATTTGGAATGCCAGTTTGAAAGACCACTTTTTGCCATGAAGGAACAATTGAGCATTGGCCAAAAACTGGTGAGGGACGACTGCACCTCGACATCTAAAGAAACAGGACCTACGTTCTTATTGGAATCTGAAATCCATTGAGGGCCATCACAAATGTGAGAACTGTGTATCATGCAAAACACCATGTGAAGGATCTTTATTTGAGCACAATACAGTCAAATGGCTCATAAGATGTTTTCAAATTGTAAAGCAAAAAATGTGGTCTACGGGAACACATGCCCTTGTGGAAAACTGTATATCGGAAAGACTAATCAAGAGATCCGGTTACGATGGTTAGTCCAACATCGATCAAGAATTCACACTAAAGTAGGAAATGCTCCTATGGTGAGCCACTTCATGCATACAAAGCATAGCAAAAAGGATATAAAATGTACAGTCCTCTGGGTAGTCAAACAAACACCAAGAGGCTGAGATATTGAAAGAATCCTGCTTACCTTATCCTGAAATTTAATAGTGCCATATCAGGCCTGACCGAAATGTCAGACATTTCAGGAACCTAAAAAGGACCATTTCAGAATGATCATCATAGCCACCGCTCCCTTTCAAACTAAAAGATAGAATGTGCTTGTGCCTCCAACAAATGTTTCACAGCTATATTAATAAAGAACAAACCACCAGTAAATCATGATGATGTAAGAAACTGAGAACAAACATGATCTAAGAAACATAAAAACATAACAGAATAAACTATCTGAACATGTGCGCACGTTTTTTTGATTATTTGGAGCAACGCTTGTTATGAACAGACTTTATTGACAAGGAAAATTGAGTGAGCCCAGACGTTAAGACACCATTCCTGAATGCTCGCCCAGCATGAAGCAATAAGGAAACTGTCAGGTTTAATGATAACATTGATAAAATAAGGTGCGCACAAGCTTTTGAGTTGACATGCAATGAGCTAATGTTATTGGATCCACAATAGAAATTGATTGAGGCAATGACTTCTAAAACGCGTGCACGCAAAACTACATGAGCCATCATGCCTTGCCACCCAACTTTATCCAAAAAGGAGATGAAACAGGAAGTTCCCTTCCAATCAAACAAACTCGAACGTTTGAACAGCGTTCCGAGAGCCGGTGTAATGCGGAAAGAACGATGAAGATATGTTCGTAAAAACGTGAGTGATGACTATCGATTGCAAGGAAATACACGATTAAAAGCGTAATCAGTAGACGCACAACAGACTAAAGATCCTACTCACAATTTAAACGTTTTAGAACATCAAGCGAGGTCATTAACATGAGCGATTAAACAGAACTGCCACGGCAAGCATCCACTGACATCGCTAACTCAAACAGCAAGTAAGAACATTGGGGCATATCAACAACAACCGGCGATAATTATCGCTCAGCGCTCTTAGCGTGAGGATAATTATCGCCGGCTAGCGTGAATTTTTATCGCTGAGATAGCGTGCTATTAGCAACGCTTATCTCAATAGCGATAAAAATCTACACGCTAACAGGCTAACGTGAGATTATCGCTGGAAACCCAGCGATAATCACACGTTACCTTGTTGATAGGGACAGGCAAACTTAGCCATGATATCCTCCTTCCATAGGATATCATGGCTAAGTCTGAAAATTAGCAGACGTAAAAAAGCAGCGTTAACTGCGGTTAGCGCTGCTTTTTTTGTCTCTAACAGGGCTAGCGACATTCTTGATAATAGGAGAAATGTCGCTTAGCGACATTTCTCCTATTATTTTACTCTGGAACGCCCCCTTTGCATCTCATTAGAGATGCAAGGGGAAGCGTAGAGTAAAAGGGTGCTAACATGCAAATTTGCGTGTTAGCACCCTGTTGTTGATAGGGCGCTAATTTTATCTCTGCTTTTTTGGCTTTTAAAGCCAAAAAAGCAGAGATAAAGCTCTTGTTGATATGCCCCATTGTAATGAATGCTTACCGCTTATTTTCTAAAAAGCCTCCAGCTCACAAACAAACCGACACCAACACTCACGTTAAACATAGCGATAAAAGAAGGGGAACCTGTTTGACCGTAAGAAATATTTTTCTACGAGTAAGTGCAATTTCCATACCTCTGCTTGTAACTAATTCATAAAAACGTTAAATATGGGCAATGAGTAATTAAATAACCTTGGGGCATATCAACAAGGGCTTTATCTCTGCTTTTTTGGCTTTAAAAGCCAAAAAAGCAGAGATAAAACTAGCACTCTATCAACAACAGGGTGCTGACACGCAAATTTGCATGTTAGCACCCTTTTACTCTACGCTTCCCCTTGCATCTCAAATGAGATGCAAAGGGGGCGTTCCAGAGTAAAATAATAGGAGAAATGTCGCTAAGCGACATTTCTCCTATTATCAAGAATGTCGCTAACCCTGTTAGAGACAAAAAAAGCAGCGCTAACCGCGGTTAACGCTGCTTTTTTACGTCTGCTAATTTTCAGACTTAGCCATGATATCCTATGGAAGGAGGATATCATGGCTAAGTTTGCCTGTCCCTATCAACAAGGTAACGTGTGATTATCGCTGGGTTTCCAGCGATAATCTCACGTTAGCCTGTTAGCGTGTAGATTTTCATCGCTATTGAGATAAGCGTTGCTAATAGCACGCTATCTCAGCGATAAAAATTCACGCTAGCCGGCGATAATTATCCTCACGCTAAGAGCGCTGAGCGATAATTATCGCCGGTTGTTGTTGATATGCCCCCTTGTCCTTTTAGGAATATAACCCAACAACAATTCCCCATATCGTTGAAGGCATGCCCAAGATCTACTCAAGGTAGATATAATACTAAAATGTTCATGAGTGTAAAGAGATGAAAGAGAATGAGGGATTTTTACTAAAACAATAAGTCTTTATTGGTTTCCACAGAATCCAGTCACGGCCCTGAAGAGAGTCCCCGTAATTAGAGTTGGGACCTGAAACTCAATGGCACTCTTTTTTTCCATCAGGGGAAGAATAAGAATAAGAATATGCGTAGCAACTTAGGGAAATATATGCATTGAATGCTTTAACTCTTTGTTACCTTAAATGCTTTTGACCCCCGTTGAGTGGTAACCCCATTGTTTCTTCAAAATTTGATTTGTGGGTTACCTGTTTTTTCTGTTTTAGGACTGGAAATTACCTCAGGTCATTGTCATTTGTTATTTGTCACTATGTCTCAATTATGTTTGGTTTGATGTTATGTGAACGTTATGTGTATCTGTGTTAGAACCGGCGGTCTCTAGTTGGCAGAGGTATACACTTCTGACAAATAGGGACCTACCAACTCTAGTCAGGGAAAGGGGATTACACACTCAGATAACCCCTGCTACCCCCTTGGTAGCTTGGCAGAGCAGACAGGCTTATCTCAGAGGCAGTGTGTTAAGCATTTATGACCACATACAGTAATAGAGTGAATACACTACAGATGGACACGACACAGAAGTTATTATAAAAATAGTATTTTTATATAAGGCTTAGCACAAGACCAAATAACGACAAAAATATACCACAGTCTTAATAAATACTCTTTGGAAGGAAAATAATAGTTCAAGTAAGGTTTCTTTTTGGCAAATAGTTCTTTAGCAAAGTATTCTTCTGAGCACAGTTCTTTGGCAACAATGTAACCCCCACAGGAGTCACACGACGTCGAGTCTACAAGATTCCCAAGGTTCGGCGTTGACCGCGAGGAGCGCTACGTCGAGCCTGGAGTCGCAACAGACCCCACAAGTACAGTACCTTGAGAAACGAAGAAAACGAGGATCCACGGCGTCGAGATGTCGGCGTCGAGGTCGGCGTCGATCGTGCCTCAGAGTCGGGTCAATCCGCAGCGGCGCCGAGGGATGTCGGGCCGGAGCAGCGCTCACGGCGTCGAGAAGGGCGTCGAGTCGATGCGATCAGCAGCGGCGTCGGGACGGGGTCGCTTGGAGGCAGAGCCGATACTCACTCCTCACTGGCGTCGATACCGGCGTCGAGACGGGGACACTTGGAGCCGGGGCCGATACCCACTGCTCACTGGCGTTGCTGCTGGCGTCGAGACTGCAGATTTTCCCTTGTGTACTGGAAACAACACTTTCCAGCAATTCAGCAAATGGTGAAGTCCTTTGGCCCTGTGACTTCAGCAGGAGACTGGCACTCTTCCAGTCCTTGGAGATTTCCTAGCAAGTGTTCAGAGAGTACACACCAAGTTCCCCTCTCCTTGTTCCTTGGCAAAAATAAAGAAGCAGCTTTCAGGTTCCTCCACAGCAAAACAGCACTCTGGCAGAAAGGGGAGGCAAGTCCTTAGATCAGCAGGCTTCTTGTCCTTGGTACAGGTTTCCTTGTCAGAAGTGATCTGAGTTCTTGGTTCAGGGGTCCTTCTCTTATACCCCTTTTTCCCTTTGTTCCCTTTGTCCAAGCCGGGCGATTCCCACCATCTCAGGTTTGTTGTGGGTGTTGCCAGGCAGAGGCACCTGGCCTATTCACTGAGCAGGGCAGAGTCCTCAGCCGCCCAGCAGGAGGCGGAGCCAGTATTGTCACTGGTAGGAGCAGGGCTATCAGTCGCCCAGCAGGAGGCGGGGCCAGTATTGTGTCAGGCAGGGCAGGCTACTCTTCCCTCACTCTACGTGTAAACGCCCCATTCACCCCACACTGACTCACTCAGACCTCTGGAGCCACTCAGCCCCTGACACACACACCAAACCAGCAGAGACCGGTAGATAGTTGGACAAGAAAATAGCCACTTTCTAAAAGTGCTATTTTCAAACATAGAATTTAAAAACCATCCAGCCTAAAGGGTGTGTTATTAAATTCTGAGTTCAGGGATACTAAACTCGACTTGCTACCATGCTCCCTGAGTCAGATAGATTATAATGGAGTTAATAATCAGTCTGCCCAGTCTGGCCTATTGGAGGCAGGTAGCCCTTCAATAGTGAAAAACGAAAATGGCTGTAATTCACTATTAGGTCATGCCACACACATCAGGGCATGACCTACCTTTTACCAACAATGCACCCTGCCCTAGGGCCTACCATAGAGGTGTCTGAAATGTGGCAAAGGGAAGGTTTAGAGACTGGTAAGTAGGTTTCCTTACCAAGTCGACATGGCAGTCAGGGACTGCACGCAGGCGCCGCGGTGGCAGGCCTGAGACACATTTTGCACGCTGCTTCTGTGGGTGGCACAACCAGTGCTGCAAGCCCACCAGCAGCAGTTAACTTACACGCCCTTGGCACGCGCAGTGCACTAGACTAGGGTCTGAACAGTAAGTCAACCAAGCCAATCATGGTAACACCAATCAACGTAACAATTTAGCATAGGGAGCACTTGCACTGTGGCACTGATCAGCAGTGGCACAGTGCCCAAAGCAATAATCCAGCAAAAACATCGTAAACAGAGGAGGCAAACAGAAAAAATGGAGGAGAGACTCATGCCAATGATGCCAGGTCTAACAATCTGACATCTATCTGTCTTGAGAATTCATAAAATGAAATGATTTAAAAATGAATAATTAAATGAAATAGACCAACTGACTTGCATATTTGGTCCGAGTCTGCCTAAAAGTTAGCAGCCAACAATTGGTCAGCTAGATGTTTTGATTTTTTTTATATTTACTGGCCCAATCTAGCTGTGTGGTACAGGGTCCACCCCTTGCATTACTAATACTTGTAGAAATTTAGCATTTTCTTGTTCTAAACATTTGGTGCCTGCAGCCAGTTCCTGGGTCTTATGACTGTGAATAGAGTGACAGTTGGCCTTTGTGAATTTCCCCCAAATAGTGCGACAAAGGGAAATATGTGTTGGAAAGATGAGCTATCCTGCCAGGATGGGAGAGGAGGAGCTGTTCCCTGCCCCGCTTACTTTTCAAAGGCGCTGACTCCAGCATACTTACAAAGAACTTGCCTCCAGTCTTTTGTCACCCTATATCTTTTTGAGCTTGGTCAGGGGAGGAAGGAAAGTTTTTTCAGATCCAGATCTGAGAGGACATCCAGAAGTTTCTCCCACTTCAAAGGCTGGCACCACATATACATACTGCATCTTCAGAACAGCTCTCCCGTTCACTCCAGTTGAGCCACAGGGACACAAATAGCTCCAACAACCTTGAACCCACATCTGGACCCTGCCTGAAGAGTGTCCTGCTGCTAATTGGTGCTGGCAAAACAACAATATCGCCAGTTGCAGCTGGAGGATGCTAAACTGAGGAAGAGGAACTCTCTCGGGCCCGTGGCCCAAATGGACTCCCGTGTGAATTTTTCAAATCTTAAATGCCCCACCTGGGCAAACACCTCTTAGGCGTGATCTGTTATCCCATTGAGGGAGCATCGCTTCCAACGGATTGTCATCACACCGAGATTTCTGTTCTCATCATTCACAGGAGGAACATTCTTCTTATCGCCCTATCATCAAGGTGAAGCTTCTTGCCAAAACTCTGGACAACAAGATTCTGAAATCTATGCCTGATCTCATCCACCCCAACCAAGCAAGCTTTATGCTCAATCGGGCAACGTGTCATAACATTAGACCGGTGCACAATGCCCAGGCAGATCGCCTGGGGAGGCGTGAGACAGTGTTTTTGGCAGATATAGACAAAGCATTTGACTCTGTTAGCTGGGACCACCTGTATATCCTTCTTCAAAGGTTGAATCTGTGCCCCACATTTCTTTCTTATGTCTGGTTACTCTACACTGACTTGTCTACTTTGGTGCATGTTGCGGGCGCAGCGTCTGAATCTTAACTTAATTGCACTGTTGCATGAAATGCTGTCAAAATAGAGGCAGGAGTCTCCACAGGTTCACCCCTCGCCATTTTGTCATTCATAAAATATCCAATAACATTACAAATGGATTTAGTAAGTACAAGTCTAATAAATATCTTGTCATGCTAGTTTATTCTACACAGTGAAAGTAAACACACACTTTGCAACATGTTGTGTAAATGCAGTACAACATTCTTCCAATGAGGGTTGCTCGACATTTTGTGTGTACCGTTTAATTTTCTAGCTCTGATGGCACCGAGAAGAGAGGAATTTTAATGTGCAGGGGCTGGGGAGAACTTGAATTCGCTAAGTCAATTAAATCATGATTAATTTATGTTAGATCTTGTTCTCTCGAGTCTATGAAAACAAATCTTTAGCTAACTGACAGCATTTAGCTAAAGAGAAATAATGTCTTTAGAGATGTCTTTAGGAGAAAAAAGGGTGTTTACAAAATCAATGAGCAGCATGACTTCTGTTTACTTTATGTCGGAGCAAGTTAAAATAACTTTCAGGCATTTTCTCAGAAGTGGGTGTTCTCGTCACATGAAAAGGCCTATCTCCAGCTCGCGAACAGCTGGATACTTTCAATAGTTTCTATTTTTGTGTGGAATAAGACTAAAATGCATTGTTGCAGTTTTCTGTATTGTTCCTACGTTTTAAAAATATCTAGTGATTTTTTCAGAAATTCTAATTTAGCTATGGAAGAGTTGAAACATGTGATTCACTAGATTTCGAAAGGCAGGAAAGTCAAATAGGGATTGAGATTCCAAAATGTTTATTAGGATTTTATAACAAATTAGCACTATTTTCTCTTCCCCTTATTTGTCACCACCATGTGCTCAGCGTTATCAGTGCACAAAAAGGTCCAGATTTACTATGATTTTGTGTCGGGTGGAATCACTTTTGTGGTGCAGCCTCGAAGCATAACACTTTTTAGCTTTTACTAAGCCAAGCAAAGTTGATTTGTGTTGCTTTGAGTGGGTAGGCAGTGCATGAGGGAGCATGGGCGTTCCCATGCATCTGCTCATGTATTGTGATGCAAACCTAGATTTACAAAGACTTGTAAACCTGGTTTTGTGCCTTAATAGTGTGTCTATCCAATCGAGGAATGTTTTGCAGCTCATGTAGAAAAAGGAATATTCTTTCAAGAATTGCTCTTGTACAGGAATAAAGCCTTTTGTACCTGCAGAAAAACAATCCAGCCCGTAACGCGTGCACTCGTGCACCATAGTGCAAAGGTGCATACGTTAGAACTAGGCAGCCTCAAGTACACCAGCACAGGTAGCACCTCCTATCTTAGTAGATATGGTGCAGTTCAGCACTCTCACATTCACACAACACAGAGCAGCAACTTTTCTTGCTGCGCTGTGTTGCATGAACATTTAGTAAATAGGCCGCAAAGTGTGAAGACTGTTCCCATTTTACCTATATATATATATGTAAAACAAAAGGTTTCAAGGGTCTCCCGCCCCAGAGTCCAAGCTGCAGTGGTGCACGTACGGGTGTGGCATCCGCTTGCATATCTGCAAACACTTCTCCTTCTTGTCTGCCCCAAATGATAACGTGCAATCCCGCACTATGCAATGAAAGAAAGCATTTAATTTATACGATAAGTCACCAAGCACAACAAGTGGTGGGGAAACAACACACTCTACATGTTTCGGCATACCTGACACCTTGCTCATGGGTGATATGCTTGGGTTTCCTTAGTGAATTTAGCACACCTTATGTGACACCAAGTGTGAACATAAACAAAGTACAGAGAAAAGAAAATATTGCAGTACTATGGCCGCCATTTTAGAATGGTCTATAAAACATCAAAAACACAAAGGTTCTCTTGCATAGGGAAGGTAATGTATTCCTAATAACTACCATACATATGCTCTTGATTAAGACGATTATCTTGTAAGTGACAGACAATTACCGAATCCGTTGGCAGAGAAACCTAGGCAATGCAGTACCATAGTGGCCATTTTGGAATGGTGTACCATACATCATAGACCCTGAATCCACACATAATGATGCCCAAGTGTGCAATAGTACAATGCAAATCAGCAAAGGCTTGTGTAGGTACTATTCTGGTAATTTTGACAAGGCTACGGTGTTTAATAATACACTGTATGATGTTGTGAGGTACCGAAGATTTCGCTCCCACAACTCGTCATGTAGTGTAGCTGTACTTTCTAAATTACTGCATATTAGAATTGAATGTCTCCACATCATACAGAACATTGCCAAACATTACAAGACATCAAACCCAAATGGCTAAAACCAGTTTCATTTATGTAATCAGAAGAATGATCTAATTATTAGCTGAGTGATCACCTTTGAATGATTGGTACTTATCTCCTGTATTCAGCAACCTTGCAGAAAAAAGAAGAGAGAATATGAAAAATTAAAACAGTGATCTTAAAAGAAAAAGGAAAGAAAAGTAAAAAATGATGAACTCTACGTTAAAACAGATAAAAGCTGTACACAATTGTACTATACAGTACTACTGAACTTCAAGAGAAGAAAGCCATTAATCATATTTGCACCCTTTAGTAATGTAACATACATATCAGAAGATATCAGAAATGGCTGTGCATCTCTTCATCATATGGATATTGTCATGAGTTCCAGTATGTATCTAGATCCAGTTGTCTTAGTGTGCCCACTCTGTCCATTCATCTTTTCTGTACTGCTGCAGGGTCAATTGTAAAAAACTTCAGCTTTGAAATATCCCAATTGTGAAAGGTGTAAAAATGATGAACAACAGAAAACTGTTGATCTGCATGTTTGATTCCTCTTGCATGTTCTAGTATAATTTTCTTAGTAGGATGTATAGTGGTGCTGAGTTCACACGTACATATCAATACATATATAGTAAAATCAGAGGTACATGTAAAATGTTGATTTACTTTCTTAACCTGTCCATTGAGGGTGGACCGATATTCTGTTACAACAGGACTGTGTTTGCAACTTTTTTTTTTGCCAAATTTGATGGTGACATAATTGTGTCTAAGTTTGTCTTTAAGTGTGGTTCCTTTTTCTGAATGCTATGCTGGCGTTCTCATTTATACACATTTAAGGCTGTTTTCAATCGAAAGGATTGGCCAGTGTTTTTTGAGGATCTTTTCAGTTCACCTGCTCTGTTGCTGTATGTGGCGAAAAGTCTATTTCCTCTAGTCAAGTCAAGTCATAGTTTATTGTATGATTAATTAAAATCTTTACAAATTTCCAAATGAATAATAAAAAAAAAAAACATATATATATATATATATATATATATATATCTTTACCTTCACAGTTAAAACCAGACAACATTGATGATCTCCATTGGTTATTTAGCTAAAGTGCGTGTGCTTAACCATCGGCATAAAATGTTATAAAATGCATTGTAAAGCAGTCGACCAAGTACATTGTTTTCTTACTAGAACCGTAATAGTGCTTTTGGACCTTGCTGATATATAGTCATTCCCACTCTAGTTTATGGTAACATGAAAGACATACTATCAGTGAATCAACACAATGTAAACTAATTTACTGCCTATTCAAATTTTTTAAAACAACTAGCTATCTGATTGGGAAGCCCTGAAAAATCGCAGGATCCTGGAAGAAAGTGCACTTAGACGGTTAGTGCAAAGTGAGTTTTAAAAACCAACTTCTGTGGTCCTGCTAACTAAATAGTCTCTTAATATGTTTTACATTCAGTCCATTTATTACACAGATGAGTCAGCTGGGCCCATGCCAGGTAGGTCATGCTTCTTTGTTTTCCTCCAGATCGGCTTGCTGTAAACGTTTTCTTACCTTTGCCAGGTATTTTACTCCCCGGCAGGCCAAGATTATAGAGGAGCCGTCCAACCAGCATATCACGGGTTGCCTCACGTACGAATATTCAGTTAGTTAAAAATGGATTTTAGGTACTGTCTTCTCAGGACCATGACTACTGGGCATACACATAGTAGCTGCATTAAATATTCCTTGTCAAAGCCACACAGTCGACAATGTGCTGATTGTTGAGTGTTTTTCCAAGATGGCTGTAGGTCTTTTGAGTCGTGCAAGCCCATCGGATAATCTGTGTAGCTCTTTTTTAACTGCAGGCTAAAATGAGTTGTTAAATATGCTTGCGGCTTTAAAGATTTATAAGAGGTGATGACAGTCCACCCGTTCCGACGTTTGGAAATAGTTTTTTTATCTTCCAGGAAAGATTTCTTTTTTGCTGCATCATTGACCGCTTTATTTATTTATTTATTTTTTGAAAAACCTTTATTACAGTTTCAGAGACATACAAGTATGGGCCTACAACCAACAGGCTGGCCGCTAATGCACACTATAAGCATAGACACATCTTAACAGCCACATCGGTGAAGCAATAAGAGAGCTACTGGAGTGCTAATCAACTCAGCCAGCCGCAGCCGCAGTCCATAGACAAACAAAGAAAGGTTTCATATTTTTAAAGAAAACGAAAAACATCACACACACAAGGCAGAGGAGGTCAATAGTAGTAACATGTGCTCCCCGTGTTGAAGGGGTAAACAAACCCAGGGAGAAAGAGGGGGGGGGGGCAGGCAGAAGAAACCAAATGCACATGTCGCAGGAGCATAGAGGAATGCGCGGGCTAGGGAGACAGAGCAGTATCCATCTCTCGCGTCTGGGGCGGGGCGCAAATACCTCCACGATAGGAGTTCCAGGGACCCCACACCTTAATCCACTTCCCAGGCTTGCCTCTCGCCACATACACCGTTTTCTCTCTGAACATACACCAGTCCATGTGTTCCTTCCACGCTGAGACCGTTGGTGGCCTCTGGGAGCCCCACAGTTGTGCAATGTCACGCTTCGCTACCATATAGCCCAGAGTCACCCACTGCGTCTGCATCACATTGTAATCAGTCCGCTCCCAGACATTCAGCAAACTTCTCCGTGCCTCCGGCAACAAGGCAACATGCGTGACTTCTTCTAACACCGCATGCACTCTACACCAAAACCGAGTCACTTCCGGACATTCCCACAGGATATGGAGGAAAGTCCCCAGTAGTCCACAGCCTCGCTTACACAGACCATCCACTGAATACCCCATACGCATCAAACCAGGCCCCGTGACGTACACTCTATGAAGTATCTTAAGCTGGACGAAACGCAAACGGGCCGGGATAGCCACCTCTTTCGGGGAGGCCACCGCTGACACCCAATCCTCGTCGTCAAGTTCCAAGCCGTCGGCAGTCCATGTCTCTCGCAATGAGGTCAACAAACCCATTCGATCATTGATAAGCTTCTTATAAATCAGCGAAATGGTGCTATCCGGCACATAGCCGTCCAATACTCTATCTTCCAACGGGAAGGACTCCGGAATAGCCGCAACGTCCGGGAATACGGAAAACAAAGCGTGATGAACCTGAGCGTACCGAAAGTATTCCCTATCGTTCAACTGATATTCGGTTTTCAGCATGTCGAACGTCTTAAATTTCCCTTTCGTCCAGAGATCCCCTACCTTGCTGATACCAATCATATCCCATTTCTCAAAGCCTTTCGTAGTACACAGATAACCCAAACGCCGGGAAGCGTACAATGGCGTTGCCCGAGTCAAGCGATCCCTCCACCCCATCGCCGCATTGGCTGCATGCCACACCTGCACCGCGACCCGTGTCGGGCCTGTCAATCGCGCATCAAGGGACCCCGAGTATAGTGCTCGATTATAATCCCCGCTTGGCAGTAACAATTTGTCCATCTCAAAAGCCGGGTTCAAAGCAGGCCCATACATCCCGTGATTGACAGCAGCCAACTGGGAGGCCCAATAATATCGTTTAATATCAGGGAGAGCGACCCCCCCATCGTACCACGGTAGGGTTAGTTTGGCGAGAGCGATCCGCGGCCGCCCATCCCAAAACAATCGACGCTGAAGACACTCCACCTCCCGAAAATAGCGGGCCGGCACTACGTCCACAGTGTTCTGTAGGGCGTACAAAAAGCGTGGCAGCGACATCATTTTGAACAACGCCGCCCGGCCGAGCGGCGAGAGCGGCAGCCGCCGCCAACCCGCCACATCCGCCCTTAGGCGCTGAAGGAGGGGGAGAAGATTCCGCTCATACCGGGCCACCGGGTCTAGGGTTATAAAGATTCCCAAATACTTAAACCCCGACTGCGCAACCTGGATAGGGCACCCCCGCGGAAGGGGGGGGCCTCCCCGGAGAGAACGTACACACAAGACTTAGCCCAGTTAATGACCAATCCGGAGTTGCGGCCAAAGGAGCTCAACACATCCACCAATACAATGAGCGATTTGCGCGGAGATGCAAGATACAAGAGGATATCGTCCGCATATAGGGAGACACGATCCTCGTACTCCGGCGTCCATCTAAGGCCACGCATCGAAGGGTGCCACCGCAGCCACTCCGCAAGGGGCTCCAAACAGAGCGCAAAGAGAAGAGGCGACAACGGACATCCCTGTCGCGTGCCCCTACCCAAAGCAAAAGGAGCCGACACCCGTCCGTTGACCACCACCTGTGCCAGTGGGTTATCATAAAGCAATTTCACCCAACCGATGAACCCCGGGCCGAACCCAAACTTCGCCAATGCTGCCCAAATATACGGCCATTCCAAGGTGTCAAACGCCATGGTAGCGTCCAGGGACGCCAAAATGGCCGGCTCACGCATGAATGGCGCTCTAGCGAGGACGCCATGCAGTCGCCGCAGGTTCAAAGCGGTATTGCGGTGGGGTATAAAACCGGATTGATCCTGATGGATCAGGTCGGTCACGACCCGGATCAGGCGATTGGCCAGTACCTTGGCAAGGATTTTGGGCTCCGCGTTCAACAAAGAGATAGGCCTGTAAGAAGTACACCGATCCCGCGGCTTCCCTTCCTTATGGATAACAACAATAGTAGCAAGACATTGGTCAGGGGGGAGGGAGCCCGCCGCCTGTGCCTCGAGGAACATGTCCCGGAGATACGGCGCAATCTTATCTGGGCGCAACTTATATAATTCGATGGGAAGGCCATTAGGACCCATGGCCTTGCCAGAAGCAATAGAGCGAATGGCCAAAGCAATCTCATCCGGCGACGGGGCAGCGTCCATCAGTAATTTATCCTTATCAGATAGAGATGGCAAAGCAATGTCTTTAAGCAGCAGGCGAGAGTCTTCCTCCGATCGTTCAGAGACCGGAGAGTAAACCCCGTGAAAATACTCCGCAAAGCAATCAACAATATCACCGGGGTCCGTCACACACACACACACCATCCACCCACTCAACAACCAGCACCACTCGACTCGCTCTCTCCTTCTTATCCAACCAGGCAATCAACTTCCCCGCCTTATCACCCATATCGTACAAATGCCCCTGTTGCTCCCTGCTCATACTCTTAGCAGATTCAGTGACCAGCGCCTTGTAGTCGGCCTGTTTAAGCCCCAGCACATGCAGTCGGTCATCCGTAACACCTTGCTCCAAATCGATCTCTAACTCGGTGATCTCATTTTCTAGTCGAACCACCTCTTTCGCCTCGCATGTTTTGGTATGGGAGATGAGAGACAGGGCCTGGCCCCGGAGCACCGTCTTAAAGGCCTCCCAAAGGGAGACGGCGGAAGACACCGACCCCACGTTGTCGTTAAAATAGTGTTCCAGGGACCTAACCAGGTCTGCACGGATCGTGGGGTTTCGTAGGTACCAGGGGTTGATCGGTGCCACCCTCCCCACCGCCCCCATGGCGATATCTAAGTGTAGCAAAAGAGGGGAATGATCAGAAATACCGCGGGCCAAGTGTCGCACCTCCCCAATCATCCCAGCTTGGGCCGCAGGCACTAGCATATAGTCAAGCCTCGAAAGACTACCGTGGGCCCCGGAGTGGAAAGTATACTTTGCTTGTCCAGGGTGTTTCAACCGCCAACAATCTATCAGTCCCAGGGTATCCAGGAAGCCCCCCAGCCAGTTCTGGGCCCGAGGGAGGTCTCTAGGGGGGTGTCGATCTTCAACTCCGGAAACCACTGCGTTAAAATCCCCCCCCAAGACCAAAACCCCCCCGGAAGCCCAAGTAGCAGGCGCCCCAAATCAGCAAAGGTGGCCGTCTGCAGGCCCGGCGGCACGTAGACAGCAACCAGCGAAATCAACTTACCCTCCCATCTCCCCACCAGCGCAGTGTAGCGCCCTCTGTCGTCGTGGAGCACCTCATCCACCTCCAACGGGAGAGAGGTCCTAACTAAAATGCCCACTCCCCTCGAGCCAGAGGTGAAACCAGAATGGGCCAGAAGGCGATATCCTCGCCTGTTCATGGTATGGAAAGAGTTCCCTATGAGGTGCGTCTCCTGCAGAAACACAATGTCAGGCGAAATATGTTTCAAGAACTGCAGGACCACCCCCCGCTTTATCCTGTCCCCCAGCCCATTCACATTCCATGAAAGAAGTCTCAACCCCTTACCCCCCACCCCCCCAGCACAAAATATCCCCCTCCCGGAGAGCACAATCATAATAACACAACAGAAAACATTACCCCGCCTTGTGATGCAAACAAACAAACCCCAACCCCACCCCATCAACCCCAACAAAACTCCCCCCTCACTGCACCCCTGCGTGAGCCCAAACAGCCCCCCCAACGTGCAGTGTGCCTGTCGCCCCAATATGAAACTCACTACAAAGAAGACAAAAAAAAAAACCCAGAAGGAGGAAAGGGCCCCAGCAAGCCCCCCGCAACCTCCAAATACCAAAGGGCAAAGTGTTACAAACTGGAGTCCAGTGCAGCCACAGGTGCAAAACGTTATCAGTCCGGTACATAGCCAGGATCCCAGTTCTATTCCTACTCCGTCGAGCACTCTCCGTTTTCCGCCATCCGACCTTCCCGACCTCGACCCCTAGGTAGGGCATCCAGCCATTCTCCAACCGCCTCCGGCCGGTCAAAGAAATGCGAGCGACCCTCTAACTCAACCCGCAGCCTAGCCGGGAATAGCATTGCTTATTTCAGCTCCATGTCCCTCAAGCGCCGTTTGATGGCAAAAAAACCCAACCGTTGCTTTTGAACCGCTTGCGTGAAGTCTGGGTAAAAGCTAACATTAGAGTTCTCAAACTTTAATGGCCCAGCCACCCTCGATGCCTAAAGGATAGCATCTCTATCCCGAAAATTAAAAAGTCGGGCAATGATAGGCCGCGGGGGAGCACCCACCTTGGGCGCACCACCCGGAATCCTGTGGGCCCGTTCCACAGCGAAGAACTTGCTCAGTCCCTTGGGTGCTAGATGAGTCACCACTAGATCCTCCACAAAAAGATCCGCAGCAGACTCCTCCGATCGTTCGGGCACCCCAATAATACGGACATTATTCCGCCTGGCCCTGCTTTCGGAATCCTCAAGGCGACGATCAGTCAGGTCACTGGCGAGCCGCAACCTTCGCACCTCCGTCTGCAAAGCGGCCACATCCACAGTTAGGCTCGACGCCGCTTGAGTCAATGAGTCGACCCGGTCATTTGTTTTGGACAGGTCCGCTCTGACCAAATTCACATCAATCAACACCGAGTCCAATTTATTAGCCAGGGTATCAAATTGCTGGTTCACAGTCGCCTTCATCTCCTCAATGGCCCCCATGACATCCAGCAGAGTCAATTCGGACGATGCGCCCGAGGCCTCCTTGGGCTGCTCAGGCGATTTATGTGATCCACTAGGGGATCCCTTTGGCT
This sequence comes from Triturus cristatus, assembly GCF_964204655.1. Lineage (NCBI taxonomy): Eukaryota > Metazoa > Chordata > Amphibia > Caudata > Salamandridae > Triturus > Triturus cristatus. Next base: position 1,114,685,321 of record NC_140592.1, on the reverse strand, counting down.
GCGCATAGCGGTCCATGTTGTTGGCCTGGGTATAAGCTCCCCTCCGGGTAGACTTGGGTTTCAGCTTGTCGCCGTCCACTCTCGCCGCCATCATCAGCGACCACCAAGGTCAGCACCCTCCAGCACCCGGAGGAAGGCCAGGCGACCGCTGCAGGAGATCCGGGCCACCAACTGAAATAGGCCCGTTTACAGTTTGAGAATCAGGCCAAGCACTCCGTCCTCGGCGCTGCTTACCCGAAGTCCCGACGTCAGTTTCCGCAGATCAACTCGAAACCGAAAGTGAAAGCACGGGGTCCGGGGCAGGCCCAGACTGGCATGCCGCTGTTGTTCACTTCGCGCCCGGGCACATCACCAACTCGAGTACGGGACCAAGGCCGGAGAAGGCCACAAACTTCAGATCGCCACCAGTCCGGTTCCCGGAGTCCGATTTCGATTTGGAAAACGAGTGGCACCCTAGCGCAAGATCATAGACAAAAGCCCGTCTAGAAAACCAGGATTATGACAGGATAGACGTGGGAGGTTGCGGAGGCCCCTGGGAGACACAAGCCTACGCGGCCATCTTGGTTGCGCGCTAGGCTCCTCCCCTATTGACCGCTTTATTGATGCTTGCTGTGTCTACCCTATTTTCCCATACTGTTTGTATGTCCAGGTCGGCCAGTGATGTTCTCAAATAACTTCCCCATGAGTTTGGTATTTCTTGGTCCATCTGGTACTTAATTTCTTCCCAACATAACCTGTTCATTGTGTCTGCATCGAAGGAACGGAATTTATGGCATAGCTTGACAAAGCCGCTCATACCCCAGAATTTCTGTTTCTGGAGGCCGAATTCTAGCCGGACCTGAGCTGGGGAGGCAGATTTTGGCAGGTTGAAAACGGTTTTGCAAACCTTCGTCTGAAGTTCGTTTAATAGGTAAGCCTCCTTGCCGCATCAGGTGACTAAGCCATATGACAGAGTAGGCAGAATTTGCGCAGCCATCACTTTTAAGAGATGGTTGTGGTTCGGGCAATCTAATTTTTTGTATAGTGACCTGTATGCAAAGATTAGCAATTGCGCTTTGGTTTTTATAGCCAATTTGTAGGACCCTTGCTCTTCCACCGTTACCCCTTTCACCGACCATTTAAACTTGATTTTTTTAGTGTCCACTAGGCGAACGACTTTGGTTTTCTCTTTATTTAATTCTAAGTTTTCCTGGTCCAAATAGGATACTAGATTATTTATTGCTCTTTGTAGTCCAATGGGGGTTTGGTTCAACACTACGATGTCGTCAGCGTACTGTAAAAAAGAAATCGGCTCATTGGCCATGTTCGGTGGGTGACAGTCGGCTGCTTCCATATTTTTACTGATATCTGCGAGAAACAAATTGAATAGACTTGGCGCTAAGACGCAGCCTTGTTTTAGACCTTGCTGCGTATGGATGCTCGAGGTTGTGCTGCATTCGTCGCCTAATTTCACTCTTGCCCAGGTGTCTGTATATAGGGCAATTATTGAATTCAGTAATGGACTCGGCAATCCCCATGCGTTTAGTTTTTCCCAGAGCCGTATTTCCTCTAGTTTTTTTCTAGGGATTAACAGTTCTTCTCTTTTTACTATTTGTGCCATCTGTAATGTAGCTTTTAGTATTTTCAGTCTGTAACCCCTCTACTCAAATCTCTCAATCATCACTTTGTATTCATGTTGCAATTCTTCTTCAGTACTGCAATTTCAAGGAACTCTTGCGAGCTCTCTATGGGGGATGCTTTCAATAAGAGCTTTGAGTTGGCTATTTAAAGCATGAAGGAGATTGTTGCCAGCAGTTACTTTTCTATGAAGTCTGTTGGTCAATTTCTTATCCACGACTTCCACTGTAATATCCAGGAAATCAATACTGTTCACATTAATCTGAGTTGTTAAACCTATATTGAAGGAATTTTTGTTCAGCTGCCTCCCGATTACAAAAAGGTCATCTTTGTAGCACATCAACATGGTGATCTTTGTGTTGAATTCCCATAAAGTGTTTCCACTTCCTGCTGCTCCCACCATCCCATAAAGAGACTGGTATAACTGGGAGCACAGCAGGTCCCCATCACTGTTCCTCTTTCTGCCTAAACTGCTTGTGCTCAAAGAAGAAAAAGTTATTTCTAGGCATAACTGAATCGTTCTAGTAACATTTCAGTGTGAAAGAACAGTGACAGTGACCTTTCCCTTAGGAAGTGCCTGCATGCTGAGATGCCATCTGATTGTTTAATGCTTGTAGACAAGCTACTAACATCTGGAGTTAGTAGCAGAAAGTGATCTTACCACACTACATCCTCAAATCTGCTATGAAATTCCCCACTGTCCTGTATGTAAGAGGAAGGTAACGAAGTAACAAATGGGCGTGAGAAAAGATCTATGTATCGCAATGTGTTTTCTAAAGGGGAGCTAATAGATGACACAGTGGGTCTCCCTTGTGGTTCAGTGGGGTCGTGTGTGTCTTTGGTAACAAAGAATGGGTATTCTGGAATATTGCAAAACACGGAGAGTCCTCGGGACTAGCGTGCTGGCGACAGCATAAGGCGAGACAACAGCAGAGACAACCAACTCGCTAGCGGGGAGGTCCTTTAACTTCTGTTTGTCTAAGATGACTGAAAAGGATAAAAGGTTGATTGCTGTGCCTGCACAAACCCAGATTGATTAGAGTGTACAATTTGCTTTTCTTCCACCCAGAGACTTAGTTCTGATAGAAGAAGACCTGCAAAATATTTTGCCTCGGTATCTAATAATGTTATGGGACGATAGATCTCTGGGCAGTAGCGTTCATCCCCTTTAAAAATGGGGCTGATGACAGATCCCTTCCATGAGTCTGGAATAATCTCTGATTGAAGAAAACTGTTAAAGACTATCGAAAGATTGGATGGTCAAGAAGCAGAGTTTGTCTTATACAGTGCTTGCGGGATTCCGTTTAGGCCTAGCGCTCCATCTTATCTGCTTTTGTTCATTGCTGTACGGATTTGCTCTGGTGTAAAGTGTAATGAAAAAAGTGACTAGGTTTGAAGACAGAAGAGCAACGGGACAACTTTACTTCACTGGAGTGAAATACACTGTACACGCTGGGGGATGAGTAAAATGCTTAGTTAAAAAGCTGACCCAGTTTGCTTAATTGTTAACCAGGCTCCAGAAGTCTCTTGAATTCTTCTTTTTACTAAGGCACACAGCTTTTGCCCAGAGTGTTTGCTTTACTTATATTTTCTCCTCCCAGACCATTTTCAGTATATTTGGTTTATTTATTACAGATTACACTGCAATTAGGAGTTCCCGGGGTGCCTTTTGGCCTACCCTAGGCCTCTATTTCGGTTTCTCCTTATAATATGACTAGGGGCAGTTATAGTAATCTTTTCTAAATCTTGTAGCCTCACTTTGACTTGATTATTACTTGTGCTGGTTTTTGATGGGTGGGCATCCATTAGTTTTCTGATGAAAAATGACCAGGTTACTACTGGAGTGAATTTATAGTGGTCAAAGAATTGATTAAGAAGGTTTGAGGCAATAGCTCCTATTGCCACTATAGTTTCATCCTACCAGCGTAATTTCTTATTATTTGTGATCACAAGATCCTCCTGCAAGAAAATAGACTCTTGATGTAGCATGCAATGAACCTTGATGGCTATTATTTGTTGCCCACGGTCACTCTCATCTGCTTTTTTGATCTTGTATGCTGAAATCAAATGAAATAAAGGGAGTGGTGCTACAGTGTAATCAATGATAGAGTGTGAGCCTCTTGCATACAAGGAACATGCTTGGGGTGTATCTTCCTGCTATCTGCCATTCAGGACTCTTAGGCCAAGGGATTCCAGATCTGGTATCAGCGAGACTGTTGTAGGTTCACTTGGTTGCAAGATCATCGGACTATGTGGGGACAACCCAGTTGTGATCCAGTTACAGTGTGTCCTCCTTCTCAGATTAGTAACCCCAGCAGGTTCACATTGAAGTCCCCTGTAATGAAGTAATCCAGGGGTGTTGGTTCTTGAAGACTTTCTGATGTAATGTTTATCAATTTGGAGGACATTGCTTTCCTGGAGTATGAATCAGGATAAATGTAGAGGTTAATGAGCAGCAAAGGTTGTGTGGCATGCCATGCCATTTCCAGAGGTTAACTATCAAAATTTTTTTATTATATAACTCCACCTGTTGGCTTTCCATCTTCAATGCAGCGGCTATAGAAATAGCCAGTCCCCCATTAGGACGGCCAAATGTATTTGTTTTCTGTGCTGGGTTAAAGTAACCAGCAAATCCTTACATTGTGAATGAATGTGTGTCCAAAGTTTCTTGTTGGAGTACAATTTGAAATTCCCCTCAGAGATTTGTTAATTGCTTATAACGACTTTTGTTATGCACCCTGTTTATATTCCAAGAGCAGACTTTCATAACTTCCTCTGGTTTGGATGCTGGGATTGTGGTAGGTGCTGTGGGTAGTTGGGAAAACTGTGTTGCTGTGTGACAAGGGCGACTGTCACCATGTAAGGCTGCAGACAGACAGCCTATATTTAGTTTAATGGAGCTCAGCTTGCTCTTGGATTAAGTCGATTATTGCCCCAACGTGAGGGAGAGCGAGGGTGGTGTCTCTCTATCAGTGGGATTCTCAAGGACTGAGTGGATTTGTTTGTTGCCCTCAGAGACCCTCTTCTGCATGGGTCCATTCTGGCAGACAAGAGGTGCTCGAAAGGCTGGTAGGAGTGTCTTGCTTATCTTTATTCCCCAGCTGGAAAAGTATTCTTTCTCCCGAAGAACTTCATTAGTTAACCGATTGGAGGACCATGTTGCAAGGGTTGAATCCAACTGACTCAATGTCTACAGACTTTATCTTGTTAAGAGTTCCAGGATATTCCCCCGGTTAAGGATATCATGTCTTCCCCTGAACTGGAATTCTGAAATAAGGATCAGTTGTTTTTTGTCAATATTGATGTGCACTTGGCCCAAGGTGAGCAGCGTGGAACTCACAGGGGCCATGTCAACAATGCTCCTGGGGCTGGATAGAGTTTAGTAACATTCTCTGTGAGTTAGGTCCTGTTGAGGTGTGCTGAAAGAACAGCCCAGATTCTCTAGTTCTTAAAATGTGGTAGACTTTAGCTGTGGTTGATTGATCTGATGAGTTTGAACGGTTTCTACGCTGTCCCTGCTGGTAATCCTTTGGTTGTGCGGTGGATGGGCCTCCTCTCTATTACACCCCCTGAATGATGGGACCTGACCCAGGGCTTGTTTTTAAGGGTCCAAAGTTCGGTTTAGTCAGAAGGCTCTCACAGCTCAAGAGAGCTATTCTCTGAGTTGAAATGCCTGAGTGTTTGTCAAAAACAGGATAGAGCTTCCTTTTTGTGCCCATGCTGCTTGCACTTTGCTCTTGTGTGGATTCTTCTTTGAGTAATGTGCATTCTCTGTCGTACTGCTTGTGCTAGTGCAGGAGATGGTTACTATACTGTTCCTTAATGTATTTCTTGCCTTGCATTGTTTTTTTCTCTGCTTTTTTGACATAGGTTTTACTGATTGCACCACAGGAGAGGGTTGGGAGGTACAAATGATGCCCTCACTAGGGCTGTTGTTGTTACTTTCATTTGTGATGGAGGTACCAGCCACTTCTGCTGGCTTTGCAGGCTGACAATCCCTTTCGCCCTCAGATTTCACCTTCATCACACTCGTGGGGGCTCCACTGATACTGGGGACCTAAGGCAGATGTGCTGAAGTATGCAGGTCTTTATTGGCACAGGAAACTTTCATATTTGAATTAAGTCATCTGTTAAAGTGGACAATACATCAGGGATTTGTAAAAATGTGTTAACCGGAGAGCAAAGGTACACTCTACATAAATTGTGGCAGCATAATTTTGCACCTGGATTATAAGGTTGTTAAAAACCAACACTTTTTGGTTGATGCTTGCAACTGAATTTGCCATAACATTTAGCAATTCCACTTGTAAGTCCATTTTATTTGACTGGAACATCAGGGCTTCTAATGTCAACTGAGAGGTTCTGATTAGGAGATACAATATAGCCCATCTCAGTAATGCCATGGCTTGGTGAATTTCCACTGATGGTTGTTCCTGAGCAGGTACTTCCTATGGGTAATCCTTCCTGGTTATCTATGCTTCCTTTTGATTGTTATGTGCTTCGGGGATCGGGTTATTGGGTAAACCTGGTGAACTCCTGTTGCAGTTTTCAGCTCCCTCTTGAGGGCACAGATCATTAACTTGCTGACCGGGCCCGGATTGGTGGTGACCTAAAGCTGCATGATTCAACACAATGTTGAGGTGAACCTGCGTCGACGCCGCAGCTCAACTGCTGCAACTCTGACACCGCCTGCCCAGCTAGAGTGCAAGAAGGCCGATTAGTTACTGGACTGGGAATAGGTTGGGAGTGTGATTATATAGGCACTGGGGGGTGTCGGGAACTGAGTTATTTTTTTTTGGGTGCATATAGCTATATCTAAGCTAAGGGGCCATAAAGGGTACTAGATATTGTTTGGTTTTTTTGCTTGTCCTCACATGCCCACTGCAGCTCCATCATATGCACAGACTAGGTCTGAGCGCTTCATCAAGGAGGGGTCGGGGGAGGGACAGCAAAAGGGGGGAGTCCACAACGGAAGGGAGGGGGCTTGTGCTTGGAGGAGGGGTTGTAGGGGTCTGGGGGTTAAAAGCGGGAAAAATAAGGGGAAAAATTGCAGTTTGTTTCATTTTGTTTATTTTTTTAACCACGTAATGGCTTTGGTGATACAGAAGCTGTTTAAAGAGCAGGTTTATTATTCTGTTTAAATAGTGCATCAAGATGACTCGCATTAAGGTATGTTCAATTAATATAGGTGGGTTAAATGGTTGGAGGAAACGTCTGAGGCTGGCTCACTTTGTTAAGAATAATGGAATCGATATTCTTTGCCTGCAGGAGACCCACCTACCCTGGTCTAAAAGGAGCCTTATGTCTCTTAATGGTTTTGAGTTGGCGGCCTGTTCTACCCAATCTTCAACAAATAGGGGAGTCGCGATTTTATTAAAAACTTTTCTGGGGGGGGGGTCAGGCGGACTAAGTCGGATAGACACGGGAGGTGGGTCTTAGTGGAACTAGAAAGGGGCCTGACACTTTGTGTAGTGTATGCGTCAAACGAAGATGATCCAGAGCTCTTTGACCTTCTAGAATTAGAGCTAGCTTCCTGGCCAACCCCCATAATTATGTGTGGCGATTTGAATATCTCCTCCGACTGGAGCGGCTCTGTTGTGTATCAGGGCCGAAAACCAAGAGTTTTTAGGGCAATAAAAGCCCTCATCAATTCACATGGGTTGAAGGATGTATGGGGTACGAAAGAACCGTTAAAGCCCGGTTATACCTATTTTTCAAATCCTTATCAGAAGTTTACTAAGTTGGACTATTTTTTTATTTCTTCTAATGAAATGAATAGAGTAGGAATAATGAAACTCCCCAAATTTTTGTCTGACCACAATCCTGTGATATTGACTTATGAATTAGCGGGACATCATAGGGTTGTGACCAGGTGGACTTTCGAGAGGCGTTTATTGTTGGATATAAGATTCACAGGGCATATGTTGAAATGGGTAGATGAGTTTTTTGCGGCCAATAGGTATAGCGCTTCCAGGAATGGTGTGTGGGAGTCATTCAAAGCTGCTCTAAGGGGCGAATGTATAAGTATTGGGGCCAGGATAAGAAAAGAGGATAAACAGGAAGTCGAGGGGTTAATGGGTACTTTGTCTGCTGTAGAAGAGCAGCATATGAGAGATATAACCTCCGGAGGGGATAGCAGCAAAAGTCAGAGTGAACTGCTGAAAATCAGAGCAGAACTCCAGAAGCTGATTATTCAGAAGGCTACGGGAGAGTACCAAACATCTAAGGCCAAACGCTACGAAACGGGAGAGCAGGCTGGCAGGGTTTTAGCTTTACAAATTAGGCAGGGGAAAGCTAGAAATATCATTTCCTTGATTGAAGAAAACGGGGCGGAATATACACAGACAAATGAGATAATTCAGGCTTTTAAAAACTTTTACCAACACCTGTATGATGAGGAAAGGCGGGATGAAAATCAGGGGGTCGTGGTGGTTGATAATGGTCCCCGTCTCAATATTTTGGAGAAGGATGAATTGGATAAGGATATTAGTAGGGGTGAGATAATCGAGGCTTTGCGTGAGTTAGCTTCCGGTAAGACCGCCGGTCCGGATGGGATCCCTCTGGAGGTCGACAAATGTTTTGAAGCAGTGATTATACCATTATTAGTTGATCTATTCAATGGAATAATGTGTACAGGAGTGGTTCCAGCCTCCTGGTGAGAAACCAACATTGTAGTCTTCCTTAAGAAAGGGAAACCCCGTGAGAAACTGGGCTCCTATCGCCCAATCTCGCTAATCAATGCGGACACAAAATTAGACTCGAAGATTTGGGCGAAGAGGTTGGGCAGGATCATTGGTCGTCTCGTCTTCCCCTGGCAGTATGGGTTTATCCCGGGTCGTAACACCACGGACCATATTAGAAGAGCAATAGCACTGCTCAATGCCCAGGTAGCAGGGGGAGGGGAGATGGCCATGATCCTGCTCGACGCAGAAAAGGCCTTCGATAGGGTCGTATGGGATTTCCTATGGGGTGTGCTGGTCGGGAGAGGTTTCGGGGAGAATGTTATCAGAGCTCTCAAAGCAATGTATGTAGATCCAGTCGCGAGGGTGGTGGTCATGGGTGAGAGCTCTGAGAAGATATCCATTAAGAGAGGCACTCGCCAAGGCTGCCCTTGCTCCCCGATCCTCTTCGCACTGTACATCGACCCTCTTATCCAGAAAATTCTAGGGTCCCCTAGGATTAGCCCGGTGGTATGTAATGGTCATTCTAGTAAAATCTTGGCCTATGCCGATGATCTGGCAATTATTACTACCAATCCCCAGCAGGCACTTTTGGCCCTGGTCGAAATAGCAGAGGAGTTTGGCAAGCGGTCGGGTTATCTTTTAAACGAATCCAAAACCCAAATTATCTGTACCAGGAATTTATGCAAAAGCGGCGCAAGATATGTGGATTCAGCAACATATCTAGGAATTAAGATCAATGCCTCAGTAGAGGAAATAATAGCCGAGAATTATCCTCCACTTTTGAAATCCATCGAAAAGGAGTTAAAGAGGATAGATGTGCTTCATCTTTCCCTGATTGGGAGGGTAAATGTTTTTAAAATGTCAATATTTCCTAGAGTTCTTTATTTGTTTAGAGCTATACCCTTATTTTTGGAGGACAAACTAATTAAAAGTTTGGATTCTATTTTTATAAGATTTATCTGGCAGTTTAGCAGGATCAGGCGGTCTACAAATTATATGTCGCTCCCCAGGGAGAGGGGAGGGCTGGACTTACCAAACTTGAGATTATGTCATTGGTCCTGTCTTTTGACTCAAATGTCTATTTTGTTTCAACTTAAGTTTACTCCCGGTGTTATTAACTCGGCGGTCCAGGACATACCCTCTTTTTTCGAGCTGTTAATCGGTGAAGAGGCCATAGGGTTGCTCAGGCGTGAATTCGATCGTAGATATTATAAGAGGCCCCGCCTGAAGATCTTGGAAGGGGTCTGGGGGGTTTGGAGGTCTATCTCTAAGTATTGCAAAATCCCAAAGGTAAATCGTTATCTCCACCTGTGTAACTCTAGTCTGCTCCCTTATGTGGGGGCTGATAGGAATCTGCAGGTATGGAGGGATCTCGGCATCAGGACCCTTGGGGATATCCGGGGGGGCCCCGAACCATTCGGCTTTGATGACCTCCAACAAAGGTTTGGCATCTCGGTTAATCATTGGTTTTTGTATAATAGACTTATATGTTCATTAAAGGCACTGAGACCAAAACCCCTGTCAATGGAGGAGATCCCCATAATTGAATTGTTAATTGTGGGACGTAGGAAGATAAATTGGGTCTATAAGCAGCTAATTGTAGAATCGCGAGATGATATGGAAAAAACTGAGGCAGCTTTGGCTTTGAAATTGGGAGACCCTGACATAGATCTTGATCTGGCCCTTACTCTGAATAGAAAAGTATTCAGATCTACAAACTTGAGGGCCCAGCATTACAAAACTGTATTTAATTTATATCATTCTCCCGCCAAATTATTCGCCTGGGGGGTTAGGGTCGATGATAGATGCCCCAGATGTAATGCTGGTCAAGCTGATATGTTGCATATGTTCTTTAATTGCAGCTCATTGTCCTCATTATTGAGGGAAGTCGGAAGGTTTTGGGACGGGCTCCTAGGTCATAAGATCGATCTATCCCCGACCCTGATGTTACTGGGTTGTGATCATAAGCGGAAATTGGCACAGGCTGAGGAAGCGCTGGTTTTTATGTCTGTGGCGGTGCTGCGGATTTTAATTGGCTCGGGCTGGAAAGATATATCGCCCCCTTCCTTTCAAATGTGGCTCTCTAGGCTATTGAGCATTCATAACAGTGAGAGATGCCTATATGAGTTGAAAAGTAAAAAAAAGCGGGATTTTGGAAATAGATTATGGGCCCCGATATTAACTTGGAGGGAGATAGCTAGTAGTTAGGCCAAAAGATTTTAAACCTGCTTTTATAAGTCTTTTTATACAGCGTCTATTAATAGTATGTATTGTATTCTATGCTGGCTTGATATGTTTTTGTACTGATGTGTTCAAACTGCAAATAATAAAAAAAATAATAAAAAAAAGTGTGGTGAGGTTTCTTCTGACCTGTGGGTTGCTTTCACAGTTGTTAATGTTTACACTGACCTTAATTGGAATTGGTGCACAGTTTCACAAGTGTGGGCTAGGCAGCAGATACAATGTAGGGGAACTAGGAGTGAGTTGAAGTGATAGTGACCTTAGTGAAAGGAGCTACATGTTTGATATCGGTCTTCAGAGGGGTTCTTTACCATCTTCATTGCTGACCTTGCTTCAACCTTATTGCTTGGCCCACTAAGGCAATTTAAATCCTGATTGGTGTTCTCAGTGCTTATAATTGAGGAAATAGGTGATGGAAATATATTAGGATCATCTGTGATGGTACAAATAGCCCCAACAGGATCTATTAAGAAATCAAATGCATGAGTAATACTTGAGGATTTTTCAGCATACAAGTGATAGGAGAAATTAAAAGCTGATTCTCCCAGAGAGATTTAGCCTTACTATGTTTCACTGCTGAATAATATTTTAGTCTTTTCTTCCTCCTTATGGGTGGTTGAGATGTCCTGATTCTTCCTGACCGCATGTTGCTGCTTCCCACAAAGTCTACAAAAAAAGAGGGAGGCAAAGAGGGTGAACCACACAAAAAAGAAGGGCGGCGGATGGGAATCCAGGCACGCACAAGCCGCACTGACCTAATGCCAGCCGCTTCTTTGCACTGCTGGGTGACCACAGCCTAGGGCTGGTCTGCGGCCTTAATCCACTCCACAGGTGCAGAACGCATGCACCCTTGACACCCTGATAGGTGAAGTGGCCTTTATCAGATCTCAGAAAATGCATCCTTGATGACTTTCTGATATTTGATTAGATGAATACTTGAAAGCTTGGTTGCCTGACCGTTTTGGTGTGTAAATGCCGCTATTGGTGACTATTAGCTGCAGAATGATCCTTCCAGTGCCAGATTACTCAAGGGCTAAAAGGCTCTGGAGAGTGAAGGAGAGAGGGAGCTTGTTTGAAATTCATTGTACTGTTTTAGACATAAATAATCCCAAGGTGAAAGGGAAAACTTGCTTCCTTTTGTCTAGAACTCCAGTGCGACTACCCCTTTTGCTTGTTTCTCCCCGTTATTTTGCCTCTTTCTGCTTATTTCTGACCTTTAGTCTGCCTCTTTCTGCTTATTTCTGACCTTTAGTCTGCCTCTTTCTGCTTGTTTCCGACCTTTAGTCTGCCTCTTTCTGCTTGTTTCTGACCTTTAGTTTGGCTCTTTCACTCCAGCACCATAGGGAAACCTCAAGGCCACTGCGGTTCCAGCCTCTTGCGGGTGCCAGAATTGCTCTCACAGACATGCAACATGCAGTTCCCTGTCTGTGGGAGCAATTCTTGCATCTGTTTCCCTGCCCACTTAAGAGCGGGCAGGCAAACAGGGGAAACTTCCACTTCCAACAAGTGAGAGCATTTTTTCAGCTCTCGATTGCTGGAAGCACATTGTTTGCTAAGCCTTGTTGGGAGCTGTCAAAGCTTTTCAAATTCACCGAAAATAATAAATGTTACAGGGCCGTTATATTTCGGCTCAGATTTTGCTTGTTCAAAACAAGTGAAATTCAGCAGTTACAGTTACCTGAGCTATAACTATAGCTTATGCCCCCGCAATGCACTGCTGATGACCTCACATATTACTCATGACATAGTCAGTGACATCAATCATGACATCTCAAATGACATTACAGATGACATCACTAATTACATCATCCACCAGTGAGTGTAAGTGTTTTTAAGGGTTTATGGGTGTTAAACATATATACTAACCTTCTACAAAATAACCTACTACATTGATGTCACTGATCATGTCATGAGTGATGTAATATGTGAGGTCTTAAGCAGTGCATTGCGGGTGCATAAGTTATAGTTCAAGCTCATGCAGCTATAACTGCTGAATTTCACTGGTTTTGCATGAGTGAAATCTGAGCCTAACTATAATGTACCTGAAACCTTTGTTTTTTTCAATGAATTTCCAAGGTTATGTTAATGTTATTTACTAACTAAAATGACCCTTAAACCTTTGGTTATTTAAGTGAATTTCTATGGTTTTGCAAAATCTATTACCTAACTATAATGTCCCTGTAACATTTGGTTTTTAATTGAGTTTCAATGTTTTTTTTTTTACTAGCAGTTGTGTTAGCAGAGTGGTGGAGAAAGGGGACAGGGCCTCCCACCAGCACTTTGGAATCCTGCTGTGTCAGCCGTACTGGAGGTAACAGGAGGGTTTCTGGGCCCCCAAGCACACTCATCCAAGAGGACTTCATGCCCCAGCCAGCAGTGCATCAGAAGGTGTATTTGCAGAGTGGTGGAAAAGGGGACATGGCCTCTAAAGTCCTCTCAGCAATCACGCTTGTGAGAATTAATGGAGGTAACAGGAGGGCTTGTTGGCCCGAAGGATTCTCAGCATCCAAGGGGACTTCATTGCCCAACCAGCAGTGCACCAGGAAGCTTAAGCTGAGTCCCACGATGGCTGCCAACACTTCCTGGTTGAAATGTTAGCAGTCAATTAGATTACAGCACGGGGACTGTTGGATAGGATGATAATCAGCAACCCCAGATATACAAATTTCTTTTCCAGTTAATAACTCCCAAACTATTGAACGACTTTACACCGAATTAAATAAGCACAAGCTGCATACAAAGATCTAGTTTCTTACCATATTTGGTGAATTCCTTCCAGTGGTTTGGACTGCAGGCTTGTTGAAAGATCATATGTGAATTAACATTGGGAAAATGCATTTTGGGACCCCCCTTTTCTCTCACCCCTTTGCACAAAACACCCTGAAATTTTCCATACTTCATGTGAAGTACTGGGAAATTTTTTGGTTGGAAATTTAATGGAGATTCCAGAAGATATAGGCACCTGAAAATGACCTTTTCCTATGGAAACTAGAACTACCTTGTGGCAATTGGCAATAGGGAATATGACACGTTATTTTGCATGCCATTACTACGCGGCTATTACTTAGCAATAACCATTACTACGCAAGTTTTTACTTCGCATACCATTACATTGAAAGTGTTAATGTATACGAAGTAAAAACTTGCCTAGTAATAAAAATGGTATGTGGAATAACGTGTCATATTAAAAAAAGACATTTAAGCACATTTTTTAAAATGTTTAAATTGAAAACACTACCAAAACACTCAAACACTACACTACTAAAACAACACTACACTACCCTTATCCCTAAATCACTACCGCCTGCACAAACCTCCGCTCCCTACACTCATTCACTACCCATCACATCCCCCAGCACTACACAAAACACTAATACTTGCATATTAATAAAAACAGACATTTACCACAACTCTGCAGTAAATACTAAAAACAAATACACTACCCTACACAAAACAAACTCTTAAAAACTACCCAAACACTACCCTATCCTACACTACTCAAACACAACTTCACTACCCTAAACCCTAAATCACTACCCCCAGCATGACCCTGCCCCTACCCCAGTCCTGTCCTTACTCTCAAACACTACCCTTCACGACCCCCAACACTACCCTTAACCCTAAACCACTACCCTATGCTACACCACACCACAACACTACCATAAAACCTAAAACACTACCCCCTGCACAACCCTCCCCGACCCCCACTCCTGTCCCTACACTCAAACACTACCCTGCACAACCCCCCAACACTACCTTAAACCCTAATACACTACCCTATACTACACTTACATCACACCACTACCCTAAACCACTACCCCATGCAAGACCCTCACCCTTCCCCAGTCCGCTCCCTACACTACAACACTACCCTACACGATACCCCAACACTACCCTTAACCCTAAAACATTACCCTACACTACACAAACACCACAACACTACACTAAACCCTAAAACACTACCCCCAGCACGACCCTCCCCCTACCCCCAATCCTGTCCCTACACCCAAACACTCCCCTACATGACCCCCTGACACTACCCTAAACCCCAAAACACTACTCATCAAACACAACACTACCTTAATCCTCCCCTACCCTAAACCCTTAAAAATATCCCCTCTTACCTCTCTCTCCTTGTGTCCTTTGTTCTCCTTCCTGCGTCTTCAGAGAGGCGTCATCGTTGCACGTCGCTGTGAGGAAACGCCTCAGTTTCCTCACAACGATGTGGTTCATTTTACAACGCATGCGTTGAAATAACATGCGTAGAAATGGCTATGCGTTATTACAACACATGCGTAGTAAAGCATGCGTAGTAATGGTACGCGGTGTAATGACCTTGAACAAAAGGATGTTTACGGGCAATAGGTAATATAGATATATACATAGCACCAGTAGGTAGTTATAATTATTATCATGTTTCCATAGTAATGTTCCATAGTAATGTATGACAGGGGAGAGTATTGCCTCTCATGAGTTATGGTCTCAACAATTTCATATTTATTTTGTATTTGTGATATTTATGAAGGAAAATAATGTATAACTGGATTGAACTTACTGAAAATAGATGAAGATGTGGGGGGAGGACAGGGGGTGAAAATGATTTACTGAGGTACAGTTTAAAGAGGTGCGCTTTTCATTTGTTTTGGAAACCCAGCAGAACTGAATTAGGTGTTAATGGGCCATGGATAGAGTTTGATCATCTTGTATAGAGGCATAGAAAAACCTGTTTTGTTATTTATACTTTTTGGGACTTGGGAATTTTAAGAATTAGACACTTCCTGTTACTTTTGTTATGTTGCCTCCCTGTAAGTAATAATGCAGCCTTCAAGAATGTTGGTAAGCCACTTTGGATTATTCTAGGAGTTATACACTTTACCAAATACTCAAGTCATTTTGCACTTCGAAGGGGATCCAATGAAATTGTTTTCAAATCGGGGTCTTGTGGTCTGATCTTTTTGCTTCTGGCAGCAGCATAGAGTGTTGCCTTTATAGGATCAGTGGAGGATTTGAGGAGGCCTGCTAGGACTTCATTTGCACCATCAAGATGTTTGTGAATAAAAGCCTGTAGTTTGTGTCTGAAGTTCGACTGTGTGATGAAGGGTGTTAAGTTCCTGAGTAGATATAGAGGGTAGGGGTCAGAGTATTCTGTTTTACAATATGTCCGTTCAGACTGAACTTTTGGTTGATGCTAGAACTGAGCAAATTCACATGTGGGAGCAAAAAGGTAAAATACCTGGTGGATATAACATGTCAAGTCATTTTTAACTTTGCGGTGGACAGTAGGTTGAAAACGGGAGAATAAAATTCAACTTGGATTGAATTATTTTTCTGAGAAAATGAGGACATTCAATTTGATTAGTTTCTCTAAAAAGATATTCCATTTTATAATTGTAAGAGTGGATTATTAATTGGAGTGGATGGGTATACATCATAAGGAATAAGCCCACAAGCTTGTTAAGGTTAAACACCGTTTTCATAAATAAAAAAAAAGTCAAAACCCAACCTCAAAAAAATTCCAAAACCAATGATTGAAGACAAAAAGTGCAAATCAGAAGTCATTGTTCATGGCTGACTCGGACCAAGGTGCAATTTCAGGCCAACCATGATGAAGCAAGAGTTGGATAGACCAACCAGGTTTCTCCCACTCAAATATTTCACCTTCTGACTTAGGGGTCTATTAGTATGGCGGGCGGAGGCACCACCGCGGTGCTGGCGGAAAATGCTTTTTTCCTCATGCCAGCAGCGGTTCTCACGTCCACCATATTAGTATGGCCAAACATAGTCCATTTCCTGTCCGCCGGTGTGTGACGCCAACCGCCATCAAAGTGCGCCTGCCACCACGGCGGTGGGAGCCAATGGAGACTCACCGCCGTGGGGAATGACATCCCGTCCGCTATACAAATCAGGATGCCCCAAACATCCAGTCGCACCGCAGTGGAGAAACCGTCCAACCAGAGAGGGTGGAAGCACGACAGCGGAGCGTGAAACCAGAGTCCCGGTCCCTTCCACCCAGTCCCGACCGCAATGGATCCAGCCCTACACGTCTTCCCGGTGCTGTACCTGATACATTACCAGCAACTCATGGGCTGTCACGGACGCCGCCGCAGGTACGCAATAACACAATCCCACACACAACCACAACACACAATTCCAGGGCTGATATAGGGTTCCTGTCCACACCAGACACACTGGTGGGGACAGGAACACATCCACAAGTGTACCCACACATGACCTACCAGTCACTAATTCACCCCTCTGCATCCAGGTCACCCATCCACCGCGATCATGAAGTAATGTCCCAGTCACCGCAGCGGTGGAGACGAGGAAAAACATGTGCACAGTGCAGAAGGCAGGGTCAGTGCCAGGCATGGGCAGTGCACAAAGACCAAAGGGCCACACCTCCACCCTCCACACACTAGGCCCCCCAACAGGAAGAGACATGCCCCTCCTGTGCTCCCTCATGCACAACAACAACCCAGGTGAACCCACACCAAACAACTAGGGAGACAGCCACAGCAGGAGTGTCTGCAGAAGAACACACAGCACAGAAGCACAGGCCCAGGGCAACCCACACACATGGCAAGAAAACTGATTCTAAGCACAAAATGAACACACACAGATAATGAACAATCACTCTACTGGACACACAGCATGCCAAGTCACACATACATACCCCACAATGACACACAGCCACATACACAGAACACATAAAACAACACCCTCAGCCCATCAAATCACACATGGCTGGCACAGTGAGTGAAGTCAAACCACAGTCACCTCAGTGCAACAACTCAGGGAGACAGCAAGGCAACCCATGTATAGGCACAGGGATGAAAGGAAGCCCCTGAAGTCAAACTGTGAACAGCCACACATATGTATACAACTATTTGACAGGAGTATGTCAGCAACACTACACACAGGACCCATTGACACACTCCATGACTGTCAAACACAAGTAAGAATCTTCACGCATACCACCCCTCACACACAGACACACAGAAGGGCGCCAATAATGTCCAGTCAATACACAGACAAACAATCACACTCCCTGGGGGTATCCACAAACATCACACACACATGCAGGGATGCCAGAACCAATGTCTGCACAAAAACAACAGACAAACACACACAGAACCACAACAAGACCAGACATGCATTGTGCAGCCAAACTGTGGAAAGGCAATGGGAGCACAGACAGAACAGGAGTGCACAACCTCATCAGTCAGGAACAAGGCACAGACAACATACCACAACAAAGACAAGAAGGGCACCATCACAAAACAATCATGGACACAAACTGGGAGAAATGGGCCTACAATGACACACAGACAGACATACCATACCACCCATCAAGTCAACATGATGTCACAGTGTACCACAGGCCTGCATATGCACAAGAATGACAAGAGACAGCTCAAATATGAGAGGAGGAAACACCAAGGACGCGTCTCACACAAGTACAGGAACTAGAATAGACCTAAGTTCATGCGACAGACCCACAAGTAAGGCACAACACACTGGCAACACACATCAATCAATCAATCAAGCCATTTATAAAGCGCACTACTCACCCGGAGGGTCTCAAGGCGCTGGGGGGGGGTGCCGCTACTGCTCGAACAGCCAGGTCTTGAGCTTCTTCCTGAAGGAGAGGTGGTCTTGGGTCAGGTGCAGGTCGGTCGGGAGGGAGTTCCAGGACTTGGCGGCCAGGTAGGAGATGGACCTTCCTCCTGTTGTCGCTCTTCGGATGCGGGGGACGGCGGCGAGGGCGTGGCTGGCTGATCGGAGATGGCGTTTGGGAGCGTAGAAGTTGAGGCGGTTGTTGAGGTAGCTCGGGCCTTGGTCGTGTAGGGCTTTGTGTGCGTGGGTGAGGAGACGGAAGGTGATTCTCTTGTTGACGGGGAGCCAGTGCAGGTCTCTCAGATGTCCGGAGATGTGGCTGCTTCGGGGGACGTCGAGGATGAGTCTGCTGAGGCGTTCTGTATCCGCTGGAGTCTCTTCTGGAGCTTGGCGGTGGTTCCGGCGTAGAGGACGTTGCCGTAGTCCAGTCGGCTGGTGACAAGGGCCTGGGTGACCGTCTTCCTGGTCTCGGTGGGGATCCACCGGAAGATCTTCCGTAGCATGCGCAGGATGTTGAAACAGGACGAGGAGACGGCGTTGACTTGTCTGGTCATGGAGAGGGAGGAGTCCAGGATGAAGCCCAGGTTTCGTGCGTGGTCTGTCGGTTTGGGTGCGGTGCCCAGGGCGGGGGGCCACCAGGAGTCGTCCCAGGCGGAGGGCGAGGAGCCCAGTATGAGGACTTCCGTCTTGTCTGAGTTCAGTTTCAGGCGGCTGGTCATCATCCACTCGGCTACGTCTTTCATCCCTTCGTGGAGGTTGGCTCTGGCGGCGGCGGGGTCGTTGGTCAGGGAGAGGATCAGCTGGGTGTCGTCGGCGTAGGAGATGATGTTGAGGTTGTGTTGGCGTGCGATGGCCGCAAGGGGGCTCATGTAGACGTTGAAGAGGGTGGGGCTGAGTGAGGATCCTTGGGGGACGCCGCAGATGATTTCGGTGGCCTCTGACTTGTACGGTGGTAGGCGGACTCTCTGTGTCCTTCCGTCGAGGAAGGAGATGATCCATTCCAGTGCCTTCTCCTGGATTCCGACGTTGCTGAGGCGCTGCACTAGGGTGCGGTGGCACCCTAGTGGAACACATGAGACACACCACACCAACAAAACGCACACACTGACATGCAAATAGAACACCACACGCAGAGCATCTGTCATCTGCAACAGACAACACAGCCCAAACACTGCACACAGCCACATCAAACACACAACAGATGCACATGCCAAGAATTCACATAGCAAACACAGCAGGACATCAGGGGAAGCACACCAGACAAGGACAAGGCAACATACACTCACAGCACTGCATGCACGACAAGCAGTGTGTGCACACAAAACATACCAGTCCCCCACAGATATGAGTGACACACCATGAACACCCACAACAAAACTCAAAACAGCACACTGACAAAATCACACTCTGGAAGTCAAGCAATACCTCAGCAAACACACATACACCTAACCCAACTCCCACAGATGCACAATTCTGGGACACCAAAGTGGAAACAACCTGACCAGAGGACAGTGCAGCAAAAACTTTTGAACTGCATATTAGCAACCATGACTGCTGAACAGTACAAGAAAATCACATATAACCAAATGTGAAAATGTCCTGAGTGACACATTGCTCCTGTGCAAAGATCGGCTCCACAAAGCACAGTTTCACAAATGAAGTGATGGGGAGGCACACGCACAGGCAACACAAGGGGTCCAGCTGACATGAAAGTGAAGTGTTGTGTACGTCTGTAGTGGACATGGCAGGAGTGTACCATACACAAATAGATGAAGTGCAGACTCACAATGGGTAGGCATCTGAAGCACAGATAGGAGATGGTATGACACTACACACCACATGCCATACTAGAGGCACTAAAGCCCCGTGTGACAGCAATGCATGAGAAAATCACACCCACAGGTATGCACAGTGACCACAAACAGCGTCAAGACACATGTATGATCAAAAAAACACAACACTGACTTGCCAGTCACATACTCTGCATACTCACAATTGCCAAAAACAAGTAGGAGTAAGCCAGAACTGCACGGACACACCAACACACCGCACAGTGCACAACATACTACACACATATGTGCACACAATCACAAGCAAAGGGCTGAACAATCACACAAACAGGCACTCCACTCCTGGGTGACACATGTGTGTATTTGACATTGCAGGGGCACACACACATAGCACTCCCGACAAATTCACCCCTTCACACTGCACACTTCTTGACCACCCAAGTGCACACATTGAAAGCAAGCCAAGTGACTAGGATGACTGACCATCACAAGATGACTATATACCTACACTGCTGAGCACACATAAAGTAAGAACACACATACATGATGAACCTGGCCAGCCTGCCTGCAATCCTGTGGATAGAATCCAACTATGTGCAGGCAGTACCCCCAAACCGGACATGTGTACAAGGAATATATGACGATAACCCGCAGTCAATTACCCCGCATACCATCACTACGCATTTTTTACAACGCGGGTGCAATTACTCAACGATACAATCTCCCCGCAAATTTTTACCCCGCATATGACTTTACCACATGTGCCATTACACCGCAAAGGCATGCGTGGTAAAGGCATAGACTTACTAAAATTACTTAACCTATATATATATACATATATATGTATGTGTATATATATATATATTCACTGAAAAAACCATAGGTTTCAGGGAAGTTATAGTTAGCTGGACTTTTCACTCGTACAAAACCATTGAAATTCCCCCGTTATAGTTAGTTCAGCTAACTATAACTCGCGCACCCGCAATGCACTGCTGATGACGTCACATATTACATCACTCATGACATGGTCAGTGACATCACTCATGACATCACTGATGACATCTCAAATGACATCACTGATGACATCACTGATGACATCATCCAGTGAATGTGTGTTTTTCTGAAAATTACATATGTTTTATATATGTATATCTCAAGGTCGATGGAAGAATAAATGGGTATATAAGTGTCTAAATGGATGATTTGTTTTTGAAAAATTGATTGTATAACTGACTGATTAAGTGTATCTTAGTGAATACATGGCTTAGTGAGTAATGTTTAAATATGTAAATATCTGTATCAGTCTCTCACTTTGTGGGTTGGTGAGTAGCTACATGAGTGTCTATATAGGTTATTAGTTGGTTTTTTGAGTATCAGTATGAGTGTCTGAGTGTCTGTATGGTTCGGTGGGGTGTATTACGTAGTGCATAGGTGCATGAATGAGTGACTCACTGTTTGTATGTGTTGAAGACAGTATGTGTGCAGGACTGTATGGGTGGATGAGTGTGTGCATGGGTGTGTTAGTGAGTGAATGACTGTCTCAGTAGTGTCTTTATGAGTAACTACATACGTTTTAAACTAGTATATGTGACTATTGGTGTATATAAGTGAGTATATGTAGGAGTGAGAGATTGGAAGAGTTCCTGTATGAATAAGTATGTGTTTCTATAAGTGATTGTTTAAAAGACTAAGTATGTGTAAGTTTCTGTAGAAGTAAGTGTGGTGGTGTGTGTATACCTGTATATGCAAGTAAATGTATGTTTGATTCTTTATTAGCATGAGTGACTATGTGTGTGAGTAACTCTACGGCTGAGTGGCGATGTGTAACAGGATGTATAGGTGTATGAGTACATATGATGAGTGAGTACATGTATGAGTGACTGTATAGGACTGTTGGTGAATGAGTGGATGTGTATGTGGATCTTAGAATTAATGAATAGGTTGTTGTAACTGGTATTGGTATGTCCATTGTTTTGAAAATGTTAGTTTCTATTTTTGAATGTGTGTATCATAGGTTATATTAGGGGGAGAGGAGGTCTGCCACTCTATCACAAGGATGATGTCATCAGTGATGTCATTTGAGATGTCATGAGTGATGTCATGAGTGATGTCACTGACCTTGTCATGAGTGATGTAATATGTGACGTCATCAGCAGTGCATTGCAGGCGCGCGAGTTATAGTTAGCTGAACTAACTATAACGGGGGAATGTCAATGGTTTTGTACTAGTGAAAAGTCCAGCTAACTATAACGCCCCTGAAACCTATGGTTTTTTTCAGTGAATTTCTAAGGTTTTTTAAATGCTAATTCCTAACTATAATGTGCCTGAAACCTGTGGTTTTTTCAGTGAATTTCAAAGGTTTTTTAAATGCTAATTTCTAACTATGCCTACAGAGATAGGACATGTGAAGAAATAAGAAAAAACGCACAGAAAGAAAAAAAAGAAATGCAGAAAGAAGCAACAGAAGTCCTCAAAGACGAAGAAAAGTGCAGGAAGAAGGATAACGTGCAGAAAGAACAAACAGAGGAGCAGAAAGAAGCCTTGTTGCAAAATCATCCTGTACCCTCAAGTTTTTCAGAGGGATACTGGTGGTAACTGAGTCTGACTAACCAGCCCTAGAGCCAGTGCTATGTTAAAAGACACTCAGAATACAGTGAAAACACCTACATACACTAGGGAACACTATGCGTTGGGGTCCCCCTGAGATTAGCATGACCTCCTCTGTAAGCCCCTAGTATTTAATAGGGCAGGGGATTAAAACTACCTCTTAAAATGCGCACAGGGCGTGTTTGCACACGTCACCTCAGGCCCCGTCCCCTCCCTTCCTCACTGTGTAAACACACTCTGTGGCCGTTTTAAATTGGGAGATTAAGTCCCCTTAAATCCTGAGGGTCCCTAGGGTCCTACTAGACCACTAGGTACCTCCAGTAAGCGCCACAGAGCTGCGTTGCAGAGAGATGTAAAAAGGGGCATGGCCTAGACCACCTCTCTGCAACGCAGTGCAGTGGCGCTTACTGGAAGCACCTGGTGGGCAAGTTGGCCCCCAGGGTCCCTCAGGATTGAAGGGGAATTATTTTCCCAACTTAAAACGTGCCACTGGGCGTGTTTGCACACGTTAACTCAGGCCCTGTCCCCTCCCTTCCCCATTGTGTAAACACGCCCTGTGGCCGTTTTAAGTTGGGAGATTAAGTCCCCTTGAATCCTGAGGGTCCCTAGGGGCAAAATAGCCCACTAGGTACGTCCAGTAAGCGCCATTGCAGAGAGGTGTAAAAAGGGGCACGGCCTGCACCACCTCTCTGCAACACAGAGCAGTGGCGCTTACTGGAAGCACCTGGTGGGCTTGTTGGCCCCCAAGGTCCCTCAGGATTGAAAGAGAATTATTTCCCCAACTTAAAACGCGCCACAGGGTGTGTTTGCACACGTCACCTCAGGGCCCGTCCCCTCCCTTCACCACTGTGTAAACGCACCCTGTGGCCGTTCTAAGTTGAGAGATTAAGTCCCCTTGAATCGTAAGGGTCCCTAGGGTCAAACTATCCCACTAGGTACCTCCAGTAAGCGCCACAGAGCTGCGTTGCATAGAGGTGTAAAAAGGGGCGTGGCCTCAGAACACCTGTCTGCAACGCAGCTCCCTGGCGCATACTGGAGATACCTGTTGGGCTAGTTGGCCCTCAGGGACCCTCAGTATTGAAGGGGAATTAATTCCCCAACTTACAACTGGCCAGGGGGCACGTTTGCAGAGTGCTGCAAGGAGGGGGCGTGGCCTCCGGCATGATGCCGGTCTTTTATTTATTTTATTGTTTTAAGAAGGAGGGCTGTGTGGCCCTCCTTCTTTTTCTAATTTATTGGCCCTGGGGACCGAATCCCCCAGGGCCTGCACCCTAATTTTGTTTTGTTGAAAAAAATAAATTTGGAAGGGGGCTGCGTGGCCCCCTTCCCAAGGCCTTAATCGGCCGCGTGGATCCCAACCCCCGGGTCATGGCCTTTTTAAAAAAAAATTCTTAAGGTGGGGGGCTGCGTTGCCCCCCTCCTCAGGCCACTTATGGCCCCAGGGACCCCATCCCCCGGGGCCGGCCTTTGTTTTTTATTATTTTTAAAAAATATATATTTATAGAAACACCTAGGACATGCTGGACAAACCGTATGTACCTATCACCATGACGTATTGCGTGATATTCATTAAAAGGCAACTATGCATACAATGAATCCACGTGGAATGTATTTACACCGCTCTGACGTGTCTGACGCCCTACCGTGCCTAATCCTGGCACCCCCTATGGTGAGTACTCTCCAAGTAGACACCCTTTTTGTTTATTTATACAAACATGGGTAGCTATTGACGGGCACATTTAATACACACACACACCAAGCCATTCAAAGAGGATTCGAAAACAATTCGACCAAACTATGCAAGAAACCCCCCTCACGGTTAATAAAACACACATCCACTGCCGGATGTGTAATACTTTTTATTTTACTCTCTGGAAAGGAGACGAACCTCACTTGAGAGTCACAGCGTGCTCCTGGCTGAGCCCAATGCTGTGTTACACCCACCAGTGCCCGCTGAGTGCCACACACCTCTGTGTTGTATTCCACCAGCTAGTGCGTATGCTATGACACTCTCTAGCCCATGTGCACTGTAACACCACCCCGTGAATATGTCATGCCACACTTGTCTTCGCACGGGTTATATTGCCCCATCTAATGTGCCTTCCTCAATGCCTATGTTATAACGCACAGCGCTATGCCATACATATTACAATCTGGGATCCATATCTTTGTCACAGTGCATATGCAACGTTACACTCCTCAGCACATATTGTATATTACAACTTTAGAGACTAGTTAGGTTACACAACACTGCCCTGTGCATATTACACTCCAAGGCGCATATCGCATAGCACGCTCTAGTGCATGTGCTATCTCGTGCTCTCCAATGAATCTGTCATTGCGCACAATGTATTGCATGTTATATTTCACGTCCCGGTTCATCTTATATCACACTTTTTGGTGCATAGTTTATACCATGTACTATATCTAGTTTTCATTTTCAATCGTTCTCTCAGGACTATGTTCTATATAACACTGCGTCCACCTACCCTTTTCACAGGCATTACATTTTGCGATGGGGGGTGGAGGGTCAGGGGGTGTTTTTGTCAAGTTAGCCCGGAGCCACAGTCACAAACGTCCTCTTCTTCCTGAATAAAAGTGAGATCATGCTGCATACTTGTTCATATTTTAAGTAGTTCGCACAGACACACATTTTAAAAACAATAAAGTTCCTAATACCCACCTTCTCTGAACAGTTAGCTTGCTGCCCCATCCACCTCCTCCCTATCCTCTGTTGTCTGAATCCATGGACTAGCCTCCTCCCTCCTGCCATGCATGGTCTGATGTGCTGCCACTGCCCTCCATTTAGCATGATGTACCAGTCCACTCCTCCTGCCCTCCATTGCCCAATTCTATGGCCCATCATTGACCTCCTGCTTAGCCGCTGTGCTTAGCTTGCTGCCCCTATTCTCCTTCCCCCTGCTCTCCGATGACCTGCCACTCCTATCTACTCTGAGTGTTCTGTTGAGCTGCCACTCCCCTCCCACCTACCTAGCATTGTCAGATGACTGTAACCTGTTCCTGCCACCTCCACCCTGCCTGACCACATGCCATGCCCCTATCGCCTTCCTCCTGTCCTCCATGGTCCATTTTACTGCCACACCCTGCTGCCCTCCCTGGTCTGTTGTGCTGCAACTGCTCCTCCTGCCTGCCCCATGTGGTCTGTCATGAGGCCCCTTCCCCTGAACTCTCTTGTCTGTGCCCAGGTCCTGACACTCCCTTCTATCCTCCATGGTCCTTTGTGCATGCCCCTGCACCCTTCTTCTTGCCCATCGTAGCCATTGTGCTGCCACTAACCCTCCCGCTTGCCATGCATGGTCTTCTGTGCTGCCATGGCCCCTCCCACCTTCCCTGTGTGGTCAGCTATCTGCCCCTGACCCCCTCCCACCTTCCCTCCATGGTCTGTGTGTATGCCATCATAGTCTCACTGTTGCTCTCCATGGTGTGTCTTGTTTCTAGTGCCCATCCTGCCTGACCTCCTTGGTCATCTTGCTGCTCCTGCCCTGCCCCCTTGCCCCCAGCCCTCTGTTTCCATGTGCAGACCCCTATTCCCTCCCTCCTGGCTTGTCTGTTCCATTGTAATGCCCCTGATCCGTCCCTCCTGCCCTTTATGGTCTGTTATGCTGCAGCTTTCTCTCCTGTCTGTCCATTATGGTCAGCTAGCTACCATTGCCTCTTTCCCCTCTGTTCTCTGTTGTCCATGTGCATGGTCCTGTCCCCTCCCTATTGCTTTCTATGGATTGTTGTGCTGCACTCCCGTCCCGCATGCCCTGTTTGGTGTATTGTGCTGCTGCAAACCCTGATGCCTGCCCTGTAGGGTCAGTTTGGTGCACCTCTCCATGTCCCTCCTGTCCTCTGTTATCCGAGTCCATGTCCCTACCCCAATTCCTCCTGCCTACCATGATCCAATGTACCATACTTGCGAACATTTTGAACTTGGTATGAGGGAGATTTTGAAAAAAAACTGGGGTATTGATTTTCCCCTTTGAGTTACATTGAAAAAGAGGAGATTGTAGACAGGAGACAGATCAAATAACGCCCATTTGAGCTTAAAAACATTGGACGTTTCCTGGCTGAAACGGGTCTGTTGGCATGTATGGTTGTACTACCACTGCCTCTTCCTTCTGCTCACAATGGTCTATTATATTGCCACAGCCTCTCTTGCCAGTCCTGTATTGTTGGTTTGTTGCCACTGCCCCCCTTTCCACTGCCCTCCATAGTCTGTTGGGCTGCCACTGCCCTTCCTGCCTGCCCAATGTGGTCAAATTGTTGCCTCTGCACTCTCCTACCTGCCTTCAATATTCAGAGTCCGTGCCCCTGGCCTCTGCCTCTCAACAGTATCCCAATGAACAACTAGATTGCTAACATTCTTTATTTATTACAAAAGTGTGGAACGCCTGACGTCATCTTGATGTAATCAAAACTGTAATACCTAGAGCATTTCCATTAGAAATTACATATATGAGAGGGTCTTATTTGCATCAAAATTATGGTTAATGCTCTAAAAAACTAAAATGAGGACATATTTTCTGAGTTTTCAAATAGCGACAAACAACTTTTAAATTATTTGTAATCTTTGTTTTTTTATACAGTTGACCACTTGATTAAATGTTGCACTTAGGGGAGAGGATGTGGTGTTACTTCCAGAGCTGCAGACTTTGCAACTGGGGAACCAGGTTGGAGTTTCTGCTTCAGCTCAACATTCTATTCTGGTCAAATCACTTAATCTCCCCATGTCTACAACCAAAATGAATTTGATCTTGTGTGATGTAACCAATGCTCATGTAAAGCACTCCAATACCTGACAAGTCTGCACTATATAAAACTGCAAATACACAAAAAATAAGTGTTTTGCACACTTCGGTCATTGGGCTACATGTGGGCTACATCTGGGTGATATTTGTGCTGCATGGGGGCTCTTTTGTCTCTGGTGGCCATCTTGGGAGATTTATTTGTTATGAAGTTTTCTAATTTCCTCATTTACTGCAGTCTCCTCAGTAGGAAATGCTTTCAGTTTTTTACTTTGATTCCATCAAGAAGGTATTCAGATATGTCACACATTTGCCATAAATTCTGAATGTTAGCACTGCAGTTGCTCATTAGATCACTGTAGTAAAGCTACTGCTCACCACGGAAGTCTGCTGCTGGTATTAAAAGTGCATGTTTCAGTCTGCATATAAGAATGTTTTAATGAAATAGAAGAGGATTTGAGAAGTTACTCAAAATGTGCCCTAATTTTTCTTTCTTCAGCACTAATCATACCTTCGATGGCAAAATGAACCCCCTCATTGTGTTCCTTTTTAAATTAAATGTTTTAAGTGTTACCAGTTTATTCCAATCAAGATGGCTTTAGGTGTGCCATACTTTTGTCATAATTAAGACAGTAAGCGCTCTAGTTGTTCTTAAGAACACTCTGGGACATTCTGTCATTGGGCTATACTTGGGCTACATCTGGGTGATATTTGGGCTACATTTGGGCTCTTTTGTCTCTGGTGGCCATCTTGGGAGATTTATTTGTTATGAAGTTTCCTAATTTCCTCATTTACTGCAGTCTCCTCAGTAGGAAACACTTTCAGTTTTTTACTTTGGTTCCATCAAGAAGGCATTCAGATGTGTCACATATTTGCCATAAATTCTGAATGTTAGCACTCTAGTTGCTCATTAGATCACTGTAGTGCAGCTACTGCTCACCAGGGAAGTCTGCTGCTGGTATTGAAAGTGCATGTTTCAGTCTGCATGTCAGAATTTTTGTATGAAATAGAAGAGGATTTGAGAAGTCAAAATGTGCCCTATTTTTTCTTTCTGCAGCACTAATCATAATTTCTATGGCAAAATGAACCCCCTCATTTTGTTCCTTTGTAAATTAAATGTTTTAAGTGTTACCACTTTATTCCAATCAAGATGGCTTTAGGTGTGCCATACTTTTGTCATAAGTAATACTGTTAGCGCTCTAGTTGTTCGTTAGAACACTCTGGGACATTCTGTCATTGGGCTATACTTGGGCTACATCTGGGTGATATTTGGGATACATTTGGGCTCTTTTGTCTCTGGTGGCCATCTTGGGAGATTTATTTGTTATGAAGTTTCCTAATTTCCTCATTTACTGCAGTCTCCTCAGTAGGAAATACTTTCAGGTTTTTTACTTTGGTTCCTTCAAGAAGGCATTCAGATGTGTCACACATTTGCTATGAATTCTGAATGTTAGCACTCTAGTTGCTCATTAGATCACTGTAGTAAAGCTACTGCTCACCAGGGAAGTCTGCTGCTGGTATTGAAAGTGCATGTTTCAGTCTGCATGTCAGAATTTTTTTATGAAATAGAAGAGGATTTGAGAAGTCACTCCAAATGTGCCCTAATTTTTCTTTCTGCAGCACTAATCATAATTTCTACGGCAAAATAAACCCCCTCATTGTGTTCCTTTTTAAATTGAATGTTTTAAGAGTTACCACTTTATTCCAATCAAGATGGCTTCAGGTGTGCAATACGTTTGTCATAAGTAGGACTGTTAGTGCTCTAGTTGTTCTTTAGAACACTCTGGGAAGCTGCAGTAGAACACAAAGGAATCAACTGACAGTCTCTGCCCTTGTTGGATGTACATGTTTTACTGAGAGTGTCAGACTTCATTCTCACATGACTGAAAAAGATAATGTGAATTTACAGAAAATATGCTCTCAGTTTAGCTTATAGATCACCTTCTAAACCTCTGTGGGAGAAGCATGAGAAAATAATTTTCTCTCAAACATGATTCATGATATCACAGCAGAAGGCTTTTTCACATGGTAAAATCACCTTAGAACACACCACAATTCCTAAAATGAGTATGGTACCATCAACAAATGATTTATAATGTTACTAAAGTCTTAAAACCTTCTATTAACTGCAATGCTTTTTAATGAGGTGCTATCATTTATATTGGTCCCAAGATGGCTGCCAACACTTCTTGGATGAAGTACTGACAGCCAATCAGATCTCACGATGAGATGTGTGGTTAGGCTCTGCCCAGATATATCTATCTTTTTAACTCTAATTTTCTCAGGATCTACTGAACGGATTTACAACATGTAAGCAAAAGGCACAAGTCTGAACTGAGGACTACCTCTTTGCCAAATTTGGTGTACTTCCGTTCCTCAGTTCGGGCTGCAGCTGCGTCAACAGGTCCTATGGGAAAATGCATGGGGAAAACGTGTTTTGGGACCTCCCTTTTTTCTCGGCCCCCGCTTGACGAATCACCGTGAAATTTTCAGGATAGGAGCGGATCTGAGCTGGCCAAAAGTTTGGAAAATTTCACATAGATTCGTCAATCGGCGCCAACGTTATTCCAAATAGAGTATTGCGGATTTCCTTTGGAAAATAGGTCCTAACTAGAACTACCTACTGGTGACTGCCAGTAGGTAATACATATATATATATATATATATATACATATATATATAAATATATATATCATACAACAAAGTTCGCTGCCGTCGGGGGCCCCCAACCCTGCAGGGCGTTCATGGCTGAACGGGAGACAGCGCTTCCAGCGTGTAACATCCATATCAAAAATGCGCCACAACACTGGTTCCAGGAAAACTGGCTTTATTTATGCTAAGAGCAGGCTGCAACGATGGTGAAGCACCTGACGCGTTTCAGCGTATTGCTTTCTTCAGAGGTACAACACGTGTGCAATATCCCAGAAGTGATTGGTAAGTACCTGCCGGACTGATCCCATACTACAAATCCCATAATTCATCAGGAGTTGAAATGGATAATGATCGTGCAGACTTAATGTCGTTGAATCCCACCTCAAACTCCGACATGATGTTGCTGGTGAGTATGGTTGCTGGCAAACTCTGGTGCACACTCGTTCACGTAGCAGTTGCACAATGTCATAATCAAGGCGCTGAATCCGGAACCTGCTACAAGGAGGTGTCAACCCCCTTTCCGCTCCCTTTCTCGTTGTCACTGCACAATCGCCGGTAAATCCTCTGGCTTGCAGTGGGTCAAGCGGGTCATGCCCCCCAATTAATACCATACAACAAAGTTCGCTGCCGTCGGGGGCCCCCAACCCTGCAGGGCGTTCATGGCTGAACGGGAGACAGCGCTTCCCGCCTGTAACATCCATATCAAAAATGCGCCACAACACTGGTTCCGGGAAAACTGGCTTTATTTATGCTAAGAGCAGGCTGCAACGATGGTGAAGCACCTGACGCGTTTCAGCGTATTGCTTGCTTCAGAGGTACAACACGTGTGCAATATCCCAGAAGTGATTGGTAAGTACCTGCCGGACTGATCCCATACTACAAATCCCATAATTCATCAGGAGTTGAAATGGATAATGATCGTGCAGACTTAATGTCGTTGAATCCCACCTCAAACTCCGACATGATGTTGCTGGTGAGTATGGTTGCTGGCAAACTCTGGTGCACACTCGTTCACGTAGCAGTTGCACAATGTCATAATCAAGGCGCTGAATCCGGAACCTGCTACAAGGAGGTGTCAACCCCCTTTCCGCTCCCTTTCTCGTTGTCACTGCACAATCGCCGGTAAATCCTCTGGCTTGCAGTGGGTCAAGCGGGTCATGCCCCCCAATTAATACCATACAACAAAGTTCGCTGCCGTCGGGGGCCCCCAACCCTGCAGGGCGTTCATGGCTGAACGGGAGACAGCGCTTCCCGCGTGTAACATCCATATCAAAAATGCGCCACAACACTGGTTCCGGGAAAACTGGCTTTATTTATGCTAAGAGCAGGCTGCAACGATGGTGAAGCACCTGACGCGTTTCAGCGTATTGCTTTCTTCAGAGGTACAACACGTGTGCAATATCCCAGAAGTGATTGGTAAGTACCTGCCGGACTGATCCCATACTACAAATCCCATAATTCATCAGGAGTTGAAATGGATAATGATCGTGCAGACTTAATGTCGTTGAATCCCACCTCAAACTCCGACATGATGTTGCTGGTGAGTATGGTTGCTGGCAAACTCTGGTGCACACTCGTTCACGTAGCAGTTGCACAATGTCATAATCAAGGCGCTGAATCCGGAACCTGCTACAAGGAGGTGTCAACCCCCTTTCCGCTCCCTTTCTCGTTGTCACTGCACAATCGCCGGTAAATCCTCTGGCTTGCAGTGGGTCAAGCGGGTCATGCCCCCCAATTAATACCATACAACAAAGTTCGCTGCCGTCGGGGGCCCCCAACCCTGCAGGGCGTTCATGGCTGAACGGGAGACAGCGCTTCCCGCGTGTAACATCCATATCAAAAATGCGCCACAACACTGGTTCCGGGAAAACTGGCTTTATTTATGCTAAGAGCAGGCTGCAACGATGGTGAAGCACCTGACGCGTTTCAGCGTATTGCTTTATTCAGAGGTACAACACGTGTGCAATATCCCAGAAGTGATTGGTAAGTACCTGCCGGACTGATCCCATACTACAAATCCCATAATTCATAAGGAGTTGAAATGGATAATGATCGTGCAGACTTAATGTCGTTGAATCCCACCTCAAACTCCGACATGATGTTGCTGGTGAGTATGGTTGCTGGCAAACTCTGGTGCACACTCGTTCACGTAGCAGTTGCACAATGTCATAATCAAGGCGCTGAATCCGGAACCTGCTACAAGGAGGTGTCAACCCCCTTTCCGCTCCCTTTCTCGTTGTCACTGCACAATCGCCGGTAAATCCTCTGGCTTGTAGTGGGTCAAGCGGGTCATGCCCCCCAATTAATACCATACAACAAAGTTCGCTGCCGTCGGGGGCCCCCAACCCTGCAGGGCGTTCATGGCTGAACGGGAGACAGCGCTTCCCGCGTGTAACATCCATATAAAAAATGCGCCACAACACTGGTTCCGGGAAAACTGGCTTTATTTATGCTAAGAGCAGGCTGCAACGATGGTGAAGCACCTGACGTGTTTCAGCGTATTGCTTTCTTCAGAGGTACAACACGTGTGCAATATCCCAGAAGTGATTGGTAAGTACCTGCCGGACTGATCCCATACTACAAATCCCATAATTCATCAGGAGTTGAAATGGATAATGATCGTGCAGACTTAATGTCGTTGAATCCCACCTCAAACTCCGACATGATGTTGCTGGTGAGTATGGTTGCTGGCAAACTCTGGTGCACACTCATTCACGTAGCAGTTGCACAATGTCATAATCAAGGCGCTGAATCCGGAACCTGCTACAAGGAGGTGTCAACCCCCTTTCCGCTCCCTTTCTCGTTGTCACTGCACAATCGCCGGTAAATCCTCTGGCTTGCAGTGGGTCAAGCGGGTCATGCCCCCCAATTAATACCATACAACAAAGTTCGCTGCCGTCGGGGGCCCCCAACCCTGCAGGGCGTTCATGGCTGAACGGGAGACAGCGCTTCCCGCGTGTAACATCCATATCAAAAATGCGCCACAACACTGGTTCCGGGAAAACTGGCTTTATTTATGCTAAGAGCAGGCTGCAACGATGGTGAAGCACCTGACGCGTTTCAGCGTATTGCTTTATTCAGAGGTACAACACGTGTGCAATATCCCAGAAGTGATTGGTAAGTACCTGCCGGACTGATCCCATACTACAAATCCCATAATTCATCAGGAGTTGAAATGGATAATGATCGTGCAGACTTAATGTCGTTGAATCCCACCTCAAACTCCGACATGATGTTGCTGGTGAGTATGGTTGCTGGCAAACTCTGGTGCACACTCGTTCACGTAGCAGTTGCACAATGTCATAATCAAGGCGCTGAATCCGGAACCTGCTACAAGGAGGTGTCAACCCCCTTTCCGCTCCCTTTCTCGTTGTCACTGCACAATCGCCGGTAAATCCTCTGGCTTGCAGTGGGTCAAGCGGGTCATGCCCCCCAATTAATACCATACAACAAAGTTCGCTGCCGTCGGGGGCCCCCAACCCTGCAGGGCGTTCATGGCTGAACGGGAGACAGCGCTTCCCGCGTGTAACATCCATATCAAAAATGCGCCACAACACTGGTTCCGGGAAAACTGGCTTTATTTATGCTAAGAGCAGGCTGCAACGATGGTGAAGCACCTGACGCGTTTCAGCGTATTGCTTTCTTCAGAGGTACAACACGTGTGCAATATCCCAGAAGTGATTGGTAAGTACCTGCCGGACTGATCCCATACTACAAATCCCACAATTCATCAGGAGTTGAAATGGATAATGATCGTGCAGACTTAATGTCGTTGAATCCCACCTCAAACTCCGACATGATGTTGCTGGTGAGTATGGTTGCTGGCAAACTCTGGTGCACACTCGTTCACGTAGCAGTTGCACAATGTCATAATCAAGGCGCTGAATCCGGAACCTGCTACAAGGAGGTGTCAACCCCCTTTCCGCTCCCTTTCTCGTTGTCACTGCACAATCGCCGGTAAATCCTCTGGCTTGCAGTGGGTCAAGCGGGTCATGCCCCCCAATTAATACCATACAACAAAGTTCGCTGCCGTCGGGGGCCCCCAACCCTGCAGGGCGTTCATGGCTGAACGGGAGACAGCGCTTCCCGCGTGTAACATCCATATCAAAAATGCGCCACAACACTGGTTCCGGGAAAACTGGCTTTATTTATGCTAAGAGCAGGCTGCAACGATGGTGAAGCACCTGACGCGTTTCAGCGTATTGCTTTCTTCAGAGGTACAACACGTGTTCAATATCCCAGAAGTGATTGGTAAGTACCTGCCGGACTGATCCCATACTACAAATTCCATAATTCATCAGGAGTTGAAATGGATAATGATCGTGCAGACTTAATGTCGTTGAATCCCACCTCAAACTCCGACATGATGTTGCTGGTGAGTATGGTTGCTGGCAAACTCTGGTGCACACTCGTTCACGTAGCAGTTGCACAATGTCATAATCAAGGCGCTGAATCCGGAACCTGCTACAAGGAGGTGTCAACCCCCTTTCCGCTCCCTTTCTCGTTGTCACTGCACAATCGCCGGTAAATCCTCTGGCTTGCAGTGGGTCAAGCGGGTCATGCCCCCCAATTAATACCATACAACAAAGTTCGCTGCCGTCGGGGGCCCCCAACCCTGCAGGGCGTTCATGGCTGAACGGGAGACAGCGCTTCCCGCGTGTAACATCCATATCAAAAATGCGCCACAACACTGGTTCCGGGAAAACTGGCTTTATTTATGCTAAGAGCAGGCTGCAACGATGGTGAAGCACCTGACGCGTTTCAGCGTATTGCTTTATTCAGAGGTACAACACGTGTGCAATATCCCAGAAGTGATTGGTAAGTACCTGCCGGACTGATCCCATACTACAAATCCCATAATTCATCAGGAGTTGAAATGGATAATGATCGTGCAGACTTAATGTCGTTGAATCCCACCTCAAACTCCGACATGATGTTGCTGGTGAGTATGGTTGCTGGCAAACTCTGGTGCACACTCGTTCACGTAGCAGTTGCACAATGTCATAATCAAGGCGCTGAATCCGGAACCTGCTACAAGGAGGTGTCAACCCCCTTTCCGCTCCCTTTCTCGTTGTCACTGCACAATCGCCGGTAAATCCTCTGGCTTGCAGTGGGTCAAGCGGGTCATGCCCCCCAATTAATACCATACAACAAAGTTCGCTGCCGTCGGGGGCCCCCAACCCTGCAGGGCGTTCATGGCTGAACGGGAGACAGCGCTTCCCGCGTGTAACATCCATATCAAAAATGCGCCACAACACTGGTTCCGGGAAAACTGGCTTTATTTATGCTAAGAGCAGGCTGCAACGATGGTGAAGCACCTGACGCGTTTCAGCGTATTGCTTTCTTCAGAGGTACAACACGTGTGCAATATCCCAGAAGTGATTGGTAAGTACCTGCCGGACTGATCCCATACTACAAATCCCATAATTCATCAGGAGTTGAAATGGATAATGATCGTGCAGACTTAATGTCGTTGAATCCCACCTCAAACTCCGACATGATGTTGCTGGTGAGTATGGTTGCTGGCAAACTCTGGTGCACACTCGTTCACGTAGCAGTTGCTACGTGAACGAGTGTGCACCAGAGTTTGCCAGCAACCATACTCACCAGCAACATCATGTCGGAGTTTGAGGTGGGATTCAACGACATTAAGTCTGCACGATCATTATCCATTTCAACTCCTGATGAATTATGGGATTTGTAGTATGGGATCAGTCCGGCAGGTACTTACCAATCACTTCTGGGATATTGCACACGTGTTGTACCTCTGAAGAAAGCAATACGCTGAAACGCGTCAGGTGCTTCACCATCGTTGCAGCCTGCTCTTAGCATAAATAAAGCCAGTTTTCCCGGAACCAGTGTTGTGGCGCATTTTTGATATGGATGTTACACGCGGGAAGCGCTGTCTCCCGTTCAGCCATGAACGCCCTGCAGGGTTGGGGGCCCCCGACGGCAGCGAACTTTGTTGTATGGTATTAATTGGGGGGCATGACCCGCTTGACCCACTGCAAGCCAGAGGATTTACCGGCGATTGTGCAGTGACAACGAGAAAGGGAGCGGAAAGGGGGTTGACACCTCCTTGTAGCAGGTTCCGGATTCAGCGCCTTGATTATGACATTGTGCAACTGCTACGTGAACGAGTGTGCACCAGAGTTTGCCAGCAACCATACTCACCAGCAACATCATGTCGGAGTTTGAGGTGGGATTCAACGACATTAAGTCTGCACGATCATTATCCATTTCAACTCCTGATGAATTATGGGATTTGTAGTATGGGATCAGTCCGGCAGGTACTTACCAATCACTTCTGGGATATTGCACACGTGTTGTACCTCTGAAGAAAGCAATACGCTGAAACGCGTCAGGTGCTTCACCATCGTTGCAGCCTGCTCTTAGCATAAATAAAGCCAGTTTTCCCGGAACCAGTGTTGTGGCGCATTTTTGATATGGATAAATATATATATATATAAATATATTATTATATTATATATGCATATTTATATATATATATATATGTTTTTTAAAATATATCAAAACATTTTTTTTAATATTTAATATTTATATATATACACATATTTATATATATTCAGCTCGAAAACTTCACTCCACTCATGAAATGAAGGGACCGCACTCAATCAAGGTTCTCGTTTATCAATTTATTTACCGAGAATGTTTGCCAGGACGCGTTTCGGCGTTCGCGCCTTTATCGACTGTTTACAAAGTGCAGTACATACGATACTATTATATCCGGTTTACTCCTAGTGTTTCCGGTGCACGTGGAATGTACATGAAAGACAGACTACAAAGTGTAAAACACGAGTGAAAGCACCACATAACACGGTAATACAAAAAATATATAAATTATAAATATTGAACAGCAACTTTATGTAATTCATTAAGAAGACATTTTACTATTGTGGCTGTTCCTAATCTAATCACAATCTTGATTGTAAACCTTGGGTTCTCAAGACTGAGTTGCACTATTAAGCGCTAAATGGACATGATTGAATATTATTGTGGCAGCTTTAACAGGGAACAAAAAATATATAATAAAGTGACAAAACGTGCAAATAATTACATTGTTTTTAAATGTGCAAATTATAATCAATACTACTTCATATTTAGCACAGAAATTAAGCCCTGAATGGGCAAATGCATTTCTATGTCATTTCTAGATTTTCTTCAAATTTCCAAAGCTTAATTAGAAATCGATACATAGACACTATACCTTATTCATTACATTGATAATAATAAATTAAAGTTTACACACAGCTAAGTGATAAAGAGCAAGAATGGATATATGTATATAGAGCGTGTCCTAGCCCAAATGACATGCTAGTTCTTCTTCTGTATTTAAGCCATTGGAGGCAGTGATTTGAAGATTGATTATAAATGGGGATTCCAATCGTCTTAGTCTAAGTTCTCGATTGCCAATCCGGTCACTGATTGGTACATGGTCTAGGCAAAAGAATGTTAATGAGTTTCTGTCACTATTGTGGAACTTGGCAAAATGTCTAGCTACGAGGTACGTGAAATCCTGGTTTTCAATGGCTCGTGCATGTTCTAGAATACATCGCTTTGTGAGATGAATCGTACTTCCAATGTACTGCTTGTCACAAGGACATACCAGGCAGTACACACAAAAGGGAGTATCGCAGGTCAAAAACTTATTTATAATCCTAGGGTTTTTCATACCTGGAATACTATATGTGGAGACCTTTTTGCTTCATTTACAGGCCTTGCATTTGAGACAAGAAAAAAAGCCAGTTAGATTGCTAATGTGTGGAACAAATGGTATGGATTCATAATGGCTTTTCACCAGTTAATCCTTTAGGGATTTACTCATTCTAAAGGTTAATTGTGGATATTCCGGTAATGAATTACCTATCACCCCATCTGCTTTTAAAATATGCCAATTATGGCAAATAATTTTTCTCAATGGACCAGTTTCATTCGAGAAGGTAGTGATGAATCTACAAATTTCCTTCTCTTGCTTGTTCGTGTCCTGTTTAGTCTGTAATAGAGATTGCCGTGAGATATTATAAACTTTAGTGAGAGTTTTAGTCAGCAAATCAGGGCAGTAGCCCTGCGATTTAAATCTTTCGATAGCTGCTAATGCCTCATTCTGAAAATCAGTGTCTAGAGAACAATTTCTCTTAAGTCGTAATAGTTCCCCATAGGTTATACTATTTTTAATGACTTTTGGTGGCTTCTGTGTGCTTCAAGAACTGAATTACTCACAGTTTCTTTCCTAAAGAGAGTTGTGCTAATATTGCCGTCTCTCACAAATACTTTAAGATCTAAAAAAGATACCTGTGAGGTGCTTAAATGCCCACTGAAATGAAGATTCAGAGTATTGTTATTTAATGCTGCAATGTAATTTTCTGCTTCCATTCTAGGACCCTTCCATAAAATAAAATAAACAGATCATCAATGTATCTGTGCCATGCAATGATACATTTGGTCCAATGATTATACTGCTCGGCCCAGGCCACCTGCTTCTCCCACCAGCCAACAAACAAGTTCGCATAGCTGGGGGCGAAGCAGGTGCCCATAGCCGTACCTTGGATTTGTCGATAATGTTGCCCATTAAATAAAAAGATGTTATTCATCAAACAGAATGAAATAAATTCCGTCAGCATAGCATTATGTTCAGTAAATTGTAAGGATCTTCCCTTTAGAAAATACTGTACAGCATTTACTCCTTTAGTATGTTCAATGCAGGTATATAGACTTGTTATGTCTAAAACAATCATCAACATGTCCGATTCCCATGGTATGTCCATGATATTTTTGATAAAATGAGTGGTGTCTTTAATGTATGAGGGCAACATGTGTACAAATTCTGCTAGAAAGAAGTCAATGTACTGAGACATATTTTCTGTAAGGCAACCCTTAGAAGACACAATTGGGCGTCCCGGGGTCCTGGCTGCATTCTTGTGCACTCTTGGCAGATGATAAAAAGTTGCCGTAACAGGATAAGGATACGTTAGAAACTTGAATTCTTTGTGGTTGAGCATCCGTTGATCAACCCATTTTTGGATAAGCACATGATATTCATTAATACTTTCAATGTACTCAGCCTTAGAAATTGGAATGTAACATTTCTTGTCCGAAAGTTGTCTTAATGCTTCTTCTTCATAATACTTTCGTGTCATCAACACCACATTGCCTCCTTTGTCAGAGGGTTTACAAATTAGATCAGGATCACTCATTAGTTGTAACAGAGCAGCACGTTGTCTTGTAGTATGATTGTTCTCCAGATTCCTTGATGTTGTGGATCTCAATTTCAACAGATCTTTTTGACAGAATCCTCAAAAATAACTATGGTGTCCAGAGGAGACATTGGCATATAGGTAGATTGTGGTTTAAAATCCGTTCTTGGTGCTTTCTGCTCTATGCCAAAGCTTCTTATGCAAAAGACATCTTGGGTCGCGTTTGGTGCGTCATCACCTGTCTGGCTAGATAAAATTCATAATGTCCTAAGGTCTTCCCCTGTGAGAGCATTTGATGAACTTGGTAATACAGTGACTGGGCTAGATGTACTTGATTGGTCTGCAGTCCAGTGTTGTATGCCCTTCAACTGGAAAAATTTGTGCAATTTTAACTTCCTAGTGAAAAGGTATAGGTCAATGCGAGTTTGTGTGTATTCCAATCTCTTAGTTGGGCAAAAGGTTAGTCCTTTCTTCAATACAATTTGTTGATCTTCCGTTAACTTTTTCGAAGTCAAATTGATGATGGTTAGATCTTCACTTGATGCTATTTTTTGGATCCCCTCTTGCTGTGGGTTTGTCCCGCGATGCCTTGACCTTGATCTTGATTTTGTGCGGCCGCCCCGTCTCAGTTTCCTGCCGCGTTTTGTCTTCTCATTATCTGGGTTCTGCCTCGTCCCCCTCGTTGCCGCGAGTCCCGCATCAGCTGAAATTCTTCTAAAAAACGATTCCGTGCAGAAGAGGGCACTGTGATGTTCGCACTGTCATCGCCCAATTGTTCGGTGTCTGTGCTCACATTAGATTCCGAAGTATCTCGTGTTTCTGTATTCCGGGTAGCTGCATTTTTTAATGCTCTGCGTGGTCCATCAAATTTACGTGCGAAAGTAAGCATTCTCCCCTGTGCATAGGCTCTAGCATCTCTGTTAAATTTGGTATGTTTCCTTGCCTTAATTTTTTCCTAATAACTTATAAGGCGTTCCTTCATACCTTGTCTCAATTCATCTTTTGTTTTGGTGTCCGGATTCATTGCTATAAGAGCTTCCAGCTCTTCAATTTCTTGAAGGCATTCATCTCGATCGCTCCACGCAAATTTGATTAATATTTTCAACAAACCCACTGAGGACTCCGTAGTACACTCCGCCCACTCCTCAAGTAGCGCCGGGTCGGGATTCTCATAAGATGGAATAGTATATATCCGTAAGCCCCGTGGTATTCGTTTAACATCGATGTAATTCTGTAGGGAAGTAGCTTCCCACCATTTGCATGTTTCGCGTTCCAGAAGCCGTTCAAGTTTAGCAAATTGACTGCTGAGAGAGCTGGGTGTGCTATTGTCACGTTCTCGCTCAGTGCGCTGTGTGGGAGTGCATTTGAAAACTTGCACTGCCTCTTCCTCACGTGATGCGTCCAAATATATATATATTATTTTTAAATTAACACTTTACACCCTAAAAACTAAACCCACCCTGATCCCTTAAAATACTCCTTCACCCCAAAATCCTAACCTACCCTTACCCCTAAAAAAACTCATTTACCCTAATACCCCTTAAAGTTCACCTGTACCCTAAAACCCAAACAAACCTTTAACCCTAAAAAAAACCCTGCACCCCAAAGCCTAAACCCACCCTGAGCCCTAAAAATACCCCCATACCCCAAAAAGAAAATACCCCCTAAACCCTGAAAATACCCCAGTACCCCAAAACTCAAACCCCCATAACCGTAAAAATACCCCAGTACCCCAAAACCCAAACCCACCCTAAACCCTAAAAATGCCCCTGTACCCCAAAACCTTAATACCCCATAAACCCTAAAAAAATCCTTCAGCACCTCAAAACCCAAATCCATCCTGAACCCTAAAATTACCCCCTGCACCCCAAACCCTAAACTTACCCTTAACCCTAAAAATACCCCTGCACCCCAAACCCACCCTAAACCCTAAAAATGCCCCTGTATCCCAAAAACAAAATACCCCCTAAACCCTAAAAATCCCTCAGCACCCCAAATCCCAAATCCATCCTGAACCCTAAAATTACCCCCTGCACCCCAAAACCTAAACATACCCTTAGCCCTAAAAATACCCCAGCACCCCAAAACCCAAACCCACCCTAAACCCTAAAAGTTCCCCTGTACCCCAAAACCTTAATGCCCCTAACCCCTAAAAAATCCCTCAGCACCCCAAAACCCAAATCTATCCTGAACCCTAAAATTACCCCTACACCTCAAAACCTAAAGTTACCCTTAACCCTAAAAATACCCCCAGTACCCCAAAACCACCCTAAACCCTAAAAATGCCCCTGTACGCCAAAAACAAAATACCCCTAAACCCTAAAAATACCCCCAGTACCCCAAAACCCAAACCCACCCTGAACCCTATTAAGTCCCCCTGTACCCCAAATTCTAAACTCACCCTGAACCCTAAAAGTATCTCCTGCCCCCTTAAACTAAAACCCACCCTAAACCCTAAAAATGCCCCTGAACCCCAAAACCTAAATACCCCTAAACCCTAAAAATACCCTCTGCAGCCCAAAACCTCAACTCAACCTGAACCCTAAAAAAAACACCTGCACCCCAAAACCTCAATACCCTCTTAACCCTAAAAATACCCAAGCTCCCCAAAACCAAAACCAACCCTTTACTCTAAAATACCCTGTGCACCCCATAACCCAAACCTACCCTTAACCCTTAAAATACCCCTGAACCCCAAGACATATACCCCTACACCCCCAAACTAAAACCATATACTTATCTTAAACTTAAATATAACAAAAATATGATTTTACCATACATGGATTTACAACGAATTTCGTTGTAAAAGCATGCGTGGTAAAAGCATATAAAATGTAATGCCATGCGTTATTATGGTATTGTGGAGTAATGGTACTTTCGTGATAAAGGTATGCGGAGTGATGGTATGCGGGATAATATTTACGTTGTAGAGGTTGATTACCGTGTACAATATAGCTAATAGGAACAAAGAATGACAATGATAATGGCATTTCATCTAAAACCACCAAGTATCAGAGTCAGGAAGAACTGAAGTCCCTGTCACCCCTGTAAAAACTAGAAAAAGTGAGACAAGCTATTGGCAATGTTGAAGTGGCATACAGAGCATGTGGCACAGTAAACCATATAAACAAAGCAAAAACTTTATTCAGTAAGGACACTGACAAAACAGACAACAGGAGCAACTGTCTTTATTCACATATTGCACAGATAGGTACCAATATTAGACAAGAGCAAGGCCAGTGGCCAGCACAAAGTGCAGAGTATGTCCATGAGAAGCTGCACAGGGAATGGTTTAACACAGCAAGGAGCAACAAGGCCAGTGGCCAGTTCACAGTGCAGAGTATGCCCATGAGAAGCTGCACAGGGAATGTGTGCGAATGTAGCGTGCGATAGTCAGCAACACAGTCAAGGGGGTAACTATAGGCAGAATAGGCACCGCTGTGGGAGAGACAGGTGTGTGAGGGTGACTACCACTCAGAATTGGCTAACAGTCAGACTGGGAGCTGGCTGTGTGTTGGGGACAG
The DNA here is from genome assembly GCF_964204655.1 of Triturus cristatus. Lineage (NCBI taxonomy): Eukaryota > Metazoa > Chordata > Amphibia > Caudata > Salamandridae > Triturus > Triturus cristatus. The sequence goes on along the minus strand of NC_140592.1, from coordinate 1,114,642,624 downwards.
TTGGAGCATTTGACCAGGGAGAGAGAGGCCCAGCTGAGGTAGAGGTATCAGTGGCTTGGAAAGCCGGAGGGCTGCTTGGACCAGGTGGTGTAGTGGCACGTGGAGGTGGAGTCATGCTGACGTGAGACACAGTGTGGGTGGGAGATTGTGGAGGGGTGCCTTTCCACTTCTTGGGGACTCTAAATGGCATCACTGTCTTGGGATTAATGGGAAGTGGAGTGAACACAACAGGCACACTCACCACCAAAGCTGCATCAGGTGCAGACGGTTGCCCTACCTCTGGGGACTTGCTGGATCCAGTGGTATGCTTGGCCTGCCCTTGCCTTTGCCCCTCTATCCCCTGCTTACCAGGTGTAACCCCTACAGTGCCCTCCTTTCCCTGCTTCACTGGGCTTTGGATGGGAGTCAAGGTTGTGGGTGAATCTGCCTTGGAGCTCTTCTTATGTGTACTCATAGCAGGCACAACCTTCTCAGTGGGTACGGAAACTGTCTGCTTTTCTTTGCGAGACTCTTTTGGGACAAGAGAGTCTTTGGCTGGGGATACCTCTGAGGCATGTGACCCTGAGGTCTGCTTCTTGGCTTTGTGGCCCTTGGTGTCGCCTGACGGGTTTTTGTCTTTGCACTCTGGGGTGGCTTAAGTTTTCTGTGGGGATGGTGTCTGCACCCTGGACCGCTTGGCCTGCTGCTGTGTGCTGTGTATGCTGTATCTTGCCCTTGATGTCTGTGCAGCGTTGTCACTATCATCAGATGTGGCCACTGTCAGGGGGGTGGAGAAAGGGATTGGAGCTGGACTCTGAGATTTTGCCAGTTGAAGGGCTGCCGTCACTGTGAGGATAAAGACTGGACAGTCCGGTGTAGCCCACCCACGTCTGAATGTATGCCTTCCATGAAAGCAACCACCTGTGCCAACTTTTTATCGTGGTCTATGAAGGTATTGAGGAGAGCTGTCTGTCCCACACACAGCTGGTGCAAAAGGTCCACAGACTCAGCACTGATGGCAGCAGGGGGTACAGGGGCAGCGGTGCCTGGGGGGAAGGACACTCTTCCCTTCTTACTGGTGTGAAAACGGGCAGCACTAGTGGAAGTTCACTGTACGCTGTGTGGTGGAAGAGGAGGCAAAGTCCCCGTTCCCTGTACCTGCCAACATGGATGCGTCACCGCTGGCGTCAGATGACGTTGAGCTTTGCATCTCTGGCTATGATTCCTCCATCAGACTCCTGTCCCCCTCTGAGGCGCTGGTCACATCTCTGTCACTGTGCTCCTGTGCAGCTGTTGTGCTTGGTGTCCGTCCCCTGTCCCTTCATGCCCACAGGAGATGCTGCATGAGAGAGAGATGTAGGGTCAGTTCAGTGGCAGCAACAGAACAAACATAAGCAAGCAAAGCATCACTGAAGATGAAGAAATTGACATGTTGCACACCACCCTGTGCAATAACATTGTGCAACTTTCATTTTTAACTCGAACAGTGCGTGTAAACAAAAAAACCAGGCATAAGTGAGCCCACAACACAATTTCCTGCCGGTGTCTCCGTTCAACCAGACACACAAATAGCTCAGAGCAGACCTAGGGCCCTAATGGGGAAAGGTTGAACCCTACATGTTGCCACTGTCAGATATGGATGGAGCAGAAGGGGACATAACAGATACAGACTCCAACATGACATTCCACAATGGCCATGAGCCCATGCCATCAACCATGTTGTACTTTGGGGCACAACTACTGTTGCACATTGGCGTCAGAAGTCTATGCCTCACAAATCTGAGGTCAGGCAATGCATGCATTGATGAAAGCACACTCAGATTGGGCACACTGCCGTTCCCTTCCATGTGATTTCCCCGACTACCCCAATGCAGACGATACCTGAAGACCATGACTCAGAATGCTATGTAAATGCCCAGTACTCATATTACATTAGGAAGTACAGGTAGGGCAAATGCATGAAAGCTGCACCCAGTACAAAGGCCACTTACAAGCCACTGCATCACACTACCAACATCACATAGCCCAGCGCTGGCCCACACTGTGTACAAATGGAGCCACTCACAGCCAAAGTCACCCTTACCTGTATACTCACCCCTAGTTTGCTGCTGATGCTCCTTCAATTGTGCATCCACCTCAGGCTGTGTCACGGCCAAGATGCGGGCCATTAGTGGTGTCATGCTGCACCGTGCCAACCTGCCAGTCCAAGGAAGCAGCCCCAGTGTCATCTCTGCCACGTTCTTGCGCAGCCGGAAGATGTCATCCCACCGCTTGTGGCAGTGGGTGTGCCATTGGTTTGAGACACCCAGAGCCCACACCATGCTTGCAATGGCCCTCCACATGGCCTTATGCTGGTGTACTTTGAGCTGCAGGCATGGGAGACAAGAGGGGGAAAACATCAGTGACACAGTATTATGTGCCAAAATCTCTCAGGGCAGTAGCATGATACTGACTCATACTAAATCCACAGATATGTCTAAGAGAGACAAGAATGCATCTCACATGGTACATCATCATGGGAGAACCACACGTAAATGCATGCAGGTGTGAGGGTGGGAACAGTACCTGCTCATCTCATACACATGCAGGATGCCAGCACAGAAAGCCATGTGTAATCTGCCCACATATACTGTCCATTTTTGAGGTAGAGCAAGACATACATTACATATTAAAATATCCTTGGGGGGTAGACTCACTGTGTCCAACACTGCACAGCCCTCAATGTCCTTGCCCTGTGAATGGCTCACTGTGTCATGGATGTCACATTGAGGGACATGATCTCACAAACACACACCCTTCACACAAGGCCTGTTGTGTGCAATCTACAGGGCTGAGATGGCTCATTGATGGAGAGTAATGAAAAAAGACACATGCAACACATTCACTGATGTGTCCTTGTCATTTTGGGAGGTGACTGTGCAGTTCAGGTGGGCTCACACTGAGATGGACAACAGGGACCCAGACAGCCGTTCACATAAGCAATCACTGTCCTGACTCCTGCATTACCAACTTGTTGCGTCACTGTATGGCTAACAAGACAATGCGTGTTCCTCCAATCTTGATGTGCAGGCAGGGAAACGTGTGATATAGGCTACACACCCCTTACCCCTGAAGACAGCATGTTAGGCAGTGCATGACACAACCCTACACTCGCAGGCACATACTGCATCAGATCAACTACATGTGTGCCCCCCTGCACTCTCACTCCCACTGTTGAAGACTTACCACGACATTTGGGGCACCATATAGCCTTGGATACTGTGTGAGCACCTCGTCCACCAGGACCTCCAGCTCCTCATTGGTGAAGGGACTGGCCCAGATCTTCTCAGTCCTTGCCATCACTGTGGCCATGTGACAGCAGCAGTGGCAGTGGTTGGTGAGGGGTCTCAGGCAGCAGTCCCTGGAGGCAGCTGCAGCGGCAGTGGGTGGTGAGGGGTCTCAGGCAGCAGTCCCTGGAGTCAGCAGCAGGTGTGGGGTCTCAGGCAGCAGTCCCTGGAGGCAGCAGCAGGTGAGGGGTCTTAGGCAGCAGTCCCTGGAGGCAGCAGCAGGTGAGGGGTCTCAGGCAGCAATCCCTGGAGGCAGCAGCAGATGAGGGGTCTCAGGCACCGGACTGTGGGAGCAGTGGAAATGTGAGGCTCTCTCCCACACATATATACCCCCTGGGTTCGTTTCAGCGGTTCTAAGCTGCTGCAATTGGTGTTTCAGGTCTGCCTTTTTCAAATACAGCCAATGACCGGCTCCGCTGTGGTGTAGTACGCCTACCGTGATGTTCAAAAATGCATTAGGGGACCACGATTGTGGTTCCCATTGTGACACACCACAGGGGCCAGGTTGGTGCTACCATGGTGGTGCATCTTTCAATTGCATCCAATAACCGGCTCTGCAGTGTTGGAGCACTCCTACCACAATGTTAAAAAATGCATTAGGCTACCGCGGTTGCGGTTCCCATTGGCAGTAAGGGCATGGTCCATGGCGGTGACACATCGCAGGGGCCAGGCCGGTGCTACCGCGGTGGTGCATCTTTCAATTGCATCCAATGACCGGCTCCGCGGTGTTGGAGCACGCCTACCGTGATGTTCAAAAATGCATTGGGCTACACGATTGCGGTTCCCATTGGCTGCAAGGGCATGGTCCATGGCGGTGACACACCACTGGAGCCAGGCGGTAGCTACCACAATATGGGTGCTATACATTGGTGCCTATGACCGTGATTTGGGTGGCAGAGCATGCCAACCGCCATTTGACCATGTGTATATGCCTATCACTACCGCGATTGTGTCTTGGGTATTGGCGGTGACACACCGCTGGTGCCTGGCAGTAGCTACCGCAATTTGGATACCATACATGGATACCATACATTGACATGGGTGACAGTGAATTGGGTGGCAAAGCACTTTGACGGCACCTATGGACACATCATGCTGTGTCAATGGCCAATGAGCAGTTCTCAACAGTGCACGGTGGCCACATGAACAATGGCACATCATTGTGCACACAATGTCAATGCCACATTTAAACCACTGCTGACTACACATGGTATTTTGTGTATGTGATTTAGTACATTGGCATGTACTCACATGCCACTTGTGATGTTGATGGGCATGTACACCAAACAGTGTTGTTATGGACTTTCCAATGTGTACACATGTCAATGTGTGATAGTGCTGTGACGATCCCAGTGATGTATGTCTCAATGAACAATGTGCATATTTGAATGTCTACTTTTATGGGATCATGCACACACGTGTTGTTTAAGCTCAGCCTATGGTAATTGTGTTGTTGATGTGTGCCATGTTCAACTTATGCCTGAAGGTGTGGCAGGTATAGCAGCTAGGTATGAGACAGTAGTGTTGCATTTTTACACATATGCTGGATGAAATACTCTCATGCGTGACCATGCTAGATGTGGCCATATGCCTATGTGCATTCTCATAGTCAGATTTTGTTTTGGAGGTACTTGTTGTGTGAAAGGGGACAAGTGTACAAGTATTATAGCTGAAGGTGTCCCTACATGTAAGCTGATCTATAACTAAATTGTGATGACAGTCATTGTTGGCGTTGTGTCAGTCAAAACGTAGGAGGTTGTGCACATCTCATGGTGTATTGCATTGACATGTGTCCACTTTCATCTCAACTAGGAGGAGACCAAATCTGCATTGTCCCTTCACAGTGCTGGCAGACATGGAGAATGAGGAGATCATCCGGAAATTCCGTCTGGATAGAGCCACCCTACAGAAGCTTTGTGCTATGTTGGAGCCCCACCTGCAGCCTCGCAGAACATATCCAACAGCTTTCACCCCAACGTCTAAGGTGATGGCGGCCCTGCATTTTTTTGCCACTGGGTCATTCCAGAATACGGTGGCCCGCGCAGCTGGCATATCGCAACCTATGTTCAGCATGGTGCTGCGTAATGTCCTGTCTGCTATGATGATCTACAAGGACAGATATATCCATTTAACCAGGGGGTCTGAATTGGCGGCTATGAAGGGAGATTTTTATGCCCTTGGACACATCCCCTATGTTGTTGGTGCCATTGATTGCACCCATGTTGGGCAAGTTCCACCACAGGCATGTGAGCACATCTACAGGAATCGGAAACATTTCCATTCCATCAACATGCAAGTGGTGTGCCAGGCAGACATGATCATCTTGCACATGTGTGCCAGATTTCCAGGCTCTGCCCATGACTCCTACATCCTGCAGAACAGCATTGTACCACAGCTGATGGCAAATATGCTTCCCGAGCATGCATGGATTGTGGTTGAGTATGCAGAGTCAAATAGCGTGCTGTGTGTGTGACATGCAGTTCTCTGACACAGTGTAATTCCAAGGTTTCTCTGTGTTCCTCACACCTAGGTGACTCTGTATATCCCAACCGTCCTTGGTTGCTGAGCCCAATGCAGAATCCCAGGACACCAGCCGAAGTCCGCTACAATGATGCCCATGGGAGGACACGTTGTGTGGTGAAGCATACTTTCGGTCTCCTGAAGTCACGGTTTTGCTGCCTGGACAAGACCGGAGGTGCACTGATGTACTCGCCAGGGAAGTTGTGTCAGATTGTAGTGGCATGCTGCATGCTCCATGCTCCACAACCTAGCCATTTGCAAGGAGATCCCCCTGCTCCTGGATGCTGATGAGCAGCAAAGGCCCCCGCCTGCAAACCAACCTGTGTCCAGTGACGAGGACAGTGGAGACGAGGAAAGTGTTGACCTGCGTCAACAGCTCATCAACCGCTACTTCACTTGAAGGTGAGTGACAATGTACTATGGACCCATTGTCTGATGATGTTGCTGTTGTTGTGAAGGTGTATGTGAGCTTTGTGACTGCAGACTGTTGTCGGCTCAGTGCTGGCTACCAATGTTTCTGGGACAGGGTAGTTTGGCACAGATACAGGATGTTTGTCGGTACTGTTGCTCATTGTAACGTGTGCAGATTGGAGTACCCTGATGACAAGTGTTGTGTGATGTCTGTGATGCCACACCCAGACTAGTGAATGATGTTCTGTTGTGTTTTCCAGGTTCCTTCAGCCTCTCCTTGCCTACATACATTCAATACTCCTGGTTCGTTGTGCTCATGGTGAAGACTGCACATCCTGGAATAAAGACGGAGCAGAAACAACCACATGTGTCTAAGGAGTATTTATTTTCAATGGTGACATGTGAGGGGGGAACATCTACATGGGGGTGATTAGTGAAGGCGGGAGTTGACAGTTATGGTAAATGAGAGAATTGAGTACTCACTACATTGATGTAGTGACCCAGTCCAACAAACAGACGCCATTTCAAGGCAGTGTGGGGAAGGACAGTCCAAAAAGTCAATGCAGTAGTGAAGAGGGATGCCATCATGGCTGACTCCGTGTCTGACGTTTTGCAAGTGCTTGGCCATGGGATACTCCCAGGGATTTCTTGGGATGGCCCCTTTGTCGCGTGGCAGGGGGGGACCTGTGCTGTAGGGCCAGTGAGGTCTGAGGACTCACCCCTCTCTGTGGCCGCAGGGGAGGATGTTGAACTGTCATCCTGCGGCCCAGCAGGGGGAGGTGGAGGTGGAGGTGTTGTTTGTGGCACAGGCCTGTTCCTCAGTACCACTGCTGGAGCAGGGTTTTCTATTGAAAATTTATTGAGATTTAAACTCCAGTTTATGTTTATATGTCATAATTAAAATTACTGATAATTAATTATTAATTACTAATTTTGTTAAAGTTTCTGATTAACCAACATTACTAATGAAAGTATTACACGCGGGAATGCATTTATGTTGCTTTATTAAAACGTGAACTAAGTTGGTGAGCGAATTAATTAAATATGTGTGGCTAAAGGGCTATTTGTAATGTGTTTGCGCTATGAAATAATGTGCCTTAATGCTTCTTTGTGTCGCAGATGGCTAGGTAATTACATACACATAAGGGTATTAGTGGGAATTAACACTGTATAATCATTACAATGTATTAACGTTGTTTTGTATTTCTTTTAATTAAGATGGTCCGTTTTGGCCTAATCCAAGATGGCCGATATTTACAGCCTGTATTCGAGCATTTGAAATTTGACGAGAGGCCTCGCTGAACATGGTTGGAAGTCACCTGACCACGGCCTCTGACTGTGTTAAAAGTTTCCGTGAGGACAGCAGCTCCAGGCTCGCTGCCAATTGCCCTTGGAGAAGAATAAAGCCACAATGAACTCTGATAAACTTGCGGTGGCTTCACTATGGTTCCGAGGAAGAGCATTCATGGATGTATCATTTTTTTTTAGTTTGAGCTTCCTTCTTCCGTGTTTTTATTTTTGTGATTTTCGTGAGCGGAGGTTTTCTAAATGTTGCAAATCAACATCCTTTCCTGCTCGCTCTGCTCAATGGCTCAACGGACATTTAGAGATTGTTTGTTACTTTTAACTTGTTAGTTTTTTTATAAATATTGTTAGACTAGAGAGGGTCTAAGGCCACTTCTTCCCGAACCTATGCTCGAGAGGATCGACGCTGATTGAGAGGACGGCGACTCGGGAGACTTTACTGAGAGACCTGTCCTGACCCATTTAGCTAGAATAGGTAACTATGAGAATAATGATACTGCTATTGATTGACTTTTATTTGAACCAATCTAGATAAATAACCCTTTTGTTTGAATAACAGTGTCGGGTGGTTATTTCTTTGTCATTTATTGAGTTCCGAATGTATTTCCTGTGTTTAAAATCATGACTCAAGACATATCTTTAAGGTCGCATTGACCTCGCATTAGATGCAGATTGGTTTAGGATTTCTCTCGTATCTTCAGTGTGGATAGAGTAATAGTTATGAATGTTAGTGTGATGGGCCCTAGCGTATGATGAGTGTATGTGTGTATGACTGTGGAATTACTCTGTCCGTGGGAGTAGGGAGAATTTATAAGCTCCGATCTGCAGCAGTTTCCTGGTAGCAGTATGATGGTTTTAGATTATTGTCTTGATCTGATAGATTGCTTGTACATAGGCTTTTGATTCATTGATTTATTGATTGATGTTGATATATGTACTAATACTATATGTTGAAGTCGTCTTATTGAGTTCTATGTAGTGTGTACAGCTTCTGGAACGTGGGGAGCTGGTGACGGTTCCGTAGTAGGGCAGAGGGAAGTGAGTGCTGCTCTCGGGAAAGACGGAATTGTTGGAATTACCTGTACGTATGCAGGAAAAACGTGTGACAATTGAAGTTGCGCGTCATATTGTCTGGGTTCGGAATCAGTGACATCGTCGTGTGTTACTATTAGGGACATATTTTCAGTATAAACGGAGTGCGTATGGTAGCGAAGGTTATATGTGAAACTCTGGTCTTAAGTCCCAGGGATCCGTAAGGTTTGCCGTTAAGCTTACTGCTGGAGAAGTAATAGGTATTCTCTGAGCTTGTTTGAAGGACTGGGCAGAGGTAAGCGCTGCTTGGTTAATGTGTGTTATAATTCTGTAGTGGGACAGACTGTTCGCTGTTCTCGGGAAAGGCAGGATTCTGTGTGGATGTGCTACATTTTCTGGTGTGAAAGTGCGTGAATGTATGAGCATTTAGTTGATTGTGAGACTCTTTGGAGCATTCCTAGAGGAAACAGTTAATGGATGCATGATAGAAGGGCAGAGTAGAGGGATGTGCTACTGTGTCAACGAAAGTAATAATTCCGTAGTGGAGCAGAGGTAAGCGCTGTTCTAGAGAGAAGCGGGATTCTTGTAAGAAAGACCTTTCTTTACTATTCTGTGGTTAGCGAAGCAGACAATGGAGATGTTTATATGTTGTAACTAATAGATCTTGTAGAATCTGAAACGAAGTCTACTGAGAAGACTTTGTAAAGGAGGGGTAGACGAGTGATAGGAGACAGGAGCAGAAGCGTCTGCAGCGACTACTGACGTCAGGGAGTCAGAGACAGACCGCGCTGTGATTGGACAGTGGATTGGAACAGTGCTCGCGCTGGGATTGGTGCGTTGGTGTGAGCCGCGCAGGGATTGGAAGAAGTACAGGGTGACGTAGACGCTCCAGGATTGGTGCGTTAGTGTGAGTCGCGCTGTTATTGGACAAAAGATCGTACAGTTGCGGAAGGGACTAGAGAATAGTGGTAAAGGCTAAAATGTATTACCAAACGGAGGAAAAGAAAAAAAAATCCTTGTTCGGTAAAATTAAAAGATGGTTCGACAAGGATAAGAACATAATAACTAGAGAAGGTGAATTGCTACCTCCGACAAGAACTCCTGCATCCTTCATGGTTGCGAAATATGGGTATCATACTTGTATATGGTTAGACAATTGGGCTAAGTACACTAAGGAGGATGGTGTTTTAGCGTTCCCGGAACATGGTTCGTTTAATCTGGCCGTGTTGAGAAATTTACGGGAAAAGATGATGTGTCTAGAGCCAAGACCAAGGCCGACACAGTTTGAGGCGTTGGTGGAATGGGAAGATGAGGTGCATGAGCGAGAAAAGCAGAGGAGTGGAGGCAATTATAGGTATATTTTCGGGAGAAAATATGATCGTGAAACTCATCATGATCGAATGAGGAGATGGCGAGATGCTAGTATGTCAGAGGGATTATATCCTATGAGAACTGTTGAAGAGACGGAAGGGAGGAAGGGTACGGAAAAGGTACCTGATGCAGAAGTGAGAAGGTATGGGGCTAATGATTATGAGGATGAAGTCTTGGATGACATGATCTATAAGAGACCGCCACCATATAGACCAGAACCAGAAGAGAGAACGCCAGTTGCTACTCCCATAAGAGATACTTTGCGAATTGTTAAAACTGAGGTTGTGACACCTGATCTGAAAAGTGGTAGCTCTTTCACGGAAAGGGAGAGAGAGAGAGAGCGAGAGAGAGAGAATCAAATCGGTGATGAGAAAACAAGAGAATTAGCCAGAACCACATCTGAGCTGACTGAGAAAATTAGAGAGCTGACGAAAAATCTAGAAGCTGTTACAGTGCCTGTAACCATAGGTCCGGTTGTGCCTATTTTTGATAAGCAAAGAATGGGTGAGAATGGTTTGGCAATTCCCTATGTAGGAAATGGTTTGGTTGGTTCTTGTTCTTTGGAGGAATCAGGAATGAGGACGGGAGAAAATAATATGAGACAGTTGAGACATGACACATGAAGTGGAGGATCAGATGTACAGCCTAATTCAGGATTGAATACTGGTTGTTTGGGAGGATCAATTTTGGAACCACAGAGGATGGCAGAACAAGTGGGTGCAGTGAAAAAGTCTACAGAAATAACGGCTAAGGATTTGAATGATTGGTTGAAAGTTCTTCAAAAGAAGGATAAAGATTCACAGGCAATTGATGTAGCCAGGTTGCACATAGAATTGGAGGAACTTTTTGCAGGAACAATTCCTACAGAAATGTTGAAAAATCATCATGATGGAGAATTGTTATTCATGTGCAAGAGTATTACCTGGAGGGCTAAGAGTACACATGACAGGTTAAAAGCAATAGCGAGTGAACTAGGAGTTGACATGGATAAGGTGAAAGCTTTGCAGAAGCCTTACAGAGTGGACTTCTCAGATAAAGACATTGAAAATCTAAATGGTGTTGGCAGAACAGGGCAGATTAAGGAAATGATTGCCTTATTGCGAAAATGGGGTGATGTGGAAAAATGGAAGGATAGATGGTACAAGAAAAGGGAAGATTCAGTGGACAGGACTTACTCAGCTTTCCCTATGAGAGAAAAAGAAAAAACAGTGGATGTTTATCCTATGAGAGCGATTCCTGGAGGAGGATATGTACATGTCCCATTGACTAGACAGGATATTTTGTCATTTACGAATGATTTCCCCCGACTGAGAGAAAAGCCCGTCGAGTGGTATCGGCAGGTAGATAGGTTTGTGAAATTGTCAAAAGTGCTGTGGATTGACCTGAATAGTCTGTTTGATATAATTGTTCCAGCAGACTTGTGGGCAGAGTGTAAAATAGTTGTAGATTGGCCTGCTAAGGAGTATCCAAGAGATCCGAAAACAGGAGCTCCAGACCCGGAGGTCATGAGGAAGTATGAGCAGGTTATTGTGTTCCTGAAAAATAAGGTACCCCCTAAAGAGACAGACTGGGTAAAGATAGATCGGACACATTAGGAAGCAAAAGAATCAGTTCATGCTTTCTATGAAAGGCTGATACTGGCTTTTAAACAGTTCAGTGGAGATGAACACCTGGGTGATAAGGATTTGAGTCATTTTGTATACAGGTTTGTATATGGCTTGAGACCTGAAATAAGTGAAAGAATACGTGAGCACACAGTTGACTGGCAGAGTAAAAAGATTGATGAAATCTTGAGACATGCAAAGTACTTCAGTGATGAAATTGAGGCAAAGCAGAGAAAGCTGAAAGAAAAGGCAATGTGGGCACAGGTGAACATTGCAGAAAGACAAGAAGCACAGCTGGTGGAACAGGCAAACAATCAAGGAAATAGGCCCAGATATAGCACAGGAAAGGGAAAGGGGAATCTAGAAGAAGCGAAGAAGAAGTTCCCATGTCACAACTGTGGACAATTGGGGCATTGGAGATCCGAGTGTACCAATCCACCATTAGTGAGTAATGAGAATAAATCATTGAATCAACAGGTGCAGAACGAGGGGTGTAATCATCAGCAGCAACAGCAGAAGGTTGTCAGACAGCAGAGTCAAGAGCCAAAACCGCCCTTGCCGCAGAATAGAGGGTCCCAAAAGTATAACCAGGACTCAGGATTATACAATGATGAGCAGGTAAACAAACCGAGACGTACTAACCCGGTACAGCAGTACTGGTTAAAGAATGAGGGGAGTGAGTCTGAAGGGGACTATTGACGGTGCCGAAGATAGGAGGAAGAGTGCATACTTGGTGCAACTCTAGAAATAGACCAGGCAGGACCATTTGTAGATGGGAAAATAAATGGGGAGAGTGTTACTTTTTTGGTAGACACGGGAGCGACGAGATCAACTGTCAGGTCAGCAGATATAAGAAATCTTCCTCTCTCGGACGAAGCAATCCAAGTGGTTGGTGTAGCAAATACACAGATTAAGACTCGTCTTACTGAACCAGTAAGGGTAAGAATAGGGAAATTTTCAGACATGCACAGATTTGTAGTCTGTGACACTAGTCCAGTGAACTTGTTAGGTAGTGATCTATTGTGTAAGATGAATTGCACAATTTTCTGTACTCCGGATGGAATAGCTTTTGAGACACCAGATGAGGATGTTCTGTACAGAATGACTCTAGACAATAGAGAGAGTGAGATTGTTGGTACATATGCTGTGTTTAATCCAGATGATTTGCCTCAAGAGTTGAGACATACAGTAAAAACAGCAGTTTGGGATTTTACTGGAGAAGATGTAGGATTGATGAATAATGTAGATCCAGTGAAGATTTCAGTGAAAGATGGAATCATTTATCCTAATATCCCACAGTACAGATTGACACCAGAAATAATTGAGGGAATAACCCCTATAATTGACAAGATGATTCAACAGGGTGTTTTGAGAGAGTTACTGAGTAGCCCGTGTAATTCACCGATAATGGGGCTAAAGAAACCTAATGGAAAGTTCAGGATTGTACAAGATTTGAGAAAAGTTAACAAAATTGTAGTGGCATGTTGTCCCATTGTGCCAAATCCGTCAGTGATTTTGTATCAGATTCCTCATGATGCTGAGTGGTACACGGTAATTGATTTGTGTCATGCTTTCTTTTCAATTCCATTGCATCATGACAGCCAGCCGATTTTTGCATTTCGGTTTGGACAGCGTATTTTGGCATGGTGTCGTATCCCACAGGGGTATACAGAAAGTCCTTCGATATTCAATCAGTTGTTGAAGAAATCATTGGAGAGTTTGATCATGCCTGAAAGCTCAGTACTAGTGCAGTACATCGATGACCTACTTGTGGCATCGAAGACACGTGAAGCTTGTGAAGTAGATACCATAGCTTTACTGAATCATCTGGCAGATGGAGGGTTAAAGGTATCTCCAGCCAAATTGCAAATTGCAAGAAAGAGGTGCATTATCTTGGACACAATATTGAAAAGGGTCTGAGAAAGGTGACCGATGACAGGATCAAAATTATCAGAGGAATGAGAGCCCCAATGACCCAGAGAGAAGTGAGGATGTTTCTGGGGATGGTGGGTTATTGTCGTCAGTGGATAAGTAATTTCTCCCTGATAGCAAAGCCATTGATTAAGTTGACTAAAAGTGAGGTGAGAGACCCATTGGAACTGAATGCAGAACAAATGGCAGCATTTGAAGAGTTGAAGAGCAGAATGTGTGAAGCTCCTGCTTTGGGAATGCCAGACTATGAAAAGGAGTTTGAGTTGTACTGTAGTGAGAGAAATGGATGTGCACTTTCAGTGTTAATCCAGAAACATGGACGATTGAGAAGGCCAATTGCGTACTTTTCATCAACACTTGACCCCGTAGCTGTGGGTTTGCCAGGTTGTCTGAAAGCAGTAGCTGCTACATGCAGAAGCTTGGAACAGAGTGAGGGTATAATAATGGGATATCCTGTAAGGGTATTCATACCTCATGATGTGGCAATTCTTTTGACAAGAAGCAGGACTCAGTATATGTCACATAGTCGGCTGACTAAATATGAGAAAATCATTCTGGGAGCATCAAATGTGACTCTTGAGAGATGTGTGAATGTGAATCCAGCAACTCTGTTGCCAGATGCTGAAAATGTGAATGTGGGAGATGATGTTGATCATGATTGTTTGGATGTGCTTGATTACTGCACAAAACCCAGACCAGACATAAGAGATTTGCCATTATCTGAGAGTGATCATGTGCTGTTTGTGGATGGATCATGTCTGAGAACTGATGATGGTGTGCTGAGTGCAGCATATGCGGTGTGCAAGGTTTCAGAAGTTATGAAAGCTTCGCCTTTGAAAGGAGTTAGATCTGCTCAAGTGGCTGAATTGGTGGCATTGACAAAGGCTTGCAAGATTGGGAAGAATCTGAGAGTGACTGTGATAACTGATAGTCAGTATGGATTTGGAGTGGTTCATGATTTTGGCCAACTTTGGCTACAGAGAGGTTTCTTGACGTCGAGTGGGACTCCAATAAAGAATGCTGAAGTGATTGGGAAGTTGCTTGAGGAGATACAGCTGCCTAAAGAACTAGCAGTTGTAAAATGTGCTGCTCATGGACAAGGAGATGATTTTGTTACTCTTGGTAATCGTTTTGCCAATGACATAGCACAGTATTGTGCAAAGAACAATCATTCGATTAACCGGGGACGAGAAAGGGAGATGTGTTTTTGTTCTGTGATGTTTACTAATGTCCTGGAAACGTGGGATGAAGTGAAACAGTTGCAGGATGAAGCAGGAGATGAGGAAATGAGAGATTGGATTAAGGCAGGTTGTGCCCCAAGAGAGACAGATCATGTTTGGATCTATAGAGATGGAAGACCAGTCATGCCTAATTCGATGCTGTCAACAATGGCAAGAATGTATCATGGCCAGGGACATCTGGGGAGGGACGCAATGATTAGGTCCTTTAAGCAAACCTGGTACAATGCAAAGTTCAGGCTGATTGCAGAGAGCATCTGTCAAACATGTTTGATTTGTCAGCAGTTCAATACTGGAAAGAAGACAGTGGTGAGCCTAGGAACACTAGGCAGAGAAGGAGGTCCTTTTACCAGAATGCAAATTGATTTCATTGAAATGCCCCAAGTGAATAAATTGAGGTATGTTCTAGTGGTAGTCTGTTTGTTTTCAAGGTGGGTGGAAGCCTATCCGACTAGGAGAAATGATGGAATAACAGTGGCAAAGTTACTGTTAAGAGAGTTGATTCCTAGGTACGGGTTCTCAGTGACAATTGAGTCAGACAGAGGTGGACACTTCTACAATGAGCTCATGGGTTTAATTTGTGAAGCATTGAGCATACAGCAGAAGCTACATTGTGCATACAGACCAGAGGCTTCTGGTGTTGTTGAACAGATGAACGGCACAATCAAAAACCGAATTGGTAAGATGTGTTTAGCCACTGGAATGAAATGGCCTGATGTCTTGCCTCTAGTGCTAATGACTATTAGGTCTACTCCAGATAGAACCACAGGGTTGAGTCCACATGAAATATTGATGGGACGTGCGATGAGACATGCTTTCGTGCCCGTCAACAAGTTGATGACAATAACTGATGACATGATTTTGGATTACTGTAAAGGCCTGGCTGACGCAGTTCATTCTGTGTTTCACCAGGTTGGAGAAGACGCCACTACACTTGAAAAGAAGCAAGCCCATGATCTGAGTCCAGGGGACTGGGTGAGGATAAAAGTGCACAGAAGAAGAAATTGCTTGGTTCCAAGGTGGGGAAGGCCAAGACAAGTCATTCTGACTACGACAACTGCTGTAAAGTGTGCTGGTGTAAAGAACTGGGTGCATGCAAGTCATACTCTGAGAGTTCCAAATCCAAAGGATGGGACTGGTAAAGAGTATTTTGAAGAGTCGGATTCCAGTGATGATGCAGAGACTGAACCAGTGAGAAGAAAAAAGAATCCTGAAAGGGGGGAAGGAGAAAGAGAGTCAGGTGATTCTTTTTTCTTTCCAAGAGAGGCTTCAAGAGAAACATTGAGAGTCTCAGGGGAGAGATCGGATTCTGTAAGAGTGCCTGAAGTTCCAACAACGAGTGGTGAAGGAAGAAGAGAAAAGGGCAATTCCACAGAGACTACACCTGAGTCAGATGAGGAGGTTGAAAATCCACCTGAGATTACTCCTGAAGAAGTAGGGTCAGAAGAAGATAGAGAGGGACAGATTGCGGTAGACCCCCGAGGAGGTGTAGGGAATATTCCTGATAAGCTAGGTGAAGGGACAAGTAGACAGCAAGAAGATTGCGTGTCGGAGACCCGAGGAGGGACAGAAATAGGGAAATCTCAATCGGTGGTGGGAAAAACTGTGGAGCAAAAGAAAATTGTTCATGAACCAGAGGCAAATGAAACAGAATCTGATGAGAGTGAGAATGAGAAAACAGAGGGTCGAGTTCTGAGAAAGAGAACTTGGATCGGAGAAAGAAATTGTAAAGAAGTGAGACCAAAAAGGGTTGTAAGAGGAGATCTTTGGCCTAACAGGATAAAGAGGCTAAGGTACAGACTGACACAAGCAAATTCATCGAAAGCTGAACAGGTGAATGAGGTATCTAGTCAGAATCAAGCAAAGAGTGATAAACAAAAGGTCTCAAAAGAACCAGAGGAGATCAAGAGAATCAGAAAACCTAACCAGAAGTATAGGTCACCAGAATGGACGTACGTGGCACTGTCTGAAGGTGAATAGGCAGAAAGTCAAGGAAATCCAGAGGAGACCGTACGAGAAGTGGTTGAGGAGGAGAAAACTGTTGGAATCCTGAAAGTTATCTTGACTGATATTGGAGAAGAGTCGGATGCTCAGGATGTTGAAGATCTGATACAGTTTGATGTTGCTGAAGAGGAAGTGAAAAGTGATGAAAATCCAAATTGAGTGAACTGAAGGAGTCACTTGGAGAGGAGTGAAAAGAAGAAAATCTCAAATTAGCTGTTTGGAATAATCTAGTGTTTTAGAAATTCAGTAGTGGAGTAGTAGAGGCTAAGTCAAAAGACACTGCCGAAGTAATAAAATGGCTAACACAGAAAATAATCAAAGTAGATGTGCCTTCTTGGAAAGATGGTGTAGAATGTGCTGCTGCTGTACAGGATTATTAATGCTATTATGGGGTGTACTTGCTTTACTAGTTACCTTTAGGGTTACAATAGATACTTTTGGAATACATACTGAGAATGTGACTAACATAGAGAAGAGTTCACAGAAAGTAGTTCCAACTAGAATTAGTAACATTTACATACATAAAGATAGGTCAATTAATGATTTTTCTAGTAATGTTTTCTCAAAGTTGTTGTACGAATCCGTAAAGACAATGGAAGTTAGGGATTGCTACGTTTGTATGCAATTACCTGCATCCAATTCAGAGGGAGTTACTTATCATCATTTACCAGCTAAGTATGGAATTTCATGTAGTGTGTTAAGTAGTGTTTTTTATTTGTTAGGGAAAATAGATTATGAGATGTCTAACAAAGATAACATTTTTGGGCAATTGCCTATGAATAGAAAGCTGAATCCAGCTTAAGAAGCTAACATTTTTGGTGAGATTTTTATTGAAACAGAAGAATTAACATTAGATTACATTTTTAGAAACAATTTAACATGTAGTTTGGAAGAAGAGGAAAAGGCTTTCCTAGACATGGTAGAGAAAAGGAGAGTGAGCATGCATGAAAAGGCAGGGAAATATAAAATGAGTGAGACAATATGGGATATTGAAATTTGAAAAGAGTTGAGGAATGGGGCCAGTCCAACTTTGGCTTTAGATGCACCACAGAAGGGTAAACTATGCATTACCAGAAGGAAATCCCAATATGATAGCTATTTTGTTGGGACTAGTGAGTGTCATGATACATACTTCATTGCGACAGGATGGGGATTCAAGGGAGGAGAAGATCCAGTTTTCCCGGGAGTGTATTATATTTAGGGCTCCCGGTTTTCCGTTTTTACGGATTTTTACATATAAATACAGACGGAAATCGATATTTCCTTTGTCTGTATTTATATGTAGAAACGGAAAAACACTAGTAAATGTTGCCGCGCTGCCGCTGCATCAGTTTCCTTTCGTTCCACGCCCCTGAAAAGCAATTGAAAACCCTTCCAATCAGGGTGTTTTGGCGCCCTCATGTGGGCCTATTGGCTCAGGGTCTTTTAGTGACGCCCGTTCCCCTGAGCCAATCATTGTGGGATGGTAGCGTCAGTGTGTGGGCGTGCCTACATCTCCGGCCTCGCCCTCATAACTTTTGCCCTTTATTTTGGGCGCCTACCTGACTGAATTCCTTCTTTCCCTGCACTACGGACCACCAGGCTTCCTGTTTGCCACCATCAGCTGTTGTTCACGCATCGGCCCTTCTCTTGAGTTCTCCAGGGCTCCTCCGGTCGCGTTCTCCAGGGCTCCTCCGGTCGCGTTCTCCAGGGCTCCGCCGGTCTCGATCTCCAGGGCTCCGCCGCTCATGCCCTGCGCCAGCCTGCCACCGTAAGGTAAGAGAATTTCCCCTGCCCCCCACCCCAGGCAATCTTAGTACACGGGAGAGTCGATAGCGCTGGAAACTTAGAACCATCTAAGGGAGGGGGGAGGGGTAGCAAAGGGCCGTTCAGTGACGACGCTCTGTAGAGCCTGTAGAGCTCTTGGCAGGAACACTTCGAATTGATCAATGTAATGTGCCAGATTAGTAAGTAGCGGGCGATCAACGAGGTTTTCTGGTGTAGAGGGTACCATGGACGCCACGTCCCTTCCAGTTGCGTTACTATGGAGGCTTTTGTAAACACCAGGAGTGGGCTGGATGGCGGGGGATTGACTGTGCAACTGAAGTGTGAGTTTCGAGTCCACCCCACACCCTCCCTCACTGAACGGCCCTTTGCTACCCCTCCCCCTCCCTTAGCTGGTTCTAAGTTTCCAGCGCTACATATATGTAGCGCTGAAAACTTAGAACCAGCTAAGGGAGGGGGCGGGGTAGGAAAGGCCGTTCAGTTCCCGATCCAGTCCGACGCCTGGGAAGCATTCAAAAGGTGAGGAATTGGTGGTTTCAAATATCTATCGGAATTACCCTCCTTAGTAGTAGTACTCTGAAGGCAGATTAGGGAGGAATGCCTGTAAATTCTGAAGTCTTAGTAAGGTTAAAGGTTTTGTATCCAGTTGAATCGAAATTACTTTTGCAAACTGAAGTTGACAAGTTGCAGGCAGAAGGAGGAACATATGGCTGATGTAGGTGTGTATTCAGAAGTTTTTTAAAAGGGTTCCGGTTTGAGAATGCTTCCTAGGGAACAGGCAGTGGTCCCCAAGATTCCATGTGGTTTTGCCAATTGCAGGATTTGAATTCACGAAATGGCTTTGCACAGTTGAACCAATCACCACTAGAGAAGAGGAATAAGCGATGCAGCTCAAAACCACTCTCATTCCCTCACACTGCTTTCGAAAATGAAGCAGGTGCTTCAAAGGCTTAATAAACTTTCAAACACGGCGCTGCCTTCAACCTCTACAGAGCGTCGTCACTGAACGGCCCTTTGCTACCCCTCCCCCTCCCTTAGCTGGTTCTAAGTTTTCAGCGCTACATATATGTTGTGCTGGAAACTTAGAACCAGCTAAGGGAGGGGGAGGGGTAGCAAAGGGCCGTTCAGTGACGACGCTCTGTAGAGGTTGAAGGCAGCGCCGTGTTTGAAAGTTTATTGTGCTTTTGAAGAACCTGCTGCAGCGTTTTTGTTTCCCCGGCAATTACCAGGCCTCACATAAATGTCAACATAACTCGTGTGATTAATTATCTTCCTGGAGAGAGAGCAGCATTTTGTATAGTTGAGGTTTTGACTTAGGCGAAGTTAGTGCAGAGGGTTAATATGCCTGCTGCAAAGAACGTGTACCAAGTAGATTACAGAGTGGGTATGATGTAAACAGATCTGCACGTTACAGCTTTCAAAAGATTCATCTTTTTGTTACTTGCAATTTATAACTTAAAGTCCTAACATAGAATAGTGAGCTATTAACTTTAATCCCAGAACTGCATACACACTGCAAAGTATACATTATTAGAATATTGATTAATGTTGCAAAAAGGATTAATTTGGCCAGAAATCGATTGTTATTATTAAAGAGAACTCCCAAATATGCAGTATGGATGACATGTGACTCCGACACTTTCAGTCCTTTGGCTTACGTAACATTTCCTATACACTGATTTACACACGTCTCTGTGTAACGTGTGTGTGATGCAAAGTGCTCGGACACCCTACACTGGTATGAGTGGCGCTAACTAATTCAATGCATCTGAGAGAGTGTGGTTTTGGTGACTTGCTCACTGCTAAAGGGTGCTAGTGAGAGAATCCGTGGTGGAGGTGGTCATTGGGGGGCGCCAACAAACATTGTCGCACAGGGCGCCACCAGCACTAAAGCCGGCCCTGCGCAGAAACCAGCAACGGCTGTCCCACAGTGGTGTGTGGAAACACCAGGTTGGTGAGGCTTTTCAAAACAGCTGATGGTCCTGTATGGGCCTAATCTAGAGAGGTTAAACTTTTCTTGGATAGGAAAATGACTTGCCATTTTCACTGGTCAGTTCATATAATTTGCATCGTTACTTCTGGTCTAGGGTGCCTTGAAAAACACAGAAAGAGTAAGAAATACTTTCTGTTCTGCTTGTAGGCCAAGGTTTAAACTTTCACTGAACTCAGAATGCAGGCGAACAACAATAGCTAATGCCGCCATGTAATACCTTTGTGTGTCTTGCTTTCAGTGTGTTGCACTCTCCTGACTCACCTGCTGCTGCAAGGTCCTGCCATCACTTCCTGTCTACCACTTAAGGTAAGCCTGTTAAGTTTAGGGTTCACAACTTCCTTGAGGTGCCCAGTTTACCTTTGCACTTCCATGTATTAGCACACTGTTTCAAAAAGAGGTTGTAAGTTTAGAATCCGGTGGGCCCACCTGGCCTTCCATCCTTATCAGGCCGATAAAACGGTGAGGGTAACTCTTCAGAGCAAAAGCACATCATATAAAACAAGTTAAAGAAACACCATCGGTCCAACTCTGACTCCCCACTGGAAAAACTAGCATATGAAACCTTAAATAAAGCTTTTTGAACTCCGAGGAAATCCGGCACAATAAGGCAACCACTACTGTGAGTATCTCTGCCCTAAGGGGCGAATTTCAAAAGTTATTCTTTTTCATAGTTTGGCCATGATGTCCTTTCGCATCATTTATTTTTGTGATATGCCGGATTGATTACCAATATAAAAAAAGATTGCAAAGGGCAGATTACGTAGCACGTCACCTTCGCCTCCATCTCGCTCGCCCACACTCCCCGCATCAGCAGAAGCACGAGCGGAGGATACTCCTACTCCCATCTCACAGCGAAGACCTGGAACAACCTCCCACTCCAGCTCCAGACCGCCCCATCTATTCTGGAATTTCAAAATGTTCTTAAAGACCTGGCTATTTACATGAGTCTCTTGGACCCTGCAAGTGCCTAGGCACCATCTCAGGTGATTAGCTGAGCGCTATAAATCAACTTATTGAGTGAGTGTGTGAAGAAACCATCGGTATATATGAACATATTATTGGCATCTGCAATTGTATTGAGCTTGCTTCTCTCTGCTCCTCAAACGTGAAAACTAATTTGTTATTGTGAAAGGCGTGGTCTTCACTTCATTAACCCCTTCAGCGCTGGGCGAATTCCGCCGCGGTGCTGAAGGGTTCGTGCGCGGGCGGGCCCATGACGGAACGGTTCCGTCATGAGCACAGCTCAACCGTGGCTCATGACGGAACCGTTCCGTCATGAGCATGGAAGGGGTTAACAAACCTGAAAGAGCCTCAATGTCCTCAAAGTCTCTTGAAATGCACATGTGCTTGTACTACAATGGCAAAGTTTTAAGCTGAATGTATTGTGTTGACCAATAACAACCGGGCGCAGGTGTGCCTTGTCAATGTAAATAAATGTGGAAAAATACTAGCTGTAGCGTCGTCTTTTGCTTGTGGCAAAAATAAATATGGATGAATACAGAAAAAAAGCCCAAAAAATAAATATGGATAAATACAGACGGAAATGGCAAAAAAATAAATACCATAAAACCGGGAGCCCTAATTATATTTGTGGGAATAAGGCTTATTACAGGTTGCCTGACCATTGGTATGGCACGTGTTATGTTGGCCTGGTCTTTCCAAAGATTTTCCATATAGATAAGATATGATTATGGGCTAATTGAGCCATTACTTCTTTGATGTGGCTCTCAGTGACTCGTTAATAAATTTGGTTGGTGTTACTGTACAGTGGTTTCACTTGTTATAGTATATAGAACTTTATTCAAACCATGAGTAAATTGGGCAAAGTACGGAAGTCCTTGGCTGCCCGCCCTAATACTAGACTTCATCAATCTACAACTCAATTGCTACCGACACTCACGGCCATTGACAAAATGCTTCAACAGACTATCGGAGTTGTAGCCACTGCCATAGAAAACACAGAAAGGAGACTCTCTATTACTCCTACTTTACGTTTGCAAGACTATGGGGGGGATTGTTCTGCTACTACCATTGACCCTACGATTGCTGATTCCTCTCTTGTTACTACTTATGCTGAGCTCCCTTGTACACAGATATCCCCAGAATTTGAGAGGAATGAGGAACTAGTCCAGGCCTCTGTGATATCATTTAATAATGCTGTGGATGTCCGCTCCATTCCTCCCTCCTCCTCCCCTATAGGGATAGTAAAACCTGGGAAGCTAGGCTATAAACTAAGGAAAAATGGTCCCCAAAGAAAAACTAGAAAACCCGGGAAAAAATCGCAGCCCAACCACAACTTGGTGACCCCACTAGATAGCTCATCGCACCCCCAAGTAGGGGTGCCATGTTGGGTCTCCAATATGGTGGCCGATTTACAGACATGTCTAGAGCGAATTATAGCCTCCCATATTAAACCCCTTGTTTCCAAACTAGACAGAATATCGTCTTTCATAAATAAGTTGGAAGGGGGTACAGTGAAGTCTACAACTACTAAGGACAAGACAACACCTATATCTGGTAGTCTGAGGGCAGTAACCGATGATATCCGAGTTGTGCAGAATTTAAACCAGGGAATTTCAACAAGCACTGATAAACATATAAATCCTACGCTTACACTTCTCCCTGTTACAGTCACAGCGAGTTCCACCACCCAGCCCTTAGGGACTCCTTCTGCTAATCTTAGGCCACACTACAAAGAAAAAGCGACACTCCCGAAAATTGTTCCATCCATGGCAAAGACATCTGAGGAGCCTAGGGCTAGTACTTCCCAGCTGTGCTCCATTAATCTCCCCCCAGAGGCACAACCCTATGTGGTGGTCCTAGTAGGTGCTCCAACCCTCTCTGAGGGGAAAAAAGAATATGACAGTGATCTGAAAAATAAATGTATTCAATGGCTAAGTAAAAACAGACCTCTCCCCCCAAATATGACTGGGGAAATTTTGGCGGTGAGAAGAATTGATTGGATTGGAAGGGGTCCCAAAACTGTGGCAGGAGATGTCATAATAATTAATTTTAGGGACCCTGTTGTAGTGGATTATATCTGTAGAGTCCCTCCTTGGTGGAATTCTCAGATATTTCCCCTGCATCTGTCTTACTTTTACCCCACCCAAAACCCAAATCCAACCTATGCACAGAGGCCCCAATGCGATAGAAATCAGCTCCTGTTACCCAATAGGTCCTGTCAGCGGAACTCACTTATGGAAGGTATTTTTAATCCTATCCCCCCTCTTCAGACATATGCCCATAGGAACAGGTTCAGTGCCTTAGAGGAGGTAGATTGACTAGGAAACCCCTAGCACGGAATCTATTCATAGTGATTCGAAGGGTGGCTCCGGATCGACGGTGACTACTTCTCCTCAATTTTTTGGCACTAATTCCTCCCCTAACGATAGTGAGAGGGCTCAAAAGGGAACTGATGAACTTCCAGTGCAAACCCCCCTAGTAGAACAGGGGAAGGAGGCGCATGGCCT
This sequence comes from Triturus cristatus, assembly GCF_964204655.1. Lineage (NCBI taxonomy): Eukaryota > Metazoa > Chordata > Amphibia > Caudata > Salamandridae > Triturus > Triturus cristatus. The sequence continues at coordinate 1,114,618,675 of NC_140592.1, read as the reverse complement.
AGACAAAAGGAATCAGGGATGTGTGAAGATTTTATCATGGAATATAGCTGGAATAAGGAACAAATTACTGGATCCAGAGTGGCTTACCTTTATGGCAGACCATGACATTTGTATTATGCAAGAAACTTGGGCCCTGGAAGAGAATACATGCCATGGTTTTGCGACCTTTGATATCCTTGCGGTATCTTCAGGCAAGGGCCGCCCTTCTGGTGGCCTGTCTATTTGGGTAGGAACACATTTGGGGATTCAAGCCATTACACTTGGAACAAACTCTTTAGACATCCAATGTGTCCTACTAATCCTACCAGACAAGTCACAAGTGGCCCTTATAAACATTTATTCCAGACCCACTACAAATGGAAATGAGTCAAACGTTATTACTACCCTCGACTCCTTTATCCAGTCCCTTGACCCTACTATATCGATTATTTTGGCCGGTGATTTTAACTGCCAGTATGAACCTTTGAGTATCGCTCACTGTGATGATTCCAATGAAGTGGACTCGTCGGGATCTATTCCATCTCCTGCGATAGCCCCAGTAAGGGCATGGACCAAGCTCGTTCTACAAATCAAATCTTTCACACTTGCAATGTCCTTATGGGCGTGCAATGGAAGGTTTGATAATTCCTGCTCTGGCCTACCAACATTTAACAGAGCTAATAGCAATTCTATTCTAGATTATATTTTAATAGAAGCTAAACATTGGGAAAAGCTTAAAGATTTCACTGTTATAAATAGGCAAGATAGCGACCATAACGCCCTGGTTTTATTCCTTAAGCCTGGCGCTTTTGGTCTATCCAATACAGATCCAAGTATATTGCCAGCCCCCCCACCATACATTTTGTCTAATAATAGGAGAAGGGTCAAATGGCCAATATGTTTGAATTCACCAACACGCCTGGCAAAAATCTATCAGATTGCCACCCCATTAATTAGCGAAATGGCGGTCCTTGCCTCTCCTACACAGGCTGTTGCAATACATAGGAAATTGACCACGACTCTTGGAGAAATATTTTATCCAACGGCCAGGCCTCGGCGCCAAAGGGCTAAAACTCACCCCTGGTTCGACTATGCCTGCAAAATTGCAAAGAGAGACATGCTTGTCGCAATTAAATCAAAGGTTACTTTTAATCTTAGAACACTTAGGTTGGCCTATAAAAAGGAACTGAATAGGGCTAGGAAAGAGTGGGAGGAAACCAGATGGGAGGATATGAGGCAGGCACTCCTTCTCAAGGATTACAAGAATTTCTGGGATATTGTCTCTCTCTCATCGAGTGGCAAGCAGGAGGAGGGGGTATCCAACATTGCCCCCATGGTATGGGAGGCACATTTCAACGAACTCTATTCTACCCCTGATTCGAGGACCACTTCCAACGTGGTCAAGAATTATATGTCAGCCCCAGTGATGGCTGTTTTTCCAGATCCTTCCTTATCCCAGAGTAATTTAGGACCAGGGACGAGTCCATATGATTTAACAGACGGAAATGGGGTTGATTACTATTCCGATTACATTACCCTAAAAGAAGTTGAATCTGCAATCAAAGGTCTACCGTTAAATAAAGCGCCAGGTCTAGATAAGATTCCTGGGGACCTTTTTCGTTCCGAACCTAAAATCTGGGCACCATACCTGACCACTTTCTTTAATGCGGTCTTACAAGGCTCAGCGCTGCCAGAGACATGGCTTGGAGCCGAGATCGTTCCAATATTTAAGAAGGGCTGTCCACTCGCCCCATCCAACTATAGACCCATCAGTTTATTGGATACCACCCAAAAACTGATGGGTAGAATACTTCTTAATAGAATACTTGATTGGATGGAAATGAATAAAATTCTGACGCCTTTGCAAGCTGGTTTTCGAACAGGAATTTCTACTCTTGACCAGATCTTTCGGCTCCAGGTCCTCTATTGGAAAACCACAAGAGTAGAGGGTGGCAGCCTCTATCTCATTTTTGTGGACCTGCGAGCCGCTTTTGATCTGGTCCCTAGGGAGAAATTATGGTCGGTGCTAAAGAATCTTGGTCTCCCAACGTTTCTTCTTGATGTCCTGGTTCGCTTCCACACAGGGAACTTTGCACAGGTGAGGTGCGGGAAGAATGGGGAACTCTCAGCCCGTTTTCCTGTAACTCGTGGAGTTCGACAGGGATGTGTACTGGCAACTACATTGTCTAGTTTATATGTAAACGGCCTTATTAATGAACTAAATAACCTTAAGGATAGCGATGCTCCGTTTTTGGCTTCTGGCAGGGTGCCCGCTTTGATGTTCGCTGACGACACATTGCTGTTGTCGTGGACATCAACGGGTATCCAGCGGGTTTTGGACGGTTTTATGGTTTTCTGTGCCTCGAGGGGACTGGAGATTAACTTGGGGAAAACTAAGTTCATGATCTTCAGCCCCCCTAGGCGCACCCGTCCGAACCCTTCATTAGCTGGGGTTCCCCTAGAAAGAGTCAAGACCTTTACCTACCTGGGAGTCACCTTAACTGAGCATTTTATATGGGATGCTCATGTAGCCAAATCTTCCCTGAGACTCTCGCAGATAGCGGGAGGAATTGGAAGATCTCATAGAACTTCCATATTTAAGCCAATCACTCCTGCGCTGGAAATTTATAAAATTCAGGTGAGGTCAGCGGCTTTATATGCTGCTGAACTGTGGGGCCACACAAACACATCCAACATGCAGAAGATAGAACATGCTTTTATGCGCGGGTTGGTTGGTCTCCCCCAAAGCACTCCCCTAACACCATTACGTTTGGACATGGATTTAGAATCTGTAAGTGACATGGCTGCCCTACGACCACTACTTTTCTGGAAAAGGCTGTGGTCTGTTCCTGAACTCACAACTTATAGAGGGGAATTCATAGCGGTATGGAGACAGTTAAATCTCAAGGAAATACCATGGCTTCTCCATATCAAAACTTCACTGTACTTAGTCGGTCTATCCCATCTTTGGGATACTCCGGCCATAAGTTGTGCGAGGATTCAGAAGTCAGAGATACGGGCAGCTGTAAGATCTTATAATTCTAAAAAAGTATGCTGCTCTATGGATCTGGGGAGGTTGACCTCTGAGTTCCTAATGGTGAAAACTGATTCTGCCTTTGAGGCATTCTTGGATTTAATCCAGCCTCCTTTAGCCAGAAAATTATATACTCAGTTGAGGCATGGGTCCCTGCCTATCGGGGCATTAACATCCAGATGGGATAAAACAAAGGAGGGCACTTGTCCAGCCTGCAGAATCTGTCATGAAGATATTATTCACATTATGTTCTTTTGCCCAGTCTACCGCACAATTCGAAAATGTTGGCTTGTACCCCTATGCAAAAACTTGGACCTTAGACAGTGTGCCCAAGCATGCAGAGTCCTGACGTATGACACTAACCCTCCCATTGTTTATGCTGTTTCCCGTTTCCTATTCGGCATGTGGCGAAGAAGGTTGAGTTTTAACTGATGGAATGTTTGTACTAAGTTCTCAATGATAACGTAATGTTTAATAATTGTCTTAAATTAATTCTTATTTATGGTCTTACTTTTGTACGTGTAAATATTTTATTGTACTTTTATGGTCTGCTGACCGAAATAAAGTTATCTTGACTGACTGACTGACTGATAAGATAGAAGATGTAGAGCACATTAATCTACTAACACGCTTTAAGAGAGAATCTTGGTCAGAAATTGTAGGAGATATTTTTGGAGCTTTAATTCCAGCAGTGGGAATTTCATTAAATGCATATGGAATTCGGAAACTGTCAACAGTGGTGGATCGCTTATCGACAAGTACCGCTGGAGGGTTTCTTTTGGTAAATACGGAGATGATTGCCGTACGTGCCATGTCTATGCAAAACCGACTTGCTCTTGATATTCTATTGGCGAAAGAGGGTAGAGTTTGTGGAATGCTGAAAGTTCAACATTGTTGCACTTACATTCCTGACGAAAGCAAAGATCTAAAGGTCTATATTAAAAATATTACTGATTTGCATGAAGAATTAGTACCACTGGAAGCTGAAAGTATCTGGACTAAATTAGCTAATAAGATAGTTGCTGTTAAGAGTTTTATTGCTAAGATAGGTAGTACCATTATTGGTAAGATATTATTTCCTTTGACATGTGTAATTGTTGCTTTATTGATGCTTAGATTAGGGTGTTTGTGTTGTAAAAACAGGGGAGGGAAAAAGAGAATAATTAGAGGAAATACTGCAAAGAAACAAAAGAGGTCAAAGAGAGACCCACAAGAAATAGAATTAGAAGAATTGAGGGAGAGTGTTTACTTGGAGTCGTAGAGGGATGATGAAAGAGAGTCTGGTGTGTAGTGTCGTAAAGAAAAAAGACATTTCAATTTCTCCTAAAATGGGGACAACATTTTTTTTTTGGGTTGGTTTTTTTGTGGTGATATATATCACCAAAGGGGGGATTGCTGGAGCAGGGTTTTCTATTGAAAATGTATTGAGATTTAAACTCCAGTTTATGTTTATATGTCATAATTAAAATTACTGATAATTAATTATTAATTACTAATTTTGTTAAAGTTTCTGATTAACCAACATTACTAATGAAAGTATTACACGCGGGAATGCATTTATGTTGCTTTATTAAAACGTGAACTAAGTTGGTGAGCAAATTAATTAAATATGTGTGGCTAAAGGGCTATTTGTAATGTGTTTGCGCTATGAAATAATGTGCCTTAATGCTTCTTTGTGTCGCAGATGGCTAGGTAATTACATACACATAAGGGTATTAGTGGGAATTAACACTGTATAATCATTAAAATGTATTAACGTTGTTTTGTATTTCTTTTAATTAAGATGGTCCGTTTTGGCCTAATCCATGATGGCCGATATTTACAGCCTGTATTTGAGCATTTGAAATTTGACGAGAGGCCTCGCTGAACATGGTTGGAAGTCACCTGACCACGGCCTCTGACTGTGTTAAAAGTTTCCGTGAGGATAGCAGCTCCAGGCTCGCTGCCAATTGCCCTTGGAGAAGAATAAAGCCACAATGAACTCTGATAAACTTGCGGTGGCTTCACGATGGTTCCGAGGAAGAGCATTCATGGATGTATCATTTTTTTTTAGTTTGAGCTTCCTTCTTCCGTGTTTTTATTTTTGTGATTTTCGTGAGCGGAGGTTTTCTAAATGTTGCAAATCAACATCCTTTCCTGCTCGCTCTGCGCAATGGCTCAACGGACATTTAGAGATTGTTTGTTACTTTTAACTTGTTAGTTTCTCTATAAATATTGTTAGACTAGAGAGGGTCTAAGGCCACTTCTTCCCGAACCTATGCTCGAGAGGATCGACGCTGATTGAGAGGACGGCGACTCGGGAGACTTTACTGAGAGACCTGTCCTGACCCATTTAGCTAGAATAGGTAACTATGAGAATAATGATACTGCTAATGATTGACTTTCATTTGAACCAATCTAGATAAATAACCCTTATGTTTGAATAACAGTGTCGGGTGGTTATTTCTTTGTCATTTATTGAGTTCCGAATGTATTTCCTGTGTTTAAAATCATGACTCAAGACATATCTTTAAGGTCGCATTGACCTCGCATTAGATGCAGATTGGTTTAGGATTTCTCTCGTATCTTCAGTGTGGATAGAGTAATAGTTATGAATGTTAGTGTGATGGGCCCTAGCGTATGATGAGTGTATGTGTGTATGACTGTGGAATTACTCTGTCCGTGGGAGTAGGGAGAATTTATATGCTCCGATCTGCAGCACCACCACTAGCTGGCCCAAGAGGTCCACCATTTGTCCCATGCGGGTGTCCATGGACCTCATCAGCAAGAGGAGCTCGCTAGAATCTTCTTCTGAACGGCCCGTTTGTCCCTGGGCCCATTCATATGCCCCAAGGACTCTGTTTATGTTGTCCAGGGCTTTGGTCCTAGGCTCTGGTTGTCTGTGAGTTACCCTGCCCCTCCCACCTACCCTGCTGCCATGGACCTGTTGCCTCACCACTGTGGGTACCCGCAACCGCATCTTCTCCCTGCCCTCCTCAGTTGTTGGTGTGGGATGGTCATCCTCTGTGACAGGGGGAGTGTTGCAGGCACCACTGGTGGTGGTGGTGGTGGAGGACGCACAGGCCGTAACAGCAGGGTTCTGCATAGCTGTTGGTATTGCTGCAGATATGGTGGGTGGGATGATGGGGTCCTGGGACCGGTTGCGCCCTGGCACACCAGATGGGCCGGCTCGGAGCTCCTGGACCTCTGAATCCCAGGAGTCAACATCCGAGAGTCCATGTTCCAGGGGGGAGACTGGCTGTGCAGGTTGCTGGTGTTGTCCTCTGTAGTCAGTTTTTGGTCACCTGTGGGACAGATGGGAAATGGTAATTGTAGTGCACCCCGCAAGCTTTGCGTTAGCTGTGTATTATTCACTTTTTGCACACCACATAGTTGACTAATCATCACATTGTTTGTATGTGCACTACTGTGCCTCCTGAGATGATGTTGAGGTACATGAATTTCTTGTCCATGGTGTGAGGTGTCAAAACTTACCATGTGCCACGTGCATGTTTTGTGATTACAGGGACATATTGCCATCTAGAAATTAGGGCAACAAATATTTTCTGTGACGCATTTTTGTTGATTACTCCGCCCTGGCTGACGTAACATCTGAGCATGAACTGGCCATTGTTATCTCATGCGAACCTTTGTCATGTCATGTGCAAATCTGAATTTCGACCAACAACCATGCTTTATTTGTTTTCATGTGGTCCTTGCTGCTCTGGCCACATGGCATTTACACATGGTATTTAGTGCTGTGCATGATTGTGCACAGACTTTCTTCAGCATGTTAATTGTTGTGTCACACTTTGGTTGCTGTGACAGGTTAATTTGCTTAGCTGTCTGTGCACTGTGAGTGGCAATGGTGTGTATATTTGTGCGATGATAGGGCTGGTGTTGTCATATGGCATCATGCTTTTTTAGAGGAATGGCTGGGTGCATGTACTGGCTACTTATCTGTTATGTTTTCTCATTTGTTTTGGATTTGTGACGTGTGTGTGGTGTAGGCTTCCATCCTGCTCAGGGGTGGGACAAGGAAGCATGATATGTCTACCTACCTATTAGTTTGAAGTGGACAGTGCAATGGCTGACACATGCATCTGGGTGGGAGGGAGTGCTCCTTCTTGATCAGCTGGGGAACAAGGGGTCCTGGTGTGAGTTGTGATGCAGGCCTCCCACCCCCAAGTAGCCTTCCCAGGGAAGAGGTCTACCTACCCATTAGTTTGTTTGTAGTGATACAATGGCTTCCAACTGCTTCTGGGTGGGGGAGTGCTCCATCCTGCTCAGGTGTAGGACAGGAGGCCTGGTTGGAGTTGTAGTGCAGTCTTCCCACCCCCAAAAAACCCTCCCTGTTAAGATGGCTACCTACCTGTTAGTTTGATGTAAGCAATGCAATCTCTGCCACATGCTTCTTGAGGGGGGTCCATCCTGCTCAGCGGTGTGACAGGGTGCCTGGTGTGAGTTGTAGTGCAGGCCTCCCACCCCCAAACAACCCTCCCAGGGAAGATGGCTACCTACCTGTTAGTTTGTTTGTAGTGATACAATGGCTTCCAACTGCTTCTGTGTAGGGGAGTGCTCCATCCTGCTCAGGTGTGTGGCAGGGGGCCTGGTGGGAGTTGTGGAGCAGGCCTCACACCCCAAACAGCCCTCCCTGGGAAGATGGCTACCTATCTGTTGGGTAAGGGTGAACCTTACAATGGCTTCCAACTTTTCTGAGTGGGGGAATGCTACATCCTGCACAGGGGTGTGACAGGGGCATTGTGGGAGTGGTAATGCTGTTTGCCTGGACACATACAACCCTGTAAATGTTGTCTACCTTTGGGGTGATTCAGATGGAGTGAATGTTACATCTGTGGGACGTGTGTTGGATATTGTGGTGCATATGGATATAGTTGGGCCTCTGAGATGTAGCTTTGTAGTTTAGCTGGACAGTACATAGCTGTGTGACGGTCTACATTTGTTTGTACTTACCAGCCTGCACTCCCCCGGCTATTCATGTGAGACTTTCTGGATGCAGTATGGCAAGCACCTTCTACTCCCATGCAGTGAATGTTTTGGGTGCAATGGGAGGGCCACCGCCAGTCCTCTAAGCCAGTTCACGGTTCCTGCTCCTCTTCTCTTTCACAACCCTCTTCAAGTCATGCCACCGTGTCATGATTTTCTTTTTTGTTCTTGGGTCGTTCCCTACTGCATTGACCTTATTGACTTTCCTTGCCCACATCTGTGCTCTTGTGGCTAGTGGTGTCTGTTGGATACCAAACACTTGTGGTTCAACTCTGATTATCTCATCTACCAAGACTGTCAACCCACTCTCTGTGAATTTGAGCATTTCCTGTGCTGCCATGTTGTTTGATGTGCAACGGGGTTATAGGTGCAGGGGTGTGAGTGGTGGGGGTGGTGGTGATGTGTATGGTGTGTACTGTGCAAAGGGGTTAGAGGTGCAGGTGTGGAAGTGGTGCTTGTGCTGTGTGAGGTATAAGTAGTGATGGTGTGTTGATTTGCCTCTCCTATGTGCTCTGGTGTTGGGCCTTTCAGTTGTGGAGTTTTGCAAAGGATTGTGGTCAGGGAAGGGGCTGGTTTTGTACTCAGCTATGTGGATGTGTCCAAATGGTGTATTGCTGTCAGGTGTGTTGTGTGGGTTGTCCTGGGATTTGTATGTTTGTAGTTACCATGTGGTTGTGTCATTGGGGTGTGTTCTGTGTTTTTTGGGGGCATGGCTAGTTTGCGGTGTGCACTTTGTGGCCTTGTGAGTTTTTTTCTGTCACCCGCCCTATTTGTCACGGAGCGTCTGCAGCAGTGGCTATGCTACAGCTCATCCACTGGCTCTCCCATTCATCACTGTTAGCAACCGTGGTGGTTGGAAACAGCGGAACGTACCGGGGTAACATCGGGGATATCCTAATTTTCTGTGCGGTGTCTCTGTTGTCATGGCGGCGGTTGGTGATTTTCCGCCGCGAATCCGACCGCCGCGGATGGATCTTGGCCTTCTCTGCCCGATACGGGCGTTTTTTCTTTGCCTCGTTCCGCCGCGGTTGTTTTTTTTGGTCGGTCGATCCTAATTGTACCGCCGGTTTTGCCGCAGTTCCGGTGGGCGGTTGTTTTCTGCTACCATGGTGGTCGGGGTGGTTTTCCGACCGCCATCCTAATGGGCCCCTTAGGCTCAGAAATAGAAGCCGAAATCATCAAGCGGAGCAGACTTGCGGGCTGTATCTGTCAAAGTCCTCTCAAAGCTGAATAGCCACTGGACTGATCGAGCTGAAGCTAGTGATTTTGGGGAGTGGATAAAGTCCTTCTGCAGGGTGAATTTTGTTTTGCGCCTTCGCCTGGTCAAGATTTCAACCTTTGGACTTAGTACCTGATTAAGAGATTGGTGGTCCATCGGACCGCAAAACTCTTGGTGGTTGGTGGCTTGATTGCCACATTATGAATGCAGCAGTCCCACCAAAACAGGACCACCGCAACTACAGAGGATCCCTTGTCTGTGGCACAGCAGTCTGGCCCAGCAAGCATATTATGAGTTTCCTCACAGCCACAATTTTATAGTGTTGAGCCCACCTTGAAAACTGTGACATTGAGGAAGCTAGGGGGGCCCTAAAGGGCCTCCTGTTGCCTCTCAGGGAGGGGATGCAAGCAGGGGGGGCACATGGTGTGACCACGATCTGCATGCACCCCCAGTTCCTGCACGGCATGGACTGCACAGTCCATGCCATGCAGAAACGTGTTTTGGCACTCCCTTTGTGGTGCCGTTCCAGCCAGTCGGTGAGGGTGACTCCTGGACACTCCTTAACAAATGAGGAAAATGTTCAAAGTGGCAGTCCTTTCTTCTTCAGCAGCATCTCCTATTTGCCTTGATACAAATGAGCTTACAGTACACTATTCTGAGACACATTAATCATGGCAGAATCTTTCTGTCATTAAAGAAATCTTGGAGTGTGTTTAGGGAAATTAACAGTTACTCCAAAGGGGTTCTGTGGCCAACTCCCCTCCCACTGGACTGGTGCCAAACTGGCTACCGTGAGCCTGGGTGACAAAAGGCATCTCATCCTCTGGTCTCCTTTTGCACCTAACTATGAAAGGGCAGGCTTCACCCATGTCTCTTTCAAGCAAATAATGTTCCCGAACCCTCCTCAGCTGTGTTTCCTGAGGTATGTCACATAGCTCGCACCCATGTCTTCCCTTAAAAATGCCTAATTAAGGAAAAGCACTGGCAGGGCCATCTGCCAGCAGGTAATGCTAATCAGCCACTGGATGCTTAGGCAGGTAATGAATAACATGTAACTTTTTAAAAGTCACTTTTCTTAAATATGTATTGAAAATTAGGGGTGGGCGGAATTTGCGGAATTAACCTTCGAAAATGTTTAAAATTATCGCAAACAAGCAGAAATATCGCGAAGATGCGGAAGTTTTTTTCCGGCATGTTCGCGAGATTTTCTGCATGGTTGCGGGTCGCCAACTTACCCATGTGGTTGCTTGCGGGCGCGGCCATCTTGTTTTGAGTTGTTCTCGCGGTGCATGATCGCGAGAAGAAAGACGTGATCGCGCGACGCATGATGTCACTGCGGGCGCGAACTGTCGCGAAACAGCGCAAATGGCTAAAAACAATACAACATCTCATGGAGAACGCGACCGGATCAAGAAAACTTGTCGGCGAACGCAGGGATTCAGGTAAGGCGATCGCGCGCGCGTGAGAATGTATTATTTTACAGCGCGAACAAGAAACAAATTATCGCCAAGCTGCGGAAACCGGAATTTTTGACATTTTCGCGCTCTCCGCGGAACGCGAAAATGTCAAATTATCGCAATTTCTGCGAACGGAACGAAATTTTTGCCCAGGCCTATTGAAAATCCGACATCACCATGGAATTGTATTTTTCTTAGACATTAGAAATAGTGTTTGAATTATTCTAGTAGCTTGACCCAACTTTAGATAGCATGGTTTTAATTTTATCCTGAATTCTAATTTTTCTTATAAGACTGCTACAGCCTTTTACAGTGAAAATAGCTTTTGAGAGCTAGACACTGTAGGTACATGCCAACATTAACTTTTGGTATGTTGTGCTTTGTGGGCTACACGGCCTACTTAGGGGTCACTTATTTACTATTTAAAAGCAGGGTTCTTTTTTCCTCTCAAAAATATCTATTTGTTGCTTGCTGGTTCAAAGGTTACAGGCGTCAGATTACCCAGGTAGGCCAGAAGGCAAGATCCTTTGTTAGATCTGTGGAAGGTAAATACTTTGCTGTAGTCAACGGGTGACTTTTAACTGTTCATGCCATTTGTGTATTTCTTGCAGCATTTACTTTTGTCTTACTGTGGAGTTAAATATGCTAATCAGGAATTTTACCGTGTGTCAGGGGTCTGAACATCAGGGACAGGACGGCTGTTCCCCAGTGTGCAGAGTTCAACAACCAGCAGCATCAGTCCAGAAATAAGCGGATGGTCATGCAAAAAGAGTAATGATAGAGGATTGAAAGACTCAAAATTAAAGCTGGACAACATGAGCATATTGGTGCAGGTAGATAGATTTTTGCCGAAGAGTTTTAGGAAAGGGTTACATATACATAAATAGATTGAATACATAGGGTGACTAGATAGAGCCTTGATAATCTCTGAATCTTACATGATAAGTATTTGATTCAAATTAATCTCATTGTAAAAACTGAGATCTTGAGAAGAGGTATGATTTTAACCATGTTAGAATAATTTTATTTATTCCCATTCTGATATTGAGAATATGTAGAAGCAAGAGGTCATCCAGCCTGTGAAATACTGATAAGATGTACCGATAGGAAAGCATTTCATCCGTAATTTTTAGGGTATCATCAGGTTTCTGAATTGTTGTGGTTTATGTGGTGGTTTTATTCAATAATGTGTTGCTGGACCTGGAAAAAATACCTGGCTGCTATTGGTTCTTGTAATGCAACCAGGTTATCATGGTTGCATCTATTTGAGGTATTCGGACAAGAAATTGAGTAAAAAATATTGAGATGCAGAAATATATAGTTTTAAATATCATGATACACAAATATTGTAATGCAGGAAAATCATTGACAAGAATATTGATTTTCTAAGGTAAGTAATATTGATGTCAAAAATATCTATGTTGTTAATATCGATGTTAAAAATATCTAAACTGTTATTTTAGTATATGTTTTAATTGTATATGTTATAAAATGTTAGTATTGTTAATGTGTTTAATAATATAGGGTCTGATTATAATGGATAACAGAATTCTGTCCGTCTGCCATCATCCCGGGAATGGGGACCACCCGCCTATACAGCCGCGGTTCCACATATGCAATTACTATGCGACCACCACCCCGGCGGTAGTAGCTGCCATGTTTAAAAAATGCACCTTTGACATTTCCCTGCACTACATGGCAGGCACCATGCAGTGCCTGCCACGTGGTGCAGGAAAATGTAATGCCTCCCAGTGCTCTAGCCCCAGTCCCAGGTATTAAGGGGGGCCTGCTATGGGCCCCCAAATCTGTTTCTGCCTGCTGTTTCATGGTAGGTTGAAAGCGGCAAAACGACCATCGTAAAAGGGATATCATAATCGCGACGGCAGTCCCTGACAGACACAGCCGCCATGCTGTGCAATGCGGCTGCTCCAACAGGCGGTCAGAAAATGACCGTCTGTCGAAACCGTGACAGTTGGTCTTTCTGACTGCCATGTTGTCACCTGCCATAGTAATCTGGTGGGTGGAAAACTGCAGTTCAATGGTGGAGAGCCCACCACCGACAGGCTGTCGGTAGCAGGCCTCCCGCCATCTTAATCAGGCCCTTAGTTTGCAATTTCTTTTGTTTTTTTTAAATTTAATTCAATTGTTTATTGTATTTTTACTATTGAGGTGGGTTGTGGGCTTAGTAGGGGTACAGGGTGGGAAGTTAATTTATTACAATTAATTCATTTGTAAATATTATTAAATATTTAATTGATAACTAATTATGTAAATTGTGTTAATTTAATTTTTTATTTATATTTTGGGAGCGGGTTGTTGGGTTTATAAGGCTAGAGGGTGAAAAGAGTATTAATATAATATAGTACATAGAGATGAAAAATAAATAGTACTACAACTAAACTGCAAAAAAAAATATTTCCAATTTAATTGTACATAAAAAGTAAACAATATTTAAAAAAATAAGTTTTACCAAAAATATCTTACAAATTAGATACATTTATAGATTTTAACAATATACAATCAAATACACAACCACATATTTTTAAGCGACATTAATAAAACAAAATACTTTATAAATAATAAATATATTATTCCCACTCCAATTTATAAAACAGTAGAGAAAGTGTTAAACTCAGGAGGGGTAACATCTAATATTCCCACTCCAGTCAGTGCAACACTTGGGAAAGCATTGGACTCAGGAGGGGTAAAATGTACTATTCCCACTCCAGTCAGTGCAACAGTAGAGAGAGAGTAGTTCACTTCAAATAAATAACATATTTTAACAACTATTTCAAATAACAAAAACATAAATATTTAAATTTAAAATGTAGTATTCACAATCCAGTCTGTGCAATAGTAGGGAAAGCGTTGGACTCAGGAGGGGTAAAATATACTATTCCCACTCCAGTCTGTGCAACAGTAGGGAAGGCATTGCTCTCATGAAGGATAACCTTTACTATTCCCGCTCCAGTCAGTTCAACAGTATGGAAAGTGTTGCATTGCTGAGGGGTGAAATTTACTATTCACAATCCAGTCCGTGCAACAGTAGCGAAAGTGTTGGGCTCAGGAGAGGTAATATTTACTATTCCCACTCTAGTCTGTGCAGCAGTAGGGAAAGTTGTATAAGTGAGTAATTAAACTTGCCTTAGTGAAAGCATGGGTGAATGACTAATCTGTGTGAATGTTTGTATCAGTCTGTCAGTTGGTGTGTAAGAGGCTGCATGAGTTGGTGAGTAGGTACATGAGTGTCTAGATGAGTTATTGATTAGTAGTCTAAGTGCCTGTATAGGTGCCGGAGTGTCTGTGTGGGTGGGTGAGGGGGAGTATGACTCCCTGCATGGATGTATGAGTGGCTGAATCCCTAGGTGTATGGTTTCATGAGTGCATCTCTGAGGGACTGTATGGGAGAGTTATGTGCATATGGCTGTCCCATCCTCGTCGCCAATATTAAAATATTCCATAAATTCAAGTAAGATTAAATGCAGATTTATTGTCAGCACAGCAATATAGGTCAATCAATGTTCTGCTCCAGGTGCAACTTCGCAACAGTAAAGAATCTAAACCAAGTAGAACTATTCAGAATGTGGAATGCAGCTAGAAAATATACATAGCGCATGCCAAGGTTGGCAAGCAAGAAGATGATGTAATAAATATGGAGGAAAGAGAAAAGAATAAAGATAGGAAATGATAAGGAAGAATGAAACACACTGTGAGTGAATGGATGTCTCAGTGGTATGTATGTGAGTAACTGCATATGTTTAAGGCAGTATATGTGAGTGTTGGAGTATGTAAGTAACTGTATGTGAGAGTGAATGATTGTGAGAGTGGCTGTATGGATTAGTGTGTGCTTGTGTCAGTGATTGTATACAGAGAGTAAGTATGTCTTAGTATCTGTAAGAAGGTGTGCATATAACTGTATAGGTGAGTAATTGAAAGTATGATTCATTCTTTGCATGACTGAGTAGATGTGTTTGTAACTCTATAGGTGGGTGGCGGTGTGTGACTCTCTGTATGTGTGTATGAGTGCATTTGATTGTGGCTACATTGATGAGTGACTGCATGTATGAGTGACTCTATGGGTGAGTGAGTGGATGTGTGTGTGTGTAAACCTAGGAGTCAGTGAGTGGGTATGTACTTATTGGTATTGGTGTGTCTATGGTTTTGAGAATGGCAGTCTGTAATTTAGAGTGGGTGTATCAAAGATTATATTAGGGTGTGAGGCGGTGCATCAGATTATCATGTGGATGATGTCATCAGTGATGTCATTTGAAATTTCATCAGTGATGTCGCTGACCATGTCATGCGTGATGTATTATGTGATGTCATCAGCAGTGCATTGCGGGGGTACGAGCTATAGTTAGCTCAACTAACTCTAATGGCCAAATTTCTCTGTTTTTTTACGAGTGAATTGTTCAACTAACTATAACAACACTGAAAACTGTGTTTTTTTCAGTGAATTTCTTTTTTTTTTTTTTTTAAGTTTGAGTTTATTGAAGAAATAAAGAAGGGAAGGAGAAGGGAGGGGAACGGGGTATAATCATCATGATAAACATATACAAAAAATAAGCAATTCAATAGAAACTCTCATTAAAAGCAATTATAACAAGCATGAAGCTTACATGAACAGAGCCTACGTATAGGAATGAAAAATACCATATAGTATAGTAGAACGTGATATCATAACAAAAAAGGCATTAAAGAAAGAAGAAAATCATGGTGGCTTACGCACCTCAACTGTGTTAGGATCTGGAGAGGCGTGCACCGGAGCAAAGGAGGAGAGATAGGATACCAAAGGAAGCCAAATCAGGTCGCGTTTAATTGCCAGGGAAATGGGAGATACGTAATTAGTATCTAGGCGATGATGGAAGCAAACTGCATTCCACCAAGATTGGTAGGAGACATTTGCAGCCTGTTTCCAATTAGAAGTAATGGTATGGAAAGCCACAGCAACTAGAAGGTCAAGTAGTAGATAATGGGAAGGAGATTGTGGGAGTGACGGTGATAGGGAACCTAGAAAAACTTGTGAAGGGGAAAAGGGAATTTGAAGTTGAAATATCTTTTGTATTTGCGTCCATACTAGGTGCCAGAACTTGGAGATAGGAGGGCATTCAAACAACATGTGTTTGAGATCTGCGACGGGACAGGAACAGGACCAACAAATAGGGGATGTGTCAGGTGAAAAACGGGATAAAGCTTGTGGAGTACATAAAGTTCTGTTATAAATGAAATATAAGGTTTGGGTAGTATTAGCAGCTCTAGAGGCTTTATGAAGCTTAGCCCATATTTTGTCCCAAAAAGGTATTGGCCAACCCTGAGAAAGATCCAATTCCCATGCATTCTCGATTTTAGATTTTAGTCTGTCAGTGGAGTACCGGAAAGAGTTATAAATAGCAGAGGCTGAGGGAGACGTCTCCAATAATAAAGAAGTAGCTTTGCGGTCCAAAGGAATATCAGTAGATGGCGCCAAAGAGCGAAGATATAAGATCAGGACTGGGAGAAGGGCATTGTATTGCGAACGAGCAGAAGAGGGTTTTCAGTGAATTTCTAAGGATTTTTAAATGCTAATTTCTAACTATAACTTCCCTGAAACCTGTGTTATTTTCAGGGAATTTCTAAGGTTTTTTAAATGCTAATTTCTAACTATAACGTCCCTGAAAGTGTGTTTATTTAAGTGAATTTCTAAGGTTTTTTAAATGCTAATTTCTAACTATGCCTACAGAGGTAGGTCATGTACAGAAAGAGGAAGAAACTTGCAGAGAGAAGCAAGACAAATGCAGAAAGAGGCAACAGAAGTTCAGAAAGAGGAAGAAAGGTGCAGAAAGAAGCAAAATATATGCAGAAAAAACCAACAGAGGTGCAAAAAGAGGCCTTGTTGCAAAGTCATCCGGTGCCCTAGGCACCCCCCAACTTTTTGCTGACTGGTACTGGTGGTAACTGACTCTGACTGAACCTGGGCTCTGCCTAACCAGGCCCGGAGCCAGTGCTATGCCGAAAGACACTTAGAATACAGTGAAAACACCTCCATACATTAGGGTAGACTATGGGTTGGGGTACCCCTGTGATTGGCATGAACTCCCCTGTACGGCCCTCATACATAATAGGGCAGGGGGATTAAAACTATCTCTAAGTCCCTAGCATATAATAGGGCCCGGCAGTTGAGAGGCCAGCAGACCTTTTCTGCACTTGCATGTGTGTACTGATGAGCCTGAGGTCAGTTCAAAATTAGCACTGTGTATGCAGAAAGAGGCAAGAGCGGTGCAGAAAGAGGGAAGAAAGGTGCAGAAAGAGGGAAGAGAGGTGCAGAAAGAAGCAAGAGAGGTACAGAAAGAGGCGAGAGAAGTATAGAAAGAAGCAACAGAGGGGCAGAAAGAGGGGTGTAGAAATTTGAAAGAGAGGTGCAGAAAGGCACAGAAAGGTGCAAGAGCAGTGCAGTAAGAAACAACAGAGGTGAAGAAGGAGACAAGAGGGGTATAGAAAGAGACAAAAGAAGTGCAGAAACAAGCAAAAGAGATGTGGAAAGAGGCTAGAGGGATGCAGAAAGAGGCAAGAGAGGTACAGAAAGAGGCAAGAGAGGTGCACAAAGAGGGAAGAAGGGTGCAGAAAGAGGCAAGTGGGATGCATAAAGAAGCAAGAGAGGAGTAGAAAGAAGCAAGAGAAGTGCAGAAAGAAGCAACAGAGGTGCAGAAAGAAGGAAGAGCAGTGCAGAAAGAACCAAAAGAGATGCAGAAAGAGGCAAGAGGGGTACAGAAAGAGGCAAGAGAAGTAGAGAAAGAAGCAAAAGAGGTTCAGAAAGAAGCAAGAGGGGTGAAGAACGAGGCAAGAGCAGTGCAGAAAGAACCAAGAGACGAGCAGGAAAAGGGAAGTAGGGTGCAGAAAGATGCACCAGGGGTGCAGAAAGAAGCAAGAGAAGTGCAGAAAGAAGCAACAGAGCTGCAGAAAGAGGCAAGTTTGGTGCAATAAGAGGCAAGAGAAGTGCAGAAGAAAGCAACAGAGATACAGAAACAGGCAAAAGAGGTACACAAAGAGGGAACAGGTACATACAGGGGCAAGAGAGGCACAGAAAGAACCAACCAAGGTGCAGAAAGAGACAAGAGGGGTGCAGAAATGTGCAAGAGAGTAGCAGATAGAAGCAAGAGCAGTGTAGAAAGAACCAACAGAGGTGCAGAAAGAGGCAAGTGGAATGCAGAAAGAAGCAAGAGAAGTGCAGAAAAAAGCAAAAGAGGTATAGAAAGAAGCCAGAGGGGTGCAGGAAGAGACAAAAGAGGTGCAGAAAGAAGGAACAGGGATTCAGAAAGAGGCAAGAGAGGCACAGAAAGAGGGAAGAGGGGTGCAGAAAGAGTCAAGAGGGGTGCAGAAAGAAGCAAGTGGGGTGCAGAAAGATGCAACAGAGGTGCAAAAAGAGGCAAGCCGGGTGCAAAAATCAGGCAAGAGAAGTGCAGAAAGAGGCAACAGAAGTGATGAAAGAAGCAACAGAGGTGTAGAAAGATGCAAGAGAAGTGATGAAAGAGACACAAGAGTTGCAGAAAGAAACACAAGAGGTGCATATAAAAGCAAGGGCAGTGCAGAAAGAGGCAAGTGAGGTGCAGAAAGAAGCAAGAGAACTGCAGAAAGAGACAAAAGAGGTGCAGAAATGGGCAGGAGAGGTACACAAAGAAGCAAAAGAAGTGCAGAAAGAAGGCAAGAGAAGTGTAGAAACAGGAAGTAGGGTGTAGAGAGAAGCAACAGAGGTGCTGAAAGAGGCAAGAGGGTTGCAGAAAGAGGCAGGAAATATGCAGAAAGATGGAACAGGTGTACAGAAAGAGACAAGAGGGTACAGAAATTTGCAAGAGAGGTGCAGAAAGAAGCAAGAGCA
The DNA here is from genome assembly GCF_964204655.1 of Triturus cristatus. NCBI lineage: Eukaryota > Metazoa > Chordata > Amphibia > Caudata > Salamandridae > Triturus > Triturus cristatus. The sequence goes on along the minus strand of NC_140592.1, from coordinate 1,114,600,148 downwards.
GTGCAGAAGGAACCAACAGAGGTGTAGAAAGAGGCAAGAGCGTTGCAGAAAGAAGGAAGAGAAGTGCAGAAAGAAGCAATAGAGGTCCTAAAAGAGACAAGAAGGGTTGCAGAAAGAGGCAAGAGAAGTGTAGAAAGAAGCAATAGAGTTGCAGAAAGAGGCAATAGAGGTGCAGAAAGAGGCAAGAGAGGTACCGAAAATAGCAAGAGAACTGCACAAAGAGGAAAAGAGGGGTGCAGAAAGTGGCAAGAGAGGTACAGAAACAGGCAGGAGAGGTGCAGAAAGAAACATGAAAAGTGCAGAAAGAAGCAAGAGACGTGCAGAAAGAAGCAAGAGAAATTCAGAAAGAGGGAAGAGGGTTGCAGAAAGAGGCAAAAAGGATGCATACATTTGACACAGAGGTGCAGCAAGAAGCAAGAGTAGTGCAGAAAGACACAAGAAGGGTGCAGAAAGAGGTAGAAGAGGTACACAATGAGGCAAGATGGTTACAGAAAGAGGCACGAGGGGCGCAGAAAGAAGGAAGAGAAGTGTTGTAAGTGATAAGAAGGGTACAGAAAGAGGCTAGAGAAGTGCAGAAAGAAGCAACAGAGTTGCAGAAAGAGGCAATAGAGGTGCAGAAAGAGATACGAGAGATGCAGAAAGAAGCACATGAGGTGCAGAAAGAGGTAAGAGAAGAGTAGAAAGTGGCAAGTGAGGTGCAGAAATCGGCAAGAGAGAAACAGAAAGAGGCAAGATAAGTGTAGAAAAAGCCAAGAGAAGTGCAGAAAGAGGCAAGAGAAGTTCAGAAAGAGGCAAGAGAGGTACAGAAGGAAGAGTTTGAGGTGCAGAAAGAAGCAAGTGGGGTGCAGAATGAGGCAAGAGAGGTAGAGAAAAAGGTAAGGGAAGTGCAGAAACAGGCAAGAGAAATGCACAAAGAGGAAAGGGGGGAGCAGTAAGAGGCAAGAGAGGTGTAGAAAGAAGCAAGTGAGGTGCAGAAATAGGCAAGTGAAGTGCAGAAAAGAGGCACAAGAGGTACAGAAAGAGGCAAGAACTCTGCAGAAGAAAGCAACAGAGGTGCTGAAAGAGGCAAGAGAGTTGCAGAAAGGGGCAAGAGAAGTACAGAAAGAGGCAAGCGAAGTACAGAAAGAAGAGAGTGCAGTGCAGAAAGAGGAAGAAATGTGCAGAAAGAAGCAAGTGAAATGCAGAAAGAGGCAAGAGAGGCACAGAAAGAAGTAAGAGAGGGTTGTGCACCCTTAGTAGCAATTTAACACCCACATTGAGCAATAAGTAACATGTGACCATTCCAGATTTGCAAAGGGCCTTCCACCATGCTGTAACATGTGACGCTACATTCTTGGGAACATTTGCGCTGTTTGAGCAAGAAACGATGTTTTTTTGTTAAAATCTGCAGATTATGCGACAGATTATGGAATTTTTGCCAAATGCGGTATATGTTTAATTACATGAAAATTGGTGCTGCCAAACAGTCACATAATTCCAGTAGCCCTGCTCATACCTCTGACTAGGTCCAGAAGTGCTCAGGACTCAAAGGGACCTCTTCGGCCCACCAGTAGTGCGCCAAAAGGCGTGTTTGCAGAGTGGTGAAAAAAGGGGTGTGGCCTCTGACCACCTCTCAGCAATCCCTCTGTGTGGGGCTTACTGGAGGCACTTGGCGGGCTAGTTGGCCCCTAAGGACCCTTAGAATAGAAGGGGACTTAATACCCCAACCCAGAACATGCCAGGAGGCATGTTTGCAGAGTGGTGCAGGGAGGGGGCGGGCCTCCCGCGTGTTGCTGATTTCTTTCTTTTTTTTATTTTAGGAAGGGGGCTGTGTGGATACCCTTCCCTTAACCCTTTTGGATCCGGGGGACCCCATCCCCTGGGGCCTGAGCCATTTTTTATGGAAAGGAAGGGGGCCAGGCGCCTCTATCCTGAGGCCAATTACGGCCCCAGGGACCCAATCCGCTTTTGCTAGGGCTTTCTTTTTTTGTTTTAAGAGGGAAGGGGGCTCCTCCCCAAGCCAATTTCAGCCCTGGGGACCCCATCCCCCAGGGCCCAGCCATTAATTTGTTTTTTTAAAAGGGAGGGGGGCTGCATGGCCCCCCTTTCCTGGGCCACTTTTGGCCCCAGGGACCCCATCACCCGGGCCTGGCTAGCTTAGTTTTCTTATTTTTTTGGAGGGGGTCCCCCCTACTGAGGCCACTTATGGCGCCAAGGACACCATCCCCCGGGGCCTGGCCAGCTTAGATCTCTTATTTTCTTTGGATGTGGGGCGACGTGGCCCCCCTCTTGAGGTCAATTATGGCCCCGGGGACCCCATCCCCGGGGCCTGGCCTTATGTTGGGTACTGTGGGGGGAGCCCTAATGCCCCCATGGCGCCAGCTGGCTCCCTGCCGGAGCCGGCACTGCCTTTGGACAAGGGAGCTGCTAACATTCAGCTCCCCTTGTCCAAAAGAAATTTGCTTTGCTTCATGGAAGCGAGAGCAGGTTTTCTGCTCTTGCTTCCATGAAGTGAAGCTGTGTTTGCTATGGCAGGGTGGAAGCCGTGCTCCCACCCTGCCATAGCAAACAGCAATGTCCCGGGGGTGGGCACCCCGGGACATTGATTGAGCCAGCACTGGGAGTGGTGGTCCCCTGGGCCATCGAGAGCTCCAGGACGGGGGCTGTGTGGCCCCCCTCCCAGCAAGCTTGAAGACCTGTCCCCGGGTCCAGAGGTCCGCCATGGACCTCCATATTCACATATTCAATGCCCCAAGGAGGTGGTGGTCCCCGTGGCAGTGTGGGAGGGGCTGGTGCCCCCACACACTTTATAATTTAAATTTAAGCCCTGGGAAGGTGGCAGTCCCCGGGGCAGTGTGGGGAGGGGCTGGAGCCCCCACATACTTTATATTTAAATTTTATCCCTGGGTCGTTGACGGTCCCTAGGGCTTGAGGGACCCTGCGAGCCCCCCCATAATGAGAAATGCCCTGTGGATGCGGTGGTCCCTGGGGCAGTGTAGGAGGGCAGGAGCCCCCCCACACATTTTTTTTCAAGCTCCAGGGAGTTGGCATCTCTAGGGCTGCGGGGGTCAGATGCCCCCCGCACATAATTAATAAAGCCTCAGGGAGGTGGTGGTCCCCTGGGCTGCAGGGGCCCCTGTATATAATTTTCTCATTGCCCCTGGGACCTGGCCCACCCGGGGGCTCAAAGAAACGAAGCGCGGGAGTCCGTGCTTTGTTTCTTTTTTGGGGGTCGGATTCATGCACCTAGCGCAAATTTGCCTGATTTGAAAAGAAAAATGCTTTCTTTGGCCCTGGGTGTTTCTACCCTGCCCCCTTTTCTTGTTTTTTATCATTTCTTTATTGTTTTCTTGTGATTTGGTTTTACTGAGTCACAAGATGGCTGCCAACACTTCCTGGTTTGGAGTGTTGACAACCAATCAGAATCAATCTCATGCTTAGGAGGGTTTGCAAAGCCTCCTCAGCCCTCAGATATTGATATTGTTATTTTTAGAATTCTCAGGAACTACCGAATAAATTTACACCATTTTAAAAAAAGCATGCTTTCTGAACCAAGGCATAACTTTTTGCCAAGTTTGGAGTAATTCCGTTCAGCAGTTCGGGCTGTAGCTTTGTCTAAAGTTCCTATGGAAATTAATATGGGGAAATCGCATTATGGGACCCCCTTTTTTACTCGGCCCCACTTGATGAATCACCCCGAAACTTTGGAGGCAGGAGCTAACCTCAGTGAACCATTAGTTTTGAAAATTCCGTGAAGATTCGTCAAACAGCGCCAAAGATATTGGCATAAGCAAAATGCTTTTTGAATAGAAACAAGGTCCTAACTGCAACTACCGATTGGTGCCCACCAGTAGGTAAAATATATATATACCGCATGCAGTGAGCAAGGCGGTTTCACCGCCGAAACGCGTCTGACCTGTATTTGAAATAAATCGCCGTCTGTGCCATAAGTCTTCACGGTGTTGGTGCCTGTTTGTGGAGAGACGATCAGGATGTTGACATATATATATATATATATATATATATATATTCACTGAAAAAACCATAGGTTTCAGGCACGTTATAGTTAGGAATTAGCATTTAAAAAACCTTAGAAATTCACTGAAAAAACCATAGGTTTCAGGGGCGTTATAGTTAGCTGGACTTTTCACTCGTACAAAACCATTGAAATTCCCCCGTTATAGTTAGTTCAGCAAACTATAACTCGCGCGCCCGCAATGCACTGCTGATGACGTCACATATTACATCACTCATGACATGGTCAGTGACATCACTCATGACATCACTGATGACATCTCAAATGACATCACTGATGACATCATCCAGTGAATGTGTGTTTTTCTGAAAATTACATATGTTTTATATATGTATATCTCAAGGTCGATGGAAGAATAAATGGGTATATTAGTGTCTAAATGGATGATTTGTTTTTGAAAAATTGATTGTATAACTGACTGATTAAGTGTATCTTAGTGAATACATGGCTTAGTGAGTAATGTTTAAATGTGTAAATATCTGTATCAGTCTCTCACTTTGTGTATAAGTGGCTGCATGGGTTGGTGAGCAGCTACATGAGTGTCTATATAGGTTATTAATTGGTTTTTTGAGTATCAGTATGAGTGTCTGAGTGTCTGTATGGTTCGGTGGGGGGTATTACGTAGTGCATAGGTGCATGAATGAGTGACTCACTGTTTGTATGTGTTGAAGACAGCATGTGTGCAGGACTGTATGGGTGGATGAGTGTGTGCATGGGTGTGCTAGTGAGTGATAGACTGTCTCAATAGTGTCTTTATGAGTAACTACATATTTTTTAAACTAGTATATGTGACTATTAGTGTATATAAGTGAGTATATGTGAGAGTGAGAGATTGAAAGAGTTCCTATATGAATAAGTATGTGTTTCTATAAGTGATTGTTTAAAAGACTAAGTATGTGTAAGTTTCTGTAGAAGTAAGTGTGGTGGTGTGTGTATAACTGTATATGCAAGTAAATGGATGTTTGATTCTTTATTAGCATGTGTGACTATGTGTGTGAGTAACTCTATGGATGAGTGGCGTTGTGTAACAGGATGTATAGGTGTGAGTACATATGATGAGTGAGTACATGTTTGAGCAACTGTATAGGACTGTTGGTGAATGAGTGGATGTGTATGTGGATCTTAGAATTACTGAATAGGTTGTTGTAACTGGTATTGGTATGTCCATTGTTTTGAACATTGTAGTTTCTATTTTTGAATGTGTGTATCAAAGGTTATATTAGGGGAAGAGGAGGTCTGCCACTCTATCACAAGGATGATGTCATCAGTGATGTCATTAGTGATGTCATTTGAGATGTCATCAGTGATGTCATGAGTGATGTCACTGACCATGTCATGAGTGATGTAATATGTAGGGGTGGGCGGAATTTGCGAAAGCGACTTTCGCAAATTATAGCGAAAATGGGTAAAATCTCCGCAAACACGCGGAAATATCGTGAAGATGCAGAAGTTTTTTTCCCGCCCGTTCACGGTATTTTCTGCGTGTTCGCGGCTCGCCAACTTACCCATGCGGTTGCTTACGGGCGCGGCCATCTTGTTTTCACTCTTCTCGCGGTGCATGATCGCGAGAAGAAAGACGTGATCGCGCGATGCATGACGTTACTGCGGGCGCGAACTGTCGCGAGACAGTGCAAATGGCTACCAACAATCCAACATCTCGTGGAGAACGCGACCGGATCGGGAAAACTTGTCGGCGAATGCGGGGATTCAGGTAAGGCGATCGCGCGCGAGAATGTAATATTTTACAGCGCGAGCAAGAACCAAATTATCGCTAAGCTGCGGAATGCGGAAATTTTGACATTTTCGCGCTCTCCGCGGAACGCGAAAATGTCAAATTATCGCAATTTCCGCGAGCGGAACGGAAACTTAGCCCAGGCCTAGTAATATGTGACGTTGTGGAAATGTAGCTCGTAACTGAACAGTATCTGCGCCATCTTATCTCTCCCCAGCGCGACATACAGAAAAACGCACGGCAGCCATTTTAGGCATCCTGGTCTCTCTCCCTGCTCATTGCCGATCGCCAACGCGTCCCTCTGGCGCTGTGAACATCCCCCCGCGCGCCGGCCACCCCCGCTCTCTCATACACGGGCCATAAACCCTCTCCTTCTGCGCGACCCTGCCATGGAACCACATCCCACGCCTGACCGACATCCCATACATGGTCATACATTTCTTTGATAATCCCCTTCCTCTGCGCCCGATTGTCCGAACCGATCCCAGGCCATCACCTAGCCCTGCGGATGCAGTTTTTTGCCCCTACTGTAAGGGAAACACCCCACATCAAAGGGATTACAGTAGATCAAGGCACCCACCCCCTGAGACCCGACCAGTCGCACACACCCCCGGGAATTGGCGGAATGTCCAGCTGTGTGATAGCCATCTCCTACTGTGGGTGGGGTGGGGACTTCCACTGTAGATATGTGTGGGAACGAGCTTGAAGTGGGGATTCTGAGGATGTTCTTTCATGTATCAAAGCGATCTCAAGAATGTGCCATGTATGATAAACCTGCAATAAAGTCATAAACCTGTGTATAAGAGGCCAGGCCTCAGAGATGTGGTTAGAGCACCTCGTGACGATACCTTGCTGTCTGATCTGATGTGTTCTACTCCGACGGAATAAAACGTTGTTTTCCTGCCTTCCAGTCTCCGGCGCCTACCTCCTTGTTGGTTAATTTTCGAATGGTATAAGAGGCGATTACCGCCGGGCAATACTTGAAAGGTTATCGACTGCAACTGCCACTACCTTTTAACAATTGGCGTCCCAAGCGTGGGGCCCATCAGCGACACGTGGATCCAGTGGGAGAGGTCCCGACGACAGAGTGAACGACTGCAACGATCGGAAAGAGCTCCTGCCCGATAGACCCTCGTCTGGCAGCCGATCATCCGAACTTCACTGGTTCCGAACTGACCTCTCTCGAGTGATCTACGGTCCTGACTGGGAACCATCAGGAGTGCCGCGGCAAATACGGAGAGTAGAGGACGATCGGGCGCTGGAGGCGGAAGACGAGAAACTGTCCATGCGGACCAGGTAAGGTCGTGAAACACGACAAATTGCGAAACGATTGATTGATTGATTGAAAATACTAGTATTGCTTATTGATTGTTCTCTTTGAGATATTCGCTGTCTACAAACGGGGAGGAGTAGAAATACTCTCTCTTCCTTTGCAGATAGTGAAGGGTAGGTAACGCAGACTTTTGTCCCCATTGTAACCCGTCGTGCCTATTTTTATCTCCCCACTGATTGATTGTCCGAACATTGATTGTTTTGAAGAATAGTGCTCTTTGAGATATTCTCTGTTTGCAAATAACGTAGAATAGAAATATTCTGTCTAGTCTTTGCAAATAGTGAAGGGTAGGTAACGCAGACTTTTGTCCCCATTGTAACCCGTCGTGCCTATGTCTTTCTCACCATTGATTGATTGATTGTCTGAACACTGGTTGTTCGATATTGTTTCTTTGGAGGTATTCTCTGCTTACAAATAACGTGGAACAGAGATATTCTGTCTAGTCTTTGCAAGCAGTGAAAAGATAGGTAGTGCAGACTTTTGTCCCCGTTGTAACCCGTCATGCCTGTCTGCTCCCCACTGATTGGTAGTTGGTTCTGCCCGGACCGCTTATTAGAGGTGAACCATCCGGCTCCACTGGAAGGCACCCCTAATAAGGACATGTTCACTAAATATGGACTAGTCGCCGTAGCTTATAGCAAACTATGGCATAAATATACAAAAAGGGACCCCGAGAGTCAGTGGCCACTGATGGGATCCTTCGATGATCATAAAATAGAAGCATTAGAAATAGCTCTACGTAGTAATAAAACGACGCCTACTATGCTTGACAGTATCGGCATGTGGCGCAAAGAAGCAATGCAACGGAAAAAGAGGGAAGAAGTAAAAGCAGAAAGGGAATTACGAAAGGCAGCTCACCTTGCCGCTAGAAAGTTAGAGGAAGAGATAAAGGAGAGAAAGGAAGCTAAACTAAAACAAGAGTCTGAAACATCAGGCCAGTGCCCTGTTAGGACCTCCTCTACGCTCTACCCTGAGTTACCTTCCAAGCAACGAGCGAATGACGAATTGCTATTAGGTCCCCCGATCATCTACATGCCCCCTCCATACGCCCCCTCCCAACATGTAGTACAGCACCCGCAACCCCCAAACGCAAGTGAAAGCAGTACCAGGGCCTCGGTCCTCACGGCCTCCACGCCGGCCGAGCCTCTCGTACTGAACACAACGTTAGCAATAACGTTAGATGACCCTGAGATGAGAAAGAAAGATTTCGCCAGAATGAATCGACTAACAAAGGATGAACAAGCCGGAATCGATAAGGTAGTAAGGACACTAGTAGAACGAAAGGAAAGTGAGGAGTATGTAACAGACATGTATAACTCGTATGCCGACAACCGCAGACGACACTTTGTCGTACGACTTTGTTATCACACCCTGAATGCCTATGAGGATAGGTACCAAGATAGAGGTCCCGAAGGCTTAGCGACCTTGTATAGGAAGGTAGACATTGGGGAGGAAGGAGAGGGCGATGTGACGAACCTCTTCACTCGTCCACTCGAAGTCTTCCGGCATCTTAAAGAACACAGACAGACAACCAAAGCAGAGACCCCCATAGCGACTGAACCCCAGGCAGGGAAGGCTGATACCATGATGCCCATCAAAGAAGCCGCCCCCTACTGGGTCCCCCCATGAGGTCTGGGAACACACGACGACATCAACCACCAAGATGCGAAGGGAAGGGTTGTATATAACTGGGTTTACCAGCCATGGGACCGACAAGAAATCTTGACCTTTAGAAAAACCCTACCCGACTTAAGAAAGAACCCGACGGCCTTCTACACCGAACTAGGTACGGCCTTGGGTTCAACCATAATGACCTTAGCGGATATCGATTTGTTCTTCTGGTTATGTCTGCCGGCTGATGTGTGGAAGCAAATCCGGAAAGTCGACCACGCTGAGCAGTTCGGATATACCTGGGTACAACTCGATACCATAGATAAGCAGCGAGAACCTGGACAAAAACCCCTAAAAGCCATATTGGAACTCCCAGACAAGATCGTACAGAAATTGAAGACTCTAATCCCAGAAAGAAAGGTAGACTGGTCAATAGTGATGGCTTGTCGCCAGAAACCCAAGGAGGATGTGTCTGAATACTTCTCTCGATTCGAGACAGTGTTTTCCGATTATAGTGGCCAGGACATGACCACTGCAACCGGACATCACCTCTTTGTCCAGAATTATGTGAAGGGTCTGTCACAAGAAGTCTCCCAGAAGCTACAGACCAGCGAGAGTAGTTGGGCAGCCTCCAAACCCGCTGCTATCCTCCAGATGGCCCAATACTACGAACATCAAAAGAATGAGAACGATAGGGCGTCCGAGAAAAAGAAAAAGGAACTGAAGGAGAGGGTAATGATAGCACAGTTGCAAGGGGTGACCATAGGAAGGGAGCCCCCTAAAGGAAATTACCAACCAACCGCCCCTAGAAAGCTACCCCCTAGAGACCATACACCTACACCTTACACTGGACGAAGAGACTTAGACGGGAACCAATGTGCGTTCTGTAGAGGGTTCGGACACTGGAAGTCCCAGTGCCCGGTCCTTCTGGAGATGAACAAAAATAGAGACACCATAGACATAGCATATGACCCCAGAAGTAGAGGACAGGGACGAGGGTACACGAACGACACCACCAACGACAGGCCAGGCAGACCAAACGCCTTTGATCGCCCCCGACAGAACCAGTGCCAGCAGTCCGACTACGAAAACACCCATGACTTTGCATAGGACCGCCAGGGGCAAGGGAGGGATCCAGTCGAACTCCGTGTTGACCAGCAAGGTCCTTACGTCACTGCTAAGGTCCTGGGCACAAAGTCTCCATTTCTGGTAGATACTGGGGCGACACGTAGTGCGTTATCTAAACGACTGATTCCTAGGGCACCCTTGTCTGGCTCACATGTAACCTCAATAGGCTTCGATGGGACGCCCTCCACTAACCCCTTGTCAGCACCAATCTCCTTTGACTTAGAAGATAACACCACTGACACGACATTCCTGCTCTCCTCCAACACCCCCGATGCTATCATGGGACTTGATTTGCTAAAACATTTCCGAGCTACCATCAGATGTTCCCCAGATGGAGTGCGAGTCATCCTGCACGATAACCCGGATCTGTTCAGGCCTTGTCTCACACGACGTATGTTCTCCATAACCAATGCTGACTTGTCCCTACTCGACACGTTACCCTCACACCTGTGGGCAAAAACCGACTCGGACGTAGGACGCATGGTGATCGACCCCGTACACATAACTGTCCGACCGGACGCGGTGCTCCCAAAACTTCCACAGTATCGGATATCGCCCGAAGGCGAGAAGGCATTGGTGGAAATCATCCAGTCCCTAGTCGATGCAGGAGTGGTAGAAGAAGTAGTCAGTAATGTTTGCAACAGCCCTATCCTACCCATTGTAAAGAGGCAAGGTGAGGGAGATGAGAAAGCATACCGCTTCATTGTAGACTTGCGAGAGGTTAACAAAGTAGTCATACCTCAGTACCCCGTGGTCTCGGACATCACCACCATCCTCACCCTAATTCCGTCCACTGCCACCACCTTTACCGTTATTGATCTCAAGAACGCATTCTTTTCCATCCCCATCCACCCAGACAGCCGCTACCTGTTTGGCTTCACCTTAAAAGCCCGTTCGTACAGATTCTGTAGGGCACCCCAAGGCTACACTGAGAGCCCCAGCATTTATAGCCAAGCCCTCAAGAGACAACTAGATGCAGTCCAACTACCAGATGGAGTGGTGTTAATACAGTATGTTGATGATATTCTTTTGGCGGCCGACACCACTCCACTTGCAGTCACAGCCACCATTCACCTCCTCCACTTCCTTGCGGAGAACGGTCACAAGGTCTCCAGGAAGAAGTTACAATTCTGCCAACCCCAAGTGACATACCTAGGCCACCTCCTATCCAAAGACGGGAGGAAACTTACACCTGACCGAATTCAGACCATCTTAGAAACCCCTGTCCCCAAAACTCAGAAGCAAGTGCGGTCTCTGGTCGGCCTCACCTCCTTCTGTCGACAGTGGTTACCAAACTTCAGCCTTATTGTAAAACCTCTGCTTTCCTTGCTAGCTAAAGACACCCCCTTCCCCCTCCCCTGGACACCCGAATGCCAGTCTTCCTTCAAAGAATTGCGAAATGCCCTTTGTTCAGCACCAGTCCTAGGAACCCCAGACTACACTAAACCTTTCTTCCTCTACACCCACGAAAGGGAGGGATGCGCGTTGTCTGTCCTAACCCAGTCCATAGGTCCTAAACAACGCCCTTGTGCCTACTTCTCTGCCACTCTTGACCCTGTAGCCAGAGCTTTGCCCGCCTGCCTTCGAGCAGTAGCCGCCGCTGCTGTCTCTATCCGGCAAAGTGAGGGGATCGTGCTCTCGAACCCCCTCACTGTGTTAGTACCCCATGCGGTTGACACCCTCCTGAACCAGACCAAGACTCAACACCTGACTAGCGCACGACTGACTGGTTATGAACTGACTCTGCTTGCACCCCACATCACGTTGAAACGATGCACCACTCTGAATCCAGCTACTCTGCTACCTCTCCCTGACACTGACCCCAATGTGTCCCCTATACATGACTGCGTGACCCTCACCGACGAACAGACTAAGAGTAGGGTTGACCTCCGAGATACTGCCTTCCCGGACCCTGACGGAGAACTGTGGGTAGATGGCTCATGCATCAAGCTCCCCGATGGCACCACCTCAGCTGCCTATGCAGTCACCACAGCCCGAACAGTTGTTGAGACAGCCCGCATCACACAGCGATCCGCACAGGCGGCTGAACTGATTGCTCTCACACGAGCATGCATCCTAGCAGCGGGGATATCCGCAAACATTTACACCGACAGCCAGTACGCCTTCGGGGTGGTTCACCACTTTGGACTCCTATGGAAGGAGAGGGGATTTCTGACTTCCCATGGCACACCCATCCTACATGGAGATCTAGTCTCCGCTCTGACCGAAGCAGTCCTCCTCCCCACACGGCTAGCTGTGATCAAATGCCAGGCACACAAAAAGGTGACGGACATTATAGGACAGGGAAATGCGCTGGCTGACATCACTGCCCGAACCACAGCCGAGAATAGGTCAACAACACGCATGTACGTGACCAGGTCACAAACTGAGAAATGGAAGGATGCTAGGGAAATGATTAGGGACATCCAATTAGCCAGCTCACCACA